>NC_072806.1:3058333-3667500 GCF_028583425.1 Eublepharis macularius
GGTTGCTGGAGCTGAAGAGGCAGCAGGAGCTGGAACGAACCCGGGGCCCAAAGCCCAAGTGGCAAGTGCATGTTTTTCACCTGTGGGGTGGGGCTGTGGGTCCTTGGTATCGCGCCCTGGAAGCCGCCCCCACCTTGGAAAGGGCAGCTAGATCCAGTAGGGTTGCCAGGCCCAGGTTGGGAAATTCCTGGAGATTTGGGGGGGGTGGAACCTGGAGAGAGCATGGTTTGGGGAGTGGAGAGACCTCAGTAGGGTATAGTGCCATAGAATCCACCCTCCAAAACAACTGTTTTCTCTAAAGGAACTGATCTCAGTGGCCTGGAGATCAGTTGTAATTCTGGGAGATCTCCAGCCACCACCTGGAGGTTGGAAACCCTAAGATCGAAGTATTATGTGGCCTCTGTGGCACCTTGGCAGAGGAAGGAGCTGTGGGCCTGCTCTACAGCAGCCCCACGGCAGGTGGCCGGAGAGAGGTATTGCAGCCACTGTCCCAGCAGGGGTCAGGTGGCGCAAGAGGGCCAATAAGGTTCCACTTTGAACCTTCTCTCCATCCTGTGATTTCCGAGCAATCTCTGGCTCAAGTACAACTAAGATCCTAGCGACCGCATTGCATGAAAAGTAGCTATTGAAAGCCAGGCCCTAACTGTTAACAGTCGTGCTCAGCCCTCTGGAGACGAGCAGAGAAAGCTAGAGGGGCCCCTTTTCTTCTCTGTGTTTCTGCTTATTGCCTCTCTCTTAAGCAGCACATTGTCCCTGCTCCTCTCCTCCTCGACCTCTAGGGGAAATGAGCTGCTAAGTAAATACGCATATGGATCCTGTGTAGAAAGGCATCTTGGAACGCTGCAGTCCTCTGGGATGAGGAGGAGTAACTTTCAGAATGATTAAATATCACACCTTGGTTTGCATGAGGTTCCTTTTCATGCAATGTGTGGCCAGGATCTTCATTGCCATCAGAAGGGCTAACTCCATCAGTTCATAGACCCTCTTGACCTTAAAGTTTACTGCCTTTAGACATGCCATTTCTCTAAGGGGCTGCACCCAAACTAGTTCTGCACCCGAGGAGTCCACATTCTGATGTCAGACCATGCAAACAAACCCTTTCCTGTTGCTTTAGGTATGAGATAAAAAACTCCCAGTTCCATTACGAAGCCCGCAAGAATAATGAGCTTCTGAGAAACAGCCAGGACCTGCAGTCAGTGTACAAGTATCGGCAGGAGTTGGCAACGGCCTCCAAGGAATTCCAGCAACTTCCAAGTTCCACCTACCTGGAGACCCACTGAAAAGATCTAAGAAGAGACCTTCATAAAGCGAAATCAGCTGGTGAAATAGCAGGGTTTGTTCTGTTCCCAGTTGTCCCTTTATGGATGGTGGAGACAGTCAAAGTTGGTAAGTGAATGGAAGATTCTTTGTGTTTAAACTTCAGTCGCTGGCAACTTGTCCCAGTTGGCAGCCAAACAACTTGAATGTGAAGAAGATTCCTAGTGTGCTTCCGAAAGCTCCATTGATGTTTCCCGTGATTTGAGGCAGCTGTTCTTTGTCCCTTGGAGTTAGTTGATACCTTGAGAAGAATCTCGCAATGCAGCTCACTTGAAATGTACCATTTTTGCATGCAAGAGGGGACTAGCACAGCTGAATGCTCCCGCGTTATAAACTCCCTGCACGCGGAAAGTTAAAACTAAACAGACCAACAGAAGCTTCAATTTATACCTCTTTTACAAGGCTGTACCATTAGGGGCTGCAGGTGCAGTACCGAATGTTAGAATGCCCTGTTCCCTATTAAAAGACTCTACTCCAACAAGGTTCTAAGTTGGCCTTTCTCCGTCCTAACTAGCTAGCTTTCTGTGTGCACATTCATTTATATGTGGGGATGCATTCTTAGCGGCAAATGGTACAGCCTAGCAACAGATGCATGGGATACTATTCACACGTTTAACTCTTACTCTGAACAAAGGCACGAGCCTCAAAACAAGAGCAGATCCAAAAAATGGCCACCTGGTGTGTAAGAAGAGATCCTCTTCCCCCAAAGATTTTGAAAAAGGGAATCTGGGGGGGGGGGAGCCATTCCCATTCTTACTGTTCCTATAAAATGTGTTTTGCATATTCAATTTTGTGCAGACTCATTTTTTTCTCCTATTAATCTTGTTTTGGATCTCTTAACCCTGCACAGTGAGACAGAAGGGGCGTAACCTATCCTTCTCCCTGACTAGCTAACTTTCTATGTGCAAAGACTTAAAAAACATGGGCCAGCATTTAATCCTGTATTTCCGCTTCCAGCGTTCCAAAGTTCCTTGAAGAGCAGTACCGCAAAATTCTTCCTCCTGCTTAGGTTGGCTCTGGGCTCCAGAGACTGATTTTTTTTACCCTGTGAATAATTAATCTTCATTGATGAGTAACTTAAATACAAAAATAATTATGGTTCCTTTTCTAAACTTGCTAAGGAAATGCAAGATATTTTAAAAAGACAACATTGGTTCCAGTGCATTCCTTAACATATCTACTTAGAAGTAAGCCCCACTGAGTTCAATGGGACTTACTCCCTAGCAAGTGTACTTAGGAGTGTCTAAATCAAGGAGCACAGGAGCAGTTTTGGAACATGCTTATCCCACCTGGTTCTCAGTCCTGAGACATAAAATATCACTTAGAATGAAGAATGACTCAATAATCTAAGCTGTCAATGATTTCCAGTTGTGATATCCTGACCTCCCCCCGCTACATTTTTCTTCAAGACTTCTGCCAAGGAATTCAGGTAGCATGTCGGGCTCTCCTGTACTCCGTGTTCTATTCACAATTTCCCTGCGAGGTTGGTTAGGCAGAGAGAGAGAGAGAGCTGTTTAGCATCATGGCAAAGCAGCAGCTTGAACCAGGGACTCTCCACTCCTTGTCCAGTACTCTGGTCAATAATGGAGAGATCACTGGAGCTTGCATGGATACAGGGTGGGGTGGAGAAGATAGGGCAGCTGTTGCTGCGTCCTGGAATTATATCTTTAATTACAGGGGAACAGAAAAGAAATATTTTGGTTCTACAGGAAGATCCCCCCTCCCTTACTATGCTTCAACAGGTTCCCACCACAGCCTACGTTCTTCTAGAAGAAATATTTACAGTGGTGCAGGATCGGTGCCCCCCGCTTCAAAACCTGAACAGCAGTCCTCTTACAAAGTCCCATGCCGATTGCTGCACATGCGCTTCTCTGGGGTTCCCTTCCCATGAGCGCGGAGCAGTGGCGCCTGCTCCACTTTCTACTGCCATAGCCATTTTAGGTTGTGGCAGTATTTCCAACCACCATCTACTGCCATAGCCATTTTAGGCTAAGAGCCCCGTGGCGCAGAGTGGTAAGTTGCAGTACTGCAGCCCAAGCTCTGCTCATGACCTGAGTTCGATCCTGGCGGAAGCCGGGTTCAAGTAGCCGGCTCAAGGTTGACTCAGCCTTCCACACCCCGTAACAAAATGAGTGCCTGGTTTCCTGCAGGTAAAGTGTAGATGACTGGGGAAGGCAAAGGCAAACCACCCCGTAACAAAAAGTCTGCCAAGAAAACATCATGATGCGACGCCCTCCATAGGTCAGTAATGACTCGGTGCTTGCACAGGGGACGACCTTTACCTTTTAGCCATTTTAGAAGGCCTCTGTGATTGGAATACAGACAAACATCAGCTCATGGGAATTCCATTTTGCATGCGCCTCTGTCCCCATCATGAATTTTGCTGAAATAATTACAAGGGGCACAACGCCTCCCCCAAGCTGCATAGTGATTTATGCTTTTTGCAGGGGTGTTAGTAACAGATGTCATCTCCCCAAAGGGGCATGTGTGTCCTTTCTACTACTGCACTCGGGTGCTCTGAGCAGCCACAGTAGGAGAGGAGACACTTCGTTCTTCTCCCACAGGCCATTTTTCTGCTCAAATTTTCCCGCACGTACAAGCTGCTCTTCTCTCCACAGGAGAAGAGATTCTGGGCCCTCCTGATTTTTTCTCCATTAATGAGAAAGCAGCTGGAAGGGATTTCCAGATAGTTAAGCACCCTTCACTCTCCGATCAAATTCAGAGCTCCTTCTCTCCCACAGCATTAAGGGAAAGAAATGGGGTGACACTTGCTACGCCTTCCGCATTGCAATTAGTTTGGCCTTTAGGCCGAAGCTGATGTGAGAACCGGCTTGGAATCTGGGACCTGATCCAAGAGCGGAGTTGGCCTCAGGACTGTTGACTCCGTTTCCCTCCCCTGGGATTCGCTGTTGATGAAATAAGCACCGCAGAAGAAATCAGAAAGGGGAATAAAAAGAAGCAATTCATTTGCCGTTAATAACAGCTTTCTAATTAGTGTTTTTAATTCTCTTCCACGGGGGGAGGGCACTGAAGATACAGATTGTTTTAATAACATTTAATCATCAAGGATGGTAGTTGGAAGTCAGCAGAGATATCTTTGCTGGGTATCTTTTCAGAACGCTGCTGGCGATTTAGTGGCAGTAACCGTCAACCTGTGCCTGGATCGTACCGCTGCGGCTTGCAGGAGAAAGCTCACATGACTGAATGTTTCCAACATTTTTAAAAAGCCCTGCAGGTTAAAAGGTAGTATGTCAGGGTAAAGTCTAAGCTCGAGCATCCTTATTTTCTCTGTACAGGGTCTTTTCAAATATAGAGGAATCCATCACACGAGTCCCCGCTTGTCAACTGATCCTGACGCGAGTTGACCATCCCTCTCATGAGAAAGAATGGGCAAATCTTATCTCTAGAGCATAAAACAGAAGCCCCTGTCATAAAATCATTGTTAAAGACCAGCAGCCAGCTAGGGTTGCTAGGTCCAGGATAGGGAATTCCTGGATATTTGGAGGATGGAGTCTGGGGGAGGGTCGGATTTGAGAAGGGGAGAGACCTCAGCTGGGTATAATGCCATAGAATCCACCTTCCAAGACAGCTATCTTCTCCAAAGGAACTGATCTCTGTTGCCCGGAGATCAGTGGTAATTCCGGGAGATCTCCAGCCACCACCTGGAGGCCTTAAACAGGGCTGAGACTCTTGCAAGTGGCTGCATAGTTGAGATAGCCGTGACCAGTCAAGGTAGCTTGTTGGAGTTGGGTGCCTTAGAAATGCAGGGCCATTGCCAGAGAACCTCACGGCCTTGACAGTGGCAAAGGATCCATTGCTGTTACTCTCATTTTTCCCTTTGGCCATCTGCGGTGGAGGCACTGAATTGCAGGCAGCTGCTCCTCCACCACTACCTCCCCCCCAGCAAGCTAGGTAAGGCCACAGGACCCCATGGCTAAAATTCCTGCCCCTTTACAAGGGGTAGCGCTAGGGTCCTTCGGCCATCTTTTCCAACAGCCCTGTGCCAGGCTCCGTTTCACTGCTCCAAAACAGTTTCCCAGGCGGTCACATGCGGGGAAAAGATCTCACACATCACAAAATCACCAAAAGGAGGAATCTCCCAGGACAATGGATCATTTGTTCTCCCGTTTAATTCACTATCTTCCAAAGGATGCATTACAACAGAAGGACAAAGGAATTGTTACAACTTAGGGTCAAAAGTACATGGAAAAGTTGAGACAAATTGGGGTGGGGGAGAGAGAAGGGCTTCTGGCTTACAAGAAATGAGCAGGGACCAGGCCCTCGATTTCCATTTCCCTCTGGGTTTTTTAAGACACAACAAACTGCTATTTTGATCCTGCCATTTGTGGTCGGCCCAGTCCCCAAGGACTCAGATTTCTCTGCCTTGCGCCTGTGAGAATCTCCCCTCCCATCAAACCACAACGTGACCCAGTTAGGGGTTATACAACAGTAGAAACACTGTCTTGTAGCAATTACATTGGGGTCAAAGCTTGAAAAGGGCCTCACTATTGGAGTGGGGTAGGGGTTGAACTTGTAGGCTCTTTGTGCTTCTTTTCTCAGCAAAAACAAAACAAAACAAAAAACCACTGACACAAATAAATAGAGTGCAGGTAAGGTAACAAAAATCCCCAGTCTTTTGCTGCAAGGAAGAAATCGGTAGCCAACGGCAGCTGATCAGGGCAGATGGAATCCATTCTTCAGACAGAGCCATTTTTCTCGACGCCAAGCAAAGTCTCGGGAATGGATAGCCACTAGAGGGAGCCAGAGTGCTTCAGGGGGATGCAGCAGGTCAGGGGAATTGAATCCCCTCCTGGTACGAATTCCCCACATCTTCCTTCTCATCCCATGAACTTTCCCTCCGCTCTGCAGAGGCATTTCTCGATCCATGGGTGCTCAAGCGCTCAGTCGATGTTGATAACCTCTCACTGGTGAGGCTGGAAAAAGAATCAAAGAGGAGGGAGTCAGTTTTGGGGTACAACTGGCTTGGAAAACAGCGATCTGCTCGACTGTAGCAAATAGGTTTAGGGGTTACATGGACTCGCCAGCCGCATTTTTACATTCATTCTAAAACTATAAAGGATCTCTCTTTTCTACAAGAACGGTGGAGAGTTCTCACCTTTGATCACGTGACCAAAACAGCAAACCATTTCCTTTTTTTTTTGCAATATTGTCAATATTTCATCCATAAGCAATAAACACAGTTTCTCTGCCCCCCTATAGTTCAAGGGAACAGCAGCGGTGAAAACAAGCTGGCCTGGTACCAATAAGAAAGTGGCTGAAATGGTATCTCCTGTTGCTTCAAACCATCTTCTCCCCATTTTGAGAGATAGTACCAGACAGAATTTCAAGGTCTTGCCCCCTTGAGCAACAAGAAACTCCTCTGTACAGAACTGTTACAAGGCAGGTTCACACTGGAGTAGTGGGATACAGACTGGCTCTGTCCCCTTTTTAAAAACACTCCACAGGCACCAGGAAAGGAGCTGCGGGTGCCAGGGCACACATGGGCACCACATTGACAGCCCCTGCTCTAAACCCAGTTTCAGATCTGTGTGCGAACTACACCAAGTGACGCTCAGTAGGACATACTCCCCTAGATACTGTGCTTCAAACTGCAACCGAGGTCCTGCCTTGGACACCATACCAGGATCGATCCCTTCTGGCCCAGCAGTCCTTGTTCCACTAAAAGGAGTTCCATCATTATTCCTATCCCAGTTCCATTCCCCAGATGCTGGCCTGTTTTCCTGGCTACCTCAACCCTTTTGCCCAAGAAACCAAGCAAGCCCCACCAAGTTATTGGGCTCTGCTCGAGCCGTCTGGCAGCAGGCAGACACCCATGGCTTCAACTCACCCGGCTGCATGCGTACCATCCGGCATAAGCCTTTTCCAGGAATGTTCTTATATACCGGCTTGACGCACACTTTGTTGGTGCTGCCTGCTGTCAGATTGGACAGCAGCACACTGTGGATCTGCGGTGAGACGCTGAGGAGGTTCGATGGACCTGCCTGCCGCCGGCACCGAACCCGATAGCCAAGAACGTCACCACCTGCAGGGTCCCAGGAGGCCTTCAGGGTGCTGGGGCCCACGTCTTCAAAGCGGAGGTGCTTTACTTTGGAGTTTTCTGGTCAAGTGACAAAAACAGCCTGTATTATTGTTGTTGCTGTTGTTTATTTACAGTCCGCCTTTTTCACTGAGATCCAAGGCAGATTACATACTGCAAGTGAATACAATATAATCAATCGCTAGGACATCCACAGAGCAAAAAATACAACGTGATCAACAGTTAGGACATTCAATGGAAACAGATACAATAGGATAACAGTATGGTAGCCATACATTTGAAAAACTAGCATAAAGCTGCACGCACAGGTGAAACCTTTCTGAATGGAAAGCGCAAGTAATTAATGTAACATCTTTAGCAACATCAAAATAACAACAACAACATTCAGTTCATATACTGCCCTTCAGGACAACTTAATGCCCGCTCAGAGCGGTTTTCAAAATATGTCATTATTATCCCCACAACAAAACACCCTGTGAGGTGGGTGGGGCTGAGAGAGCTCCTAGAAGCTGTGACTGACCCAAGGTCACCCAGCTGGCTTCAAGTGGAGGAGTGGGGAATCAAACCCGGCTCTCCAGATTAGAGTCCCGCGCTCTTAACCACTACACCAAACTGGCTCAAAGTACCCAGTAGGAACATATCTATATCAACAGACAGTACCCAATAGCCTCGTCTGTAGTCCCTGTCTATTAGGTTATCCTCAACAACATGTGCAGTCCCTTTCAATTTTGTGCCACGGCTGTAAGGCAAGCAGAAGCAAATCCTCCGGTGTATTGTTGGATCTCAAAACCTCCTCTTTAATCACACCTGTTTAGCACCACAGGAAAGAAGCTGGCACAATATAGCTCGATTTCTTGTCAGATCTCGGAAGCTAAGCAGGGGCGGTACTTGGGTGGGGGACCACCGAGGAAGGCTCTGCAGAGAACCACCTCTGCTTCTCACTTGCCTTGGAAGCCCCTTGTGAAGGTTGCCATAAGTCAGCTGCAACTCGACAGTGCACACCCGCTTCCAGATGTTTCGCTGCTCCTTCTTTTAAAAGCACTCCAGAATAATGTCTCTCTGAGCATGTACAAAGAGCCCCTGCACGGCCATTTTGAATTAACTCACCTTCCTGAGTGCAGGCTTTGGCCGAAAGAGCTCTCTCTTTCCCCGACTTATAAATAGCGGTGACGGTCACCAAATAAGTGGTGTTGGCTGCGAGGTTCTCCAAGATGGTGTTATTCTGACTCCCTTCCACCACCACCAACTTGACCGAGTTTGAAGGCAGAGGTCCATACAAGATTTGATAGGAGGCCACGCTTTCAGGGGTGGGGGACCAGCTGACCCGGACACTGTGGGGTTTGGATTCCGAGATGAGAATCCGCACCGGGCTGACGATCTCTGTGTGAGAGAAGCGAGCCATTCAAAAGCTTAAACTTCATCTCTCCCTTTAAAACCCTTCAAGGCAACTTAATAAGAACGGCATCAATTCAACAGAAAAGAGCAAGAGTCCAGTAACTCCTATAAGACTAACAAAATTTGCGGTAGGGTATGAGCTTTCATGAGACACAGGTCACTTCTTCAGATAAAGCTAGAACATGAATCCATCTGTCCTTGTATCTTGGAGAGTGGAGTGATTTCAGATGCCGGATGACAATAGCCAATAACAGGCATGACTGGATTAGGTGGGATATGCAGAGGGGCAGTGACTGTAGAGAAATCAGCATTGGTAATAAGACAGGAAGTCTAGGTCTTGATTCAGTCCAGGAGGATGCATTGTCTTGAGCTTCGTTATCAGTTGCAATTCAGCAGTCTCTCTAATCTCCCTTTGGAATTCCTCTGCAGGAGAACTGCTACTTTTTGGGTCAGCAAATGAATGTACTGGAAGGTTAAAATGTTCCCCCCAAATGTTGTTAGTCATATAGGTGCTACTGGACTCTTGCTTGCTCTTTTCTACTACAGACAGACTAACACGGCTACCCTTCTTGATCTATCAATTCAACAATTTAAGATAAAGTTAAAAAATGCAACCGAAATCAGCAAAAGCAATGTATTCACATTCCAGCAGTGGTCTTTGAGCATGCACAGAGTGCCTTCCCAGCCCCAGGTGACCACCTTTTGCCTCCTACAACAGGGAATATGGGGAGAGAATCCAAGCCCAAGTCCTTCCAGTTTGTGCCTCAGCCCCTCTAAAACAGACATACTTACCTTCCAAAGTGGTGACTCTAGTCGTTTGAGGTGGGATATACCTCTCATTGGACTCCGGGATAAGCGCGACCTCGTAAGTAGTTTGGGGTGCAAGACTGCCCACCAGGATGGTGGTGTGGTCACCAGTCAGCTGTTTGGTCACTTTCCGCCTGGGCTCTCCAGTCGGGGCGTACTCCAAAATGTAGTAGCCGGTGTCACGTGTGAGGAGTTTGGGCCACATGAGCCGGAAGCTGCTGGAAGAGATTTCCGTGGCACGCAAACGTTTTGCCTGGATGACATCTGGAGGGGAAGACACGGGGGAGAAGATCATCCATGCTCCCTTCCTTATCTTTTGCTATTCCGATTTTTGCCTTTCGTGAAACTTTCACTGACCACATTTATAATCACAGAAACAGTGTGGCACAATGGTTAGCACCCGCAGCTGAGAAGTCCAGGTTCATTCCATGTTTAGCCATGAAGCTCAGCAAGTTGCTTTCAGCCTGACCTATCTCGCAAGGCTGTTGTATCCGCTGTTAAATCACACCTATCAAGCCTGATCGGAACATTCAACAATTTCCAAGGCAGCGACACAGAAGAGTGACCTGCCCTTAGAAGGAGCAGCCTGTTGCATCTCTGCACGAGTCTGTTCATGCCTGCCTTCCAGGGGACATATTCAGATTAATGAATCATGCCAAAATCCAGGGGAGATGGGCTCCTCTAAATGTGGGCAATTCTTCTTCTCACTTTTCCTTAAAACTGAAAGTGTTAAAGTGCCCCCCCCTTTTGTTTTAAAGAGCCAAGGCAAGAACGTGTAACATTCCTGACTTGGCTCTTTTTGTTTTAAAGAGCCCAATTTTGGGAATGCTGGTTTGCAAGGCACATGAGTGGCCAACAGATGGCAGCAGATGGCAAAGAATGGGAGATTATTTATTTATTGTGACTCTGTGTTGCAACTCCTTCCTTAGGGTCAAACTACACTGAGTGCTGAGGTTCCCAGAGGTAATTTAATTGCACAAAGCAGCTGCAGGAGTTCCCAGAATGGACTTGGCAGCATATTGTATGTGTGAGGAAGGGGGTAGTCAGAGGTGGTGGTGGATTCACCCTTGCTTCTTGTACCATTTTAAGTTGCCAGCTTTCAGGTGGGGATCCAAAATCTTCCAGAATTACAACTGATCTCTAGACTACAAAGTTCCCCTGGAGAAAATAGTAAAGAGTCCAGTGGCACTTTTAAGACAAACTAGCTTTATTGTAGTATAAGTTTTCGAGAACCACAGCTCTCTTCATCAGATGCATCTGACAAAGAGAGCTGTGGTTCTCGAAAGCTTATGCTTCAGTAAAGTTGGTTAGTCTTAAAGGTCCTACTGCACTATTTTGCTAGTACAGACTAACATGGCTAACTCCTGGATCTATGACCTGGAGAAAATGGCTGCTTTGGAGGGTGGACTCTATGGCCTTATATCCAGCTGGGGTCTCTCCTCTCCCCAAACCGTACTTTTCCAGGCTCCATCTCTCAAATCTCCAGGAATTTCCCAAGCCACAGTTGGCAAGCCCCTGCAGTCCATAACCACCACTGCTACTCCCCCCTTTCGGGATTACAGGGCAAAGGGCCAAAACAGATATTTTGGCATCCAGGGATCTGACCATGGACAACAATGCCATTTCAGAGAAGAAGCTGGCCATTTAAAAATGCCATGAGGCAGGATTGGGTCCATAGAGCAGCAGGACCAGGCACTCTTCTCGTTTCCCCATGTGCTTTTCAAGTGCTGAAGCACACCCCCCCCCATCTGTTTTGGAACTTGTGGGAGGGAAATAAGATCACCTGGTCACACACACTGCAAGACTTTGCAGTATTTTTAAATGGCCAAATTCTCTAAAATGGAATCGGTGCCCACGGGTTGGACCCGTGGACGCCGTAACGTCTAGTTTGGCTCAGAGTCTCTAGTGTCCAAGCGGATGAAAGCCTGGCAGTTTAAATCTCCCCGAAGGCTGTTCTTCGCCTTCCCAGCCTCCTTTCTTCTCCAACTTGTTGACTCAGTCCAGACAAGAAGTCACAGGCAGGAAATGTGATGTCACTTGTCCAACAAGGTTGCAGCTGCACGCAGAGGGAAAGAGGAGAATCCAGGCGGTTGGGCCTGCGGGAGGTGTCAGAATCACAAGCCGTGCCTGCACACCGCACCCCATTCCCTTGCACTACCGTCAACATTGGCACGTACTACGCTACACATTCCTGCCAGCCAGCTTGGCTGTCAAACCTTGGCATGACTCACTTAGTGCTAGTGACGTGTTCACGACGTGCAATCTCAGATCCTACCTCTACAAGCACGAAACCCAGAGACTAGATGAAATTTGCTCAGCCCTCTCTATCAGAAAAGCCCTGTTGGCTTTGATCAAAAGTCTGCCAACCAGATGCCACTGGGAAGCTCACCAGCAGGGCATGATGCCAACAGCCTCTCCCTTGTTTTCTATTCCTCAGTAATGGGGATTCAAAGGTATGCTGCCTCTAGCCGTGGAGGTTCCATTTGGCTGTCATGGCTAATAGTCTTCAATAGACCTGCCTTCCATTAATTGCTCTCATCCACTTTTAAAGCCATCTAAGTCAATAGCCATTACTGGATATTGTGGCAGTGAGTTCCAGAAGGTGTTTACACATTGTGCATTCAAGTATTTTGGCAAAAGGAGCAGAGCTCCTCTCTGTCCATGCCATGCCTAATTTTATAAGCCTTCACCATTCTCCCCATTCCACTCCCCAAAAACTATAATGTCCCGAATGATTCAGCTATGCCAAAAAGACTGCATTGCTTTAGGCAAATTCATGTATCTTCCTAGTTTTTGCAGTTTCTATCTATACTTGGAAAATGGCCAGCATCCAGAAAGCTAAGAGCTGCTTTTTTCTCATTGTGTTTCTCCAAATACTCCCATGTATCTAAAACCATTCTAACATTATCTTGCAAGTGTCTTTTTGGCAAAAACCCACTTTGGTCTTCACGAATTAAATTTTTGAGTACTGACTTTAATCTTATTGTAGTAAATAACTTATAGTCATTGTTCAACAACAATATTAGTCTGTAATTTTTCATCAAGGTTAAGTCTTGGCCTTCTTTGGCCAACATGCTCAATTTACCCTTGGGGCCATGCAAGGAAGAGAGAAGAGGTTTATCCTTTAAGCATCCATGTGGTTTCACCCATCACAACCAATCTCTTCAGTTTGCTATAAGCATTTCCCCCCTTTAAAGCTAACTACAGAGTGTGAGGGGCATGGGGAATCTTGACTCGAATTGCAGAACTGAGTGGGGGTTGAAGGATTAACCCCCCTTTCTCATTCTGTACACAGCCCCCAGGCAAATCGAGGCTGCCATTTGTGACCTATTTCCATTTCTCCCCCTTAAAGCTAACTACAGAGTGTGAGGGGCATGGGGAATCTTGACTCGAATTGCAGAACTGAGTGGGGGTTGAAGGATTAAACCCCCTTTCTCATTCTGTACACAGCCCCCAGGCAAATCGAGGCTGCCATTTGTGACCTATTTCCATTTCCCCCCTTTAAAGCTAACTACAGAGTGTGAGGGGCATGGGGAATCTTGACTCGAATTGCAGAACTGAGTGGGGGTTGAAGGATTAAACCCCCTTTCTCATTCTGTACACAGCCCCCAGGCAAATCGAGGCTGCCATTTGTGACCTATTTCCAGTCTGCTTGCACTTTCAGGCTGTCCCAGATGTGTTTGCTGCTTTGGATGAATTCAAATGTTGCCCTTTGCACCCTATCAGACCCCGACAAAGCCACTTCAACAATGGCACATTCAGTTATCAAGCGTCAAGTGGGATTGTGTTTTCTTTTTCATTTTGCTGCTTGGCAACTTCCGCTCCTACAGAGTTCAGGCAAGGCACAGAAGAATAGATTGTGAAGAGCCACAGGGCACACCGTTGACTTCCCAGACTGACAGTCCCCCTCTTCTCAGCAGCGACACTCCAACGAGCACCAAAAGCACAAGTTTCTAACGCAGACTCGGGGTTGCCAAAGCCCTACGGAGCTGGCAGCCTGGGAACCCGCCCAGAGTTGCACTATGGTATTACGCGCAAGTCGATCAAAGCCTGTCTTTGTACAACAAACAAACGGGCATTGTTTCTAAATCAGCCCACCCTCCCTTTCAGCCTTCTTCATCTGCCAGTCGGTTGTTGGCAAGGCCAACCCAGCTTGAGAGGCAAACGACACAGCTAGGGGTCAAAATTCCCCAGACGGCAGCCCTTGACTAGAAACAAAACAGAACTGGGGAGCATCGTAAACACTAACAGATTTTTTTAATCATATAAACTATTGGGACGGGGGCAGAGGATGTTTCATCATATGCCTGTGCTAAAAAAACTTGGGTAGAGGACAGAATGGATCTGGACCACTCTACCCCAGTGGCGGAGTGAATTGTGGAATCTGAAATGGTTTCCACAACCCGTTCTAGTCAGGCACAAAAGGCTTAGCCTGGGTAGACCTCTTTGTCCATGTTCCCGGGCCTCCAAGGTGACACCGGTGACATCATAACTCGCTCACCGTAGCATGGGTGTTTAGGCATGTGTGCGTAGCCTCTTTGCTGCCTCCCGTTCAGAAAGATGCCCCAGATTTCTGTCAGGATAAAACTCCATTACCTCTACCTTGGTCATTCTCTCAATTCCGGGACTGCTTAGACTTCACCACATTCTAAAGTAGAACAGCTCCGGGAAGGTTGTACCCCATTTTTTTCTCTTTAAAAAAAATGTATAAATCAATCCCTAGGGATGAGTGGATTCCCGCAGTTCCATCCCTTTGTTGGTCTGGAATTCTGTCCTGGGAGAGAGAGAAAGTTGTCTCACTATCTTACTTTCTTTGGTGAATGGCGAGAAACTTTTCTCCTGCTTCCACCGTTCTAGAATGCAGGGTTAATCTTTGAAAGTTTTAAAATAAGATTAATTCCTGCAACTAAGAAGGGAAGAAAGGCTGCCAGGAAGTGGGTGGAAAGTTTTCCCAGTTCCATAGTAACCCTTGTGAATTTCCAAACACTTAGCAGACCTGGAGTTCCAGCTGCCCGGGTAATAAAGGATTGAAGAGGAGGTAAATTGTGTGGGTAAGGGACATGCCAGAAAGTCAAAGGCTTTGGGGGAGTGGGGAGAAGGGATTTTGGTTGGGGGGCACCTGCTCCGAAGCTGAGCAAAGCCACTGAAGGCAAACTCTATGATCTGAAATGGGTACAACCTTTCATCTTTCTCTATTGGACAAACAGGTCAGTCCCTTCGCAAAAGCAAAATGGTCATCTGATATCAAAACCCACAACATTCAAAAAACTAGTGGGAGAACATTTTAATTTGCCAGGACATTCCATCGCTGACCTAAGAGCAGCAGTTCGCAAGCAGAGAAGCTTCAAAGGAAAATTACAGCATGAGATTGCTGACATTTGAGTTTATTTGGAACAATGGACGCTCCAGGAGCGAATGGGACATTGGATTTTTCTTGCACTACAGATGCTAATTTTATGCACTTCACACCCCTGCTCTATCAAGCTAATTACAACATGTATTATAGCTAGCTTCCTGACACTTGAATTTGTAATACCTTTCCCACCCTCTGCCTGGATTATAAGGACCTCTTCCTTTTTCTACTCCTCATATCTGATGAAGGAAGCTCTGACTCTTGAAAGCTTATACCCTGGAAATCTAGTGGGTCTTGAAGGTGCAAATGTATCCTAATCTTGCTGTTCTACTACAAACTAACACGGCTACCCACCTGAAACTCTCTCTATATCAAGAGAATACTGGGTATTATTGTACTTCTGGGTGGAATGTGCTAAAGAATGCTGAACATTTTCATCAAACTACATTTTCCAGGGATCTTTGGGGGAAGCCATGACAGCTCATCAGCTATAAGACAGGACTCCCTTTTTAGTGCAAAAGGGTTTTCCGCAGTCTTCCTCATCCAAGCACACACAATCTCAAAAGAATATCATGAGCTGAAAAAATTATAGAAACAGGCCACAAAAATGATCAAAGCATCTGGATAACTTCACCCAAGAAGAAAGGTGAAAAGGTTTGGGCTTTTTAACGCATAAGGAGGGTGTGTGGTAGAGGTTTCAAAAATTACACACTGTGTAGCCAACAGGAAGTTTCCCCCTCCTCTCCCATACTACGAAAACCCAGGTGGTACCTGAATGACAGGAAGTTCAAGAGTGACTAAACTTTCTTTGTATGATGCTCAATTAACTTACGGAACTCCCTGCCACCAGGGCCGTTTCCAGATGGCTTACCTTCACGTGGGACGTCGCGCCTCATTGCGGGGAAAATGCGAAATACCGCGTTTCCTTGCACGAGTTTTGCGCGACATTGCGCAAAACTCGCGTGAGAAAACGCGATATTTCGCATTTTCCCCGCAACGAGGCGCGACGTCCCGCGTGAAGGTAAGCCATCTGGAAACATCCCAGGTACAGCAAAAGCCAGTAGCTTAGAAGGCTTTTGAAGCAGGGTTAGAGAGACTCATGGAGGATATATGAAAAAAGAGCTGTTACCCAAGACCACTAAAGACTTTGGTCTGATCTTAGTGTGTTACACACCACATCTAGTTACCTGTGATGGAGTCTCTCAGCTCCTTGATAATGATGGACAGGTCATCCACATCCACGAAATGAAGGTGTTTCTCCGGCGGCTGGCTAGCAGCAGCCGAAAGCTCCAAGTAGTTCCCATGGCCAGTGCTGACGATGAAAACCGTGACCCCCAAGTCCTTCAGAAGCTGCATGGGCCGAGAGACGTCATCTGTGGAGAATCCATCAGTGACCCACACAAGCACTTTGGGCACGTCCGCCCGGGCCCCGGCTTCTCCCGTGAAGAGCTTCTCCTTGGCGAAGGTAAGGGCTTTGCCTGTGTTGGTGTCCCCCATCACCTGTTGAGTGCCGCGAATGGCGTGCTGGACTGCCCCACTGGACAGGTAGCGGTCAAACGGGAACTCCATGGTTGGATTGGTGCTGATGTGGATGATGCTGGTCTGGACGTCATGGGGGCCAAAGGTGAAGGGCCGGAGGAGGTCAGCAATGAACTCCTTGACCCTGGAGAATTCGTAGTAGGAGACGCTGCCAGAGCTGTCCAACAAGAAGAGGAGGTCCCCTTCTACATCGGGGGTGGAGGGATGAGGGCCTAGGAAAGAACAGAAGCTGGAATTAAAATGCAGAACGGCGCCCACCCCAAATTGCAGAGACTGCTTTGGTTGGTGGATCCGCCCAAGTCAAGCTGCAAAGAAAGAGAGGAAGAAACTCCCCAAATCTGACATAATTCTAAGTCTAGAAAATCAAAATCAGGTGGTTTAGAACACCTGTTCTGTCTGAGGATGGTCTCCCTTCTGAGACAATTTGCCTGTGGCCTGGTCTTCCTCCCTGCCCCCTCCCTTGGCACATCAGCTGGCATTCTGGGAAACATTATCACCTTCCCACACACAGCAAGAACAGAAATACCCACACGCCCCATCCTTGCGCATCATGCCTAGTGGGAAGACAGATTCTGTCTCCGTTGTAAGAGTTCCTGTTTGAGGCAATCATAGGCCTGTCCTTTTGGGGCATGCATTCTGCGCTGGGCTTCCATACTAAAAAGACTCAGCGGTAGCAAGATTTTAGGACTGTCCTGAATTTTTTCCTGCAGGGCCTAAAAAGTGTGCGGGGGGAGGAGGAGTCCACACAGGCAGCGTGGGCTTTTTCTTCCTTCGGAGTCCATCTGGTGCCAAGATCCTTTTAAAGTCACAATTTATACAACAGCTAAAATAAGCTGGAGGAAGGGTGGGGGGGAGGCTAGAACAGAACGGATGACGGAGGAGAAGAAATATTCTGCTTCATAAAGACACTTTCCTGCCTTTCTCAATAGCACTGTAATAACGGGAATGCTATTGTGTTATCTGCGACGGAGGACGTTTTTCTCTAGTCTTTAATTTTATGGTGAAAGGTGTTTCCTCTCCAGGGACTGACGGGCCAAAGACATTTGCTCATTGATGAGCATTGATGGCTATTGGAGACCAGCAACTGCAAACACCTGATCTCAACTTGGGCCGTGACTCGTCGTGACTACGGAGAAAGAGTCAGGCAGTTGGAAAGCAGCCAGAGCAAGGGACAGATGTTTTGCAGCTGGCTGGGGCATCAAGGACAGGCTTTTGAGGTCCCAGGGCTGTGTCACAGCCTCTGGCTTCCTCTCTCTGGCTGCCCAGCCAATCTCCTATGCTCAGCGTCTCTATTAAAAAGGGACAGTTTCACATTTCTCAGCTTAGCAGGTTCAGCTCAAAAATCCTCTTTTTGGAGATTGCCTCTCTTTTTAGCAGATTAAATTGGCAGATTTTTATTTTTGCACCGTTTCCTGCTCTGAATTTCCCCCATAAAAATATGCGCTTTTCCTGAGTTGTCAATATTATGCATTATATTATATGTGGTGGAGGAGGAAAGTGCCCTCAAGACATAGCTGAGTTATAGCAACCCCTGCTGGAGTTTTCAAGGCAAGAGACTCACAGAGGTGGTTCACCATTGCCTGCCTCTGCAACCCTGGTCTTCGTTGGAGGTCTCCCATCTAATTACTAACCAAGGCTGACCCTGCTGAGCTTCTGAGATCTGATGAGATCGGGCTCACCTGGGCTGTCCCAGTCAGGGCATATTATGTGTAGCATAGTGCTGAGAATGCAGCACTAGACCTTGGTTCACTGGATGATCTTGGGATAATCAGTCTCCCTCTCTCTCTTTCTCACTGCCTAACCTACCTCACAGGGCTGTTGTGAGAATCAAACAGAAATGGATAAAGTCATGTAATGCTGCTCTTGGAGGAAGGGAAGGATAAAAGTGTATCTGATAGAGGATGTACGTTATATATATACATTCCAAAGGGGTAGCTCTGTTGCACCAAAATGAAACAAGGAATTGAGTGGCACCCTGAAGACTAACAACATTTATTCCAGCACGCGATTTTTTGAGTCAGAATTCACTTTCTCAGATGCATCTGATGAGAGCCAGTGTTTCCTGGGGGTTAGAGTGTTGGGCAAGGATCTGGGAGACCCGGGTTCGAATCCTGCTCTGCCTTGGAAACTTGCTGGGTTGTTGTAAGGATAAAAGGAACGGAGGGAGAGGACCACATGGGCTGCCCTGATCTCTTTGAGGAAGGGTAAAATAAAAAGAAGTACTAAATAAATATGATTAATAGAACCTAAACAATTGACTAAAAATAGGAAAACAAAATAAAAAGAGATGGAACAGGTAGTATTCATTCATGCACCCCTAATATAAATGGATCTGGCAAAACTGAGAGGAGACCCCAGTACAAAGTAGGGTTGCCGACTCTGGGTTGGGAAATTCCTGGAGATTCTGGGGGTGGATGCTGGAGAGGGCAGAGTTTGGGGAGGGGAGGGTATAATGCCATAAAGTCCATCCCCCCCCCCCAAAATAGCCATTTTCTCCAGGGGAATTGATCTCTGTTCGTAGAGTTGCTAGCGTCCAGGTGGAGGCTGGAGATCTCCCGGAATTACAACTGATCTCCAGGTCACAGAGATCAGTCCCCCTGGAGAAAATGGCTGCCTTGGAAGGCGGACTCTATGGCATTATAGTCAGCTGAAGTCCCTCCCCTCCCCAAACCTTGCCCTCTCTAGGTGCCACCTCCCAAATCTCCAGGAATTTCCCAACCAGGAGCTGGCAAGTGGCAACCCTACAAGTCTGTTGCCTGGAGATCAGTTGTAATTCTGGGGTTGATAACCCTAGTACAAACATTTCATGATGAGCCCAGCTCTATACTGTCACCTTCCAGTTTCTCATCGCTTAGGGCAGAGGGGGAGCCACAAAACAACACAATTAGCACTAATCCTACGCCGCAGTCCACCAGAAAACCACAAGTCTGGCCCGGAGGAGTCTGCTAGAGCCTGGATACCTCCCCTCCCCCTGCCACACCCTCCGCCTGAAAAAACAGAGCCTAGAAGCTCAGGAATGTATTTGAAGTCACGGGCTGTCAATGACTCCCTGGTATGTTCTCACACACTGTGCCCGAGGCTAGAAATGTCCTCACAGCACATATCCCCAAATCACCCTGGGTTTTGACTCACCCTAAAAACGTCACTAGCTCAAGTTCACTGTCTTGGATGCAGAGGAGGGAAGCTACAAGACTGAGGTCCTCTCCTCCGTGGTGGTGGAGAGTGCCCTCAAGTCATAGCTAACTTACGGCAGCCCCTGGTGGGGTTTTCATGGCAAGAGATTATCATGGGTGGTTTGCCATTGCTTGCCTCTGCAACCCGGGTCTTTGTCGGAGGTCTCCCATCCAAGTACTAACCAAAGCCGGCCCCGCTTAGTGTCTGAGATCTGATGAGATCAGGCTCACCTGGGCTATCCATGTCAGGAGGACCCCCTCCTCCATAGGGGCAGGGATATCCTTTACTGTGTTGGCCAGGAGAAGATGGATCCTGTCCCTTGAGATTATTGCAGAGACTTGAAGCTTCAGTCCAGATAATTATTTTATTTATGCTTTTTTATAATCTGCCTTTCTCACTGAGACTCGAGGCAGATTACAGAGTGCGAGTCAGTACAGACAATTTCATGGACCATTTCAAGAAATTATGTAATTGGGTATATAAATGCAAATTTGCAAAGGTTTAAAAGTAGCAGGTATTTAATACAGAGTGGAAGAAATGCTAAACAGAGCATAAGCAATTCTAAGAGCGACATATTAAACAACATAAAAACTATCCAGTAAGATCATATAGCAACAGACAGTATGTAGAAGTAAATATAGTATAATGAGCTCTGGCAGCCCTAATCTTTAATCCCAATTTGTAAGAGGAATGATCACCTATGGTGAATCTAAATCACCCCCAAGGCGATCAGGCAAGGGAGCTTTTGTTACATGAAAAGAATACTGGCTTCCATTTTTTAAAAATGTATTATGCACATCCCTCTATCTTCCTTTGAGCAGTTCAGAGCAGCACAGATATGACTCTCGGGTGGAGATAAGCAACAGCCCCTCTTTCTTTTCTGCTTGTATTAATTTCTGTTTTGGCCACCTGCTTGGTTTCTCCACTTTGGGGGATTGGTTTTCTAGGTTTGAACACATGAAGCTGCCTTATATTGAATCAGATCATTGGCTACTATTGTCTAAGACTGGCAGCAGCTCTCCAGGGAGGTACCGAGGTCTTTTATATCACCTTCCTGACCCTTTTAACTGAAGATGACAGAGATTGAACCTGGGACCTTCTGCATGCCAGTTGGATGTTTTACGACTGAGTCACAACCTTTCCACAAATATATGTTTATATCGAGTCTGCACACTATATGGTTTGTATGTGCCAATAATACAGATCGTTCATAAGTCTAATATTCTGCATAATGCTGATTTATAGACACAAAGTAATATTACAAAATGCATACATTTCACAGGGGAGCATTCCGTGCGGGAACTAGGGTGAAAATTCTAGCCCTCTAGTTCTCAGAAAATTGCGAGAAACTAGTTTTCTATATGCAGGGAAGCTTTAAAAAAACAACTAGAGAAGCATTCCTTCATGCAAAACTTCACCTGGAGGGAAACAGGCCACGTTCGTGACAACTGAACTTTAAGATGTGAGAAACAGATTCCCAACTTACCCTCCAACATTTTACAGGTTAAAATATGGGTACAAGTTAGGGTTGCCAGGTTAGGAAATTCCTGGAGATTTGGGGGGGGGGGAGCCTGGGGGGGGTTAGGGAGAGAAACAACCTCAGCATCATAAAGTCCCCCCCCCCAACTGCTCCAAAATACCCGTTTCCTCCAGGGGAACAGATCTCTGTAGCCTGGAGATCAGTTGTAACTCTGGGAGATCTCCAGCCACCACCTGAAGGTTGGCAACTCTAGTACAAGTCCTCATTCTCATTTTAGCCTTACCTAATTCTCGCTGTCCAAGCCCTCCCTTCCCAAGTCTACAGTTATGCATCCCTGAAGCCTCTTTTGTGTATGCTGCAATAATTGACCCTGTGGTTGCAGATCTTTTATGGATTTAAAAGTCAGGGGTGTGTGCTTGTTTTTGGCACCACACTAGAAATTCCTAATTATCTTATCACAGGTTATCGACAGTTCAGAATCTACTTTGTGTGTAAAAGCAGGCTGTGCCTTGCACTGCGCCTTATTGTTCATGTGCACGCATTGGCACATGATATATCAGGTCCCACTCAGAAATTCAGTATCTAGGTAGGGAAAATAAACCTTGAAGAATGAGCACATCATGCTAAACATGTTCACAAGGCATCTCCAAATGGCAACATGGGCCTCCCTCAAAAGGGACATTTATTTATCAGGAATGGATACCACAACATAGGGACTGTTCCAGGTAAAAATTGAACATTGGGAGCATGCATGGCTTTGATCTGAGCTCTGAATTGAGGGGCTGAACAAAATTTATTGGTATAATCCAGGTTTGTTTTCTGCCCAAGCTGCCTCTTAAGGAGTCATAGATCCAGAGGAGTTAGCCGTGTTAGTCTGTAGTAGCAAAATCAAAAAGAGTCCAGTAGCACCTTTAAGACTAACCAATTTTATTATAGCATAAGCTTTCGAGAATCTAGTTCTCTTCGTCAGATGCCTGATCAAAACTGGGCAGATACAGAAGAGGAGGGGGAAAGAGAGAGAAAAAAGGGGAGGGGGCATAAATCACAAGAAGGCAGAATGCAATTAGCATGGAGGCTATCAAAACATTCCTTTGCTTGGAAATGTAAACATTTCCTTTTGGTGTGCAGTCAGTTTGTAGCAGTGAAGGTATCCAATTCCTATGTAGTATAAGCCTTCGATGACCACAGCTCTCCCTGCCAGCTGCATCTGACAAAGAGAACTGTGGTCCCCGAAAGCCCACACCAGGCGTCACTGGGCTCCCCCAGATCACGCCTCTGTAAAGAGAATCTGTTACCTGTGGTAATGTGATAACCATTCATAGTCTCTATTCAGTCCCCGCTTGACAGAGTCAAATTTGCATATGAATTCCAATTCAGCAGCCTCCCGTTGGATTTTGTTTTTGAAAGGTTTCTGTTGAACCACAGCGACCTTTAAGTCTTTGGTGGAATGTCCTGGTAGATTGAAGTGTTCTCCCACTGGTTTCTGGACGTTTCCATTTCTAATGTCAGATTTGTGTCCATTTATTCTTTTGCGTAGAGGTTGGCTGGTTTGTCCAATGTACAGAGCAGAGGGACATTGTTGGCACATGAGGGCATATATCAGGTTGGAGGATGAGCAGCTGTAAGAGCCAGAGACAGTGTAGTTGATGCCATTGGGTCCTGTAATTGTATTCCCTGGGTAGATATAGGGGCAGAGCTGGCATCTGGGTCTGTTGCAGGGCTTGGTACCTGTGCTGGTGACTCTGCTGGCCGATTCATGATTGTAAGTGAGAAGTCGTTTAAGATTGGGGGGCTGTCTGTAGGCAAGGAAAGGTCTTCCACCCAGGGCTTCTGAGAGAGAGGTATCATTTTCCAGGATGGGTTGTAGCTCACTGATGATACGTTGGATCGGTTTGAGCTGGGAGCTATAGGTGACAACCAGTGGTGTTCTGTTGTTAGTTCCTTTAGGTTTGTCCTGGAGCAGACTGTTTCTGGGTACTAGTCTGGCCCTGTTAATTTGTTTCTTCACTTCATTTGGTGGGTACTGTAGTCCCAAAAATGCTTGTTGTAAATCTCTTAAGTGTGAGTCTCGGTCGAGAGCATTGGAGCAGATACGGTTGTAACGTAAGGCTTGGCTGTAGACAATAGACCGAGTGGTATGTTTAGGGTGGAAGCTGGAGGCATGTAGATATGAGTATCGGTCTGTTGGTTTCCGGTATAAGGTGGTATTTATTCGTCCATTATGTAGTTGTACAGTGGTGTCCAGGAAGTGTACCTGTTGTGTAGAGTGGTCCAGGCTTAAGTTGATAGTAGGGTGAAAGTTATTGAAGTCCTGATGAAATCTCTCAAGGGCTTCCTTCCCATGGGTCCAAATGATGAAGATGTCATCCAGGAATCTTAAGTATAGTAGTGGTTCCAGTGGATGGGAGCTGAGGAAGCGTTGCTCTAAGTCCGCCATGAATATGTTAGCATATTGTGGTGCCATGCGTGTGCCCATGGCTGTGCCATTAACCTGTAGATATAAGTTGTCACCAAATTCGAAGTAATTGTGAGTGAGCACGAAGTGGAAGCAGAAAGACAACTCTCCAACACAACATTCTATAAAATACTACCTTCTGACCCCACTGAACAATACAAAAGGGAACTCAATAAAATATTAAAAACACTCCCCATGGACATACAAGAATGCATCCATACAGACACACCCCAGGAACCACGACCAGGAAGATTCTACCTACTACCCAAAATCCACAAAGCGGGTAACCCAGGACGCCCAATTGTTGCAGGAAAATGCACCATCACAGTAGGAGTCTCGGGATACATGGACTCTATCCTCAGGCCCTATGCCACCAGCACACCCAGCTATTTACGGGACACCACTGACTTCCTCAGGAAAATACAATCCATTGACAACCTACCAGATGACACCATCCTAGCAACCATGGATGTGGAGGCCTTGTACACCAATATCCCACATGCAGATGGATTGCAAGCCATACGGAATATTATCCCGGACAAAACCACAGCAAACCTCGCCACTGAACTTTGTCACTTCGTGCTCACTCACAATTACTTCGAATTTGGTGACAACTTATATCTACAGGTTAATGGCACAGCCATGGGCACACGCATGGCACCACAATATGCTAACATATTCATGGCGGACTTAGAGCAACGCTTCCTCAGCTCCCATCCACTGGAACCACTACTATACTTAAGATTCCTGGATGACATCTTCATCATTTGGACCCATGGGAAGGAAGCCCTTGAGAGATTTCATCAGGACTTCAATAACTTTCACCCTACTATCAACTTAAGCCTGGACCACTCTACACAACAGGTACACTTCCTGGACACCACTGTACAACTACATAATGGACGAATAAATACCACCTTATACCGGAAACCAACAGACCGATACTCATATCTACATGCCTCCAGCTTCCACCCTAAACATACCACTCGGTCTATTGTCTACAGCCAAGCCTTACGTTACAACCGTATCTGCTCCAATGCTCTCGACCGAGACTCACACTTAAGAGATTTACAACAAGCATTTTTGGGACTACAGTACCCACCAAATGAAGTGAAGAAACAAATTAACAGGGCCAGACTAGTACCCAGAAACAGTCTGCTCCAGGACAAACCTAAAGGAACTAACAACAGAACACCACTGGTTGTCACCTATAGCTCCCAGCTCAAACCGATCCAACGTATCATCAGTGAGCTACAACCCATCCTGGAAAATGATACCTCTCTCTCAGAAGCCCTGGGTGGAAGACCTTTCCTTGCCTACAGACAGCCCCCCAATCTTAAACGACTTCTCACTTACAATCATGAATCGGCCAGCAGAGTCACCAGCACAGGTACCAAGCCCTGCAACAGACCCAGATGCCAGCTCTGCCCCTATATCTACCCAGGGAATACAATTACAGGACCCAATGGCATCAACTACACTGTCTCTGGCTCTTACAGCTGCTCATCCTCCAACCTGATATATGCCCTCATGTGCCAACAATGTCCCTCTGCTCTGTACATTGGACAAACCAGCCAACCTCTACGCAAAAGAATAAATGGACACAAATCTGACATTAGAAATGGAAACGTCCAGAAACCAGTGGGAGAACACTTCAATCTACCAGGACATTCCACCAAAGACTTAAAGGTCGCTGTGGTTCAACAGAAACCTTTCAAAAACAAAATCCAACGGGAGGCTGCTGAATTGGAATTCATATGCAAATTTGACTCTGTCAAGCGGGGACTGAATAGAGACTATGAATGGTTATCACATTACCACAGGTAACAGATTCTCTTTACAGAGGCGTGATCTGGGGGAGCCCAGTGACGCCTGGTGTGGGCTTTCGGGGACCACAGTTCTCTTTGTCAGATGCAGCTGGCAGGGAGAGCTGTGGTCATCGAAGGCTTATACTACATAGGAATTGGATACCTTCACTGCTACAAACTGACTGCACACCAAAAGGAAATGTTTACATTTCCAAGCAAAGGAATGTTTTGATAGCCTCCATGCTAATTGCATTCTGCCTTCTTGTGATTTATGCCCCCTCCCCTTTTTTCTCTCTCTTTCCCCCTCCTCTTCTGTATCTGCCCAGTTTTGATCAGGCATCTGACGAAGAGAACTTGATTCTCGAAAGCTTATGCTATAATAAAATTGGTTAGTCTTAAAGGTGCTACTGGACTCTTAAGGAGTCGATAGCATTTTAAAAAGATATTTTTAAAGGATAAAAATATTCCTCGCCTGCTTCCCCCAGCATTATATGATTTCACTTGAGCTCCTTTAGAAGAGACCTCAGTGAAAGCTGCCAGCGGAAGAGAGGAGTTGAAGTGGGCCGTTGGCCGGTGTGTATAAATTTGCAGTGGGGGAGAGAGAGAGACTAAACAGGGAGATGATTTCAGTTCTGTCATCCTGACCAACTCAGCTAACCCTGCCAGGAATGCGTGTGCCAGAAACCGACCATGCTCGTGAAGTGGAGGGTTGGTCCAGCACAGCCATACGCAAACCTCAAACCCTTTGGGAGACCAGAACCTACATCTCATTGAGAATCTATAAGAAATACTGGACTGAATATGAAGCATTGCTTCCAAGACTGCACAGAGGAAGAGCGATGTTCTTCAAAACTCTCCCTTTTCTTGGGCCCTCCTCGATGCAAGAATTTCCTCTACTGGTTGTAATACCTTATTGACTCCGCAATTGTCTGTTTTCCTCTGGCTTGAAAACCAAGAAGGACTTGGTTCTCTAGTTTAAAGGAGATGCTGTGAAACCGAAATGGTTCTGTGATCCGTTATCCTCAGTATCAGCTGAGAATGCAAAATGGCAGGTGTTCTTACGGCATCTGGCTGTCCCCTGTCAGAAACACAATGCTAGGCTCTGCGGATCTTCAGTCGGATCGGGCAATGGGAATTCTAATGTTCTTATTCCATAGATCCAGAGCTGACACTCTCCACAGACTAGATAATCCAGTCAGCAGTATTGGGTGGCATAGCTCTCCCTGGTCTACCCCATCTTCACAAAGGGGCTGTGGCTCAGTGGCAAAGCACTTGCTTTGTGTCCAGAAGATCTCAAGTTCGGTTCCTGACATCTCCAGTTAACATAGTGGGTGATGTGAAAAACTTCCCTCTGCCATTCAGAGTAGACAGGACTGATTTTGATAGGCCAGATCTCTGACTCAGAGCCAAGCTACAAGTGATGCCTGACACAGGTTGGACGCTTGTCAGCTTCCCTCAAGTTTTGATGGGAAATGTAGGCATCCTGGTCTTGCAGCTGTAATGGAGAGCCAAGCTGTAAAACCAGGACGCCTACATTTCCCATCAAAACTTGAGGGAAGCTGACAAGTGTCCAACCTGTGTCAGGCGTCACTTGTGGCTTGGCTCTCAGTAGAAGGCACTTGGGGGTGTTTGACTGCTTTTGTAGGGTTGCCAATTCTGGGTTGGGCAATACCTGGAAATTTGGGGAGGTGGAGCCTGGGGAGGGCAAGGTTTGGGGAGGGGAATGAGCTTAGCAGGGTATGCCACAGAGTTCAAAGCAGTTGTTTTTTTCAGGGGAACTGATCTTTCTTTATCATCTGGAGATCAGTTGTAATCCTGGGAGATCTCCAGGCTGCACCTGGAGTATAGCAACCTTACTGCTCTACTGCAAGAGAAGACCTCCCTGCTTGTAGAAAGCCTAGCACATTCCATTCTAAGACTCTACCGTGACAGGGTACTGTTTTGCCTGCTGGCGGTTTTTCATGGAAGGATGCAGCCAAACCACTTGTGGTGTAGTCTGGAAGATTATGGACTCTTCTCCTTAATTCTCTGAAGGTACAAATGGGTCCTTACTTCATCACACAAACAGGCTTAAGCAGGAGACACTTAATTCTGATGTTGGAAGAAGCCTGGAAATAAACAGAATATTGTTCTGCACCTCTGAGGTGTTCTGGCCTAGCACCTCCTGTGCCGTTTTCCCTTAACTGTTTGCAAACCCTCCCTTGGGCAGAGCTGCCTGTTCTCTGAGCAACGGGAGATGCCCCACCTAACTGTTTAATTAACCTCTCTCCCGGTTAGATTCCTTAGTCATCAAAGAAGGGGGAGAGACATACCAGCTCCAGAAAGAAGCACCGTGGGGAGGAGAAGGGAGCAAATGGAAGTCAAACCAGACCCACCACAGAGGCCCACAAGCCACATCCACCAGTGAGAACTGCCTCTGCCCGCAGTAACGTGTTGCCCCTGAGCCAGGGTGGGAAAAGCAGATGGCTAAGTCAGTTGATGGATTTTCGCTCATTTGAAAACCTCATGTCCAAAGCTAACATCTCTTAGTTTGCTTCCTTTCGTTCTGCAGATCTCACAGTCTCACAACCACCCTGCAATGTAGATCAAGCGGAACAAGAGACGTTTCACAGATGAAAACAGAGGACAGTGTTTCTAAGCAGCCTTGTATGAAGTCTGAAAATCACAACCCAAGTCACACCCTGTAATTACACAAGCTAATTACTCATTGCTGAAGACAACCCACTGCATGTTGTATTTATGGCCTCTGCCACAGCCTGCCCCATGCTGGGTTGAAAACCAAAGAGGGTGTTTGTTCTTGAGCTCAAAGATCATGTCAAACGGAGAGCTACATAGCAGTTTCATGTTCATGCGCACATGTTTATATGTATGCGCATTAAAGGCTAGGTGTATGTGCACCCCAGTGTGATATTTAACTTCTGGAGATTCAGGGTACCTAACCCTGAAGTGAGTTGGACTAGGATCTGGAGTCCCTGGGTCGAATACTCACTCTGTCATGGAAGCTTGCTAGGGGACTTTGGTCGAGTCGTGCAGTCTCAACTTACTTTACCTTACAGGGCTGTTGTGTGCATAAAATAGAGGAGAGAACGGTGGAAGCTCCGTTGGGGAGAAAAGCGGGGAATAAATGAAGTAAAGAAATGATTCTAGTAAATAACATTTTAATAAGGTATCCTCAAAAGCCCAAAATGGGATGGCAATGGAAAGTTCCACCAGAAAACAAGGACAGTCCCAGGAAAAAACAGAGATAGCCGGACTGCCTGGGTCACTGAATCAGAACCAGTGTGGTGTAGTGGTTAGAATCTCAGGCTTCGACTGGGGAGGCTTGGGTTAAAGTCCTTGCTTGGGCTGTGAAGCGCTCTCCTTCTGCCTGCCCTTGATCTACCAAGAGGCAGTGTGGTGTAGTGTTTAGAGTCTCTGACTGGGCTCTGGGGGATCCTGGTTCCAACCTGGACTCTGCCATGAAAGCTTGTAGTGCGACACACTCTCTGCCTAACCTACGTCACAAGGTTGTTGTGAGGATAAAATAGAGGGGAAGAGAATGATGTGAACTATTTTGAGTCCCCGTTGGAGAGAACAATAGGGTGTAAATAAATGCCAGATCAAACGCTGTGCCTGCTCAGCTGCAGTGGTGTACATACGCATCCCTGCTAGATTTATAGCACTTCTTCCAGAGGCAATAGGAAGCAACAAAAGATTTCTGCACAGCCACGAGAGATAAGCCCATCCTTTAATTGCATATTAACCTCCACCTTTTAGTCCCCGTCTCCTCCAGCCGTTTCCATGCAAAAGAAAATGGTGTTGTGCTGGAAGGGAGATAAGGTGAAGAGCTGCTGACGGACTTGGAAACAAAAAGGACTCTCCGTGTATGGAGGAAGATACATTGAATTTCCAGGGGATTGAAAGCAAGAAGACCAGAGAGGATTTGCTGCCACATAGCGGCTTTTTTATCTGAAGAAGGGAGCTCAAAGCACACACATCTTGTTGGTCTATAATATGGTTGCCAGCCTCTGGGTGGGGGCTGGAGATCTTCTGGAATTACAACTGACCTCCCGGCCACAGAGATCAGTTACCCTGGAGAAAATGGCTTCTTTGGAGGTTGGACTTTATGGCATTATACCCCGCTGAGGTCTCTCCCCTCCCCAAGCCCTCCATCTCCTGGCTCCATCCCCCAAATCTCCAGGAATTTCCCAACCTACAGCTGGCAACTCTCATCTCTAAGGTGTCACTGCTGCTCAAATACTGCTGTTCAAGTGCAGACCAACATGACCACCCAGTTTGGTGTAATGGTTAAGAGTGGCAGGACTGTAATTTGGAGAGCCAGGTTTGGTTCCTCACTCATCCACTTGAAGCCAGCTGGGTGATCTTGGGTCAGTCACAGCTCTCTCAGAGCTCTCTCAGCCTCACCCACTGTTGTGGGGATAATAATAACACACTTTGTAAACCGCTCTGATTGGGCGTTAAGTCAAATGTTGTTATTACTATTATTAAAACTATCTTCATAGTGTTTTTTTATAACTTAAATGAGTTGTAAAAAGAATCAGACCAATTGAAGATGGAAGACCAATCACATTATTAGCTGGGATAGCTAAAAATGGAACCTCCATGATTAGAAGCAATATACCTCAGTCTGAATACTAAGTAGATGCTGGGAAAAAACAGGGGACCTCTATACACTGCTGGCTCCTAAACCCATTGGGTTTAGACGGGAGTAACTCTGTTTAGGATTGCACTGTTAAGGCCATCATCTGATTAAATGCATTATTCAACTGTATGAGTCTGAATTGATCAATTGAATAAAAACAATTTCAAAGGAAAAATATACTGTGTTTTAAAAACCATGACTGTTACACCAAGAATCCTTTTGAGAAGAGGCATTCTCTGCCGGATGAAGGTGAATGGGGGAAGACCTCTTCTAAAAACAGCACCTGCCATTGGCACTTTTGGCTATTGGCATTAAAAAGAATGCTTTAAAAATATACATAGCCCCTACCGTGGGTGCTTTTTTTAATTGACGAAAAGGTGTTCAGTTGATGTGCCAACTAATTAGCTGAGGCTGCGTATTTTTCTGGGAATAAATCCCACTGAAAAAGTTGGACTTACTTCTAGATAAGCATGCATATGATTGTGCTATGATATTCATACTTTACTGGACTCCAACCAATTCTAATTTTAAAAAAATCAATTCTGCTACAAGAAGGGTCTGACCCTGCATTCTTCCCTCACTTGAATCCAGCCAACATTGACCTAATTAAGGGATGTTTGGCAAAGGACGAGTCCTCCTTCATTCGAAGCTTGGACTCCCTGCTCTCTTCCAGCACTGCAATTAAAAGATTCTGGCTCCTAATTAAACTGTCAGTTTCCTCCTAACTTTCAAAGGGGCAGTGCTGCCTGCCTCTCCATCAGCAAGCCATGCCCAGGCCAAAGCCAGCTGGCGTTCCTTCCTGGAGCTGCTCTTTACAGTTTGAGTCTCACCGTTCAGCCTTGCCAGAACTCCTGCTCAAGTTTTCCAAAAGGCCCTGAAACAGAAGCCGTGGGGTTTGTTTATGGACTTGGCGAATTCTTGGAGAATGCTGCAAATATCAGATTCAGGGGATCTTGCTTGGAGATTCGGATTTCTCAGCAAGACAAGAGCAGTTTATAGAATTCATTGGCATCAAATGTGGTGACAGCAAGCCATCCGGTGGGCTTTTTGAAAAGGAGTTATCAAATTCACGGAGCATGGGTCTATCAAAAGATGTAAATATGTGTTATATATTTGAAACCTCCACATTCAGAGGCAGTATACCTTTAACAGTATGTGCCTAATAGTTCCATGTAGAAAAATGGAACCTGCATATTCAAAGGCAGTCTACCTTTAATAATGTAGTCCTATGCAGATAAAAGAAATAAGTGGAATCGCCATGTTCAGAGACAGTCTACCTCTAACTGTATACTTCTTATGGCCCTATATTAGGGCTGCCAGGTCCCCCAGTGGAGTTGGGGGATCCACTGCCCCCAGCCTCCGCCCCGCCCCCCCACTCACCTGACCAGCAAGGGGGAAAGTCGAGGGAATCGGCCTCCCAGGCCTGCTCCCAGGTGGCATGACAACAAATCAGCCTGCTGTGAAGTGCAGGAGTGCATGTGAAGCACGTGCACTCCCAGGCCCTGTGTGATGGTGTCACTTCCGGGAAGTGATGTCATTGCACTGCTACGGGAATGCATATGCTTCACGTGCACACACGGACATCAAAAAGGTAAGTGCCATGTCCCCCCTCCCACTGGATAAGGGGATCTGGTAACCCTACCTTATATAGAAATATGGAACCCCCCATATTCAGAGGCAGTCTACCTCTAATTGGGTGACCCTATGCAGAGTTCCTTCATTTGGTTGAAATTAATGGGCTTAGACTGGAGTAACTCTCCAAGAGATTGTGCCGTAAACCAGTTTCCACGGTACGCTGCCTCCTTCATGCCCTGCTAATGTCCATTCCAGAGGTGTTTAGCGGGCGATTCTTGGAAACACGATGCTGTGCTAGAAGCACCTTTGGGCTGATCCAGCGGGACTACTATGTTCTTACCAAGAAAGAAAATGAGCCCTGCTGCATCAGATCAATAGTTCATCTATTTCTGCATCCTACTTCCCCACCATGGATAAATAGATGCCCCCAGAAGGCCGATAAGCAGGACACAGACACCAAAGACTCCCCTCAACAACTGGTAGTCTGAGATATGCTGCCTCTGAACACAGAGGTTCCATTTAACCATCATAGCTAATAGTGATGGATGGGTCTATCCTCTATGAAGCAGTCCAATTCCTTTTAAGAGCCATTTAAGCTGCTCTGTCTTGCTATATATCATGTGGCAGTGAGTTCCATAAGAAAACTGGATCTCACATACTAATGAGGGCAGCCCAAGGCAGGAAATCCAACTCAACCACCACCTCCCTCTTCCTATGTAACACGGGACACAGCCTGCTGAAAGTCTTTCTGTACAACCCTGTTTGACGTGGAGAACAATGAGCATTGCCATGCCATTCCATTTCCTGTAGCTAGCCAGATGGTCTTAGAAGTTCACCATCTGCATGGCATGAAAGCGGCCCTCGTTTGAGCCCAGCATCCAAAGGTATAGCAAACCTCCCATTTAGCCACTGGCAGAACCTTCCCTCCATGAAGATGTCCAGTCCCCCCCTTGGAAGCCATCGGAATCAGTAGCAAATTTCCAGATCTTGTGGCAGGGAATTCCACAGTCCCCGAACACCACGTCTCTAATCCAAACAGGACATCTCGATCAATTTTCCCCTGCCCAGGTTGTTCACTGCTGTTTCAGAAGGGCTATTTAAATCAGAGAGGAGCCAGGAGGAAAGGGTTACAACAAGCCCCGTTTTTTCCAGGGACTCTTTGTTATCTTCAAAACACCCTCTTAGACAGAGTTGCTATTTTCTTTAAAAACCACTGAAAAATCATAACTGGGGATCTTTCCTGCCTTGTCCAGTTTCACTCCTTCCCCTCTCTTCCAGCACTAGTTCTTTCTTGCATGGTCTAGAATTGATTATGTAGATTTTTAAAAAATCTTGCAGAAGGCAGTTAATAAGAACAATGAGCGCCAGAAGGCAACCAGCGACGTTCAGCAAGTAAACATTAACCTGTCTGGATAAAGGTAACCCCAAAATTAAGCAAGGATGGAGGAAGAAAATATTGAACAGTCACGCAGGCAGCAAATTCCACAGCTCAGCTATGCAAATGGCGCGGTGCAACTGGGTTTTGCTTCCATAAAGCCGTGCAAAGTAAGTGCCGTGGGGAAAGATCTCCATGGCCTGTGTGGGCACTGGGAACATCTAGGGGAGGGCCAGAGACATGATGTAACAACCCTTCAGTTTGCTCGAGTGTTACAAACTTATTCCCAAGCAAGCAAGTTACTCAAACTTCACCTCTGTGCCCTTTGGTCATGCTGCATCAGCGCTTTTCTCTACCACAACAGCAAAAGTATCTCCTTGCTGGGTCAGGCCAAAGGTCCATCTAGCGTAGTATTCTGTTTTGCACATCGGCCAACCAGATGCCAATGGAAGGACCAGTGCAGACGCATAGAGCACACCACAGGAACTGGTATTCAGAGGTACATTGCCTCTGAACGTGGAGGTTCCATTTATCCCTCACAGCTAATAACCATAAGGTCCTTTCTTCCAGCTACTGGTTTAACCCCTTTTAAAGCCATCTGAGCTGCTCTCTATCGCTACATCATGAGGCAGTGAGTTCCATACGTTAATTCTGCCTGCGTGGGGTGTTATCTTCTTTTGTCTGTCCCTGAATCTGCGAGGGGATCCTCAGGTGGCCGCGGACCAAACTGTCGCTAAATCACATTATGCAAAGGCTGGGACCTGCTTACATATTCTTATTGTGTACAACTTTTATTGCTTAGATGCAAGAGGGGGAGCACTTTGCAAAACATAAATGCTCCTCTGCAGTCCCTGGATGCTCTACTCCCCCATGCCGCTGTGCCAGGTTCCAAGACTGTGCGCCTCGCCCCATTGCTTTTAACGGGACTTCCAAATCAGCACATTTGCTCAGAAATGAGCCCTGCTCATTTCAACGGGCTCCATCCCAAGGGAGGTGCCGCTTAGTCACTACTAACTTCAGCTGCCTCAGAGCTTTGATCTCCTGGCCAACACCTAATAGCTCTCTGTTTGCATTCCACTCACGCTGTGGACCCAACGGATCACTGCCTAGAGGTTGCTTTATTCTAGCGGCTGCGATGACATTTTGCGTACAGATGTCTCAAGTTCAATTCCTGCCACCTTCATTTAAAGGGGTCTTATTTATTTATTTCAGTTTACAAATATACAAACATAAAGGATAAAACTATTATCATTTATATTCAAGATGGATAGCCATGTTAGTTTGTGCGGAGCAGTAGAAAAGAGCAAGAGTCCAGTAGCACCTGTAAGACTAACAAAATTTGTGGCAGGGTGTGAGCTTTCGTGAGCCACAGCGAATCGCGATCTAAAATAGTGAGCTGTGACTCATGAAAGACAAACAGATTTTGTTACTCTTATAGATGCTACTAAACTCTTGCTTCTTTTCTACATTTATATTCAAAATTCAAAACATTTATATAGAACCTACTTAAATTTTACTTTTAATATTTCACTTCTATTTAAACATCTTTATTTATTCTATCCTTCCCATCTATCTTCATACCATTTTTGTTATAATCATATATTACCTAACTCTTTCCTATCATTCTCCATTTCCTTCTGTCGTTCTCTGTTTTAATTCAGACTGGTTTTTAATTTTCATCTACATAATTAAAGAAAACTTTCCATTTTTCTTGACATTCCGAAGCCGGTCTATTACGTATAAAAGAGGTTAATTTTGCTATTGTGGCATATTCATTTAGTTTAGTCTTCCATTCTTTCATATTTTAAAGGAACTTGAGTTCCGGGTGCCAGGAAAGACCCCAGAGAATGACTGCATCAGTGGCCATCAGCTCAAGTTGCTCAAACATACACAAGAACACACATATGAAGCTGTCTTATACCGGATCAGATCATTAGTTCAACAAGGTCAGGATTGTCTACCGAGACCCACAGCGGCTCTCCAGGGTCTCCATCTGAGGTCTTTCACATCACCTATTGCTCAATCCTTTTAATTGGAGATGTTGGGAATTGAACTCGGGACCTGCTGCATGCAAAGCAGAGGCTCTTCCATTGAGCCACAGTCTCTCCCCACAGCTCCTCAAAAAATATGTTCGGTTTCCCAAATCTTCTCCTGGCCATGCAAAGATAAATTGCTAAACCTTCCTCTGTCACTCCAGTCCATCTGGTTTTAAACAATCAGAAACGCATTGGTACTCAGACTTGGGCACTGGTACCCAAAAGTGGGTTGTGACTCTCTCATAGGTGGTCATAGATCCAGAGGAGTTAGCCGTGTTAGTCTGTAGTAGCGAAATCAAAAAGAGCCCAGTAGCACCTTTAAGACTAACCAATTTTATTGTAGCACAAGCTTTCGAGAATCACAGTGATTCTCGAAAGCTTATGCCACAATAAAATTGGTTAGTCTTAAAGGTGCTACTGGACTCTTTTTGATTTCTCATAGGTGGGTACTGTTGCCAACAACCTGGAGAATCAAGTGCCCTTTATCCTTTAATAGATGCTCCATAGGATGTTATTTACCACGGCAAGCATCACCTACCCATTTCCACATATTCAAGCTCTTCTAAAGGGGTCGATTTTTCTTTTTCCAAGTTGTTGGTAACCCTACTGGTGGGCTGTGAAGCCGGAGAGAGAAGGGTCTGCGCAAGCTGGGGAAGGCAGCCCTGCTAGGAATGATGGCAAATTGGGGATTGCCTCTGAATTATCTGAGAAATAACCACAAAAGAGTAGTGCTGTTGGTTTATAATTTTTTTTTAAGTAACTGACAAAGTTGTTCAGTATTAAATGATACGAGATGAAGCTTTTCATGGGGTGGAGGTCGGTAATATCACTTGCTAAATAACATCCCTCTATTAATGGGACATTGTTTTCCCCCAGGTTGTTGGCAACCTTGATAAATTGTGGAGGGGGGAAATAGCGTGGAGTTGCTTTTCAAATAGGTCCTGAAAAGCAAAGCAGGTTCAGAAGTCAGTCCCACTTTAAAAAGTTTGAGAAACCCTGCTGGAACACCTCTGTTCTTCCCTGAAGCTCTTGTCTTTTACTTCCACACTAAATAAATTGGACTCTATTTACTCAGACTAGTTCAGTAATAGCTTTCCTTCCCTTATAGTGTAAGCTTTTGGGGGCAGAGACCTTTCTCTTGCTTACTGTACTTCGTCCAGCACCAGGCATGGTGGAATATAGTACATTCTATATTTCTGATTCTCTGAGAGTAACAGGCAACTAACTTTCAAATGGTGCAGGGGTGCAATAAGGCACTCCCCTCCCCAAAGCATCTTTTGAGAGACTATCTTCAACATGCACTAAATATTCCCAGGGTGGTGGCATTTCAGAAAAAGGCAGCAGGCGCAAATCAATCACGTTATCCACTCCAAGATATCCTCTGCACCTCCCTTCCCTTCCCCATAAGCACATTTATGCAACTCTAGTTGACTTTGGAGAACAGCCAGTGCACCTTTAATTGTTTTTTTAAGGCAGACAAACAGTTTTCAACAAAACCAAGGTAAAAGAAATGGGGAGGTTTAATTCACTCACCTCTGTGCGGGATAGTCTGTCCCAGGATACCATGAAGCCACAGAAGCAGTGGCAGAGTTCTGGCATACATAGCAATTCCGTGCGCCTCCACAGCTACCTCAAACCCCAAACCTTGAAGCGGACTGAAGCAAGCACAGTCATATTAGAGAATCTTGTGTTGGAGAGTCCAGAACTCTGCTTTTATGCCACTCTCGCCTTGAGCAGAGACACCCCCTCCCTGCTTGGTAAAAAAATTTTCCCCTGCGCAGTTGCGAAATCTCCAACTCCAGTTTCTCTCTCTCTTTTCTATCCTTTCCTCTTTTTTTTTTCCTCCTCCCCAAGTCGTAAATCCTTTCTGACAGCAGTGGCGGAGAGAGAAGCACCCCTCCCTTCTCTGGCGGTTGCGGCTACTGCTGTCTCGAGAAAAGTTTAACTTGCCTAGAGAGGACAGGGAAGCTAAAGTTGCCGGATCTGAGCTGCTAGAATCACCACGTTTATTAACTCAGTTCCTGGGCTTCTCAGAGGCTGCCAATTTTCCCACTGGACGGTGTGGCAATGCTTTTGACAGCAGATTGGACTGCAAGGATTATCAGTAGAAACTTCTGGGAGTCTGGATGTCAACCTGCTAATTCTAGGGGCCAGGCTGCTATCAGGAGCGCAACCACAGTATCCGCTGGAGAACTTGGCAACTCTATTAAAGGTACTTTAAACAAAAAAAGCTGGCAACTCTTTCATGGCAGCAGAAAGCTAGCGGGTGACGTTTTCTTGGCAAGGGAATCAAGTGTTGGGGAAAACTTCACGTGCTAAATTTCTGTGCATCAGGCAGTTTTTTAAAGACACAGGAGCACACCTTGAAAAAAAGTGACAATCTCGGAAGACTCAGGTCCCATAAAAACCACAGCCTCTTCCTCCAAATGCCTCCTTGAGACCAGACATCGGACTTGTGTTCAAGATAAGCATGGGTACCCTTTGCAGTGCTGAAGTTGCCAACTTTTTTCCCTAGCAAGGCTCTTGCGCCTGTAGCATCTGTTCACTCAGACACACTTTCCCAGCAGAGAAATGCAACGAAGGGAGAAACTGCTATCTATGTATTGTCGAAGGCTTTCACGGCCGGAGAACGATGGTTGTTGTGGGTTTTCCGGGCTGTATTGCCGTGGTCTTGGCATTGTAGTTCCTGACGTTTCGCCAGCAGCTGTGGCTGGCATCTTTTGGTGCTACACCTCTGAAGATGCCAGCCACAGCTGCTGGCGAAACGTCAGGAACTACAATGCCAAGACCACAGCAATACAGCCCGGAAAACCCACAACAACCATCAAACTGCTATCTGTTTTAATTGCTGTTTGCAAGACAAGTTTGCACAGGTGCTCTGCTAGGAAAAAATGCTGGCAACCACAGATCTGCAATCCTATGGAAGTTAGGCCCACTGTCCTCAGAGCCTACACTGATAATAGATCCAGAGGAGTTAGCCATGTTAGTCTGTAGTTGCAAAATAGTAAAGAGGCCAGTAGCACCTTTAAGACTAACCAATTTTATTGTAGCATAAGCTTTTGAGAACCACAGCTCTCTTCGTCAGATGCATTGGCAGCTTTTGAGAACCACAGCTCTCTTTGTCAGATGCATCATCAATAAAGTTGGTTAGTCTTAAAGGTGCTACTGGACTCTACTATTTTACATTAATAATATACCATTCAGAAGTTGTCTGGCCATCTTTTACTTGCTTTTCTCCTCTATTATCTTTTCTCCTCTATCACTACAGCCTTGATCCTATTTATTGAGGGAAGAGAAGGTTGATCTTTCCATCCCGGAGGCCTGTTAGTCCACGTTGTATTTCTCCAGAGGAAACCCTGTTCAAAGAAACTTCTCGAGCAGCTCATACAAATGTCTTCCAGGCCTCCCAAGTTTCGTGATCATTTCCTATTCCAATCCCTCCCTTTATAAAATGTATTTGCTGTCAGCTGCGTTTTCAGCAATGGATAGCCATTCTCCCCCTCCAAGCAAGCTTTTGGGTAGCGGATGCCTTTCTCATGCAGTTATCCAGAAGAATTTTAATAGCTGCCTACTCCCTTCCACTTTTATGTATTCTTTTAAAGAGTTTAAATTCTTTTTAAAAATGCGTTTGAATTCCTTTGGAAAAAATGGGTAGCCTGTTTAAAAAAAACCCAAGGGAGCAATTATTATCAGTGTGTACCCAACATTGCCACACACTGGTATGTGTGGTTCTCTTCGCATCTGACGAAGAGATCTGTGGTTCTCGAAAGCTTATGTTACAGTAAAGTTGATTAATCTTAAAGGTGCTACTGGACTCTTTTCGATTTTGCTACTACAGACTAACACGGCTAAGTCCTCTGGCTCTATGACGCACTGGTATGATCACTCTTATAAATGGGAGCAGGCAAAGATCACCAGAGACTTGAAGCTGAGTTAATGCACTGACACTTTTGGAGGGAGAGCTGATAGATATCACAGAAAGTGATGCAGTTTAGCTCCATACACCAGAGACATGCTGCAGCGTCCCGATTGCAATAGAGCAAGATTTGGGTCCAGTAGCACCTTAAAGACCAACTAGATTTCCAGGGTACGAGCTTTCGAGAGTCAGAGCTCCTTCTGTCAGATACAAGGAGTGGAAAGTCCTTTTTCTACTTTTAATCCTGCTCTATTGCAACCAGGACGGGGCAGTATGTCTCTTATCAGGTTGCAATAGGTAAACTATGCACACATACCCATCAAAACATGCCTCTCTCTAGTAATTTAATATCTCACAATAGATGCCTCTTCTAGAAAAGCATCAAGGCATAGGGTTGCCAGCCTCCAGGTGATGGCTGGAGATCTCCTGGAATTAAGAACATAAGAACATAAGAACATAAGCAAAGCCATGTTGGATCAGGCCAGTGGCCCATCCAGTCCAACATTCTGTCACACACAGTGGCTAGAAATCCAGTGCCATCTAAAGGACTGTCAGTGAGGCCAGGACACCAGAAGCCCTCCCACTGCCTTCCTTCCAGCACCAAGACAACAGAGCACCACCTCCCCACAAAGAGAATACCATCTATCTCCTGTGGCTAATAGCCACTGATGGACCTCTGCTCCATACATTCGTCCAGTCCCCTCTTGAAGCTGGCAATGCTTGTAGCTGCCACCACCTCCTGTGGCAACGAATTCCATGTGTTTATCACCCTTTGTGTAAAGTAGTATTTTCTTCTATCTGTTCTAACCCGACTGCTCAATAATTTCATAGAGTGCCCACGAGTTCTTGTATTGTGAGAAAGGGAGAAAAACACATCTTTCTCGACCTTCTCTAACCCGTGCATTATCTTGTAAACCTCTATCATGTCTCCCCTCAGTCGTCTTTTCTCCAGGCTAAAGAGCCCCAAGCGCCTCAATCTTTCCTCATAGGGAAAGTGTTCCAACCCTTTAATCATTTTAGTTGCCCTTCTCTGTACTTTTTCCAGTGCTATGATATCTTTTTTAAGGTGTGGCGACCAGAACTGTACACAGTACTCCAAATGAGGCCTCACCATCGATTTATACAGAGGCATTATGATACCGGCTGATTTGTTTTCAATCCCTTTCCTAATAACCCCTAGCATAGCATTAGCTTTTTTTATGGCAGTCGCACACTGTGCTGACGTTTTTAGTGAGTTATCTATCATGACTCCAAGATCTCTCTCTTGGTCAGTCTCCGCCAGTTCAGACCCCATCAACTTGTATTTATATTTTGGATTTTTGGTTCCAATGTGCATTACTTTGCACTTGGCTACATTGAACCTCATTTGCCACATGGATGCCCACTCTTCTAGCCTCGACAGATCCCTTTGGAGTGCCTCACAATCCTCTCTGGCTTTCACCACCCTGAACAATTTCGTGTCATCTGCAAATTTAGCCACTTCACTGCTTAATCCCAATTCCAAATCATTAATAAACAAGTTAAAAAGCATTGGACCCAATACCGACCCCTGTGGCACCCCACTGCTCACCACCCTCCACTGTGAGAAGTGCCCGTTTATGCTCACTCTCTGTTTCCTATTAATTAGCCAGTTTTCGATCCACAAGAGGACTTGGCCCTTTATCCCATAGCTACTGAGCTTACTTAGGAGCCTTTGATGAGGAACTTTGTCAAAATTACAACTGATCTCCAGCCAACAGAGATCAGTTCCCCTGGAGGAAATGGCTGTTTTGGAAGATGGAGTCTATGACATTATATCGTGCTGAGGCCCCTCCTCTCCTCAAACTCCACCCTCTCCAGGCTCCGCCCCCCAAATCCAGGAATTTCTCAGCCCAGAGCTGGCAACCCTAGTCATCTCCCAAGTAAAACAGTACAATAACATCATTAAAACAAGCCAGGGTAATAAAAAAAGAACACAAAACAATGTTCAGCACTTTCAGACGATGGTCCAAAAACAGGCTAGATAAAAGCAAACCATAAAAACAGTGAAAAGAAGATGGAACTCCTCAGTCAGGGTTTCCAATCTCCGGGGGGGGGGGGGGGCTGGCAACCTCCCAGAATCACAACCACACAAATCAGCTCCCTTGGAGGAAATGGCTGCTTTGGGGGGTGGGGGGTGGCATTATACTGCAATGAGGTCCTTCCCCTATGACAACCTCTCCTTCCCCAGGTTCCACCCCCCAAATCTCTGGGAAGTTCAGAACCTGGAGTTGGCAACCATATCCTCAGTTAAAAGTCTGCGTAAAAAGATATGTTTCGGCCTGGCACCTAACTTACACGCCTTTATATGCCAGGGCAAAGCGAGGGCTTTATTGCAGCCAAGTTTCCTTAAGGAGGTTGCTGGAAAGATGCGAGAAAGCAGCCAAGCACCCTTCCATCTTGGCTGGAGCCAGAACTAGCTGTGAGAACCTCCTCCCTGCAGCTTCCACTGCTAAGACCCAGCAGAGAGGTGGCAGGAAGCAGCTGGCAAAGAATCCCCCTCCCCAAGGATAATGTTTACTGAATGATAATGGTGATTTATATCCTCTTGGGCTTCCCGATTTATATCGCCTTTCGATTCCCGGGAGCTGCACGGCAGCCAGCATTGAGCTAAAAGTCTCTCCCTCTCTCTGCAGCTCTAAATAAGCCCCAGGGGGAGGGAGGGGAAACAGCAGTCCAGTGCCCTCCACTAAGGGTTGCCAACCTCCAGGTTGGGAAATTCCTGGAGATTTGGGGGGGGGGTGGACCCTGGAAAGGGCAGGGTTTGCGAGGGGAGGGACCTCGGCAGAGTATAATGCCATAGATTCCACCCTCCAAAGCAACCATTTTCTCCACGGGAACTGCTCTCTGTGGCCTGGAGATCAGTTGTAATGCCAGGAGATCTCCAGCTGCCACCTGTAGGCTGACAACCCAAGGTGGGAGCCTGGAGTTTTCCTGGAATTACAACTGACCTCCATACTACTCAAATCAGTTCCCCTGGAGGAAATGGCAGCTTTAGAAAGTGGATTCTGCAGCATCACATGCCCCCTGAACTCTCCCCCCCTCCCCAAACTCTGCCCTCTCTAGGTGGTGGTGGTGGTGGAGAGTGCCCTCAAGCCATAGCTGACTCATAGCAACCCATGGCAGGGCCTTCATGGCAAGAGACTAACAGAAGTGAGAGGTGGTTTGCCATTGCCCACCTCTGCAACCCTGATCTTCATTGGAGGTCTCCCATCCAATTACTAACCAAGACTAACCCTGCTTAGCTTCTGAGATCTGATGAGATCAGGCTTACCTGGGCTATCCAGTTTAGGGCACCCTCCCTAGGTACCACTTACAAATCTCCAGGAATTTCTCAAGCTGGAGTTGGCAACCCTACCTCCACTACACTTGCGCTCAGCTCCTGCTCTCCAGTACTGGCCATGGGGAGATCAGAGGAAAGGGCTGCTGCCAGAAACTTTTGTAGAACCAACTTCTGTTGGGTTTGTTTTGCTTTTTTAAAATTGTAAGCTGCTTTGAGAGCTACTAACGTTGAAATGTGGCGTGCAAATAACAAAAGCCAGGCCCACATATATTTACTTCCCGCACAGTCTCTCTCTCTCTCATTGAGACACTAGAGGGATTACAGGATTGGACGACAATAATGCATGCAACAAACAAAAGAGCATTTGTCTACCGTAACATGTACTACAAACAAGGCAGACCCCAAAACTGGATTACAAAATTAGAAAACTATGCGATTCAGAAAGCACAATATGTGCAAGAATCAAGGCGAGAATAAAAGTAATCAGCCCACAATTTTCACAGGTAATAAAGGAAGGACCCTGATCCTTTTCTAAAAGACTCTGAAAATAAGCAGGCGCACAGTCCACTCTGCAAAACAGTTTACGTTAAAAGGTAGATTAATATGGCCTAGCCCAGTTACAGGCTGCCCAGCCCTGACTGCTAGCCAGGACACAAAGGACGCTTTGACGGGTTCCACACACACACACACACACCCAGCCCTTCCTACAGGTGTTGGCGCATGTCTGCACCCAGCCTGGAAAGCTGGCAGCAGCAGAGACCTTGCCCTCGGTTTGTTATGATAGGAAGGCCATGCCAAGTTGGCCCAGCTTCGCTTCTGGCTCCCAGGGCTAAAACGTCAGTAATACTATCTGGATGACTCAAGCTCACATGCCCATTTATTCAGCCCGGCCAAAATAATTCTGCAGATTTAAGAAAGCGCTGAGCTGACTGGTGGGATCGCTCCAGAAATGAAAAGGGCCCAGGTCAAAAGTCTTGTGACCCCCCATGACTCCCTTAACCGTACCCATCTGGCACATTCCTACCTTTCTTTGGCAATGCCATGCCTTTTAAAGGGGGTATAGTTACAAAGAATGGCATCTCTCTGAGCATGAACTGAGTGCCTTTCCATCACTACTGTGGAACTGTTGTGTTACCTGCTCACTTTGACTTAAGGAGCATGGCATGAAAAAACTTATCTTCATTTGCAAACCCAGCCTCTGGGACTGCTTAGTCAAGGAGGAGGAAGAGGGGGATACAGTTGCCAACTCTGGATTGGAAAATTCCTGGAGGTTTGGGGGGTGGAGCCTAGGCAGGGCAGGTTTTGGGGAGGGAAGGAAGCTCAGTGGGGTATAATGCCATAGAGTCCACCTTCCAAAACAGCCATTTTCTCCACGGGAACTTATCTCGATTGTTGGAAGATCTCCAGGTCTCACCTGAAGGCTGGCAACCATAGGGGAAGACTTTAACCCTTTCTGCTCCTGCCATTTTCTCAATGGAAAAAGCCACCCTCAGCTGCTTTTACCTAGAGGTATCCATATCTGTATAGGGGTATCCCCGTATACCCTGGCATAAAAGTAGCCGAGCAAGAAAATGTCAGAAGAAAGGGTTACGTTTCCCTCCTTCCCTCCCTCCCCTGGACCATTAACTTCTTTGCTAAAGCAATCTGGGAGACGGCTTTTGCAAAAGATCTTTTGGGGAGGGGGGCGCACTGTATAGAGATGCGTCGCAATTACTGGTGGTGCTCAATAAAGCTCTTCCTCCTCCCCCACCACACCTGACATAGTGCTGAGGGCAATCAGCTAATCTTTTGGGAGTGACATGGGAGGTACAGGGATATTTCTGCTGGGAAAATGTCTAACTCGCTGTGTGGCAAAATGTGGGCAGCTCCTCCATCACTTTAACCAGGAATCCCAGAGGCTCCCACATAACACAAGATCTCCAGGCCACCGTGGTCGGGGCACGGGTTTGAAAGGCGACACCTCAGCCTGCCCACGTTGAACTCTTGACTCATCTTGTCCTCTGCAGGCAGAGAACTTGGGGCTGACTCATCAATGCTATTTATAACCCAAATCCAAATAACACCTCAGCCCACCGCAAACAGTTGATTTTAGCTATTGCACCAACCCAACTCTTCCCCTGAGAAGCTTGTAGCAGTCTATGGGCCACATCCATCTGACCAGTTCTGCTGGCAAAGACATTTTCCTTGGAGGAAGAGTCACGTCCCCCACATGCACGATGACTGCGTCAGGGGAGGTGCCTTCTACTAGAGCCACTAGTTTGGTGTAGTGGTTAAGAGCGGCAGGACTCTAATCTGGAGAGCCAGGTTTGATTCTCTGTATGGTCCCCATATAATCTTCTCTCCAGACAGGACCAAACCTCTGCTTCAGTAACAGCCAATCCATGTAATTTTAGACCATGTATGATTCTGTGTTTAGAAATATCATGTGATGTTGCACAAATCTCGCGCGAGAAAATGCGATCTTCCGTGTTTTTTGCGCGATCTGCCAGGTCGTTACGGGCAGAGGTAAGCCGTGTGGAAACGGCCCAGTTGTAATTCCAGGAGATCTTCAGCTTCCACCTGGAGGCTCGTAAACCTGTCATCTTTTCTGATGAGACCTCCCGCCAATCACAGTAGAATGGAATAGAGCAGCTTCACATGTTCTTGATAATTAAAGAGATCCCAAGCACCATAGGGCAGAGATGTTCAAACATTCTCCATTTCTGTATTTTCTTAAGAACGCACAACTATGCACTGCAAAGGGTTCAGAGATACATTGTACCCAGGTGTGCGCTCAATTCACACAGGCCAAGTATGTTGGGCCTCTACTTTAAGAGGACAGAAAGCATTCAGATTGAAACGTATGAAATACATGCAGCTATGCCTTGCAGGGAGAAACTGTGCATGGCTGGCTTTCAGGGAAGCTGGTCTGCCATCGCCATTCTTTTCTTTGAAAAATCCTCAATAATTTTCTGAGGAACACAATTTGGAAATTCAAGGGCTGCGAGTGGCAGAACTTGGCAACGCTCTAAGCGATCTCCAGGATTAATACCCCCTTTGCCATATGCTTATCAGAGCAGAGTTTGGTGCATCCACAGAAGAAGATTTCAAGATGTGCCAAGAAAGAAGGGGGCAGTTGAAAATTTAGGATGGGTGGGGGGGAGGAACTAAGGGTCTGAAATGAGCAAATATTTTGCTTCTTACTATATTCAGTTAGTAATTTTCCTTCTCCACTTTTCACTCTCAGTGTGTCTGTATTGTATATGCTGTGGGTGGTTTATATATACAATTTATACAGTATTTATATGTACAACAGGTGTTATTTATGAGTATTCATTACATATAATGTTGATTAATGGAAGCACAAATATCCCTGGGGGGGAAATCCACAGATTTTATAGGAAAATTTCAGTGCAAGGAAACAGAAAATGGATGGAAAATAATGAATCAGAGTTCAGTTTACCCAAGGAAAATGTGAAATTGAAACAAGAAATTGGGGTTTGAATGAGCAGGGATAAAAATCCATAATTATGCTTAGTAGGGAAGGATTCTACAAAAAATAACTTGGCCCTGGGGTTCTCACTTTGTAGCCAGGAATGCAATTATTTCTCCACAAGATCCTAAGAAAACGAAAAACCCCAAACTTCGTATCAGAGCCCAAAACCTGGTAACGCCCACTCGGCCTCTGGTTTCTCATATGGAGCATAGATGGAGAAGAAGTGGAAAGGGGGTTACTTTAGGTGGAATCTTTCACGCTTCCCTGTTCCCGGAATGACTCCATCGCAAATACAAGCTAACACAGGTCAAGGACCCAGTTCCTCCTTGTACCTGGCGCCTGGTGGTCTGTTTGCGAGATCACTTTGTATCAGAGCGCCAGTCGCTTGAAGGAGCCTCGGGGCAGCCGGCCTGTCGCACAGCACCAGCCAGTCAGGGTGAAAAGCAAATCCAAAGTGACTTATCAACCAAATTGGCAATCTGAGTATTTGGGGAATGGATGGAAATTGCATCCCGCTTTCATCAAAAAGACACTGTACAGGCTGCTGGACCAGGTGGGAGGTGGAACAGAACTGCAAAGAGAGCCACCAGAAATGGGCACGGATGCCTTCGTATAATGCCCTTGAGCCGTTAGGCTGCTATTCCTGGGCCCGTCCAGTTCTACTTGGCACTCTGTGGTTTAAAAAATTACTGCCTCCTTTATTAAAGCTGGGCCCTATGAAAAGGGTATAAAAACAACTGGTCCTCCATAAACTAGTAGTGAGAGGGTAGCATCATTTGCAGAGAAAATGAAATGGGAGTTTTGTAGCTTGCTGGCTGGCGTGAGTGTGAGAGAGGAAATAACAAACTTACACTTAGCTTAGTGTAATAGGAACTCCATACTCTGATAGGAAAGAGGAGAGATATTCCTATCTACCTATCTAGTCTAAAGATAGGCATGAATTGCAGGACAAATCCTGCATCCATGGTGCAAGATGGGGAGAAGAGATAGTTGTGTGAGAAAGGGAGAAAAAGAAGGATGCCAGGAGAAAGAAGTCCTGAGATTAGCGATCTACACATCAAGGGATAGTTGGGGCAGCTGGCCTGATCTATCTATCTTTCTACTTTGTTCCCCTCTAAAATCTGAGAAAAGGGACAAGTCCAAGAAGTCCTCTTCTTCTAACATTCTTCTCCGACTGTGGAGCAGAATTATGGAAACTGGTTATATGATGCGTGTTTGACAAGGTGCAGGAAAAAAAGATCTCAGGGCAGCCTGTATGGCTCTGATCTCCCTCTCTACACCCCTGCGAGGTAGGTTAGGCTGAGAGGCAGTGACAAGCCCAAAGTCACCCAGTGAGTTTTTTTTTATGGCTGAATAGAGATTTGACTCTGGGCTTCCCCCATCCTAGTCTGCCACTGTTTGCTCCTTGGAGGGTGGGATAAAAGTGTAACATGATTAATTTCTGGAGGCTTAGAGCCAGGTTAGAACCAGGAAGAATTTGGCCCTTGTGGGTGGAGCTAGGGCAGAATCTGGTGGGTCATGGATGGCCCAAAAAGAAAAGTTCACTTTCCAAGTTGGCCGTTATTCATAAAAGTTCCTAGACTGCAGGCAAGATTCAAACCATGGATGTCCTATGTATTTTTGTGCTGGTTGCTTCCTTTCATAGGCTGCCAGATTCTCCCCCTTCATGTGGTATAATGAGCAAGCTATTTGCCTATTCTGCAGCAATTGATGGCCATCAAAGTGCTCATTGCATGGCCCGTGGAAAATTTTTAAAAGTATCTTTTTTTACTCCCAACTTCTCATCACTGAAAACCTCCAGGAAGCGTTTCACCCAATCGCACAAGCTATAATACAATGATCACATTTTTCCAAAAGTTCTCCAGGCCAAATAGATGCAGCAATGGAAAATGTATACATTGGTCCAAGGCCCAACGTCCCTCTTGCACGAATGGAAGATCTACAGAACGCCCCCTTCCCATCCCCTGAATAATAAAATAGGGGTTGTTTCTTTGCTTTTCAGAACTGGATATCAATACTCGCCGCACGAGACAGAAACTTGCAAGCAAGCCAATGCAGAAAAGGCCGTTGACAGGTGGCGTGGACTGAAATCCGGATGTTGCATCTGGATGTGATTAGGGAGTCTGATAATGAGAAAAAGAAATCTGTTTCAGATGCTTCGGTCTAAACTCAAAACTCAAACAACCACAGACAATTTTCACATTCTGCAAGCAAAATTTTCAGTGCCCAGGTAAAAAAAATCCTGCAGCCTTACAGTAGGGTGATTTCTACCCATCAGCATCAAGGTGGAGCCAGGGATGTTAAAAGCCACCTCTGCCACCAGATAAAGATTCCTTTGCATGGAATAAATGTTATATAGGAAAAGAAATCACGTGATCCTATATATGCTCCATATATTCCTCCTTGGAATCACATTCATATATTTCGAAAGTCATAGATTCAGAGGAGTTAGCCGTTGTAATTGCAAAATAGTAAAGAGTCCAGTCGCACTTTTAAGAATAACCAACTTTATTATAGCATAAGCTTTCGAAAACCGCAGCTCTCTTTGTCCGATGCATTGTCAGCTTTTGAGAACCACAGCTCTCTTCGTCAGATGCATGCTTATTCTACAATAAAGTTGATTAGTCTTAAAGGTGCTACTGGACTCTTTAATATTTTACCGAAAAGTTCAGGGTATGTCTCTCCTTCGGGCTCACAACAAACCTAGGCTTACCTTCTTCCAGAAAACAGCGTCTTCATGCGCGAAATCACGGAAGAAGACGCTGTTATCGAGTGAAATCGTGCACAAAGATGCTGTCTTCTGCGATAACAGCGTCTTCTCGCGCGGTAACAGCATCTTTTCGCATGATTTCACACATGAAGATGCTGTTTTCTGTAAGAAGGTAAGTCATGTGGAAACGGCCCTATTTAAGGAGAGATTTAAGGAGGGGAGGGACCTCAATGGGGTATTATGTCACAGAATCCATTGTCTAAAGCGGCCAGATACCAGAAACAGAAGAAAGGCCCAAAACAAATATTTATCTTTTTCTGTACAAAGCTAAAAACGTTACGGGGTGGAGGAATTTCAGTCAGAGAAACAGAATGTGGCCTGATCCATACATGTCTCTCCCACTGCTGCCTTTTGAAGCAAAACCTGTCACTTACTCACAACCCAGCACTGCAATCCTAAGTAGACTTGTGCCCTTCCAAGTGCATTGAAACCAGGATTTTGAAGGATTGTTCTGCAACTAATGCCATGTTTTTTTTTTTGTAAGGGGAAGAATTGTTGGGGAGAAACTGTATACAGAAGCCTGAACACTTCGGATGAAGGTTAGGTTCTGGAATCTGGATCCGGCAAATGTTTTCGGGGGGAGGGTGTCAGACTGGGTGATCCAATACACGTGGCTGTACCTGATTTCTATTGTAACTTATTTATGTTGGACTCCATTCTGAGCCCGGTTATGGGGAGAGCAGATAATAAATCTAATAAATAATAAATAATAGTAATAATCAGGGCTTTTTTCAGCTGGAACGTGGTGGAACGGAGTTCTGGCACCTGTTGAAAATGGTCACATGGCTGGTGGCCTCACCTCCTGATCTCCAGGCAGAGGGGAGTTTAGATTGCCCTCCACAAACTTGATTCAGAAAATAAACTTGATTGAGGGCAATCTAAACTCCCCTCTGCCTGGAGATTTGGGGTGGGGCCACCAGCCATGTGACCATTCTCTCCGAGGGCAACCCACTGAGTTCCGCCACCTCTTTCCCCAGAAAAAAAAGTCCTGGTAATAATGATTACCCCAGCCTTTCAGTTTCAAGGCAGCCATATTCCGTAGCCAAAACACCAGTCGTCCAACTGAGAGCAGCTTTGTTTCTTGACACTTTAAACACACGCAAGGCCTTTACAAGTGTGAAGGATTTTAATGTTTATCTGCAGCTGACCCCAGAGCAGCCCTCCCAACAGACTGAGACAGATGTTTGCAGCTGGCCCCCCAAATACTCATGCTGATGCCTTAGGGGAGGGGGGGCATGCAATTTTGGAGACGGCAGAACTGCCAAGAGCAGGTTAAGCAAGGCAATCCTAAAAAAAATTACTCCAGTCTAAGCCCATTGATTAGACTAGAGTAACTCAGGATTGCACTGTATATGTGTTTTGTTTTAAATATTATATGTGTGTGTGTCTTAAATGCTTTTTTCATGTTTGGATTGTTTTAATGTTTAAAACGTTTTAATGTTCACCACTTTATTAACCCCATAGTACAGAGGAGAGAATAGTGCGATGCCCAAGACCAACTATCAAATCTTTGGCTCAGGTGAGATTTGAACCCGGGAATTCTTCGTTCACGATGCATGCTCTACACTACACTGAGTCTCAAAACAATAGCTTAGTTAACTTCTGTTGGGCTGTAACATGTCAGCGTACAGACAATTTCCCTCTTTAAACTGCAAAAATGGATGCTGCAAAATAAAGTCCGTTTCCCCTCCTGGCGTTAACCAGCAGTGTTGTGGCAAAGCCAGGATGGTGTTTATACCAGCTGGTGGCCTGGCTCCATTCATACAAATCCATTTCTTACCATGGGAACCGATGGATGTCTCTTCATGCCGTTGATTGCCTGCTTTTCTGCAATGGGCTTGGCACAAACTCTTCCTTGGCAGGAGGCGATGTTATCGCAGCGTGAAGATCCTTGGCTGTAACTGTTTAAAAGGAGAAGCAGGGGGGGAAACAATCATTTGAAGATATCTATTTATATTCACCAGCCAAAAATGCACTCCCAACCATGATGGGGAGGGCAAAAGGGGATGTGCTTGCTTGCTACACGGGGCACAGTTGGCATCTCTTTGAATCCCGCGAGGATTCTGCCAGAACTTTTGGATCTTGTGAATTGCTGTTGGGGGCATGCCTTAGCATGCCAACAATTGGTTCTTTCTTGCTCTATATTCCCAGTTGTCTCTCCTATGGCAAGGCTGGCTGACGTCCACCAGTAGCAATTTGTACATTTATGGATTGTATCTGTATCCTTTTGCACGAAGGAGAAGCTTGGCCTGGGTGGGAGGAAAGGAGGGGACTACATAATGTTATTTACAATCCCCTCTAGGCACAGATGCTTCTTTGGCTTCCGTTAAAGGCTAGTGGCACATGATTTAATTTTGTGCTGGAAGAGACACTGTGGGTTTTTGTGTAAAGGAAAACAGATCTCTGAAAAATCAGTGGCGTCCTCTTTGAGCCAAGCTTACAATGTGCCTGCAAAGCAAAACAGTTTCCAAGGAGGCCAAAACAATCCCATGTCTTTAATCTGAACACGGTGGAGGAGTATGATGTTTCTTCAGATGGTTTTGAACACATTCTGAGGGTTGCACATCCCATATTTGCAAGTTATTAGGAACAAATTAATCTGGAAGCAATGATGCTCTTGAGTGCGTGATTTCTTGAAGGAGGACGTGTGAACGGAGAGGACGCTCCCAATTCTGGTTTTGCCATCAGATGCTCAAACAGCACTGGGTGGGTAAAGGACCTCCACCCCAACCAAGCACAAGCACAATGCTAAGGTTGCCAACCTCCAGATGGTGGCTAGAGATCCCCTGGTATTACAACTGGTCTTCAGATTACAGAGATCTGTTCACCTGGAGAAAATGGTGGACTCTGTGGCATTATACCCAGCTGAGGTCCTTTTCCTCCCCAACCCCCCCTTTTTTCAGGCTCCACCCCCAAAATCTCCAGGAATTTCCCCACCCAGAGCTGGCAACCCTAACAATGTCAGAGGCCAAGCTCTGATTAATATTGCATGTCAAATTCTGAATGTAGTGTGCCAGTGTTCACCTCATATCCCCCAGCAGTTTGGAGATGGAATGGCTGGTCTAATCTCTGCTGTGCTGAAGCACTACTGCCACAGCTGGTCGGAGGGCAGTACTGCAGCAGCGACTAGCCCTGAAAGGGTCAGGTGATCCAAAGGTGCCAATAAATTCCCACCTGACCCTAGAAAGCTGCTAACTCTAGTCTCTCTTCTCAGTATGAGCAACTGGACTGTCTGTCCTCCAGCCTACGTCTCTCCAGGCTACCAGGCCTGATATTAAAGCCATTTAGTCCTGTTATTTATCCTCTGCTGCCATACACAACAATAGAGACCAACACAACTGCAAGGCCCTTCAGTAATAACAGCGTGTATCCAATCATTTGGAAACCCCAACGCCCAAGAGCATTGCCCCATCTTTTACAATTCTGGGCCAGGCTGGGATAGTTGTACTTGAATCTTAAACCTCTAGTGGGTGTCCCCCATGTCTCCCAAAGTCATTGCTGATGCTGCAGCTGAGGGCTGAAGATGGAACCCAAAGTAGGCCTTGAACATGTGGTGGAGCTGAGGATACCGTCGGTCCCTTGGTTGAAGACTCTAAATCCCCAACCTCAGGGGTTAAATGGGGTATCAAGTCTAGAGATGGGCACGAACTGGGGAAAAAATGAACTGTGCAGTTCATGGTTCATCGTGTTTCACAAACCACAAATCACGAACTTTCACAAACCTGCCCTGGTTCACAAACTGGTTCGTTTGGTTCGTGAAAAAGTCACTTCCGGGTCAGCAAATCACCACTTCCGGGTCAGCAGAAGGTTTGCAGAAAGCCTAGGAAACTGATGGACCAGCGCCAGGCTGTCTGCAGCGACGAGCCAAAAAACGACTCAAACAAACCAGCCTAAATTTCGTGGTGGTTCATCAGAAATGGGCTCTGATGAATCACCAGTTCACGAACCACGAACCGGCCCGGTTTGTGCCGAACTTTGGTTCGTATTTCAGTTCATGCTCATCTCTAATCAATTCCTCTTTCTTTGTTGGCCTGAAGAGTGTTCTCCTTGATGAGGCCTGAGAATCACTTGGGTTTTGCATATTCTGCTGAGCTGCTGACCTTCACAGGCTTCTTCCTGCTTTGGATTCACAACCCAGGAGGACACGGATTCAGCTGTAGGGCTGACAGTTATACTCATGCAAATCCTGGAATAAAAGCGCAGTGAAACCTCATATACGAAAATCAGTTCTGATTGTTGGCTAGCCCAGAACAAACCTGAACTCTGAGATAATGCAGAATGCTTGGCAGACGTGGATTTGCGTGAGACTCCATCGTCCAATTTCCTTCCGCTCTGACACCAGAGTGAACCAGTGCTGATGCAACGGTAAAAGGGAAAATGTTTCGCTCTTCACTATTTGCAAAGTAAAGTAGGATGATTCTCAAAAAGGATGAACAACTCTTACCTCTTTTTGTACTTGGTTATATTTTTCAGTCAACGTTACTGCTTTGCCGCTTTTCACAGATGATTTGGTAGACTTGTTTGTACTGTAAAAACCCATGGTACAGTTTTAATACACAGTTTTTATGATATTTGTATTAGTAATGTTGGACAGCTATAATGCATAATGCTGGTTTATTGATGCACATTGAAAAATGCATCCATCTTATGGGAGGAAATCGGTGTGCACTGCAGAAACAGAAAACAGCAAAACCCCCACCAAATTGTGGATTTTGGTCCCACAAGGGAGAAGCAAAATCAAATATGGGTTTTCAAGTTCAGTCAGCATGAGTGAAAGATTCAAAATTAACCCTACCTAAAACCCTACACAAACAAGTGGGTACTAGATCAAATCAAGCCTGAATTCTCCCTAGAAGCTAAAATGACAAAACAGAGGCAAAACTGAGTACTTTGGTCACATCAGGGTCATTTCCACACGGCTTACCTGTGCTCGTAATGTCCCAGTGGATTGTGCAAAAAACGCAGAAGATCATGTTTCCTCGTGCGAGATTTGCGCAACGTCGCGTGACATCGCGCAAATCTCATGCGAGAAAACGCAATCTTCTGTGTTTTTTGCGTGATCTACTGGGACGTTACGAGCACAGGTAAGCCGTGTGGAAACGGCCCATGAGAAGACAAGATTCTCTGGAAAAATCAACAATGCCAGGAAAAGTGGAAGGTGGTAGGAAAAGAGGAAGACCTAGAACGAGATGGCTGGACTCAATCCGAGAAGCCACGTCCTCCGGTTTGCAGGATCTGAACAAGTCTGTTAATGATAGGACGTTTTGGAGGTCTTTCCTTCATAGGGTCGCTAGAAGTTGGAGGGAACTTGATGGCACATAACACACTCAAACCCTACACAAAACATGGCACGAAGAAATAGAAAACGATGCAAAAGTAAAGACCTTAAGCATCAGTTCACATACAGAAGAAGCAAAACTGAAACAGGGATATTCAAGTAGAATCAGCAAGGACAAGAGACTTGAGAGCATCTTTACCAAAAATCAAAGAGGAGAAGCAGCAAAGTCTGAAAAGCGAGTGCATGTCAGCCGCACAGTCGAAGGGGGCCTTAATTGCCAGGTAGACACAGGCACAGCTCGGCTGAAGGCCTCTCATGCTTGCGCATCACAGCACTGCTCCCAGCACCGTGGAGGAGGCCACATTTAAAAGAGTCCTTCAGTCAGAACAAATCCTCGTCTGCTTCTTCTCAATCAGAGATGCTAGCTGTTGTCTACCCAGATTAATTTCACCGGCGAGGAAGTGCAGGCCCGTCAAGAGGCTGCTGGTTCAGCCGCATTTCTCTGGCTCAGCTTCAAAAGGAAATCATTGGTGGGGGGAGATCAGCCAAGGGCAACTGGCGCGAGGTGGCCTTAACACAAGGGGTAAAGGGATGGCTTGCTGTTCAAATGCACCACATTGGGTGAAAGGCTTTGAGGGCTTCTCAGCAACACAAAACGGAGCTTTGCTTTCACCCCATCTACTGGTCTCCGAGCTTGAACTGGTAGATTAGTCAATTAGAAGGCTCTTTGATAATTTGAAAGGAGGGGGAGCAATTTTAATAGGTGCATTTTAATTGGCAGGAATACTGCTGGAGGCAGGGATGCCAGGTCCCTTTAGGGTTGCCAGCTCTAGGTTGGGAAGTACCTGGAGACTTTGGAGGTGGAGCTTGGAGTGGGTGAAGTTTGGGAGAGGAGGGGCCTCAGCAAGGTATAATGCCATAGAGTCCACCCTCCAAAGCAGCCATTTTCTCTAGGGGAACTGATCTCTGTCAGCTGGAGATCAGTTGTAATTCCAGGAGATCTCCAGCCACTACCTGGAGACTGGCAACCCTAGGTCCTTTGGTGGAGGTGAGGGATCCCTTGCTCCCACCCTCTGCCCCCCACCACCACTCACCTGGCCGGCAGGGGGAAATGTGGGGGAACAGGCCTCCCGGTCACACTCCCAAATTGGCTCACTGCAAAGCATAGGAACACTCACAGGCCCTGGGCAATGATGTCACTTCCTGGAAGTGATGTCATTGCGCCATCCTGGAAGCATGTGAGTGCATTACACGCAGACCAAGACATCACAAAAAATAAGTGCTGGGACCCCCGTCCCGCTGGGAGGGTAAGGGGATCTAGCAACCCTAGCTGAAGGGCAGATTCTCTGATAATTTATTTCTTGCTTGTGTAAAAAGGAAGTGTAAGCATGAGGGCTAGGAGTTAGAGCAGAAAAGCCCTCCATTCAATTCCTTACCTAGGTAACGTTAGTTGAGCCTCCATGTTTAAAAGCAGTCCAAAGGAGGAGGCAATCTGGGTCGCAGCCGGTGTGTGCCAGAAGAAGGGGAGTTTGACCCTCTTTTCCGTCCAGCTTTCTGATGCAAACTGCGCCCTGCCTACCCCAGACCTGTCGGTTACCTAAATGGTAGCTGAATGTTTCTCATTGTCTAGTTTTTATGCTTTGGGGGAGAAACATGACAGTCCCATCCTCTCTAGTTTCTGTCTTTTCACTCAAAGTCTTTGTTGACTGTTATTAAATATTAAGGCATACATTTTATTCTCACAACCTCCCTGTGAGGTAGGTTAAGCTGAGAGAGTGGCTCAAGATGACCAATGAACTTCCCAGCTGAGTGGAGGTTGGAATTCTGTCCCTGAATCTGCCACAGTGACTGCGACATTGTGTTGGCTAGTTTGGCCCCGCCACTTCAGTGTTCTCCTTCCCAAAGGGAATTAAAACCAGAAGCACTGCTTGGAGAAAAGGGGAGATATATTGGAGAGACAGGAGGAGGTCAGCTACCATATGCAGGCACTTTAAATTATCTAACCAGGTCTGGCCTCCAAAAGAAGATCTGGGAGCCCTCACTGGACTCAAAAGTCATTTGTAGTCATTTGTAGTTCAATAGCTGCCTGACGGATAAGGAGCCAGGTTTTGATATATGTGTGTAGAGAGCTGCCGTCTTTCAAGGACCTTTTCCTTTCATTGGCCCCAAATAATTGTTCCTTGGGATGACATCCAAATCTTTCAGCTCCAATGTGGCCATTCCAGAATTTTCTGCTAGGAAACCCTTGGCACCTTAGTCGTACCGGAGATGAATTTGGTTCCTGTGGTTTTGGAGGAGGAATGACAGACCATAAAGATACAGTAAAAACCTATTGAAGCAGAGCCAGGTTCTTTAGATCTTCCACCCAAAGCAGAAAGCCCCAAGGCAAGAAGTTGGCAGAGGTAGATGTAAAAAAAAAAAAATGGAGCGCGGCCAACAAGAGGAACAAACAAGTTGCTTTATGGGTGTTGTCATAAATAGGGTTCTTTTGAGCAGTCAAGTTGGAAACAGGAAACTCTTTCTATGAGAGTCAAAGGTAATGTCCGTAAAAGGACGCCCCAACGTTATTATTGGGTGATTTGTACCTAAGAATCTCTGCACAAGACATCGTACACAGTGATGCTCAAGTGACTTACTTTCTGCGTGGTCTTGTAAGTTATATTCAAGTGTACTCTGTCTCCCTAGTGGTGCAGGTGTATCCACAATTGGAGAACAAGTGTAAGATCTTTCTCTTGATCCTACTTGTGTAAGATATTCTGTGTACAGCACCTAGCACACACGTGCGCCAATGTTCTTGATTTTCTAGAGACAGTCTCTATTCTCTGTCACCTGCTCTTATTCAATTGCCGTTCCTTATTTTTGTCTTTTGGGGTGTCAGGCTAGGATCAGCTCCTGTAGTTGTCACTCTTTAGGGTTTGTCTTCCTACTTTGGCTTTCTAAAAGTTCATTCTCCAAGTGCAAAATCTTGTTGTCTCCAGCATGCATGTGTGAAAATAAATGTACATGAACGCTCATGCTCTATGCAGTGAGCAGCCTGCCATTTTTATACCCTACAATTGCTGGGGTATATTTTGAACTGCTAATCACATTTTGCAAGACAATTATATTTTCCTAATCTATCTCAAATCCAAATCATGAAGCCTTGTAGAAGCAGAGAGTTTCAATAAGAAATAAGACTAACTGAAGAGGCAAGAGTGAAAGAAGAAGAAACAGAGGATCTCTAAATCAGTTAAACTGAGAAAGGAAAATTTCTGCTCGTTTATTATAGAAGTTTATTGTCTGCATAAAAAGATTTTCGTTCATGGGGAAATAAGACTAAAGGAAAACACATAAATAAAAATGGATATTAAAGGCTTGAATAGCCCAGTTAAAAGGACCAAATAGTTTTGAAACTGTATGAAGAAAATGCTAGTATATTGCAAGAGACAAATATATGCATGCGCAAAATTGAATACTTGTTTTCTTGAATTCAAAGAGAACTCAGCTTTTCAAGCAATGTATGGAAGAGTATTGTCAGCCATTAATTCTGCATAATAGTGTAGAACTTGCAAAGTAATCCTTCTTATGGGAAAGAGAGGGCAGCAGGGTTTCTTCTGTGAAATGTTGGAGAATAAGCTGGCCGAATCAGGCCTCAAGGGCTAGAATGGGAGAAGGTAGCCAGGAAGTATTTGTGGTGGGGCAGGGAGGAATTTATAGTCTAAACAGGAAGCTAAGCCAAAGCTGTCATTTCTGGATTTGAAAGTTACCGTGAAGAGGGAAACAGCTCAATATCTAGCAGCAGGCTCTCCCTCTGAAGCCAGAACGAGCTTTGCAGGCACCCTCAGAAATCAGGATATGAGCACAAAACTTTTGCAGGTCACTTGTGGGGCAGATTTTATTTGTGAGCATATTGTTCTCCTTCTCGGATGTTGCAGCGACAAATGTCTTGGTTGTGTCGGGAAATGCGGCGTAGGGTGATTGATGCATGTGCGACGTTTGGCTGCTTTGGGTGGGCTCTGACAGCGACAAATATGAGGAAGCCCATGAAAGACATTTCCTCAGACAAACAAGTATTGTATACAAGGAACAAGAAGAGATAATGATGGACCCAACCCTAGGACCGCAAGCCAGCAGTGAGCCTTGGAAGTGGAACACGATGTGCTGATGTGCTAGTGCATAGACACACTAACAGGCTTAAAATGCCCTGAAATGCCTTGAAAATTGTAAAAATCCCAGAAATGCTCAACAACGCAACACTTTACAAAAACAAATGACCTTCATTCCTATAATCCCTTTAAAAAGGCTATTCTCCAAGACCCAGATCAAGAAAACGAGCTCTTTAGAACAAGCAACAAATGTAGAATGTACGCAAAGATTACAAAGACAAAAAATTAAAATCCATGAATTGTAATCCGTCTTATACCGATTACTTTGAGGAAAGACAGTCAGTAAACATTTAAAGAAATAAAATTGATAAATCAATGCTATTTATTTATTATCCAACATTTCCCTCAACGAGTCCTGGGTCCATACATTCCATCGCCCCATCTGATCTTGTATTCTTGCCAACCCTGTAAGGTAGGTTGATTGCCCCCAAAATCACCCAAGTGGTGATTTTACTTCTGTTTTCTGCTGTCTGATACCGTAAGCCATTGCATCAGACTTCCTGTACTTTGCTCCAATAACACAATCAACAACATTCCTTGGATTAGCAGATTGCTGGCATGTACAGTAGACTGTAACTCTCGATGTTCATAGCCTTTCTTTCATGGCTTTATAAGAATTATATGGTTGATGAGTAGCTAGTCAGTTCATCTGTTTTAAAGAATCTTGATTTGGCATTGGTTTATATTGAAATACAATATAAACCAATGCCAGATCGCTCTTGCACTTTGCAATCCACCTTGGATCTCAGCGGGAAAGGAGAACTGTAAGTAAGTAAGTAAGTAAAGTATACATCAGGATACACAAAATGATTGACAATAGCCAGTCGCTTTGCCTGTTTTGGAGACTTTCTCTGACAACAAATTCCCTGCAAAGTCTAGCTGACATCAAATAAAACTATATGGTTGATAGGTATCCAGTTACTTTGCCCATTATACAGGCCATTTCCACACACCCTTAAAGGAACAGCCCACTCACGGAACATGGGCAGCTTTTCCACTTCACTCCAAACGTCTCCGTTTTGAAAACGGTAGCAGGCTGTTTGGCTTCCGTTTTTTGGTGCCTTTTCTGAGAATGCACTTTCTGCATTCCCCAAAAAGGCGCTGAAAAAACAGAAGCCAAACAGCCCGCTACCATTTTTAAAATGGAGACATCTGGAGTAAAGTGGAAAAGCCGCCTGCGTGTGGTGAGCGGGTCGTTCCTTTAAGGAATGGCCATAATCTCCATCCAAAGCCAAATTCTATGCAAGGTCCCATCATTTGACCTTGGAACTTTAATACTTTATTATGTTTCAAATCCGTATCACAAATTTCATACATCGGTGTAATCACCCTGTCATTTCTTGATGGTATAAGGAAGATAATTGAGAAACTCTTTTGTGGATTAGGAAGGAGAGCCCCACTTGATGTCTGCCAGGCCCCTTCCAGGACTTCTGCTTCCCTTATTGACAAATAAGGGCTTTTAATTCCCAGGACTGCAAAGATTTGTTTTAAAGCCTTATCCAAATTTAGCCAAGCAAACAAACTGTGCTTTTGAAATCTTTCCCTGTGCTGTTTAACTGCCAGCCAGATTCAATATTTACCCAGGAGACTGGAAAAGGCCCAGCTGCAGCTGGGATTGTTGACCACGGGATACCAAACTCAGAGGTCATAACCTTCCTGTAAAGAGACCTTTGCTGGGTTTTTAATTTTTTCCCCCTCTTACTGTTTCAAGATGACACATAAATCAACAGGAAAGAAAAGTCTTTGTCTGAGACCCTTAAGAAACGGGAATCGCATCAGGGGTCTCGGAGACAAACTCCGGATGTTGAGAGTTTCATAAGGGTGTGGCAGGTTATCTTTCTTATCTTTTCCTTATGGGTTACTGATATTGCTTGATGGGAATGGAAAAAATCTGGGGACACAGCTGGGTCGCCTTATTCCTTTGAGTGCCTGGTGTCTGTATTTGTTTCCTGATGTTTGTCTTTCTTTCCTTAGTAGCTTCTGCATGAACTTATATTTAGTTGATTAATTGGTTAGAATGATTGATTAAAATGTACTCTTGGTTAACTGGCTAGCAGATTATGTAATAAAACGGTTATAATAAAATCAACCGTTATGCAAACTTCCAGTGGCAGGCTCCATCTTAGAAGGAACATTTTCCCTTCTTAAACACAGAGAAGAAAATGTTAGAAGTGTCATTCCGCCACTGCAGAAGAGGTGTTGTCCCTTCTCTCACACATAGGAGGGAATCTTAGAAGAAGCATTCCTCCATTTCAGAAGAGGCATTCCCCTTCTTTCCCAAAGGAGATGTGAGAACAGCCGTACTCCTGCCTGAGACGAATGCATTTCTTCTTCATCTGCACAAAATGGGATGTTTTAGAAGAGGCATTCTTCCATCATACAACACATTTTTTTCTTCTGCATGAACAAAAGGATATATAAGAAGAGGCATTTCCCCATCCTATAAGGTTCATTTTTCCTTCACCTTTATATAGGAGTGAAACTTAGAAAAGGCATTCCTTTCTCTTAGAACAGATTTCCCTTTTTCTCTCTCACATAGGAGAAAATCTTAACATTCCCTCCATCTTAGAAGAACATTATAAAATCCATTGGAGAGCCAGGGTTTCATAGTGGTTAGAGTCACCGCCGGTGCCAGGGTTTCTGGTGCCTGTGGCCACCCTCCTGTGCGCGTGTGCGCAGCACACATGCATGACCCCAGACTGCGTGATGACGCCATCATGTGATGATGTCATCATGCAGCAAAGCTGGGCCCATTGGCCAGCAGGTGGCTGGGGCGGCACGAGGAGGCTGCCCGCGCTCCGCACGCCACCCTGGCCACCTGCCATGCCTGGTTCATGGTTGCTGCACCCGGCCAGGGGTGTGTGGTGGTGGTGGCAGCAGTGGCAGTGCGGAGCTAGCCAGCTGCAGCAGCAGCTATGGGCCAGGCACGCCAGCTCCGTGGCGTGTGCCTCCACCCCCGGCACCCCCTCCGGCACCCCCGCTGGCCCCGCGGTGCCCGTGGTGCCCGCCTCACCACCTCAGTGGTGGCGCTGGCCCTGGTTAGAGTGTTGGACTAGGATGTGAGAGACCTAGGTTTGAATCCCCACCTGCCAGGGAAGCGCACTGAGTGACCTCGGGCCAGTCGCACACTCTCAGCCTAACCTACCTCACAGTGTTATTGTGAGAATAAACTGGAGGAAAGGAATATGATGTATGCTGCTTTGGGGTATAAGTGAAGTAAAAAAGTAAATAAATAAATTATTGCTGCTTCTCCTGCAGAAAGGAATGCCTCTTCTAAGATGATACCTACAGCGACACAACAGCAGCTGCAGTGGAAACGTCAAAGAAACCATCAGCAGTGTTTAGCATTCCAGCAAGCTGGTGTTTACCGCTACCAGATATCCAGTCTCATACAGCCCCAGATTTTGTCTTGGCTCCTCCCATAGCCTGCCAGTTCCCATCCTGGCTTCTCCCCTAATCTCTTCCTCTTCCCCTGGCTATTCTGAGTCTCTGTTGCCCAGCCCCCAAACTTTTTCTTTTTCAAAGTAAATGTTAGCAACTATGCCTTGAACATGAAATGAGTTTCAAGTATCACCATTTCTGAGCCCTCTCGAGAACTGATCCATGACTCCGAACATTTGCAGGTTAACCACAATGTTTCCTTAATGGGTTTTTTTTTTTGCTCTTGGCAAAAGCCGTGCGATTCTGAGCAAACCTTTTCTCCTTTTCTGCACCAGACCTCAAGAATGTAAACCGATGTCTCCGTTTACAGACAACCAACTACAAAATACTGTAAGACCTGCAGTTTTATCTCCTTCTTTAGCATGCCTCAAAACCAGTTGAATCTCTGGATCTGGCTTATGAAATCAGCTACAGGAGTGCAGACTTTGTCAGCAGAAGGTCCTAATCCTTTGCGTCTCCTGCTTTATAAAAATAAAAATAATATTGGGAAGGAGGACATTTGCTTGAGATTTTGAAGATCTGCGGAAAACAAGCGAGCATAGACTGCAGGCACGTGGTTCAGTTTTGGCTTGGGGGCACCACATACAAGGTTTACATTAAAAATAAAAGGTGGGCTGTATTTTCAGGCATGGCAAATGGAGGTCTTTTTCTCAGCACTAAAAACAGGTGGGAGAGGATGCGGGTCGGGGCTGCAATGCTGGAGGGCAAGGCACTGTCTCTCGGCTTAACCCACCTTGCAAGGTGGTTGTGAGAGGAGTGCGCCATGTATGCCTTGAAGAAACAACAGGAGAATGGCTGTATCTAAAAATGAAACTGTTGGCTCATAAAGATCATAGACTCCTGAGAACAATACAGCATCCTGGAAGAGAAATTCAAGTATGTGGGAGAAAGGTCCAGATTTATTCCTTGTACATAATTCCTCGTCAGTTTCTGGCTTGTAACAATATAATGTCGATCTGAATCATTAGTTTAACGACTTTGTTTGATTGCACAGTATCTTCTGCCACAAATCACATAATGAACGATACGGCGGTCCTCACCGTCAAGTAAGACCATTTTTGCTTTTGGAGTGGAAAGCCATGGATAGTCCCTAATTCCTAAATAGCAAGAGTTTGGTTTCCTAGTTCAGGGACAGGGGAGTGAGACAACTAAAGAGGGGTCATGATAGAGATTTATAAAATGATGAATGATGGGGAGAAAGAATTTCCCCCCTTTTCCTAAAATACTGGAACTCAGAAGAACCCAATGAAGTTGGTGGTCTGCAGGGCTTTTTTTCTGGGAAAAGAGGTGGTGGAACTCAGGACCGCACAATGACGTCACTTGGGGTCAGCTGGAACAAGGGGGGGGGTGTTAAAGTTTAAATTGCCCTTGGTGAAAATGGTCACATGGCCGGTGGCCCCGCCCCCTGATCTCCAGACAGAGGGGAGTTTAGATCGCCCTCCGCGCTGCTCAGCGGTGCAGAAGGCAATCTAAACCCCCTTCTGTCTGGAGATCAGGGGGCGGGGCCACTGGCCATGTGACCATTTTTAAGAGGTGCTGGAACTCCGTTCTACCACGTTCCCGCTGAAAAAAAGCTCTGGTGGTCTGTACATTCAAGGACAGAGAGAAGAGAGTATTTCTTCATATGCTATAAAATGAATTTGTGAGTTCCCTGCCACAAGATATAGTAACAGCCGCTAGATCTCTTTTTAAAAGGAGTAAACAAACTGATTGAGGCCGTGTCCAACAATGACTATTAGCCGTGAATCAGTATGGTGTAGTGCTGGACTGATGGACTGCAATCTGAGAGGCCCAGGTTCGATTCCTGCTCTGCCATGGAAGCTTGCTGGGGCCAGCCACACACTCAGCCTAATCTATATTGCAGTGTATGTTGTGAGGAAAAAATGAAGGAGAGGAGAATGGTGGGAGCTACTTTGTGTCCCCGTTGGTGGGAAAGGCAGGGTTTAAATGACGTAAAATAAATAAAAATGATGGGTAAATAGATCCTCCATGTTTACAGATCCAGAGGAGTTAGCCGTGTTAGTCTGTAGTTGCAAAATAGTAAAAAGTCCAGTAGCACCTTTAAGACTAACCAACTTTATTGAGGCATAAGCTTTCGAGAACCACAGCTTTCTTCGTCAGATGCAACTGGAGTTTTTATTATTTTCCATGTTTACAGGCAGAGTACTCCTGAATGCTGTTGCCAGAGGCCACAGACCGTGACTTTTCCTTGTGGGCCTTCGCCTTCCAGGCCATCTGGCCTCAGGCTTTTGAACTAGCAAGATCTTTGGTCTGGTACAACAGAGCTCTTCTTATGTTCTTATGTTATGTTCTTATATGGTTTTGTTTTGGATGGTCTTGAAAGGCACAGTTCAGACAGCAATTGTCTGGGGAGGCAGGAGCTGAGATGCCCCCAGAGACATTTTCTCAAAGTCTGAAGTGACTTTGGTGGATCAAAAGGGTCCCTTTTGCACACCCTCCCCCCCTACCCGGTGAGCAAGGCCACAGGCCCGGTCGGGATTAAAATAGAATGAGAGGTTTGTTCCTTGCCAGGCGAGTCTGGGCTGTGTGGGCCGCTGCGTCTGCTTGGGCATGTAGCGTCATGGAAACCGCACGAGGTAAGAGGCCTCCGGGGAAGGGGTGCCCACAGCTCTGGCATCCACGCAGGGACTTGGAAACTTGTGAGGACACAAGAGAAAGACGTTTGTGTCAGGTGAATCTCGTTTTTAGGAGGAAAAGCGCTGCCCAGTTTCCCTTCAGGTTTTGAAGCTCTGTGGAATTGTAACCGAGATTTCCATCAGGGAATCTTTCAGGGCTTTCAGGGATTCTTCTGGGAGGGCTGGGGTGCTTTTGAAAATCATTTTACACAACATCTTGTGTCGTGGGCTAGCTTTCTGAGGTCATCAGTGAAGGCTGGAGAAAGTTATATCTGTTGAATGTCTGGCTGATGAAAGGCAAGGGAGCCCTCACTCCCCAAATAAGTTATCAACTACGCTTTATTTAGTCATTCCTTATCTGTTTGTTTGTGTCTACCCCCTCAAAATAAGCTTTGATACAAATCCCATAATCTTGAGGCCTGTGTAGCAGGCAGAAATTCAACTGACACAATCTTTTTGAGCATGGAGAGTTGGGGGATTCTGCACCTGTTGAACGTCTGTCCTGTGGCTGTTTAAAGAGACTGGAGTCAGGCTGTCTTGTAAACTAGGCTGGTGCTTAGAACGTGAATGCCTTGATGAACTTTGCATCTCTTCCAGTCTCCACTGGGCGGATTTTTATAAAAGTCCAAAGGAAACAGTTGTCAGAGTTTTCCAATTTCCCCTGGCGGAGCCAGGAGTCCAGCTGAGAAGGAAAACGCCAGGAAAGTGGTTAAAAATAGAGCACCTTTGGACAGCCAACGGTGCTTTTCCTTCATTTCCTCCTTTGCTTGAATTGGCCATTTTCTATGTCTCTGCAAAGCATAAATTGGAAGCAAACATCTTCTGCCTAACAGTAGGGCCAGTGACTATACCAGGGGAGCAACGCTGTTGGCAAAGATTGGGTTGCCAACATCCAGGTGCGGCCTGGCGATCTCCCAGAATTATAACTGGTTGTCAGACTACAGAAATCAGTTCCCCTGGAGAAAATGGCTGCAGGGGGGTATATATGCTATTATACCCCACTGAGGTCCTTCTCCAAACCTTGCCCTCCCTGGACTTTACCCTCCAATCTCCAGGGATTTCCCAACCGAGAGATGGCAACCCAGCTCAAACAGCCAGTATTTCCCAGTCACCGGAAAGGCCCTGGAGCGACGTCTCTCCTACAGCGCTGCCTTGAAGTGTCTCCAGATTCCTTGGAGTTGTGGGTGTAAATCGTGCCATTCGACTATGTACAAACTGTTGGCAGATAGACCAGCATAAGATGAGCCCTGTAGGATCAGACTAACGGCCCAGTTTTCCATCATGTCCAAGCTGTTGCTTTCACAAGCAAGTGTCCCAAACTTCCCCTCCAGAAATTGGTATTCAAAGGTACGCTGCCTCTGAACATGGAGGTTTTGTTCAGTCACCATAGCTAATAGTCATAGATGGGCCGATTTTGCAGGAGCAATTTCTGCTGAGCAAAAAGTGCTTGAGGAAAGGAGGGGGAGGTGTGTTGGATGCAAAAAGAATTTAGCACTCCTTATCCATGGACCCATTTAAACCAAACCCCCTTGAACCCTCTTTCTCTGTATTTAAATGGAACTCACACTACCCATTTACTTGGAGTTTCAGCCAGTAATGAAAAGAAACATCTGAGAGAAGTCATTCTGGGCTGTTGTTTTAGCCAACCTTAAATTTCATCCATGCTGAATTGGAGAAATATCTGCCATTCCATTCGCATGGATGGGTAATTCTTGGTACCCCCAATGGAAAAGCTGAACAATTCGTGTTTCTTTTGCATATAAGTGCCTCTTGTTCGTCAGCGAGCTTTGGCCCCAAACGCAGCGAGCAATGAAGCGGGTGAGCTATTCCGCCTACCTCCTTGCAAATGACGCAACTTTCTTTCACTACACAACGGTGCACTCCTTCCTTTGGCGGGGGTCTGACTGCAACTTTTACGTTCCTGAGCAGTGAGACACAAGAGACACTCAAGGACACCAGCTTGGGAAGGAAAGAGCGACTCAGTCACCTACTTGGGGGAGGATGGTTTTCTCTAAATATTTATCAGGCAAAAAGTCCATGCTGTGTTTTCCCACAACTGGTAGGAGATAAAAACCTTTAGAAAAGGGAGGAACTGGAATAAGCAGTGAAAAGATGAATGGGGGGGGGGTCACCAGCAAAGGGAACCTATCCAGAGCAAAACATGGGAAGAGGGCTTTTTGGAATCTAATATTTTGTACCCCAATTCAGGATCAGGGCCTCTCCAGAGCACAGAAGAGGGAGCTGGATCTACCACACTTGTATCCCATCCTTTCTTTAAGGGGCTCAGGATAGCTCTCTCCTCCTGCGTTTTTTTTTTCACAACAAACCTGCAAGGTAGTTTAGGCAAGAGAGAAATGCCCAGCCTAAAATCACCCAGTAGAGGATGGATTTGTAGCTATATTTCCCCAAAGCCAACCAAAACATGAAAGAGGAATCTTCACAAGGGTGTGTGTGTGTGTGTGTGTGAAGAATGCAGACATGTGGTGTACCGTGTCCAGTCTGACACACACGGTATAGTCCAAGAAGGATATTCCTGGCTTTTGCTTTGCATCACAATCGATTCTTCCAAATCCCATCCAGGTCAGGTTAGAGGTGAACTCTGAGCCAGTCACAGGTGATTGAGTTCAGATCTGCATAACAGAAGGATCACTGTCAGTCTCTTATGTATGAAGTCGAAGAGGGAAACGGTCTTGAACCGCAAAAAAACAAGGCAAAGCCACACAGACCGTTGTGTTGCAAAATAACATTTTACTCCGTGTCGTTTTCCTTTCCTTTTTGTTTCAGGCACAAGTAAACGTAGTAATAAACGAAAAATTACAGTCTAGGAGCGTCCGCCCACCGGGGACTGCTCCCGACGGGAGAATGGCAACGGGTATGCCCGGCTAGCTATCCCGTTTCGCTGAACATACGCTTCTTCCAAAGCCTTCGTAAAATTGTCTGAAAACATATATACATACAATAAATACATCATTTGCACAATGGTTTAGAACTTAAATTGCCCAATGGAAATGCCAAAGGCTGCCCTCCATATATAATTACCAATAAATTGTGTAACAATCGCTGGATAGGAGTCGTCCAATATTTTCTCGTTTAATACCGTGCATAAAGCCTCAATCCTCTCAAAATCTCCTATTTGGTGCTGCTACAAAGTGGGTGGGATTTAAATACAGACACCTTATGTATACCATACAGTTGCCAACCTCCAGGTGGGGCCTGAAGATTTCAGAGAATTGTAACTGATCTCCAGAGATCACTTCTTCTGGCAGGTGGACTCTGTCACATCCCTGCAGATCTGCCTTCTCAAATTCCACCCTCTGTAGGTTCCACCCCCAAATTGCCTGGAATTTCCCAATTCAGAGTTGGCAAGCCTACGAATGAACGTGGAAATCCAGTAAATATGGTTCCCTCAAAAGCAGCGAACCAGAGGCAGGTTCATGAAAGTTCGTGGTTTGTGAAATTTGACGAACCACGAACCGCATGGTTTGGTTTTTTTCCGGTTCATGCCCATTTCTAATCCCAAATCTCCTCCTATGTTGGTGTCAAATCCAGCTTGTGCGGACAGTGGCTCTGTTCAAAGGCAAAGATGCTTTTTAAAAAGTCTATCTTTTAAAAAAAAGCCTTTGAGAAGGAATGGCTCAAACTCCTCCCTAATAACAGCGGACATGAATTCATGAAACACCCACAGCCTACTTAATTACATGGCCTTGCTAGTTACTAATTGTTCTGTTAGTGATGGGGCACTTTGGAAAAAAATGGTCTTGTCAGTGTGATGTCTGCAGGTTTTTTAATTTCTTTTTTTAATACAAGAGATTTTTTAATATGAGAGAGAGAGGGAGAGAGAGAGAGAGGATTTCGGGCTGGCAACTCTAAGTTGGGAAATTCCTGCAGATTTCGGGGGTGGAGCCTGGAGAGGATGGGTTTGGGGGAGGGGAGGGGCCTCCGCAGGATATCATACCGTAGGGTCCACCCTCAAAAGCAGCATTTTCTCCAGGGGAACTGATCTCTGTTGGAAACAGGATACTAGACTGGCTGGAACTGGTTCAGCAAGACAGCTATCAATGATTAAATAAATTCATGGAGCATGGGGATTCTTAGCGGATGGCTAAGAATGGAATCTCCATATCCAGAAGCAGAGGACCTGTACTGTGGACAGAGAAAGCTACTATAAGCTTCCCAGGGCCAAACTACAAGTGACGAATGACACTTGAACGGCAAGTGTATTCCTCCCTGTTCACTTGCCCTCCACTTGCTCTCCACTCGATCCACTTGCCGTTCAAGTGTCATTTTTCACGTGTAGCTTGGCCCCCAGAGATAACTGCCTGGCTTCTGATGGAAACAGGATGCCAATCCAGCACAGCGCCTTCTGCGTCGCGAAGAAAAATAGATGAAACAGAGTTTGAGTACCCAGCATAGCTATAGATCTCACCGCCAGTAAATGTGAATGCCCTTTTGAGTAACTGTGGGCCCCCAAACTCGGTTGGAAAGTTAGACCAAATAGAGTATCCAGGCACAAGGAGCCAAGGTTCCAAAGAAGAAAAATGGTGTTTTCTTTCTCTGTGTCTTTCCAGCTTGGACGAAGCCCCGTCGGTGATGAAATTTCCTTGATGGATGCGATGCGGGGGCTGGAAGCGTTACCTTGTACTCAGCACACACACGTAGAGAGGCCGAACTGGTCCAGGACCAAGAGCCAGGATTAATGATACCATTTAAATGCTAAGCTCTGCACTTGCCTCTTGGAGCCAGAATGTAAACTACCAAGAGAAAGAACAAGGAGGGCATCAGGAACGTCCATTGAAGAATTATGAAAAATGATCCCAAGATGTTAATACCACTGAAAAAAAGAGAAAATTGGGTGCACTGACCTGCGGTTACCAGCCTCCAGGTGGGGGCTGGAGATCTCACAGAATTGCAACTGATCTGCAGCCAACAGAGAGCAGTTGCCCTGGATAAATGGCTGCCTTGGAGGGTGGAATCTATGACATTATATCCTGCTAAAGTCCCTCTCCTCCCCAAACCCGCCCTCTCCAGGCTCCACCCCCCCAAATCTCCAGGGGTTTCCCAAGCATGAGTTGGCAGCCCTACAAATGGTCCTGTGGTTTCACTTACCCCATCCAATATTATTCTTTCTGCATGATGAGAATCTCTTTCTCGTTCCTAATACTAGAATTCAGAGTAACCCAACAAGCTTAATCAGCAATGCATTTTCAAGATAACAACAACAACAACAACATTCGATTTATATACCGCCCTTCAGGGCAATTTAACACCCACTCAGAGCGGTTTACGCAGTATGTTATCATTATCCCCATAACAATCACCCTGTGAGGTGGGTGGAACGGAGAGAGCTCGGAGAAGCTGCTACTGACCCAAGGTCACCTAGCTGGCTTCCAGAGGAGAAGTGGGGAATCAAACCTGGCTCTCCAGATTAGAGTTCTGCCGCTCTTAACCACTACACCAAACTGACAAAAAGGAAATGTGCCTTTATATACAACATGGAAAAACTTTATGGAACTCACTGCCACAAGGTGTGGCAACAACCACTAACTTAGTTAGCTTTAAAAGGAAAGATTCGACCCATTCTTGGAGGGGATGGGTGTCGATTTTCAGCCAGGATGGGTCAATGAAGCTTCCATGTGTTTCTGATTACCAGACACTGGGAAGAAACAACAAGGAGAGGGATCATTACCTGCAAAAGTAACCTTGATGCAATCAGACAATAGCATCCTGATGATATTTTGTAGGTGTTTGGTCACCTTGGTAACAGAAGAAGGGGAAAGTTGCAAACGGCATTGATGCACTGCAGAGAGGAATGCCAGAACAACAGAAAAAGAGACTCAGGGAGGTCCAGAGGGGGTGCAGGTATCCACATTGTTCCAAAGCAAAAAAATTAAAAAAGCAAGTGTGTGATAACTTTTATTAGGAGCAACTGAAACACCTCAAAACAGTGTGCAAACTTTTGAGTTCTCCAAAACTCTTCATCAGGCCAGTGAATGTTAAAAAAAGAAATGAGGGAGGTAAGAAGATATTTCAGGTTCTGATCACAAGGCCACCTCCTGCGTAGAATGCCAGAGAGATTCTGATAGATAAAGTAGCTTCGGATGGTACCGTCAGCCTTTTGTGCTTTGGTGCTCCATCAAAAGTGAAAGCAGATTTTCCTCTGGCTGGGAAATTTTGCCCTTGCTCTGAATGGGCTTGGTGATACCCTCATGGAACCAAATTGGATAGATTTACTGAAGATGCTATGGAGCCAATCAGATTGGCTGTCATGGGATGCTTTCACAAAGCCGCATCAAAGCGAGGGCAATATTTCCTGCCCTCCTTCCAAATGGGCAAACATTTCTGCTGTTATCCGTGGTCCTTCAAGCGATCATTGAAACGGAAGTTGCTTGTTTTCCGCTGGGTGAAATTGATCGCAAAAAGAGCCCTCTCTTTTCGCTCTGTCCTAATTATAACCATTTTCTCTGTATTACAATGAGATGCATGTCAGATCTATATCAGAAACAACGGAAGAAGACCTTTTGAAGTTTATCTCTCATATCTGGCAGCTGCCACCGGGCTATTCCTTCTTATCATACAGTAGACATCAGATGGAAGAAGTTCTGGGCAAGTTGCCATCCACCACTGGATGGCTGCCCAGTGCTTCTTTCTTCCTTCTACAGAAACTTTCCTGAAAGTAGAAATACACCCCAATTGTATTTTATGAGAACTAAACTTGTAAAAGCCTTTTTCTTGTTGTGCAAAACCTTCCTTGAGCATTACTTAGCTTCCTTGGAGGTCTCACGGCAAAGAGCACATGACAACACAAGCCACATGTTCTCCTCGACAGACATCCTTGAAGCCATCCGGAACAATGCAGGGCTGTGTCTGTTCAGTGTTGGGAACTCCAGTGGTTTTAAAAGAACCGGGAACAAAATTGCAGCGGCAGGCACACAAAAGAGAAACAGCCGTTCCCCAAGCTGTGAACCAAATCTGAGCCTAGGAACACAGCAGGCTGGAATGTACTGAAAGACCATCTTACGCACAGACACACACACACACAAATGGCTGAACAGGGAATCTGTTCAGGCAGGATTGATTTCAAAAGAAACCGTCCTTGGATGGGCAAAGTCATGGCGTAATCTGGTTTCTTTGGGGTGTGCGGCCAGGATGGAATCCAGTAAGTTATTGGCAGGTGTTCTGAGCACAGCATAGATGCTCACCAAGTGAACATAACTTGTTCAAAGTCCCTCCCAGTTTTTTCCCTACAAGTAAGGCAAGCTTGTAGGGTTGCTAGCCTTTAGGTGGTGGCTGGAAATCTCCCAGAATTACAACTGATCTCCAGGCCACATATATCAATTCCCCTGGGGGGGGGGGCGGAAATGGCTGCTTTGGCGAGTGGAGTCTATGACATTATACCCATGTGAGGTCCGTCCCCTTCCCACACCCTGCCCTCTCCAGGCTCCACCCTGAAAATCTCCAGGAATTTCCCAATCTGGAGCTGGTAACCCTAGATCACCTCAATGTACCCTGGTCAAGTTTGTCACAAATGCAACACTGCACTTAGCAGGTTTGCACCTTTGCAGTAGCGACTCAGTTATTGCAACTGCAGTTCAATAATTAAATCATCTTATTTACCAGAGAACAGGGAGCATCTTCTAGGGTCACAGTTATTCTGGTAATTGAACTGACAAACTTCTGTGTGTGTGTTATGTGCCGTCAAGTTGCCTCCAACCTATGGCGACCCTATGAATGAAAGACCTCCAAAACATCCTTTTATTAACAGACCTGCTCAAATCCTGCAAACTGGAGGATGTGGCTTCTTTTATTGAGTCCAGCCACCTTGCTTGGAGTCTTCCTCTTTTCCTTCTGCCTTCCACTTTTCCTAGCATTATTGACTTTTCTAGAGAGGCCATTTTCACGCACGCCCCAGAAGATCATGCAAACTCACAACATGAAGCGTCTTCCTAGCACGACCTCCCGGCACGATCCCCTTTAATGGTCCGATGATGTCAGAAAAAAGGGCCATTAAACGGGATTGTGCCAGGAAATAGCGCTAGGAAGATGCTTTTATGCCATGAGTTTTGTGTGATCTTCCGGGCACGTGGCCATGTGAAAACGGCCAGAGTCCTCTCTTCTCATGATGTGACCAAAGTACGATAGCCTCAGTTTTGTCATTTTAGCTTCTAGGAGAATTCAGGCTTGATTTGACCTAGAACCCGCTTATTTGTTTTTTTGGCCATCCATGGTATCCGCAAAACTCTCCTCCAGCACCACATTTCAAATGAATCCATTTTCTTCCCGTCAGCTTTCTTCACCATCCAACTTTCACATCCATACCCTATGATGAGACCAACTTCTATAAAGCACCAAAACAGTTGCCATTCTTTGCACTTGGGCAGTTAGGTGCATCCTTTAAATGACCAACACTGGACTGAAAGCGTTGCCTAATTTTTACAGCTGTGCAACCAGTGGCATCTATTCAAGAAGTGATCGTAAGAGCTGAATACAAGATTAGCTGAATTCTCAGGCAGACATCAAAGGCACACAGAGAGATTAGCAGTCAGTCTCAACTCAAAAGTCTCAAACTTTTTTCTTCTTTTTATCACGTGCCTTTTAAGGTTAGAAGTGGAAATGGCAGGCGAGGAGGGACAGCACAGCTACTGCAAGAAGACCATCTAATTAAGCAAGAAAGCAGGGCCAGAGCCCATGTCCAGCTATTTTTCAAGTAATATGTGGAATGTGTAACCAACAGGGCCGGCGCGCCCATGGAGGCCAGGTAGGCGGTGGCCTCGGGCGCGTGTGCACGGAAGGGGCGCTGGAGGGGGTGTTGGGGGTGGAGGCGCGCGCAGCGAAGCTGGAGTGACTGGGCTGCCTTCAGCTACTGCTGCAGCCAGCCAGCCAGCCCCTTGCTGCTGTCGCCGCCGCCGCCACACACGCCAGCCGGGCACAGCCTCTGTGCGCCGCTCAAGCAGCGGCTCGCGGCTTCTGCGCCCAGCTGGGGCGTGCGGCGGCGGCACGGAGCTGGCTGGATGGCTGCAGCAGCAGCTGTAGCCAGCCCACGCCAGCTCCGCTGCGCGCTCCTCCACCCCAGCTGGGCGCAGAAACCGTGAGCTGCTGCTGGGGCGGCGCACGGAGCAGCCTCCGCGCGCCTCCCCAGCCCCGGCTCGCAGCTTCTGCGCTCGGCTGGGGCATGTGGCGGCGGCGGCACGGGGCTGCCTGGCTGGCTGCAGCTACTGCTGCAGCCAGCCACCTCAGCTCCGCTGCGCACTCCTCCGCCCCGGCCGAGCGCAGAAGCCATGAGCTGCTGCTGGGGCGGCGCGCGGAGCAGCCTCCGCGCGCCGCTCCAGCAGCAGCCCGCAGCTTCGGCGGTCGGCGTGCCGCCCAGCCCCCCTGCGGCGCGTGATGACGTCTGCGATGACGTCATCACGCCGCGCAGAGGCGCAAGGCACGCTGCCGCAGGCGCCAAAACCTCTGACGCCGGCCCTGGTAACCAAGATCTAGCCTGGCAATGGCTTTCTGGTTTTTCCCCAGCCTTGTTACATGAGATCCCTCAAGTAATGAGCCCGTCTGACAGGGAGGGCGGTCTAGAAATGTGATTAAATAACTAACTAAATAAATAAATAATAAGTCTTCAAAAAAGTTTGAGATTTTGATTTGAGGCTTACTACTTCCCTTAGGTACTTAAGTAGCTGCTTGACACTGGGTCAGACCATTGTTCATTCTTTTTTGTTGTTGTTGCAAATACTTTATTGCTTTATGAATAAGAATAAAAGCCCAATAAAAAGGACAGAGAGAAAAAAAGAAAGTAAGGGGGAAAGAATAGAAAAAGAGAAAGAACAAGAAAAGAACAATTTTTTTAAAAATAGTCATTTTCCATTTTTCTCTACAACACCTATCATATCTTCACAAACAATGTAGTTATAGTTCTGATACCTCCAGATTTTACTGTTTCATTATTGCCCTCCTATTTATTTCCCCTAAATTTATCTTCTTCTTAGAAATCAAATCCGCAAATCATCAGTTCGGGTTTTTCTTCATCTCATGCAGAAAGTCAATAAGGGGTTTTCACATAACCATAAAAATAGACAATGTTTTATCTCTGATCAAAGCTGTACGCTTAGCCATCTCTGCTAACTCAATCATTTTCACAATCCAGTCATCCATAAAAGCCAAGTCACCGTTGTCATGTATAAAAATAGGATACCATGTTTATTTTCCAACTGTTTGTCCATTAGTCCCAACAAAAAGGCTTCTTGTTCTCGGTTCTGAGATCTCGGGCCGAGAAAGGTATTTCCCAGCTCCTGAGATATGAGGGCTTTAACTGGAGGTAGCCAAGGTTGGGTGTGCTCTACCCTTGAGCCAGGACTGTTCCATTGCACTTCTGCAGACTTATTTCATATTGTATATGGATCTGTGTTTAATGTCTGATTACAGAAGCTGATTCCGCACACATTGGATAATGCACTTTTAATGCACTTTATCAATCGTTTGAGGTGGATTTTTTGTTCCGCGCATGAAAAAATCCGTTCCAAATGATCTATAAAGAGGATTGGAAGTGCATTATCCAACGTGTGCAGAATCAGCCAATATGTAATGCCTCTATTAACTGGAGGGAAGGCAGCCTCCTCTGTACAAGTGGACCCAATGACTCCATGACCAAATTCCTGAATTAGGGCCAAACTGCATGTAAAACTGTTGGGAGCCAAGACATGAAATTTACTTGCAAAAAGCAGCCATGAGGATCTTGCGCTGAGTGGGGCTGAGGCAAGGAGGATTAACTACCTCCCCCTGTGCTACTTCCCTGATCAGAAGTATCCCTACCCCTTTGGCTGCTTTAAGTCCCGGTAAGGAAAAAAGAGAGGCATTGTTATTATGCCTGTCTTCTTTCCCTCCCAGAGCGTAAAGCAGCCTGGATCATTTTTTATCAGAAAAACAACACGACAGGAAGAAGTCAAGCCCTGTGCTACTTCCCTGATCAGAAATATCCCTACCCGTTTGGCTGCTCTAAGAGCCAAGCTACAAGTGACGCCTGACACAGGTTGGACGCTTGTCAGCTTCCCTCAAGTTTTGATGGGAAATGTAGGCATCCTGGTCTTACAGCTGTAATGGAGAGCCAAGCTGTAAAACCAGGACGCCTCCATTTCCCATCAAAACTTGAGGTCAGCTGACAAGTGTCCAACCTGTGTAAGGCGTCACTTGTAGCTTGGCTCTGAGTCTCAGAAAGGAAAAAAAACCCAGACATTGTTATTATGCCTGTCTTCTTTCCCTCCCAGAGCTTAAAGCAGCCTGGATCAGGAAAACAGCACCACAGGAAGAGCTCGAGCCCTCTTCTCGAGTGCTGCAGCCCTGATCCATGTCTTCCAACCTCACCTGCTTTTGTGCAGCTGAATTACATAGCCGGAGAATCCACCACTGCTCCCCAAAGTCCTGTGTACTTTATTCCTTAGCTGTTTTTCACTCATTCGGAGTCAGTTTCTGTGGCACGTGCCAAACGTGTTGGCAGCAGGTCAAAGTCGTTCTATGATATGACATGCTGACCTTAACAGATAGGTCCATCTGTGCCCCAGCATGCATTCAGCCCTGCCCCAGGCCCCAGGCCCCAGGCAGATTATTTTTGCAAGATTCTCAACTTTGTACTAAAAGCTGGGAAGGGCTAAAGGTTTTTTAGCACCTAAAGTAAACTTCCTTGCTTTAATTTTCTTGACAGGCACGGAGCCAAATCAGCCTCCCTGTCCATTCCTCTGCTTTGCTTATCATATGCTACATTATCACATGCCTATAGAGGGAAGGAACAGATGACCTTGATGACCAGTTTGCCCATGGATGATGTTAACTAAGACTCTGGAGAAGGTTATCACCAGCCATGTTTATTCTTCTTCTGTTCTCTCTCCCTGCTGCATCAGGGCATGGCGCACACTATAAGAGAGTAAGAACAGTCCTGGCAGATCTGACCAGTTTTCCAGCCTCCAGTGTCATACAATGGCCCACCAAGTCCCTTGGAAGTTGTACCAGCAGATCAGAGCACAAGTCCACCTCCTCCATACTCTTGAGAAGCTGAAGTTGCCATAGCTGGCCATTAATTGCCTCATCAATTGCATCTGATTCAGGAATCCAGTTGTCTGCTTTCCTCTGTTAACTTGGAAAACAAAATTCAGTGACACAGCAAAGAAATCTAGAATCTAACGAGTGAATGTTCCCAAAGGTCAGTGGGTGGAAATACACGTTACGAAGTACCTAGAGATGCTCAAGTGAACCTCATTTCATGTGTCCCCCTCCAACTTCCCATGCACTCACTCTCACAGTCACACTTCAATTTGCTCCACATGAGTACATTCATGTGTTTGATATCAGTTCCTCCTCAGCTCTTAAAAGTATCCCAGTTTCCCCCACCTCCCACATCCATTCATTAAAATGCAGATCTTGACACTTTCTCACACCTTCAAGAAATGCAAATTGACAAGTCAAAGGAGCCTACAGTACATGAGCTCACTTGGAGATGCAATCACACAAAGGGAGCTCCCAGGAAAGGGGCATTCACATGCCCCGAGTAAGAACAGCCTGCATATGAATTGAGGGCCGCACATAAAATCCTGCACTTGAGCATCCCCAGGTAATTTGCAACATGTATTTCCACTTAGCGGCCATTTCCACACTACTCACCTTCATCCAGAATGTTGCGGAACGTCACAAAAAAACTGCAGAAGATAGCATCTTCTCGCGCGAGTTTTGCACGACATCACGCAAAACTTCTCGTGCAAAACTCGCGCGAGAAGATGCTATCTTCTGCCATTCCGCAGCGTTCCAGATGAAGGTGAGTAGTGTGGAAACGGTCTATGTTTCAATGTTTGGTGGCAGCTCCTCCCCAAAAGTGTGAGTGATAACAATGCTCAGTTTTATAAACCACTATACTCTTCCCTTTTCTTTTCTAAACCAAAGAAAGGCCCCGTACCATAGCTCTGGACACACTCTGGTTAACAGCTAGCCTGGAGAAATCTTCTGGAAAGACTTTGGAGGAAATCAAAAGGCCATCTGGCCCATCTCTCTGCCCCACAATGGGACAGCCCAGCACGGAACAATGTGCATAATTCAGACCAGGCACGCACAAGCATGCACATACTTGCACAAACGAAGCATGACCCTCATGCATTATTCATCCACTGATGATTACATCCAATGAGTTCAAGGACTTCCATTCCTGACAGAACGCTGAAAGTTGGCACACCTTGATTGTAAGGCATCTCTAAAATAGGATTTTTTTAAAAAAAACCTGCTCTCCCTCCTAACATGACATCTGCCTCAGAATATGACTTCCTTCACAAAGCAAGACAAAACAAAGATGGGACGGCATGTTGAACTATGTGACTTTTAAACCCGCCTCAGATTTGGGTGGGGATGTTTCCAGCAACTGCAACTTGTGGCATATTTATGCCTGCCAAATGCCAGTTGTATTTATCCAAAATAATAGCAGAGGGATACCTTTATTACGAATGTCCAAACTGCCACAAAAGCAGTGAAAATATGAACAATTTCGTATATCATTTGGACCCAGAATCAGAAGAATGTTTATTGCATGCGGCCAAGTGCCATCACAATTAAGCAAATAAAACACATAAGTGAGACATGAACAATAAACGATAAAAGCATAATGTTAAAAACACATAAAAGTGCATTAAAACCTGGTAGCACCTTCGCTATACGCTGGTGAAAGGGTCTGATTCTATTATTTGGGACCATCGTGAACTTCTCTTAGGCTGTCCTTGCACATTCTCAAGTACATTTTTACTATCATAAGGATTAGAAAAAAAGAAAGAGGGCCAGGATTCCCCAGAAGATGAATTCTCATGCCAAGTGCCGCATTCTGGCATTTTTTCCATTTTCCGTTTTTTTCCGTTTCCGTTTTAGAATCACAGTGTAGATGCAGCCCCAGTTATACACTCAGCTTGAAGTCACGCTGTTGGCTGTGGTTTAGATTGTCCTCAAGAATAGCCTTTTCACATAAATGCAGTACCTCTTCACTGGACTTAGAAAGGTCTAACTCGGCTTACGATGGCGCTGTTAACCGAGTCTAGGTAAAGGAGATCTGGAGACACTGTAAATGCTAGCCTGCTTGCCAGGATTGTATGAGATGCTTTCTTCGAAGGGATTAAACCAATCTCTCGGCTGTCTGTGTAAAAGGTTGTCAGAGAGGAGAGCTGGATTTAGCATTGTTGGCTTTGTAATATCCCTGTTCTGAATAAAGTTAGCTCAGTACTGACTCTTGGTCTGAGACTTATCTGGTAGCTAAGAAAAGGGCTTAGGGAAATCAAACCGGTTTATTACATTACTGCACCTTGCGTGTGATTGTTCTGGAGCTAAACAGGAATGCAGAGCAATTCGGTAACCAGCATCAGCAGTCAGAAACTTTGTTTATACTGACGGGGCCACAGCAGCCGTTTGCCCAAGAAGTGTAACAACAAAGCAAGCCTCTAAATAGAGGACTGAGTTTCTGAAGGCTAAATCACTTTGCAGGAAGGCTGTTTCCCAAATAGGGTTGCCGTGTGCCTTCTGGGGGAGAAATATCTCCCACCCACAGCGACTCAGCAAGCCTTGCTGCCGCTTCAGCAGGAAGGATATTTTAAAAAGAATCACAGTAGGTGACAACATGATGTGACTAGAGTTAACAACCTCTAGGTGAAAACTGCAGATCTACCCGAATTATAACTGATCTCCAAATGACAGAGATCAGTTCTCCTGAAGATAATAGATGCACTGGAGGGTGGGTTACAGTTAGAGATGGGCACGAACCTGAATACTGGAAACTAGCAGCAGAATTCCCTTGTTGCTGAGACCATGAGCAAACCTGATCTAGAAACCTTTTTATGGGCCCAGTAGGACCCCATGACCCACTCTGGCCAATTGCTGCTAAGAAGCTTCCTTATTGGTCCGGGCCATGTCCTTGCAGTTTCTCTCTTTGGCCACAGGTGGGTTGGTGGGGCTGTAGATGAGTCCCTGATAAAACCCCTGCGGATCTTTCATTCCAAACCTACTTCAAAGCTGAAGCTCTGACACTAGGAGACCTTTATGGTGCTTCCGAACAGGATGGAAATCTCATAAGCTCCACCCAGACTCTCCCAAATGTTTTCGCTCAGGATGGAAGTTCCATGCAAACCACACATTTTGCACTATTTCTGCATTTCCTCTCCTGTTTCCAACTGGAAGCTGGACATTCAAAAAGCATCACTTAGCATGAAAGATGTGCTGTGAAGTGTCTCAGATTTCTGCAACTAAGAGAAAGGGATGGGCTGAACTGGGCTGAACTGGAGGGCGAGATGCTCCATGGAATGTATTACGCTTTAGGGATACTCCCGACATTTTCCTTGTTTGAATTTCTCCGCAGGTTTTGGAGTTTCAAATGGCCCGTGCATGCAGAGTTCGCTGTTGTTCTATTCTTTTATTTCCACATTTTGCACAGGGAAGTTGCCACAGCCTTTAAGTCCTCAATTTAACTTCCATTTTTTTCATTCTGTTGATACCACATTGCAAAACCTCCCCTTACCCACCTATTTTTTTTTTAGTTTTAAAACAGACTGATACAAAATATGAAAATAAAATTTGTTGTAGAAATGAAACAACTATAGGGAGGAAGGAAGGAAGGAAGGAAGGAAGGAAGGAAGGAAGGAAGGAAGGAAGGAAGGAAGGAAGGAAGGAAATAATTATCTCTGGTGTCCTAATTCATCTGTTAATAATGATATATATTTTTTATTCTGAGGAAAAGGGGGAACGATACAGCAATAGGAACAAGAGGAATATTGCCGTTCTTAATGCAATCACATGCATGGTTGTATAAAGATTCTTCTGGTGTGTGCCAATTAGGGCTGTCACCTCCCGTTGGGCAGGAAGGAGTTTGGGAAGGGGAGGGCCTTCAGCAGAGCTGCGATGCCATCGAGTCCACCCTCCAAAGCCGCCCCTGATCCATATTCCCCCTGGCTGCATCTTAGGCCCCAATTATCCATCTGGCATTCCAATCAGGGAACTCCACACCATGTTCTATTTGGCCCTGAAGGAAAGGGGCTGGAGATAAAAGGACGAGGAAGGAGAAAGAGTATGTGATGGGAACACAGGTGGTTGGCTGCCGCAGAGATGTAACTTTTGCCAGACTCTGTGCGAGCAGCAAAGAGCCAGGCTTGGCGACCGGTGGGTACTTCTCCTGCTGATAATAATTTCTATGGCTTGAAAGCTTCACTGCCGCTGTTTTTCGTGTGCCTGCCTCTGGATGTTTTCCCAACTTGGCAGGTGTCTGCCACAGAATATATTTATCGTGTCTCGAGCATCAGCCTCCCCTTTCGGGGCTTTGTTCTTTGTTACAGAACTGGAGAGAACCCAGGCACACAGTCCAGGCTTTGTTTTAGGAAAACACCTTGGGAACCGAGCAAAGGGAAAAAACACAGGCTTTGACATTCTGGATTCACTCAGTGTAATGCTGGCCGGTGTGATTGGGTATCTTCTGGCTGGTGGCCCATCAACTGCCACCTGGCTCAGGGCTGTTGTTTAAACTGTGGAAAAGGTACACAACAAATGGAGTCACTTCTGGGTCTCACAACACGGCGGCTTGGCAGCGCAGCCGAACGATGTGGTGGTGGGGTTGGACTTGGCGCTGGGAGTCGAGCTGACTTTCTGGTTGCTGATCCAAGTACAGTTGAGCATATGGAGGGGGGGAGGGTCTACCAATAGGTTGGGAGGAGGCCACAGATGGGACCTCTCATCTGTTGTCAGAAATTAATTAATCAGACATCAGTCGACTCCCTGCCTCAGCCTGTTCACCCAGACGGCAAGCCAGAAGTACCATAATTCTGTCAACAGGGCCATAGGGCCATTGCAGGGGGGAGGGTACTTTTTGCCATCAAGTTGTAGTTGCTCTTCCTACCTAGGTTTGGGCTCCTACTTGTCCACAGTACAACTGTGGGGCTCACATTAATGGCTTTAAGAAGCATCCCTTTATAGGCCTATAGCTGCTCACCTACTACCTGGTCATAGATCCAGAGGAGTTAGCCGTGTTAGTCTGTAGTTGCAAAATAGTAAAGAGTCCAGTAGCACCTTTAAGACTAACCAACTTTATAGAGGCATAAGCTTTCAAGAACCACAGCTCTCTTCATCAGATGCAAAATAGTAAAAAATCCCGTAGCATCTTTAAGACTAACCAACTTTATAGAGGCATAAGCTTTCAAGAACCACAGCTCTCTTCATCAGATGCAAAACAGTAAAAAGTCCCATAGCACCTTTAAGACTAACCAACTTTATAGAGGCATAAGCTTTCAAGAACCACAGCTCTCTTTGTCAGCTGCATCTGACGAAGAGAGCTGTGGTTCTCGAAAGCTGCCGATGCATCTGATGAAGAGAGCTGTGATTCTCAAAAGCTTATGTCTCAGTAAAGTTGTTTAGTCCTAAAGGTACTACGGGACTTTTTACTATTTTTTACCTACTACCAGTTTCTTTAACTGGAGATGGGGTCCTTTCGTAGACAAGCAAGTTCTCCACTGTTGAACCATAGCCCCTTCTGTAAAACCCCTTCTGATGAAGGGAGCTTTGATTCTTGAAAGCTTATACTCTGGAAATCTTGTTGGTCTTTAACATGCTACTGGACTCGGATCTTTCCCTCCTGGAAAAGAAGATGAGCTTGGAATTGGAAGACGGATCCCCAGGGATGGGAAATGCTTTCAGCAGAGTCTTGGCTTTATCCTAGAAATAACTTAGCACATATTCCTATAAGCAGTTTAACCCTTTGGATGTTGGCTATTCCCTCGAGCTGCATCATTAGCAGGTGTCGCCTGATGTCTGCAGAGAACGCGTGGGACGAACCGCACAAGCAAGCAACGTCTCAGAAACATGGAATTTTGTTTTTCTCGTCCTGGACTTGGGAGATCTCGGCCAGAGAACCGGTTCCAGGAATGATATCATGAGCCAGACGGGCTTAGGGGAAGTGATGTATGTGAAGAGGGAAGAGACGAATCGTCCTCTGGAGGAATTTGGGGTCCTCCTGGTGTTGAGATGACACATCTGTTCTGGGCAGCAGCTGTTTCCAGACCATAAAAGAGCATTGTTTCTAAATAATCCCTCGTCTTAAAAGGATCAGTTATCAGCTTATGGTGTATGGCAACAATGCATTTGAATATAAAGCCATTCTAAGAAATTGGACAAGAGGTCATCCAGATGATTGCTGCAGTCCAAGATCTTATTCTTAGCAAACTGGCGTGAGACCACAGCGGCTTCAGCCGCAAATGGCCCACGCTTGTGATTCACAAATCCGTATTGGGTTACAAATGAATGAGTTTATGCGTCAGAAGCCATCTAATTATGTTTATAAGAAATCATTCTTCTGCTTCCCCCCCAACCTCCCTAGGAGATCTTTAGCAAAAGTTGGCTTGCCAGCCTCCAGGTGGAGCCTGGAGAGGTCCCAGAATTACAATTTTAGTCTACAAAGGTCAGTAGGCCTGGGGAAAATGGCTGCTGTGGAGGGTCGAGGGTGGCATGATACGGTCCTTCCCCTCCTCAAACTCTGCCCTCCCCACTATTTACCCCCCAAATCGGCAGGAATTTCCCAACCCCGAGTTGGCAACCCTACCCCAAAGTAATGGCTTTGTTATCTACAGGGCCTTCTCAGCAGTGGCACTGAAGATATGGTGGTGACCTAGGGCTGCCAACCTCCAGGTGATAAAAACAAACAGAGAAATAGGCCGTCCCTGTAATAAACTATAATGCAAAAAGGAGGGAGATGAATCCCACAGGGAACAGAAGAATCAATTTCATGCAATTTATAATACAATAAATCAATTAATAAGTGCAATTGAAAGTGCAAAGTGCTAATAATTCATAAATATTCCAGCAATATAACAAATTCATAAACATCCATACAATAGATTGTATTGTATAAATTGTATAAATTGCATGAAATTGATTCTTTTGTTCCCTGTGGGATTCATCTCCCTCCTTTTTGCACTAAACCTCCAGGTGATAGCTGGAGTTCTCCTGGAACTACAACTGATCTCCAGTCCACCAAGGTGAGTTCCCCTGGAGAGAATGGCTGCTTTGGAGGGTGAACTCTATGGTATTGTGCCCTGCTGAGGTCTCTTCCCTCCCCAAACTCCACCCTCTCCAGGCTCCATCCCCCAAATCCAAAGACAGGCTAAAGGTCAAAGCATAGTTGATCCATGACTGAATCCATGGTTGGATTCTTTGTGTACTTTAGCTACAAAAAGTGTCTGCAGGCACAGGCAGCTATTGATATGTATTAGGATTGTGTCAAGGAAATTAGCTCTTCCCCCATGCCATTTCCCAGATCGGAAATGCCCCAGCCAGGCTGGGGGAAAAGACAGGCACGGAACTGATCCCTATCTTTTTTCTATACTAGGGCAAAAAACAATCTGGGGGTTGCAATTCTGATGGGAGAAATGGCTCATCGAGGGGAAGAATGAAAACTTCCCCTCCTCCCAGTCCTCATCCATATCGTACTCACAGACACACGGCTACGAAGCATTTGTAAGATAAATTCAAAACAAATTTTGAGGGCCTGATGAAAAGCAAACTTTTTCCCCAGTTGCCAAGGGGTGTTGCTCACCATTTGCAATCCGATTTGTGAGACAAACAGAGAACTGATTGCACAGCACCAGCCAGTATGTGTGAACTTGTCAGTACAAACGCAGCTATGTCTGCATGAAGAATGTTCTTGGACTCTTTTGGGAAAATACAGACGGTAGAATATTTAGGCAGTTGCTAATTAGCGATGAAGGTTATTTCTCACAGTATCTTATTTCAGGATTGATGCATCATCCTGCAACATGTCCAGCATGTTTTTACCAGTTCAATAGGGGATAAAGTACCATCTTGAGTGGATTTCAACTGTACTCTCTCAGCTGAGCACTGGTGGACTTTATTGGGCCGGTAAGGAAGCAACTGCTTCATTCCGATCGCTCAGTCTGATTGGTCACTTTTGAAACCTCATTTCAGAATATAATGTAGAGGTGATTTGATATTCTCATCCCTGCCCTTTCGACTCCTGCATCACGATTTACAATTCATCTTCTCTCTTGTGCCAACAGAATCCATAACTCTTTCTTCCCGTGCCGATTTCCAATTTTTCTCACTGAATTTTCTCAGAGAAGCCTTTTTTTCAACGATGCTAATATATGCGTAAGCATGTTGCCTGCATACGCAATGCGTACACAATGCAAATAAATCTTCAAAGCAAAAAGCAGAGAACCGAAAGCACGAACAAAAACAAACAAGCGACAGAAGAAATGAAAAAGACGACATTTGGTCATTGCTGCTGTTAAAAAAATTAAATTATCCGATATCTGCAGACGAGTGGCTGGGGTAACCCACTGCAGCAAAAGCAAACACAATTTGAGATCCCAGACAGACAGAAGGAAGTACTTCTTCACATGTGCCGTTTCCACACGGCTTACCTTGTTCCAGAAAACAGCGAAATCTCACGCGAAATCACGCGAGAAGATGCTGTTATCGCGTGTTCTCGCGCAATAACAGCATCTTCTCACGCAATTTCGTGCAAGATTTCGCTGTTTTCCAGAACAAGGTAAGCCATGTGGAAACAGCCATGATGTATAGTTGACTTATGGAACTTCCTGCCACACAATGTGGTAATAACCATCGGCACTGATGGATTTTTAAAAGGGTTGGACAGATTTATGGAGGTTCCATTCAGCAACCAGTCCTAACAGCCAACAAGACACCTACTCTCCATAAATCTGTCCAACCCCTTTTAAAATCCATCAGCATGCTTGTGGAGTTCCCTGTGGCATTCAAGTGGCCATTTTTAGAAACAGGATACTGGATTAGGTAAACCAGTGGTCTGATCCAGCATGGCTACTGTTATGTTTTGTATGTTCAAGTGCGGCACCTTAAAGACATCTTGAGGCAGAAGCTTTTCTGAGCTAGACCTCACACAAGCCAATGTGTGACAATTCACCACTGGCACACCCACAAGGGCAGGAAGGATCTTGCTTCATGCGGGATGCTGTTACTCTGGCCATCTTTTGACTGTGGAATCCATTGTCTGAAACCGGAGACATTCGTTGTTAAACCCTCATTTCGTGTGCTGTTCAACGTCATGCTAGCTGTTAGCTGTCCAAGATCAAGAGAGTTTTCGGCCACTTAACATGTGATAACATCGCAACATCTGGAGAGATGGAAGAGTGGGAAGTAAATAGGCAAGAGATAATGCTTAATCTGGAGAAGAAAACGACACCAGGGATTTCGGGCTCTTATCCAAACTGCTGACAGCTGGCAATGTTCTACTTGGCTTCCCCTGCCTTTCCCCTATGGTTGTCAACCTCCAGGTGAGGCCTGGAGCGCCCCCAGAATTACAACTGATCTTCAGACTACAGAGATCAGTTCACTTGGAGAAAATGGCACTTTTGAAGGGCAATTTGACATAATATCCGTACAGAATTCCTTCCCTAGGCACTGCCCCCAGATTTCCAGGAATTTCTCAAACCAGAGCTAGCAACCCTCCCCCCCCGCTCCCCCGCACATGAACATCCTTTCTCATACATGCACAGACACATCCCCCGCATGGCTCCGAAAATGCCGGAATTGACACTGCTTTCTTAAGAGTTGTGATTGTTAATAATAATAGTTATTGAGTTATTTAGGAAGTGATAGGCTGTCTCTCTAAAGACCTGCTTAAGGCAGCTTACCAAGTCACAACAAGATAATAAAATCACAACAACAACGTGAGAATTATTGCTATTAAAATGAGCCCTAATAACAAAGCCAGGGGCATAAAAACAGCATAAAATAACATTTAGCAGCCTAAAACGATAGCTATAAAACTATCCTCAGCCTAGAAATAGACTGTAAAAACAGTTTAAAGAGATGGAACCCCTGATACAACCTAGCATAAACAGGTTGGATAGTAAGGAGTGAAAAATAGGTCTGCCTGCAAGTACCTGTGCCCAGAGACGCAAAATGCAATTGCCTTTGGGTACGATAGATGTTAGTTTGGAATGTCGGTATGGTACAATGAAGATGCTTTGCTACTAATAATGAAATCCTAAGCAGAGTTACTCCAGTCTAAACCCACTGATCTCAATGGCTTAGACTGGAGTAACTCTGTTTAGGATTGAGCTTGCTTCTGCAACATCTCCACTCAAGAGTACCTGTACATTTGCAAACGTGTCAATTATTACCAAGACATCATCAACCTTTTGCAAAAGAAATGGATCTTGTAAAAATAAAAAAAAGCCTCAAACTTTTCACCAGTGAAAAGGAAGCACAAAAACCAAAGAACGTCCCCCAAGCCCAGGCAATTGTATTTATTTATCTGTGACGGTTCTATCCTGCTCTAAGGCCATAAAATCTTATAGGCGGCTTAAAGTACAATTTTAAAAAGTTAAAACACACCAATAAAAATATTTTTAAAAAAAACAGAGTAGACAATGGCACATAACCCGTATAAAGAAGAGCCATAAAAGTGTCAGCGGTATGAAAGCAAGTCTGAGCAATGGCAACACTTTGGTTTCGAAGAACGGCATTAGTCTGGGCACCTAAATGCTTACAGCAATGGTACTGAGTGGATACGTGTTGCCAGCCTGTAGCTGTTCCTCCTGGGAACAAAACCAATCAGCGTCAATACATATGTCTCAATTGATCAATATATTAAAGTGCAAGAGTGCTCGAAGTGAACAGTGGCAAAAACCGCCCTAATTTCATTTATACAATCAATCAATCAATCAATCAATCAATCAATCAATCAATCAATCAATCAATCAATCAATCAATCAATCAATCAATCAATCAATCAATCAATACAACAACAACAACAACAACAACAACAACAACAACAACAATTCGATTTATACCACCCTTCAAGATGACTTAACACCCACTCAGAGTGGTTTACAAAGTACGTTATCATTATCCCCACAACAATCACCCTGTGTTGATTGATAAATAATGCAACAATATAAATACATCCAGAAAGCATCAATAAGACATCAATCCATCAAGATATACTACATTATAAATGTACAGAATTCTTCTAAACCAACTGGTAAGTATATAGGAGGTTCAAATGCAATATGATTTGACCACACTTAGAGCTTTGGTAAGTATTGAGTCCAGAGACTGTCAACAGATAAATACTACAGATGGGCACGCACCATGGAAAAAACAAACCATGTGGTTTGTGGTTCGTCAAATTTCATGAACCATGAACCACAAACTTTCATGAACCTCCCCCCCCCCCCCCGGTTTGCGAACCGGTTCATTTGGTTTGTGAAAATGTCACATCCAGGTCAGAAAACCATCACTTCTGGGTCAGCAGAAGGTTACTTCCAGGCCAGCAGAAGGTCACTTCCAGGTCAGCAGAAGGTCTGCAGGAAGTCCATCACCTGTTGCCTAGGAAACTGATTGATTGGCACCAGGCTGTCTGCAGTGACGAACCAAAAAACGAACCAAATGAACCAGCCTAAAGTTCGTGGCGGTTCGTCAGAAATGGGATCTGATGAACTGCTGGTTCGCAAACCATGAACTGGCCTGGTTTGTCATGAATTTTGGTTCGTATTTTGGTTTGTGCCCATCTCTAATAAACACTCACTATGCATTATGCTCAGTGGGAAAGGGTAAGGTCTTTATAGTCGAGGTAAAGGCATCATACCCTTCTCCATTCCTTGTATCTGATGAAGGGAGATTTAACTCAAAAGCTGGCACCCTGGAAATCTAGTTGGTCTCTAAGGTGCTACTGAACTCGAATCTTGCTCTCAAACATCAAAATAAAGTTCATATCCAAAGTCAATATAAGGTTTACTTTCAATGAGATATTTGGGCTTGTTTGTTTTTGCGTAAACGTTGAATTCTTGGCCGATTCCTCATGGAACTCCAGGGTTCCCTGGAACACCATTTGGGAAACACTGCCCTAGACAAATGTGATACACAAAAAACATTATTGGATGTAAGTGTAACTTGTATGCGAATGTAAGACAACCCCATCTTTTTCTGATGTTGTACCTGGAAAAAACCTAGTCTTGTGTTGGAGTAAATCCTGTACAACACATTCCCTGTCTGCCAGAGGCAGACCCTGGCAGGAGGGAGGGAAGAGAAGAATAAAGCGACATGTCACAAGAAGTCACCTTCCTCGGCACCACGTGGCTTCCTCAGCCGGCCGAAGCCTCCGGGAGGTTCTTGGCAGCTCTCAGTTCCAATTTGCACCATCCCTTCTTCTGCCCTAGAGACAGTGGGAATTTGCCATACTTCAGCAGAAGGGAAGCCAGTGGGGGCAGAGGAGGGAAGAAAATGTACATTTAGGAAGCAGTGATGTGAATGAAAGGAACATGGCCAGGACCTGTCAGGGCTGGCACTGCGGAGGCAGAACCAGGCCTGAATAGGTCAGGCCAGTCCGAGCACAACTTGGCCTCCATTCAAGTCATGGAGGAGGAACTCGGCCCAGCCTTTGATTTCCCGCTCTCCATTATATTCTCCCCACCGCCACCAATTTTATGTTGCTCTCTCTCTTGACCCTTCTCGACAAAACTGTGGCTAAGAGACTCAGGTCACGCCCTGCCTGGACACCTTCAACCTTTTCCTCTCTGGCCTTCTGCTGTCTTTACTTCCGCTCCTTCATCTTGATCCAAAACAATGGCCATCAGCTCAAGGTTGAGAATTCCTGGAGATTTGGGGGGTTGAGCTTAGAGAGAGTGAGGTTAGGAAAGGGGAGGGACTTTCACAAGGTATAGGGCCATTGAGTTCACCCTCCAAAGCAGCCATTTTCTCCAGGGGAACTGATCTTTATGGCCTGGAGATCAGTTGTAATTCCTGGAGATCTCCAGCCGCCACCTGGAGACTGGCAACTCATATGCCTAGGGCTGTGGCTCTCTGGAGTCTTCCCCCAACTCTGTTTAAAAGATCTCAGACAGCAGGAAAGACCATTCTAGGGTTGCCAACTCTGGCCTGGGAAATTCCAGGCGATTGGGGGCAGTGTCTGGAGAGGGGAAAACTGGAGAAGTGACTTCGCTTAGCATCTATGGTATATCATAGGGTCTGCCTTCTGATGTTGCCATTTTCTCAGAGGAACTGATTTAGGTAGTCTGGAGATCAGTTGTAATTCCAGGAGATCTCCAGCTACCACCTGGAGACTGGCAACCCTAGACTGAGGGTCTATCTATTCTAGCATCCCGTTTCTAACAGTGACCTTCAGATCCATCTGGAAAATTCAGAAGCTGTGCATAAACACAATGTCTTCTTTAGCATCTGTTGACTAGGGATAGACTGCCCCTGAGCACAGAGGATCAGTTCTTAGCTGTCACGGCTAATAGCCTTTGGTAGAGAAGGCCTCCATCAAATGATCTAGTCCTTTTAAAAAGCAGTATAAATCTGTGGCCGTCTCCGTACTTTGGAGAGCCAGTTTGGTGTAGTGGTTAAGAGCGCAGGACTCTAATCTGGAGAGCAGGGGTTGATTCCCCGCTCCTCCACTCGAAGCCAACTGGGTGACCTTGAGTCAGTCACAGTTCTCTCAGAGCTCTCTCAGCCCCACCCACCTCACAGGGTGTTTCGTTGTGGGGATAATAATGACACACTTTGTAAACCGCTCTGAGTGGGCATTAAGTTGTCCTGGTGGTACATAAATTGAGTGTTGTTGTTGTTATGAATTCCCAAAAGAGCCTTGTGCCTGTATGTGAAGCCTGTTTCGCCTTGCAGCCCTAAGTTCTAGTGTGATAAACATGGGCTTCTCCAATGAAGGGGGTCTTATTACAAACTCCAGAAGCCTAATTTAGCAACTTCAGTGAAAGATTCCTCTGAATTCTCCTCTGAAGAAATCCCTGGCGATGGATAGCAGCACAGCATCACCTTGAGGTGTGGGTATAGCAGAATTGTGGTGAGGAAAAACTGGATTACTCTTCCTGAGCTCCTTGAAGAAAGTGTGGACTGTAATGGTGAAGGACGAATGACATTAAAAAGACTGTTGGTGCTCTTGACCTTGAGTATCATGTCCTCCTTGTAAAGAGCATTCATGTTATTACACCCCCAAGATGCCAGCATTTCATCTAAAAAGCATTCTGCTGGTGATTCAGAAAGACCCATTGCAAAATCAGAGCTGTTAGGAGAGAAGAATGAAAGCGAAAAGCATTGAGAAACACCGGTTTCCAAGTTCAGGCAGAACATTGCCGTTTCAGAAAGAGAGAAAAAAATCTTTCATCCAAGCAATGCAATTACAAAAGACCTCCGGGGCAACGTGGAAATGGGGTTTGGCACATGGTATTCCAGCATACCATTTGCCTGCTTTCATCGTTTTGAGTTCCAATTAAAAGCCACACCTGGAGAAGGAAAAAAATGATTAACAAGGAAGGAAAAAACGGCCAGTATATATAGATAGGTTCTTCTGAGCAGAGAAGATGAAAATGTGGTTTGAAGCACTACGTGATCAAGTGGAGTGCAAGTGGAGCACAAATGAACAGGGAGGAATACATGCGAGTCTGTTTGCTTGCCGTTCAAGTGTCATTCGTCACTTGTAGCTTGGCCCTAAGTCTGTACCATTCAGGAGATCGGTAAAACAGAGGTCAGGTAGGGAGCAGCGACACGGTACGTTGTCCAAAAATGTCAGTACAGTTCCCACGTGACCCAGTGGCCAAAAATCCAGACTCCTCTAAGGATGCCATCATGGGAGTAAACTCTGGGTGGGGAGAGACTCTCAGGAACAGGGGCCTGCCCAATATGGAATCTTAAATTCTGCCCTGACCTGGATAGCCCGAGAGAGCCTGATCTCGTCAGATCTCAGAAGCTAAGCAGGGTCGGCCTTGGTTAGTAATTGGATGAGAGACCTCCAACGAAGACCAGGTTGCACAGGCAGGCAATGGCAAACCACCTCTGTGAGTCTCTTGCCATGAAAACTCCACCAGAGGTCGCCATAAGTCAGCTATGACTTGAGGGCATTCTCTACCACCACCACTCTGAAATTCTACATGCGGAAGAGAGGATGCAACTATCCAGCAGGGTGACCAAAAACACTCTGAATATGCTCAGGAGCAGAAGGGGCAGTGTCCTGCTGTGCCATTGCCAATCTTCTCACAGGCTAACTGCAGGGATCTCTCGAACACCACTGCCAAGTAGAGGGCAGCTTTTCATTTGTCAGAATGTGTATCAATAGCCCATTCCTGTTGATGTGTGATAAAATAGTAAAGAGCCCAGTAGCACCTTTAAGACTAACCAAGTTGACTGTAGCATAAGCTTTTGAAAACCACAGCTCTCTTCTGACGATGCCTCTGATGAAGAGAGCAGTGGTTCTCGAAAGCTTATGCTACAGTAAAGTTAGTTAGTCTTAAAGGTGCTACTGGGCTCTTTACTATTTTGCAATTACAGACTAACATGGTTAACTCCTCTGAAGGTGTGATAAAGCAGCCATGCAACAAAGGCCTCTGTACTTCCATGTTTTAATGTCATTTATAATAGCCCCTTTCCCCCTCCCACTACAATCCTCTGCCGAGTTAGCTGTCCAAAGAATGTGGATCACTTAACCACCATTCCAAGGCTGAACCATCTGGTGCTTAGCTCTCGAGACCCCTCTCCCCCGCTCACTCCGTTCTCCGTGTGGCACAGTTCCCTTCGCTGTGGACGTGATGCCGAACCCTGATAGCTCATCTAGAGTACTGACCTGAACCGACTCAGTAAAAGCCTCCAGTGGGGATCCAGTTGGACTAAAAATCTCTTCTGTTGAAGGCACAGAGGTCAGATTGATTGAGGGATCTTTCCCCTGTTTCTTCTATACAGACATGTCAACTAAACGTTGAATATCAGCAGTGTTGCACAGGGATGACAAATCCTGTTTGGTTAATTCAGTTTAACAGCCCATAGGCCATACACTCTAACAAAGTATAAGAATTAAAAATAACAGTTAAAGAAAAGGTTGCCACGTCAACAATGCAGCTTTTAAAAAGGCTACTCACAGTAATAGTAGAGCAAGAGTCTGGGGTACAGCCTGGAGAGGGCCGGATATCGGCAGGGAAGGGGGCCTACCTCAGTGGGGTATCATGCCATAGAGACTCCACCCTCCATAGAGTAGCCAGCCTCCAGGTGACAGCTGGAGATCTCCCGGAATTACGACTGATCTCCAGGCAACAGAGATCAGTTCCCCTGGAGAAAACGGCTGCTTTGGAGGGTGAACTCTACGGAATTATACCCCACTGAGGCCCCTCCCCAAACTCCACCCTCTTCAGGCTCCGCCCCCCCAAATCTCCAGGAATTTCCCAACCTGGACCTGGCAAGCCCTCCTCCACAGCTGCCTTTTTCTCCAGGTGGGCTGTTCTCTGCGGTTCAGAGATCAATTGTGATTCTGGGAGATCTCTGGGCCCTACCTGGAGGCTGACAAGTGACAACCCTACACAAAACTACAATTTTTATCCATGGTCAGGTTCAGCCTTCCTACCAACGCATCTATCCAATGGGTCGGTTCTTGATCAGCTGCTTTTTGACTGCTCTAGTGTCAAATCCTGCTGAGTTGTGGCCCTCACCCACCTGGGCTGTTTCCACACTACTCACCTTCATTCGGAATGCTGCAAAAAAACCCGTGGAAGATAGTGTCTTCTCGTGCGAGTTTTGTGCGACATTGCGCAAAACTCACGCGAGAAGACGCTATCTTCCACGTTTTTTCGTGACGTAGCGCAGTGTTCCGAATGAAGGTGAGTAGTGTGGAAACAGCCCAGGTGGGTGAGGGCCACAACTCAGCAGGATTTGACACTAGAGCAGTTTTTTTTCCTTCGTGGGTTTCCTGCTTCACACCTACTCTGCCTCCCTTCTCCTGGCCCTCCCTCCTCCTCTGAGGAACTAGTTTTGTGTTTTCGTGGGCCAGGATTTCATCCCAAGCATTCCTGCCAGTTATCCATTGCTTGGCCTGGAGCAAAACAAGAGGAGTGTGGTGTGTATTTTCCCTTCTTTTAAAAAGAACCAACATCAAAGATAAATAGAGTTGCTCAGAGTATGTTTTCTAATTCATAGGAGCACCCTTCATCTCGCGAGGGGAAACAAAGAAAAGAAAACCTCTGGCAATATCAGGCGGCTGAGCAGGGAAATGAGAGAGCTCCACAGAAATGCAACTTCTTCAGACTAATGGAGTTCAGGCGACCCGATCTGACAGGTAATAAACTTGCCGAGCTTACAAAGCGAGCCAATTTGTAGGCGTTGGCACAAAGCGCCCTAGAAATAAAAGGAACCGTGTCCACAGCATTAGAGTTTTCATTCTTTTAATATCCAGAATAAAATAACGTATTCCGCCCACGCTTCCTCCATAGAGCTCAGAGCAGCATATATAGCCGGTTCCTCCCCAGCCATCCCATTTTGATCTCACAAAAACCCTGTGTGGTAAAAGAGCAACAGGCCTAAGACAGGGTTGCTAGCTCCAGGTTTGGAAATTTCTGGAGATCTGGGAGGTGGAGTCTGGGGAGGGAACTCAGCCAAATATAATGCTATAGAGTCCACCCTCCAAAGCAGCCGTTTTTCTCCAATTTTATTGTAGTACAAACCTTTGAGAACCACAGCTCTCTTCGTCAGATGCAGCTGATGAAGAGAGCTGTGGTTCTCAAAAGCTTATGCTACAATAAAGTTGGTTAGTCTTAGGTGCTACTAGACTACTCTTTACTATTTTGCAGCTACAGACTAACATGGTTAACTCCTCTGGATCTTTTTCCCCCAGGGAATCTGATCATCTGGAGATCAGTTGTAATACTGGGAGATCTCCAGCCGTTACCTGGAGGCTGGCAACCTTAAGGTCTTCCCACCTTACCCTGCAGGCCGCTGGGCTTCCTTCATATAAATGGTCTCACGTGAGAACGAGAGAGTTGGATTTTGTGGGAGCGAGAAGGATCTAACCAAGAGAATCAGGAAAGGTTAGTAAGATTTGATGGGGAAGGGTAGGCTCCCCCCCCCTCCCCAAGATCCCATATCTGTCTTTTCTCTGGGGCGCAACTGTATTCTCGAGGCTCTGTGGTGGGGCTGAGGAAATCAGGATGGGAAGAAAACGTCTTCAGATAATGAAATCTCATTTTCTCTCCTTTCAAGTGCACAATCATCTCCGTGCGTGCTACCCAACCAGAAACCATCTCGATGGCATCAAACATCCATTCTTGTTCTCTGCACTGCCAGACTCTGAGAAGAAGTGCCCTTAAAGTCTCTCCCTTCCCAAACGGCCTCTGGGATTCCAGTTGTTACCTGATCAAGAGTTATTCCACTAGAAAGTCAGAGAATATAATGCCACAGCTTGACAGTGAAATGTAGACAGGAATATTATTAAGTTTTTATCAAGAGAAGAGCCATCTACAGTGACGACTGGGTTTATTTTTAATTCGAGGATTCCCAGGTTTCATCTTCATTTCTTTCTCGAGAGACCCAATATGGGATAGTTTCAAGTGAGTAGCCATGTTGGTCTGTAGTAGAAGAGCGAGATTCGGGTCCAGCAGCACCTTAAAGACCAACTTGATTTCCAGAGTATGAGCTTTTGAGAGTCAAAGGGATGAAGGGAGCTTTGACTCTCCAAAGCTCATACCCCAGAAATTGAGTTGGTGTTTAAAGTGCTACGGGACTCGAACCTTGCTCTTCCAATACGGTATAGTAGCTACTACAGTCTTGGAGATGTAGATTCGAATGTTCATCCTGTTTCCAATGGGGAACAACCAAACGTGTCTGTCTAGGTCACAAGGCAGTGCATGACAGCAACATCCCTCCCTCCACTGCCTGTCTGCAGAATCTGGTATTCAGAGGTACACTGCTGCTAAACATGGAGGTTCCATTTAGCTATCATGAGGTCTCTAGAACCAGAGCACAAGTATAACAAAGACATTTTTTGGTTTCAAGTGGGTAGCTGTGTTGGTCTGCAGTAGAAAGGTGAGATTTGAGTCCATTAGCATCTTTAAGGCTAATGAGATCCCAGAGTAGAAGCTTTCGAGAGTCAAAGCTCTCTTCACGAGAGGGAGGGCAGGAAGGGTTACATCAGTGCTTAATTCTCACCGTCCCTTCTTACATGCCCAGTGTAAGACCAGTCACCATCTTGGGGTCAGATAGCAATTTTCTCCAGGCCAGTTTGGCTAGGGATCCGGACGGTGGTTTGCCATCTTCTGGGCATGCAGTAAGGGTCACTGGGTGTGTGGGGGTGGGGGGAGGTAACTGAATTTCCTGCATTGTGAAGGGGGTTGGACTAGATGACCCTGGAGACCCCTTCCAACCCTATGATTCTATGATTCATCAGATATCTGGCAGAGGGGGCTTTGACTCTTGAAAGCTTATAACCCAGAAATCTTGTCGGTCAGTAAAATGCTACTGGACTCGAATCTTGCCCTTTTGGGTTTTTGTTATTCCACATTCCAGGCTTCACTGTAAGCCTGAAAGAATCTCATTGTAGAGATGCTACCCATTTTTCTTGATTTTCAGGAGAACAATCATGATTTTTGCTCAAGGCATCTCCCTTGACAAATGAAGGGTGGAACTAACCACAACCCTGCAAAGTGATCAGGCCAACAATGCTGGGAAAGTGTTTTTGTAACCCAAATTCATGACGGAATCCAGTTCCGAAAAAGCCGACCGGGATACATTGCATTGTTCTCTCCTCAACAGCCTAGATACCGTCAGGAAAGGAAATGTGTGAGCCTTCTGCGGAAATAATTGCATCCTATTTTGCACAAAGCACGGCTGCTTAGCAATACGGACACGTACGTCTGGCCCTAAATGCAAGTAATTTTATTCCTGTTACAGATCTTGACAGCTCCTGGCGGCAAAATGGTTTCTTTTCTTCAATCATCCAAATAATTTTTTTAGGCTAGATTTTCTAGAAAACTGAGCTGTGATCGAGGGTTGGTGGGAACTGCATGTCACCCCAAAGCGATCTTCTAAGGGCATTTTCTGGCTGGCTAACCTGCAGGCGGGGACTCTTAGCTGCGATGATGAAATGGAACCTCCATGATCAAAGGCAGAATACCCTTGGATGTCAGCTGCTTGGGGCAACAGTTTGCCATGGCAACGGCCTTTGTGCCCTACAAGTGGGCATTCTGGAGGCATCGATGGGCTACTGTGAGTTATATAGTCATGTGAGACTTGGAGGTGGAGCCTGACAACTAAGGGGTGGTGCCTCAGCTCCGGTCAGGGGTGGAGCCTGGTGGGGGTGGGGGTTGGCACCTGAGAGTAACTACTGACTAAGGGATGGAGCTTGATGCATAGGGAGAGGGAACTAAAAAATTTCTCAAACAAAGCATAAAATAGTTGCTCCCCCTGATGTTTTAGTCCTGCCTCTGGAGCCCCAAAGGAGGCGGCTAAAATCCTGGCAGCCGTACAGCATACAAACAGTACAGAAGGAAGGCAGAACTTCTTGAATAACTGATTCAGGATTCCATTTGTCGATCTTCATCATCTAGCTTTGTTAGGAGACAATTTTGTGGATAAGGTTGCCAACCCTGGCTTGGGAAATTCCTGGATATTTGGGGTGGTGCCTAGGAAGGCACAGTTTGGAGAGGATATAATGGCTTAGAGTCCACCTTCTCAAAGCTGCCACGTTCTCCAGGTCATAGATCCAGAGGAGTTAGCCACGTTAGTCTGTAGTTGCAAAATAGTATAGTCCAGTAGCACCTTTAAGACTGACCAACTTTACTGCAGCATAAGCTTTCGAGAACCACAGCTCTCATCAGATGCAACTTTATTGTAGCATAAGCTTTTGAGAACCACAGCTCTCTTCGTCAGATGCATCTTACGAAGAAAGCTGTGGTTCTTGAAAGTTTATGCTACAATAAAGTTGCATCGGATGAAGAGAGCTGTGGCTCTCGAAAGTTTATGCTACAATAAAGTTGCATCTGATGAAGAGAGCTGTGGTTCTCGAAAGCTTATGCTACAATAAAGTTGGTCAGTCTTAAAGGTGCTACTGGACTCTTTACATTCTCCAGGGGAACTGATCTCTGTCCTTTGGAGATCAGTTATAATTCTAGGGAACTCCAGCTCCCACCAACCTGGGGACTGGCAATGGTCCATAGGGTGAGTCACAGGTACTGTCGTGGGCCAGCCAACCAGCCCATAGGGGACTGGTAGGCATGGAAGCAATACGTCGGAATTCCTCTGCCATTGCAACCGCTACACCAGACCCTGCCTGGTTTCTGGACTGCGCCTTAACCTCACCTATGTCGTGCTCTCAGACCTACTAGTAACTGACCTCCAGACCTTGCTATTTGGACAACCCTTGGCTCTGGACTCTGTGCCCCACCTTGGAATGGACTTAGGCCATGTTGCTTGGGCTGGCACCCCAGCCTGACCCCCGACAGGTACCACTGCACATGCCCACCAAAGTCCGTCTCTTCCATAGCTTTTGTTTTCTCCTGGCTACTTCTCCCTCGGACAAGGGGTGTTCGATTTTTGGCCCCAAAGCAATCAGTTGCTTTTCTCTAGCGCAGGCCTTCGAGGCCATTATCCGAACCAAAGCTCTTCAGAAGGCTTTTTTGGCCAACATTTTACCCATTCTGGAAGCAGAGCCTGCGAAATGCCGTGGAGGAGGGTGGCTGCCTTCCTTGACAATGAAATTAATGCCAATCCGCTCGCCTGCACTCCCCTTTCCCCAGGCAATAAAGAAAAGCTGCCAGGAAGCCCTGTTGGGAGCTCATTATATGTCGTTTGAGTGAAATCAGAAAACATATTTTGTGGTTTTTGTGTGTGTGTTTTTACTTCCTCCGCTTACGTTTTGCAACTTACAAACTACCTGCTGTTTCGGGCAAAGAAAAGATTCATGGCTTCTAAGCACTTTACTTTGTGATCTAATTAACCATGCAAATGAGACATCTGCACTGGCTATTTGAACACAACAGAATTTTATTCTGGAGAGTTTTTAAAAAACCTTAAAAAGGAAGTATAATGAACGTTTTTTTTAAAAAACAACCAGGTAGTAAATGAACCTCAATCACTAAATATTTATTCTAAGGGGTGGGAGCTGTTGCCTTAATTAAGCCTTGTTCTTAGATTCTGTCTCTTTGCCACACATCACAACACTGCAGCGTGACGAAGAAAATTAGGGTGAATGTTAGGGTTGCCAGCCTCCAGGTGGTGGCTGGAGATCTCCTGGAATTACAACAGATCTCCAAACCAAAGAGATCAGTTCTCCTGGAGAAAATAGCTGCTTTGCAGGATGGGCTCTATTATATCCTACTGAGGTCCCTTCCCTTTCTAAACCCCGCCCTCACCAGGCTCCACCCCCTCAAATCTCCAGGCATTTCCCCGCCTGGATTTAACAAACCTAGTAGGGCTATGCAAATGAAGGGGCAGGGCTATATCAATTTCCACAGACGCCAATCAAAATGACTTCCTTTAAGTTCTAGTAAATAAATAAATAAATAAATAACAAGCCTATATCTCATTGTAAACTGATTGACTTGTGACAATTGTAAAACCAGCAGAACCAACCCATTGACAAACAAAACATTTCTACATATTTACAGGATTCTGTAGCTGAGATTCTGGAAGCGACAGCACCACCCCACAGACAGAGCTCTGTTGTTTCTATTACATGGGAGAGGGGGGAGCCCTAGAGCATCATGCAACATGGTGACGTCACATCTGGTTATGATACAGGAAATGATGTCATGGTTCTGTGTGATGCCATTTCACGAGTTCTCTGCCCCCTAGTGTCCTACCGGTTGCTGGGCTGGTAAACCTGGTTTTAATTCATCCCTAGGGGGAGAGATTTGAGTTTCTCAGCCTCTTCCAGACCTCTAGGACCAAACTTTAAAGCTTATTTGGAAACCATCCAAACCTCGGGCATCCATGTTGCTCTGTAAGCAACAGGTCTGTTCTGGCTGCCTCCTCCTTCCACTCGCCCTGTGCGTTTTAACTTGGCATAACCCTTTGGGCCACGTGCTATTTTCCGCTCACTCTATCTCGGGGCAGAGATAATTTCAGCCCCATCAACTGGCAATGTTGACTTGCTGGGTCTGGCCAATAAATGTTTCATAAAGCAAGAGACGGCTGATGACTTGAAGATGTGTGTGCAGCCCACAGCAGCCATGAAATATTTAACAGGGCTAGAGATGTTTTTAAACCCAGAGTTGCATAAGGGAAACTTCGGCGGTCTGGAGTTCCATCCCTTTAAACATTGCAACAACTTAGATTTAAAAACAGAGCTTGTGGCTCCCAGTCAAGGAGTGCTGCAACTGGCTCTGTTTTGAGGAGGGGGGGATCTTGATTTCCTTGTCCCTGGAATAAGACTTTCCCTTTTTCAATGCTCTTTTTGCCTTGTGAAAATGTTGGTTCATGTGAAAGATAAGTGATCATTCTTTGGGTTTAAGTTCTTCAGGGTCTCCAGAAGTTAAATTTTGGAATGGGTCAGATTGTGACGGGGGGGCACCATACCTCCCCCACAAGGTGCCACTGGAGGTTTATTTTGTTACGGCAGGCTAACACGACTACCCCTTTGCATCCATCCCTGTCAATGCATCTGCGTGAACACGAAGCCCACTAGCCTGCCCTTGCACACTCTGCAGATGCCGAGGTTTATTGAAAACTGTTGATAACATATGGAAAGACAGTTGTGTTTTTCCAGTGCATCTTGAACCAAAAGAACTGCTCCCCCAGTTGGCTTTTCTATCAACCTTGCAGAACAAACAAGCCCAGCAAGTGGCTCATGGGGAAGAGACTTCTGCAGTTAGCGGTGGGGGGGGGGGAATCATGAGGCTGTTTATTTATTTACTGTCTGTTGTCATTACTTCTGTTTCGTTTTTTTGCCACCGGCTTTCCCCTCTTCCTTTTATGCCATTTTTTCATTGCATACAAGGGGTGCAAAGATTACCCTGGAAAACGTGCTGGTTTTAATGGGAGAAATTCAGCGGGAGAAAAGACAACCTGGTTCGAAGAACATGGTTGTTTCCCACCAGAGAGAAATGGAAACAAACCCTGGATATATAAACTGAACCCGATTGCTGGGAAAGTCAGACTCATCCCCAGTAACAACAGAGGGGATGGCGCAAGCCCTGTGCTCCTCCTGATATGAGAGAGAGATGTTACAAATTACAAACATGTCTCTGTTTCCATCTGTGAAATGCTGGAGAGGTGGGACAGCCCCTGCTTTTTGTTTCAGGCTCTATTCAAGCCGATTACATTTTGCATTGTACCTTTTTTTGCATGCTAATTCTCTTCTTTGCCACATCACTCTCATCTTCTGGATAGGATATAAGAGTTCTCCTTTCATACTTGTATCTGACGAAGGGGGCATTGAATCTTATACCTTGAAAATCTTGTTGGTCTTTAAGGTGCTACTGGATTCAAATCATGTTCTTCCTCATTTTCTGGTATCTTTCCTTAGCAAACCCCTTCCCCTGTTTTGTATTTGGCGGAGGTTTTTTTTGGGGGGGGGGGTATCTTTTAAAAATCCCATCCCTTGGGCATCACCTGCTTCTTCTGGGTCTCCAGGAGTTAAGGTGGGTGGATGAATGCATGTTCCGTTTTTTTAAAAAAACCTTTTTCTTTATAAAAGTGGTTTTTATGTTTTATAACAAAATCAATTACAACAACTACAACAAATAACAGTTCAACAAACAACAATAAGAAAAATGCACATAACACAGGTTGGATACAACTACTTTCAACTATAGGTGAACATTAGAAATTAAAAGCAATATCCTAAATACAGAAAGGACCAGTTGGATCCAGTTTGCACGGATTTATCTCACAAGTGATCAGGTAATCCAGGACTGGTAGCCGATCTTCCCAAAAATTAAGTCGCATTTTATTCAAATCAGCTTGCTTTAGTTGATAAGTTATTTTTCCCATGTAGAAGTGATCCCAGATTTTATTGTACCATACTGCAATAGAGGGAGGTTTGGGGTCTTTTCACATGGAGGCTATTGTAGCTTTAGCTGCAGCTAACAGCACTGCTATTAGATCTCTAGGACCTGTTAATGCAGCTTGATCTGGCCAAAGATTTAATAAAATCAACTCAGGTTGGAGTGGGATGCCATATCCCATGATAAGTTTAATAATGCATGTTCCGTTTTTGTGCCTAAACATGAACGCACACACATTAACATCAAGGCCCATGTATTACATAGCCAGCCGTTTCACAGCTTGTAAGGTTTCTCTTGAATGGTTGGTAACACACTATAGAGCAATTACTTATTACGAGGGGATCTTTAACCAAAAAGAACAAACAGCCCCTTTGCTTTGGAATCAATGAGCAGAGCCAGTGACAGAAAAATAAATCAAATGCAGCATCAAGTGGGCAGGGAAGAGCTGTCAGCATCCTTGGTGTGGCAACCGGGTTGCTGCTCCAATGAAAGCACGTCCTAATTTTTTTTAATCTACAAAATGTTGGAAGGTACAGCAGTTATCTGCACACACACTTGACAAATGCAGTCAATAATTCATTAGTTGCTTGGCTTGCCGAAGATGGAAGAAGGCAGTCCGGGCAACAGCCGCGATCCGGGCTTCCATAGATAAGGAGGAATCCAAGATCACACCAAGACTCCTGACAGATGGAACGGGCACCAATGGAACCCCCACAAAGGCTGGAAAATGGAGCCCCGCATCCGACAGCCCATGGTCCAAGTACAGGACCCCCCGTCTTCGCAGGGTTCAACTTCAGTCACCTCTGGGTTGCCACCTCTGGGTTGGGGAATTCCTGAAGAGTTTGTCGGTGGAGCCTAGGGAGGGCAGGGTTTGGGGAGGGGCCTCAGCAGAGTATAACGGCATAGGGTCTCATACCCCCGCCAATTACAGCTACCATAATTAACAGACAATTAGATACTAAAAGCCCTAAACAAACAGTACTTTCCTGGCTGTGCGTTCACTCTAATTAATTTACAGCCCACGGCCCATAATTTGCTCTGGGAAGCTGTGTTCAGTTACATTAGGTCCTGACAGTAAAGAAATTTTGTTTTAGAGATAACACAAGGCAGGCAAAGTTCTTGCATCATTCTCAGAGTCTGCTGGACATACACAGCAGATTTGCATAGCATACTTTAAAAGTAGCAAGTTCAAACAATAGCTGCTTTTGTAGAACTGCACGTGCACGTTGAATTTCTTACCGCACCATAACCGTTGACCAATCATGTTGTGATGTATTGCACTGATGCCCTGATGTCATAAAAATGATAAAAGATCCTACTCTTCAGAGGGGTAGGAGAAACCATTTTTGTGGCATGAAATTGTCTTGCGTTCCTGCTATTACTGCAAAACAGTGTTAAATAAATAGTAAAAAGTCCAGTAGCACCTTTAAGACTAACCAACTTTACTGAAGCATAAGCTTTCGAGAACCACAGCTCTCTTCGTCAGTTTGCATCTGACAAAGAAAGCGGTGGTTCTTGAAAGCTTAGGCTACAATAAAATCAGTTAGTCTTAAAGGTGCTACTGGACTTTTTACTATTTTGCAACTACAGACTAACACGACTAACTCCTCTAGTGCTAAATAAATAGTTCTCCTTACTCCAGCCTCCGTGTCTGATCGGGTGTGGCAAGGAGGAGCTGTCTTTGGCTTTAACAAGTGCACCTCGAAAGCAGCCATTTTCTCCAGCAGAACTGATTGCTGTTGCTTGGAGATCAGTTGTAATTCCAGGAGATCTCCAGTTACCACCTGGCAAGTGGCAACCCTAGCCAACCTCCAGGTGATGGTTAGAGATCTTCCAGAATTACAACTGATCTCCAGGCCATAGAGATAAGTTCCTCTGGAGAAAATGGCTACCTTGGAAGGTGGATTCTATGGCACTATGCCTATCTGAGGTCCCGCCCCTCCCCAAATCCCGCCCTCTCAAGGCTCCATCCCCCAAATCCAGGAATTCCCCAACCCAGAGTTGGCTGCCTTGTACACATCTCCTACGGAGGTCCTAAGCCTCAACTGTGAGGTCTTTTATAGAGCTCTGGCATGGCTGAGAGGTGGTCAACTTGCCTCCCACAGTGTCCCACAGCTGAGCTTACTTTTATAATATAATAATAATAACATTCTATTTATATACTGCCCTTCAGGATAACTTAATACCCAGTCAGAGAGGTTTACAAAGTATGCTATTATTATCCCCACAACAATCACCCTGTGAGGTGGGTGGGGTTGAGAGAGCTCCTAGAAGCTGTGACAGACCCAAGGTCCCCCAGCTGGCTTCAAGTGGAGGAGTGGGGAATCAAACCTGGCCCTCCAGATTAGAGTCCCGTGCTCTTAACCACTACACCAAACTGGCTCTTTTGGTTAGGCCGATCATGCCACAGGGCTCACGCCCAGCCCTGGTAGCCCTTCTCCCTCCCAAATATTCCCTGGTTTCTTTATTACGGTTTTATGGAACTCGTTCACCTTACTTCCCCCTACTTGGGATTCAGGGCACGGACGCGCTATCCATCATCTTCCCTAAAGTTCGATGAATATGCATTCATATTGGACCATCCCATGGGAAAGTCGTTTTACATCGGAGCCAGTGCCAAAGAAATTATACGGCCCTTTTTTATTGTTAGAAATGGTGCATTACAAATAGATTGGAACTGCTTCGTTCAGCACTGTGGAAAATATCGAATGCGAAATGGAGCGATTCATGGCTCAGCATTTCTGGAGAGATTCCTTTTGATCCCCCCCCCCTCGCCCCACAGGAGGCCTTTCAGAATGAAAACAGGGGTGGGCACGTAAGCTTCAGGGATGCAAAGTTTCCTTAAAGGCTCTTTTTCACATCTGTCCACAGCAGCTGTTTCTTCCTCCGATCTGAAGTTTTGGAGTCATTTTGTTTAATAGCCTTCCTCCCGAGGTGATGCCAACCAATCAAGGATAACAGGCAATAAGAGAAAACCCTCCCAAACCAGGTCCCCAAGTCTATATCCATTCATCTGCTGACACAGAAAATAAAACAAAAACGAAAACCACGCTCCACTTTTCAGGTTGTGTAAATCGAAATGACTCTTATATAAGATCTCCAGTCGATTAAGGCTTCTTAAGACTGCAGGCTGAGCTGCTGCAGCCTGGAATCACGAGCACCTGCTTCATCAGGCGTGTAATTATCCCGTCTCGCATGGCTTTCTCTACACAAACTCATTTCATTGGTAAGTAAAGTGGCAAGGAATGGTTTCTGTTTTCGTACTTCATAGACAGCAGAGCTGGGGGGGACTCTCTTCATGCCAATTTTCTCATTTTACATCTCTGCGTTCTCATCCTTGATTTTGGCCCTTTCCTATCCCAAATTATGTTTCTCTAAAGGTGAAGATCTACGCTGCATTTTTTAAAGACCAACGTTAGTGCGAAAGCCACATCATCATGTATTCAGTGCAAAGTATCTCCTCTTCTGCCCTGGGAAGAGCACTGAAGATCCATTTGGAAAAATGTCCCAGTTTAAAAACTGGAGAAGGTGCCTATTGTTTAGCATCCATGCCGTCATCAACCCATTTCTGAACCCTTGGAGCTATTTTGTATCTGTTATTTTTTTAAAAAACACAGTTTCTTACTTTGACATCAGTATCAAATCTTATATGATGCATTTTAACACATATAGGAGGGCATCACATGCTTTAAAATATTTGCACAAGCTCAGCTTTTTTACTATGTCTGCTTAGAAGCGGCTTGGGCAATAGTGCAGCCACTATATAGCAAAATGGGACAGTTGCCCAGAGCTTCTATGGTGACTGGCTGCTATTGATGCCTGCTGCTATTGAATTAGATATTTTAGTGACACCTCCTCCCCAAGTGGAGCAGCAGCAGTCTGGTTGAAACCCTGGTCGTATTATGCCTGCGGTGTCTCTTCCCTGCCACTGGGGTCGGGTGGGCCAAGCCTGTTGGAGAGCCCCTTTATCTGAGAGCTGCTGCCAGTCAGTGAAGGTTATATTTACCTTGGAACACCAAAGGTCAGATTCAGTATCAGGCAGTTTCGTTGGTATCCAATAATGTTTCTTGCCTAGGGTGGCCAACTTTGAGTTGGGAAATTCCTGGAGCTTTGTTGGAAGAGCTGAGGGGGGTGGAGTTTGGGGAAAGGAGAGATCTCAGCAGGATGTGCCACCATACAGTCCCCTCTGTAAAGTTGGGTTTTCTCTCAAGGATCTCTCTGGAGATAGGTTGAAAATCTTGGCCCTCAAAGCCTAGCTTCAAAATGGTTTCTCTCTCCCTCTCCCCCACTTCTCTCTTTTTGCAAAATTTATTGCCCACACCTTTGCTCGGTAAGCATTTCTCTGCCTATGCTTCTTGAATCCCCAGATGTACAGCTTTCCTCCTTGCAGATATATCCAGGCTCCCAGCCAGCATCTCACATGTGTTTGTGCTGCTCTGCGGAGCACCAGTTAGGGAAAATATATAGCCAAAGATTGGGAAGGCCTTCTGCCTTTGTGAAGGGCAATGGCCATTATATTCCACCAGACACCTCTAAAATATTGATGAACCTTGCACCAATTTCTATCTTGCAAAAGCTATAAATTTGTCCATCTTTAAGGGGCCATAAGACTGTCTTTCTCTCTCTCTCCCCCTCCCCCATCTCTTTTGGTAATTTCATCTTTTTTCTGTTTCACTTTGCAGCCACCCACTGCAAATAAACTGGACCTTGCGTTTTTCCAGATAAGAACTCGAAGGCTCTCTACCGCATTGTACGCAAACTTATTCCCATTACTCTTAGCAAAAGGGATCAATGAAATGATAAAAGAGAAAGGGAACTTGCTTTTGGCTGTGGATGATTGCAGTATTTCTCCAAGACCGGCAATCCAACCAGGACATTAATTTCTCAAATAGGAGGTGCTGAGTATCGAATTTATCTGTACATATACTGTCTTTTTCAAAAATCTGGTTTTAATTTGTTCTGTGATGGATGGTTATAAGCTACCAGGAAGGCCTTTCTGGGTCAAAAGACAAACCAGAAATGGAAATATATAAGATATTGGGGTTTTTTTTAAAAAAAAAATAGTGGCAGTTTCTCTGAGCGCTGAGAGCTAGTATGGTCTAGTGGATAGAGTGGTATATGCAGCGGATAGAGACCTAGATCCAAGTCTGTACTCACCCATCGGAAGACCCTGAGCCACTCACTGTCTGTCACTCTCTCTCAGTCTAACCCACCTCACAAGGTTGTTGTGAGGATACAATAAAGGGAGAGAAAATGACGTATAACATCCTGAGCTCCTTGGAGCAAAAGTGAAATAAACATGTGAGAGATGAAGGTAGGCCCAGGTAGTTGTTGTGGATTTTCCGGGCTGTACAGCCGTGGTCTTGGCATTGTAGTTCCTGACGTTTCGCCAGCAGCTGTGACTGGCATGCCAGTCACAACAACCATCGTTCTCCAGCCGTGAAAGCCTTCGACAATGCGTAGACTCAGGTAGTTCTTACATACTTCATCCTTGGTGTCACAAATTAGGATCCCATCCACTTTTGAGAATTCGCGCCATGCCTACCTGGTTGCTGCCACAATTTTTAATTAAAAAAAATTAAAACAAAAAACCAAACTGGCAACTTGCAATGGGAGTTTGCTTCACAATCTCTTCTTCTGTCAGATGACCTTCAGGGCCAGTTCCCTTATAGTGTGCCATCAAAGGCAGTCCGTATTTTTAGAACAGGTCGGAGCAAGCCCTGTCTCATTTGCTTTTGTTGACGTATCATGCTTGCTATCTCTGGCTGGAAGGGAGATCTCTATGGTTACCAAGTTTCCTCCCTTGTCTTATTAGCAGCAAATTAGGAGTTCTGTCCTTAAGTGGTTCCAACATTTTTTTTTCTGGATCATCAGCTCAGGAATTGGGGCTCATTTACTCAGACGCGGGCTAGCTGTTTATCGTTTCAAAGGTGAAATGCTTGCCCTAGTACGATGGTGGTGTAGAGGCTCCGTCACCATGGAAATGTAATTTCCCTGTTAACCTGATTGGAACATCTTGATTTGCAGGCACTTCCAGCTTTGATTGGGCTCTTGAGTTGAACATCATCCTAGATATCGGAAAGCAAAGGAGAAACGTATGGTGCAGAAGGCTGTAATTAAGAACAGGGCCATGGCTCAATGGCAGAACACATGCTGAGTGTGCGGCAAAGCCCAGGTTCAGTCTGGGGCATATGTGTGCAGAGGTCTTGGGGAATGGGGCAGATCTTGGAGAGTCATTGCCAGTCTTCGTAGACAGTATTCGCCTAGATGGGGCAACAGTTTGACTTAACATAAGACAGCATTGTATGATCCAACTGGGTTAGGGCTTGTTTGGCTTATGTAGGGTTGCCAACCTCCAGGTGGGGCCTCCTTGAAGTTCAGTTGACCTCCAGACTAGAGAAATCTACTCCTTTGGATGAAATGGCAGTTTCAGAGGGCAGAATCTCTGGTATCACGTTCCCCAATGAACTTCCTCTCCTCCTCCAAATCCGCCCTCCCAGGCATCACCCCCAGATGTCCAGAAATTCCCGAACTGGAGTTGGCAACCCTATGTATGTCAGGGCGCTCTTGCTGCAGTTGGGTTTGGTTCAAATACCACCTCTTGTATCTTCTATCTTTAGTGAATAGTCTCATTTTACAAATGAAAAATGGGGTTGCACTTACCTGTAACTGTTGTTCATTGAGTGTTCTTCTGTGCAGGTGCACGTGGGAACTGTGCATGCTCAGTCTGGCTGGCCTGTGCATGCGCAGTTCTCATGTGGGATTGCACAGAAGACATGCCGATGAACTACCAAGTTAAACCACTGGTCTATCCAACACAGTAAATGAGGAACAGATGGGACCTATGGTTATACTGCGGAAAAGAATAAGAGTCCAGTAGCACCTACAGGGCTTTTTTCCAGCTGGAACGTGTTGAAACGGAGTTCTGGCACCTCTTGTAAATGGTCACATGGCTGGTGGCCCCGCCCCCTGATCTCCAGACAGAGGGGAGTTTAGATTGCCCAGAGGGCAATCTAAACTCCCCTCTGTCTGGAGATCAGGGGGCGGGGTCACCAGCCATGTGACCATTTTCACCTAGGGCAATTTAAACTTTAAAAAACTCCCCCCCCCGTTCCACTGACCCAAAGTGATGTCATTGTGAGGTCCTGGGAGCGTGTGTGCACTTTGCGCGCGCACATGTGGTACCAGGGGCCCCACCACCCACCAAGAGTTGTCCCTTGTGCTGGCAACCCCCTGAGTTCCACCACCTCTTTTCCCAGAAAAAAGGCCCTGAGCACCTATAAGACAAACAAAATTAGTGGTAGGGTATGAGCTTTTGTGAGCCACAGCTCACTTCAGATACTTCTGTATCTGAAGGTGAGCTGTGGCCCACGAAAGCTCATAGGTGCTACTGGACACTTGCTCTTTTCCCCTGCTACACACTAACACGGCTACCCATCTTGATCTATGGTTATACTGTTTGCTTTTGGGGGCACTGGTGCTTCTTTAGGCTACCATTCTCTGTGCAGATGCCTTCTTGCTTTGCTGCCACCCTTTTCTTGCACATTTCCAAATGATCCAGGGAATTGCCAGCTCGGATGGGGCCCTCTAGCTTTGCAAATATAAAGAAGCAGTGTGACATTCGCACCCTCTTTATGTCAAGGAACACTGCACTCAGCGACGAAAGAGCAGGAGTAACAAGGAAAATGTATTAAATAGATCCTCTTTAATGTACAGCCAGAGACTGCGGGAACATCAGGCGTCACATGGGAGTTGTACAGCCGGCACTCAGGATCTCTGACAGATATACAGCAACAGCAGCTGCAAGAATTACACGGAACAGACTGAAGGCCAACAACAAGAGAACACACAGTTTCGATGAAGAGGCATCAGTTAAGTTGCAAGGAATTGTTCCTTTGAGTGCAGCCGTTCAGCGTAACAGAGAATAAGCACAAAAGCGATCCAGACGGTGCCCTTCATCTCTTCAGCTCTCATCTGAAGAGGCTCCAAAGGAGCAGGGGCTTAGCCACTGCCCTTCCTCAGAGCACAGTTATGTAAAGCAATCATTCTGACCGTTCCCCATTAAAGCAATGAGTGCACACAGTGCTCTTCGATGCACCGTCACGATGTGCAGTGAACTCTAACGCACTCTTCTTTTTAAAAAGCCAGGGAGATGGTCAAATATGAGTTTTCATGGAGCCGGAGGAAGCACTTGGTGCGGTTATTTTAAAGGACTTAATGGTTACTGCAGAAATAGTTGTCCTTTGATGGCCATGATATTTTGGGCCTTCTTTCCCACTCCATCCCCTCCAATCATAAATTTGGACATGCATGGTTAGAGAAATGACTATTCACCAAGTCAAGAGTCTGTGCACACACTACACATTTGTGGAGGGCCAACTGATGGATCACAGGGTGCAACATGCAAATTCCAAAGCACTCCACATCCTGTACCTCTTGTAACTGTTACAACAGCCCTATAAGGCAGGCCACCGCTGTTACCCTTAAATTTTGCAGGCAAAGCTGAGAAAATCTACGCTTTGAGTAAATTCACGGCAGAGGCAAATGTTAAACAGGAGACTCTCCTTGCTCACAGATGTTCCAGAATCAAGGTGAGGCCGAGCACACCACAGCTGAGGGAGACCAAGCGGCAAAGCTGTGCTGAAGAAGTTAGAATTTTCTATGACGTTTCTGTTGCGCCTCCCAAAAATTAGGTGCAGGTGATGTTGGCGAGTGGACCAAGGAAAAGGGTTTAAACCCAGGCCTTGACCTGCATGTTCCATCCCTTGGCACACCCCCGAATCCCTCCCTCCTCGTACCACTGCCACCTCACCCCCTTGTAGACCGCCCGAGTGCAAGGCTGGAAACACATGAAGAGGCGGAGGCGCCGGGCCAGGCTGCAGTAGACAGCCATGGCCACGACGATGAGGGGAGACATGATCACAAAGCCCAAGATGATGAGGGCGGAGGAGCTGTTGTCGTCCAGGACGGTCTTGCAGTAGTAGGCTGTGGAATGGAGCACCTGCACACAGAGGGGGGAAAGAGGTCAGAGAAGCCAGGTCAGTTGGGCATGTCTATAGGCTTGCTGTAAACGTTCGCTGCTGGGATTATTACATTTTTCGGAACAGGAAGTAAAGAGCTGCTCTGCAGGAACACCTTTCATTTAACGCATATGGATTGATTTAGTTCATTTAGACCCTGCCTTTCTCTCCAATGGGGACACAAAGGAACTTACGTCGCTCTCCACTTCTGCATTTCATCCTCACAACAACCGTGGGAGGTAGGTTTGAGCAACTGTGGCCCAGGATCACCCAGTCATCTTCCATGACGGAATGTGGATTTTAGTCTGACACTCTAACCACTACACCACGCTGTCTCTTATTTTTGACAATAAGTCCTCCTCACTGTAAGGTTACCGCACTTCTCAATTCCATTTTTAAGCTTTCGATTTTTTAAAAATAAAAATGGGAGGGGAGGGAAAGGGGGTGGTAGATCTTGCAGTTCAACCTAATGGTAAGGTAGCCAACCTCCAGGTAGAGCCTGATGATCTCTGCAGACTTCAGAGATCAGTTCCCCTGGAAAAAATGGCTGCTTTGGAGGGTGGAGTTTGTGGAATAACAACAACAACAACAATAACAATTACAATAACAACAACAACATTCGATTTATATACTGCCCTTCAGGATGACTTAGCACCCACTCAGAGCAGTTTACAAAGTAGGTCATTATTATCCCCACAACAATAAACACCCTGTGGGGTGGGTGGGGCTGAGAGAGCTCTGAGAGAGCTGTGACTGACCCAAGGTCACCCAGCTGGCTTCAAGTGGAGGAGTGGGGAATCAAACCCAGTTTTCCAGATTAGAGTCTCGCGCTCTTCTTTACTTCTACACCAAAGCGGCTCTCACTGAGGCTCTCACTGAGGCCCCTCCCTTCTCCAGCCTCACCATTCCCAGGCTCCACCCCCACATTCCCCGACCTGGAGCTGGCAACCCTTCCCAAGAGTCAAACTGGATGAGATCTGTCAGCCGGTGTGGTGTAGTGTCAAACTGTAATCTGGGAGACCTGGATTCAAAATCTGCCATCTGCTATGATGCTCGGTAACTTTAGACTAGTCACTTTTTGTTGGCCTAACCTACCTCACAGGGTTGTTGTGTGGATAAAATGGAAGAGGAGAGAAATGTTGCGTGCCACCCTGAAGTCCTTCAACAGCAGAATAAAAATGGACTAAATAAATAATTCTAATAGTAGCCACTGGGGATGGAAGAAGGAGAACTGGATCTGGACCAGCACGTCAGAGGGAAGGGGATTGAACTTTTTCCTTCATACCAATTTCTTGATGTAAGAAAGATACCATTTACCCCCCAGATAAAAATATATGAATACCAGTATACAGGTTTTTGCAGAGTGAAGAGTCACACTGAAAAACAGTATCAGCAAGGGTTAGCTATGGCCCTTCCTCTCCCAGCCCCACTGCCCCAATCCAGCTTCCCTCCCCTCCCGCAAAGGTTTTAAAGAAATCTGGGGGGGGGGGGATGAAATCCTGCCCTCAAGTCATAGCTGACTTACGGTGAGGCAAGAGACTGAGGTGGTTTGCCATTTCCTGCCTCCTCGACTCTGGTCTTCATTGGCGGTCTCCCATCCAATTACTAACCAAGGCTGACCCTGACAAGATCAGACTCATGGATTCTCCAATATGTTGTCTTATTTATTTAAAACCTTTTTACCCCACCTTTCCACAATGCCCAGTTTGACCTGAAAGCCCACATGGCTGGGTAAACTCATGCCTGGGTTGTATCCCTCCAGCCTGCTGGTAGGAGATCATGATGGAATGCTCTACCTTATACAAAAAGAACTCTCCGCCTGTAGAAAAGTAGCTCATCAGGTCTCCCCGGCTAGGCTAGGACACTGCTTCCTGATAATGTTTTGGCTACAGCCTACGTTCAATCATTTTGTTTCGACATGAACTTTGAAATGATTCCACTTGCTGAGAATTGATTTTCAATAGCGTGCACTTTTTAAGTATCTTCCTTGGCTAGATTCTCTCTACCATTTCACTGTTCCTCTTCATGTTGATGACAAAAAGTGCTACTTTACTCATCTGATGTCCTTTCTAGTATAATTAATGCTCACATAATCATGTCGGAGTTGAAACACAGCGTCGGGGTGTGGGAGATCATTTGATGCTGGGAACAGGTGGTCACATCCAACCGATTTCTACTGAAAGGGCCCCAAATATTCCTGTTTCCCTCCACCTCGGCCCTTATCCTTCCTTTTTGTGAACCAGAAGGCAGCCAGACTTGCTCGGAAAAAAAAAGGCTTCAAAGCCACCCATGCAGGAAATGAAAAATGGAACCAACCCCCTCATTCCAGACAATTTCCCCCCAAGCTACTGTGCTTTGAACTCTTACAAAAGCAGGTTAGATTTGTGAGAGCCCGTTGTCATCAAGACTTAATTGGCAGACAGGGTTAATGATGGATTAAACGACTGGACCCGAGTCCAGCTGCCAGGAATCAATATGGACTAACAATGAACAAGATAGTGATAGACCGAGCAAATGAGGGAGGGGTGAACATAAGAATTCCCTTTCTGGGTCAGTTAAAGTTCAGTCTAGCCCCATGTTCTGGCCAGCCAGAAGCCTGGCCAGTCTCTATGCCTTCTAACCACCCCCATAACCAAGCTGGTGCCGGATTTATTTATTTAATTTAAAATATTCCTATGTTGTTTCTACCCTGGATTACATCATACAAACTCTAAAATCATTATTAATCTAAAATCACAGTACGATCTCTAGACTCCAAACGCATGAGGATATCAACAAGTCACTCGTGCCCCTATTATTACAAAACTCCAGTGGCACTTGATTCCTTCTTTTTTTAAAAAAAATAACTTTTTGTTTATAAATTTTTCACCAATATCGATACAAAACAGTAACAATTCAACAATAACTTTGTTCCAAAAGTAAGTATGATACGAGTTGCAAGAAAATATAACATAAGATACAAATCCAATATGATTAATAAAGATAGAAGTCTATATATTTCCTAGAGCCAGAGGAGTTAGCTGGGATAGTCTGTAGCTGCAAAATAGTAAAGAGTCCAGTAGCGCCTTTAAGACTAATCAACTTTATTGTGGCATAGGCTTTCGAGAACCACAGCTCTCTTCATCTGACGAAGAGAGCTGTGGTTCTCGAAAGCTTATGTTACAATAAAGTTGATTAGTCTTAAAGATGCTACTGGACTCTTTGCTATATATTTCTTAGGCACTATAGCCTCTTTAGAAGTAGCTTGCTGCCCTTCCTCTGGATTCAGCTTGGAGGGAATCCAGATGCTGGGCCAGTTTGACGGGTCAGCTATACTTTCTGTGCCACTATAATATCTTGCCAAAAGGGGGAGCTGTTGAGCTGCTTTCAGTTGCATTGCAGACCCACCACTATAGATAGCCTCAGGGTGGTACCTGGGGTTGCCAATTCCAGGTTGGGAAATTCCTGGAGATCTGGGGTAGAGTCTGGGGAGCCAGTGTTTGGGGAGAGGTCTGCAGGGATGAGATGCCATTGAGTCCACCTCTGAAGCTGCCATGTCTATAGGGAAACTGAGAATTCCAGCCCCATCCTGAGAATTGGCAACCTTAGTGGTACAGCTTCCATAGACGCACTGCCCTTCAGTCACCCCCGAGGAATCTTCTGCAGGGAGTATTATAAATCCTTCCTTAACAGAAACTGATCAACCCTTTCCCCAAAAAGGTAGTGAATGTTCCCTGGTTTATTGCTTTTTATGTTCCTTTGTCAACAGGTTGATTCTTCTACTTTTCACTGCTGAGCATGTAAATTCCTTTACACTGTCTTCATGTGCTGTGTGGTTTCTTCACAGTATATACCATACCTATACATACATACATAGGACATTTATACCTTTATATATTTTTGCATTATGAATGCCCTAGGTATCCTTCTATATAAAAGGCAAGCTGTATTGGCGACAATTCATTTTTTATCCTCACCCGGGCGCATTGCCGATGACTCTGGCCTTGAGGTCACTGTGAAGTGCTTGCTTGCCACCAGGAGGGGGCCTGCCGAATCAGTTTGCAAGAGCCCGTTGTATTTTTTCACACAACGGGCATCATTGCTAGTTGATTATATTGTATTCACTTGCAGCATGTAATCCGCCTCGGATCTTAATGAGAAAGGCAGACTATTAAAAAACAACAACATGTAGTACTCACGTGACATATAATGTTGATTTATTGACACAGTTTCCTGGGGATAAAGTGTAGATGACTGGGGAAGGCAATGGCAAACCACCTCGTAAAAAGTCTGCCAAGACGTCCCCCATGGGTCAATAATGACTCGGTGCTTGCACAGGGGACTACCTTTACCTTTACCTACTGACACACAAATAAGATTGAAACAAGTATACATTTTAGGGGGCGGGTATTAGAAAATAAAATAATCATGCAAATAATTAGGGTTCACAGATTCTGTTTTCACAAGGGAGAAGCAAAACTGAAATGGGCTCACAACAGTAGGAGCAAAAAACTGCCCTTACATCTACATAGTAATTTCTTGGTTTCTTTGGGGAGAGACCCCCAAATATAATGTAAATGTGTTTTGAGCCCCCAGATCACTGCCAAGGCTTTTTGCAGAACCTCAGAGGGGCAACCAGATTCAAAGGAGGGTTGCTAACCTCCAGGTAGGGCCTGGAGACCTCCCAGAATTACAACTGATCTCCAGGCTACAGAAATCATTTCCCCTGGAGAAGATGGCTGCTTATACTCTGCTGAGGTCCCGCCCTCTACAAAGCCCGCCCTCTTCAGGCCCCACCCCCAAATCACCAGGAATTTCCAAACCTGGAATTGGCAACCCTACTTCAAGGCCAATATTCTTCAGAAGAAACAAACAGAGTTTTTAAAAGGGTAATCTGCAAAAGACAATAACCAAGTTAAAAAGCAATTACTTTTAGGACTCATCCTGCATCAGTTTCAGCATCGTAAGGAGATGACAAAATGAATCTGTCCTCAGACCTGGGTGCCCCGGAGGCTGCCTGTCTGCCCCTCTGTATATTTAATCTCCAGGCTGTCAGCCTGCCTTGATATATTGTTGAGAGGAGATCGCACTTGTGGATTAAGGTTTAATTAACCATTATATCTGCTTGTCCTGATGGCAGCTCCGTCATCCATCTCCAGGCTGTCGGGCCAGCAGAAATCTCACCCAGAAGCTGCACCTCAGAGGCGTTTAAACTGTGCTCCAGGGAACCCTGGAGTTCTTTGGAAAGTTTTCCTCTATAAGATCAGAAAGAGCTTCCCCACCTGTCACTGGTCGTTTCCTGCCATGGGCAGAGTTTGGGAAATAAGTTGTATTTCATAGCCCTCCACCACCACCCCAATTCATGGAATGCAACTGCAGAAAGCAGAGAGTTTCTGTCTGTCATTCAGTGACAGAGCGGCTACTTTGTATGCAAGAGGTCCTGAAGTTTAATCTCCTGTATCTCCAGTGAAGGTTTTCAGGTAGCTCGTCTTGGGAGCAAGCTTTTACAAAAAGCTTCTATCTATCAGAGTAGACAGTACTAAACTAGGTAGCCCAATGGCCTGTGTTGATATAAACCACTTTGTATTGGCCCCTATTAAAGCCAAGCTGCCCTGACCCAGATAGCCCAGGTGAGCCTGATCTCATCAGATCTCAGAAGCTAAGCAGGGTCGGTCTTGGTTAATAACTGGATGGGAGCCCTCCAACAAAGACCTGCATCGCAGAGGCAGGCAAAAGCAAACCACCTCTTGCTGTGAAAACCCCACCAGGGGTCACCGTAAGTCAGCTGCGACTTGACAGTACTCTCCACCACCACCATGGCCAAGCTATACACGTATGAATTTCCACCCCACTTTTTCCAAAAGCACTGGGGAGAGTGAAGATCTTCCCCCATAGCATGGTTATGATATGAATCGTGGCTCCCCTGTGGCTCCTGTTTCCCAAGAAATAAATATGCTGGAGGTGTCAGTCTTCCAGTGTCTTGTCTAATTTAATTCTGAGGAACTTGTAAAAAAAAAACGTAGGACCAGAAATGACAGTAGGCCAAAAGAAATTAATGTTTTCACTTCCACCAATGACGGCTGGGCTACAATGCTTGCAAGAAAGGGAGGGGGGAATGTTCTGTTATGCAGCTGTGATTTCACTTAATTTCAGCTCTCCTATTTATTGTTTTCAGTCAGTTTTTTCAGCTGCACTGAATCACCAAAAAAAAAAAAAAGCTTTAGCTTTTTATTGATTTTTCCGGCAAATTGCTGCATATGCGTTCAAACTGTTCTTTGCCCTCAATTGCCCCGCCAAATCTGATTGACTGTGATTTTCTTTGATGACTTCTCTTTAATCTCAACAACTGAGATGGCCCATCACGATGCCAGCCAACTTACTTTGTGAGCTCTGAATGGGTGGCATCCCTTGTGTCACTAGTTCAGGTCAGGAACAGAGGCGGGCATAAACCGAAATACGAACCAAAGTTCTTCACAAACTGGGCCGGTTCGTGGTTCGCGAACTGGCAGTTCGTGGGAGCTCATTTCTCACGAACCATGACGAATTTTAGCCCAGTTCATTTGGTTCATATTTCGGTTCGTTACTGCAGAGAACCTGGTTCCGACCAATCAGTTTGCTAGGCAACGGGGGGATGGGCTCTCTGCAGACCTTCTGCTGACCTGGAAGTGATGTTTTCATGAATCAAATGAACCGGTTCGCAAACCGGGGAAGTTCATGAAAGTTTGTGGTTCATGGTTCATGAAACACAATGAACCATGAACCACACAGTTCAAAATTTCCCTGGTTCGTGCCAAGACCCATCTCTAGTCAGGAATCACCAAGGCTAGAATCGGGAATCTTCAGGTTTGCACTCTATTGCTTCTTGTGGGGAACCAAAAAACTGCAGGTCTCATGGTCGTGGTGTCATTTCATAATATCTCTGCTCATCTAGCTTGATAGGGCTAAGGCCAGTCTCTTTCTCTCTCTCTCACTCACTCACTTACTCTTTCTGCCTAACCTACCCCACAGGGTTGTTCTGAGGATAAAATGGAGGAAGGAAAAAGTGATGTATGCTGCTGTGAGTTACTCTAAGTGAAATAAATATGCAAATATGTACTGAATAAATAAACAAATGAGCTTGAGCTTTGCCTAAACAAACGTCAGAGCCTTGTAGGGGGAGCAGACTATAAATGAAATAAATTGTGTGTGCCTAGAGCTGCCTTCCCTACCTGCCTGCTTGCCTGTTTGATTCCTCTCTTTTCTTTCCATCTTTCCAATCTGGCTTGCCCATCATGATGCAAAACAGGAAAAAAGCAATCAAGGCAGTTGGCAATGATATCAACACAATACCAAAAAGCAGGTGAGCGTTTGCGCAATCTAAGTCCTAGCCAGTCGTAGCCCCACCGAAGTTGCTAATTTTGGCCTGAATGACACAATGGGTTCATGGTTTATTTCTAATTTTATAATTCAAAGGCATTTTTATAATTTAAAGGGAATAGGGCTCTGACGTAATGGAATGCTTCGGGAGAGAAGGGCAACAGAATTGTCATCTACTCTGCTGTTTAGTGGATGAATTCTCTTCCTCTTACTGCATTGTCTCCTGCCATTGTATTCTGTTCTCTGCATTCTTTGTGGTACATCCTGCCTTAGACTGGTTTTTGCTTGCACGGTTTTCTCATTTTGTAACCCTAGTCCTATTGCACTGTTTGTTCTTTTATGCATCATGTTCCTATTTTGTAATCTTTCTTGATTCTCAGCAAGAAAGACAGGCTATATAAATAATAAACAAACATAGGATAGCTCACTTCTAGAACAGCAGCTCTTGATCATGGACTTTGCCTTTATGCTTGCCATACAACTGCTGCGGGTGATTCCAGCAAGGAGTTTTCAAGGCAAGGAGCAGAGCTGTGTAACAACCCGCATCTTCTATGGTGATCTCCCACCCATGTATTGACCCCTGTTAGCTTTCGAGATGGGACAAGATCAGGCTATGCCATGCTGTTCCACCATGGAAGCTATATTAGGCAGTCGCAAACCATGTTTCCCAGCAGACAGGTTCCCTTGCTTCTTGTACTCCCATGGCCGTAGGGCTCCCACAAGCCTTACAGCTTGATCTGCCTCCCCCCAAGGTGCTATTTTGGCTGCTGCAGAAGCAACGTCAGTATTCAGCTGACCCTTATCTTAGCATTGGGACATCTGACACAGAGTACCTCATTTCACTGCAGAGCATCTTTCCTGGCTAAGGATTTGTCCCCATCTTCCACACTTTTGGAGCTCATTCTCCTGCTTACCCTGGATTGCTCTCCTTCCTTCTGGTGCTTTTTTGAACTTCAGCTGTTGCATTTGGAAGATGAGCTCTTGTCTGGCTGGGATGACACAACCCACTTTTAGGCTCTGGGATCTTCACCTGCTGGTTTGGGGTGCCTTCGACTGCTCTCCACACTTACAGTCCCATTGGACATACAGCCTCATGCAGAAACCCTTGCCAATGGGAATTGAACCCCATTGGCCACTGATATGGGGATCTGGATTGCAAGAAACCCACCTGAATGCCCCACTAGCTTCTGAGGCCTCCCTCACACTTTCACAGCCATGCTCATTTCCATCTGCTTCTTCCTGTGCCTTCAGCCAGCCCAGGCTGCAACCTGACCAGGGGTAACTCTTTCCCATTGTTCCAACAGCATCCAACCTCCAGCTCGGAGTCCGGCATCTTCGTGTCGCTGTGCTCATTGCCTTTGGTTGCTAGATAACCAAAAAGCTTGCTGTCCCACCCAGCATGAATTTTTTGACTTGCCCGCTTTGTTGCTTATGGCCCCCATGGCCCCTCCTGATGTAACATCATACCAAAGAAACAGATGTTGGCAGTTATTGCTCCAGAACGGACGCTTTATGACTCAGTCATAGATGAACCCCACCGGCATCCAAATGAGATCTTTGTCACCCAAGAGGCCAGTGAGAAACTGAGATACTCATCTGCCATACACAAGCATGAGGGGAAAGTATAATTTCCCCATTTGCCGCCAGGATTGAGGTTATAAAAGCAGAGCTGGGCCAGTTTATCTCAGGCTTTCTTCCTTTATGAAATGAATACGTTTATACATGTATTCATTTCATGTAATATTCACATAATATATATTTTGTGACATTTTTCTCTGAGCAAGAGGCTTTGAAATTAGGGTACTGGCTCTACATGGGGACTGGAAAACCTAGAACCTACAACTCTGCTCTCTCTCTAAGTGGCTAGGGCACTGCTTTCCCCTGCAAGCCTGGGTAAATCAAGGGTGCTACATAAATCCAATGTTGTTGTTGTTATTGCTATTATTATTAGATCAGCCACCTAGTCCAGTGTCCAACCTCACACGGCCTACCAGATACCTTTGGAAGCCCTTCAAGCAGGGTATAAGGTCATAGCCCCCACGAGCTGTTTCCACCAGTATTAAAAGACACTCTTTCCAAACATGGAACTTCTGTTTCACTGTCATGCCTACTAGCCATTAATACACTTCCTCAAGGAATGTTTCTAATCCCATGTGGCCCAAAGATGACAAAGGGCACCTTTGGAAGCCATCCATATATACTGATTTGCAAGGCTCCAGGGCAAAAGTGTTGCCTCATTAAAGGCCTTCAGGTTCTCACTAAGGGTGGAGCTTGGAGACAGAAGGACAGACTTGTAGATGCAATGGGTCATGAATAAATCAGGGTTGTGTGCAGGGAGGGGTGTCTGATTTTCAGAGCACAGGAGGCATGCAGATTAGAAGTACTACACCCTTCTTTCACAATTTTTCTGCTCAAACTTTGTTAGAGAATAGATTCAAGTGGGTAGCCATGTTGGTCTGCGGTGGAAGAGCAAGATTCAAGTCCAGTAGCACTTTATTGGACCCGAATCTTGCTCTTTGATAGATGAGATCAGCTTGGCTGCAAGAAAAGTGCTTAAAGGGGAGAAAACTTGCAGTGGTGGGCACAGGGAAGATTCTGCCACCACCCTGTCTAATTTGAACCCCCCCCCTTTGCCAGTTGGATGCTCAGCCCAGCTGTGGCCATGCCCAAGGCAACAACCAACTTCCCTGTGAGCTGTCCCAGGTCCTGAATGCACCCCAGCCTGCTCCTTGCTCCTTCTAAATGCTACTTGAGGCTGGATGGTTTCCACTCTGGAACAGGGCAAAGGAGGAAGTTTTGGCAAGTGCAATTTTGTTCCATTAATGCTCAGCAGATCTGAGCTTCCTTCTCCTACATGAGCCATGAAAGATACAAGAGCTTTATCTTCTGTTCCATCTTGTTTTCCCAGCTGATGCTGTTTTTAAAATGTGGGATTCATTTCTGGGTCGCTGGACCAACAATTGTGAACAAAGCCAACAGCTGTTCCATGTCACTCCAGAATCACAACCACATCGCCTCTCTCATTGGATTGCAATCATCCCTGCCTTCTGAGCATCAGTCACTGCTGCTACCTTGCAACCTTAAAAAACTGAGATCCGTTTGCATTTTAATTACCAGCCGTTTAATCGCTGTGGTTTTATAGCACTAGGAATTACTGACCTTGGTTGGAAATGTAACTGATGTTTGCAAAATTGGCAACATTATTTTCCGGCTCAAAGAGGCCGGCAAAGATGGTGCCTTTGATCGTGTGGCCCATTCCTCCCCCCCCCCATCCTCTCATCTGCTTCACCAGCATCTAATGGGAGCTATTTTCTATCTTTTGCTCAGGCAAAGCCTTTCATATTTGTGACAGACTTTGTGGCCTGCTTCAAGCTGCCCTTTCTTAAAAGGCAAGAGATGAAAGTTGCAGAAGCCCACCCGGAAGCAGGCATTTTTCAAAAGCCTCATGGTGGGAATTGTTTTCCTCAATTAGTCACAGGGCTGGATCAAAAATAAAAAGTCCAACCGAGATACAAAATGGCAAATCAGAGCTGTAAGACTTGTTGGGATCCGCTTCTCCAAACCCCTTGAGGATCTAGTGGTTTTCCAAAGCTCTTCTTAATCAACAGAGGAGAAGAGCAATCAGCTACTAGAAAGATCACCCCGTTGAAGAGAACCGGCAACCCTCCAATGGACCCACAGTGCTTCATTGAGTCCATCTGAATGACGCCAATTTGGCTGAATGAGTCTGTTTCACAAGCTGTTTTCCCTGTTCTCTTTTGCCCATCCATTCTGTTCCAGTTTTCTTCCATCTATCCAAGGGATTCCTGGTGGCAAGGCTAGCTCTTCATTTATTCATTCTGTTTCCATGGCTAGGCTTGCCAGTTCATAAGCTTCATAAGAGCCAGTTTGGTGCAGTAGTTAAGAGCAGCAGGACTCTAATCTGGAGAGCTGGGTTTGATTCCCCACTCCTCCACTTGAAGCCAGCTGGGAGACCTTGGGCTAGTCACAGCTCTCTCAGAGCTCTCTCAGCCCCACCCATCTCACAGGGTGTTTGTTGTGGGGATAATAATGGCATACTTTGTAAACCACTCTGATTGGGCATTAAGTTATCCTGAAGGGCGGTATATAAATCAAATGTTGCTGTTGTTGTCATTGTTACTCAAACTATTTATTTATTTATTTGCAATAGGTTTTGTCTGCTGTTGGGTGCAGTGTGATTTTTGAGGGGCCTGATTGGGAGGGTCTTTGGTGTGACCTTGCAAGAGTCTTCATACATTTGCGGTATCTGTGATTGTTACAGATTTATCCTCCATGTTTGGAGGCAGTATACCACTGAACTTCAGTTGCTGGGGGAAATAAAGTATGGAAGGTGGCTGCCTTTGTATCCTGCTCAAGGGCTTCTGGATGTTTCTGGTCACCACTAGAAACAGAGAGCCGGTCTGGATGGCACTTGGTCCTGATGGAGGTGGATAGACATCTGTTGATTCCGCACATGTTGGATAATGCACTTCCAATCCTCTTTAGAGATCATTTGGACCTGAATTTTTCATGTGTGAAACAAAAAAATCCACTTCAAAATGATTGCTAAAGTGCATTGAAAGTGCATTATCCAATGTGTGCGGAATCAACCATCTATTAACAGCTATTAATCTATTAACAATTAGGAGAATCTCCATGTTCTGTGTACCTCTGAACACTAGGACCTGGGGATAAATTAACAGGAGGGGGTGCCTATTCATCTGTCAGACGTCTCTCTACACGAGACATAAGAGACGTGAAGAACACATGTCGGGAGATGCAATGTTAGCTGAGAAGCGTAGTTTAAAAAGACAGAGCTGGCGACACAGCAAAGGGACGGGAAACTTCAACCCATTATATTCCATTATAACCTCTCGAGGTCCAAACCCAGCTCTGGAAGGCAACTGCAGCCCATTTCTATTCCTTGCTGCCCTATGGTTGCGACCCCACCCAGTTTTAGACAGGAGAGGTGAAATTGACAGAGTCTTGGGGAGGCGAAGATGAAATTGGCAAGCCCTCTGAGGAGCGATCTCGTCGCCCTACACTTGATGAACATGCGCCGAGGCGTCTCGTGCAGAGCAACTCAAGGTAGTGGACCAAATAGATCCTGACTTAGGGGCTCTTAAGTTCATATTAGCCATGATGTTACAGATTGTGCCTCCATGTTTGGAGGGGGTATTACCAGTGAACATCAGTTGCTAAGGAATAAACAGTAGAAGGTTTCTGCTTTCGTTCCCTACTTGAGAGAGCGTCCAGATGCATCTAGTTGGCTGCTGTTGGAGGTGGACATTTGGTCTGATTTGGCTACCTCCTTCATATGTTCTTTGAAAGCTGAATCAACTCAACAGCAGAGAGGCTCAGACACAGAGAAAGAGAATGCACACGGAACAGTGGGGCTGGCATGTTTCAAGACTTGCTGCTTCTTGCCCATCGGGAGAGAAAAATACGGCTGCCATCCTCTGTCAGCACTTGAGCAAATTTTGCAAAGAAGTCTCTAAACCTCTCAGAGACAATGACATCGTTTCATTGCCTCGCTGGAGAGAGAAGCGCTTTGGGGATGTCACGATCAATCCTAAATTCACATCAATGCAAATGAAAGAGATCATCGCAGGGGAACGTTTCGGTAACGCACTGCTGTGAAGACTAAGGTTGTTTAGGCATAATTTCTCCGGCTCTTGTTTTTCTGGCAGGATTGTTTATGTTTGGTGGGTGTGAGGCACCATCCAGGGGGACCATTCTGTGTCTGAACCCTATTTAAATAAACAAGAAGCTGTGAAGAAGCGTAGATACGACTCATAAAAATGTACTTTGCCCGTCTCTGCAGGAGTGTCTAGTCATGTGAGCAGTCTGACATTGTACGGTCAAGACAAAGGATTGCCTTTTGAGTAAGAGCATGGGTCTCATTGTATCAGGAGACTGGCCATTTTGTAGTAAAACAGGAGCCAAGAGGCACCTTAATTCATTCCAGCATGTAGTTTTGTAAGTTAGAGCTCACTGCCTCAGGTACATACTACCAAGATCTTTGCAATACCCAAGGAATAAGGAGCTAGGCCTCAGTCCTCCAAGAGCTATGGCAAGTCCTGCAGAAATGTCTGCTCCAGGGGTTTGGCAGGGACTGAATTTTGGATATTGATCACCATTTGGCTGCATGTCTTCTAACAGTCTCCTTTGGTGTGAAACTGCTGTTTACACGAATGCTGCTCTGGCAGCCGTGAAACTCAATATCGGGCTCAATTTGTCAATTGCAATTACAGACAAACCTCCTCCCGCCTTCTTCACTGTATAATAAAGGTCAAGGTGTTAGAAAAATTATATTTGTTCGACATTTTCAGCCACATGCTGGAAAGAAGCCAGTGCATTGCACTGCATTTACGTTTACCAGACACTTAATCAGTCATCTGTACTGGAACACAAATGCTGCAGGCGATGGCTGCCATTAAAAACATAATCTGATATGCTGACATGGTGAAGTAATCATTTAGGCTTAACGATCAAAGGTGCCAAGACTGAAAAAGCCAAGCACTGCTCTCCTAATATTTTCCCTTTGGCTTTTACCCCTTCAGGCAATGCATAATTCACCTGTGGAACTCAATGCCCCAGGATGTAGTGGTGGCTGATAGCTCACATAACTTTTGAAAAGGATTGACCAAGGTTACAAAAGGCTGTTAGCCGTGATGGGAAATGGAACCTCCATGCTTAGAGGCAGTAAAGTAGTGTAGAGTGCCCTCAAGTCATAGCTGACATGGCGACCCCTGGTGGGGTTTTCATGGCAAGAGACTAACAGAGGTGGTTTGCGACTGCCTGCCACTTACTTAGAGGCAATATGCCTCTGAATACCAGTTGCTAGGGGCTATTACCATCTTCCTTTTCTGCCTTGCTAACTTTTACCATTAATACTTGAGCAGAGTCTAGTGCACACAGAATGCTTTCTCTCCCTCTTTGCTTCCTGTTGAAGTTCCTCAGATAAAGATGCCGAAGCAAAAGCAGAGAGCTCTCAGCAAACAAAGCGCTGCCAATTGAACGGCCAGTCTCATTCTGAAATGCCTGAGAGAGGAGGGGGGCACTTTTAGAGGGCATCTGCCTGGAGATGGAGGTTGGGTTGTTTTTTCCCTCCCCACTAAAGTGGTAAATGGTTCTGCAGGGGAGGGGGGGAACAGATCCCATTAACAAGCGTGGGTGAGGAAGAACGGCTACAAGAAAAGCAGGGTTGGGGGAATGGAGGAGTGCTGCTGGACCGAGGAGGAGGTAGCCCAGCTGAGCCAAGGGGGACCCTTCACTTGAAAGGTCAACAACGTGGTTGGACATGAAGAGAGATTTAATGAGCTTTGGCTCCTGCACCAGATGGCTACATGCAGAAATGCTGCTGTGGTCCAGTGAATGAGGTAATAGCTTTGAGGTCTTGCAGTCCCAGCCACAGGACTCTCTTTCTTGCCTTGGTTCCCCGTCTCTTGGCTAACTTGGATGCTCCTAGGGAGCAGAGAACAGAACGCCAGGAGTAGGGGAAGGCACCCTTGGCACAGAGCCACACCTTTCTTTCCTCTAGTTATGTACAGGATTGCCCACTAACCTTGGGGAACCTGCATCTGTGCTTTTTACAGCAGAAATCAGGGGGTGCTCTTCATGGCCTGGAGGGAAGCATTATTGACATGCAACCATCTGCAAATTAAGGAGGCAGAGAAACAAGGCCGGCGACAGAGCTGTCAACCCGGTGCACACACCCTCTCGGTCAACAGGAGAAAGAACTTGCTCCAGAATCCCAATCCAGTCTTTAGGTCTAGGGGACACTTTGCTAGTTTGTAAGAAGTGCTGTTATTTATTAAATGTCAGCATGTCCTGGAGCACCTGGGAGTTCCAGGGACGGCCCGTGCTTCAAGATCCGTTTCCTTATCAGAAACAAGAGAGAACTGGAATCTAGTGGTGTTTTTGTAATGTCTGCAAATACAGCTGACAACAGGGGGGGCAAGCAAGCACCCTCAACAAGGCTCTTTACTCAGATAGGACTGTACTATTGGAAGGTAGTCCCAAAGAATAAAGTATGCAAAGGAATAGGGACTCTAGACTTTACTTCTATGTACTGTCTGTTGCTGTAAGTATGATCCTACTGGGTAGTTTATACGTTGTTTAATATTTCAGTCTTAGAATTGCTCATGTTCTGTTTCAGCATTTCTTCAACTCTGTTTTAGATACCTGCTAATTTAAAAGCTTTGCAAATTTGCATTTATATACCCAATTACATTTTTAATTGAAATGTCTTTGAAATTGACTGTACTGAAACACTGTGTAGTCCGCCTTGAGTCTCAGTGAGAAAGGCAGACTATAAATAATGTAAATAAAATAAATAAAAGAAAAATGCTAATCTCTAAAGTACGAAGAGTTCCCCCTGCCAAAGCAAATAGCATCTCTCTCTCTCTCTCTCTCTCTCTCTCTCTCTCTCTCTCTCCCAAGCTCTTTCTGCCTGGCTGCAAAAACATGGTCTGCTTCCTCCTTCCCAGGTGACATTTCCACTGCCAAACTCTCTCTTGCCAGCTCCCATAGCCTCAGGTAGAGGACATACCCTACAACCGGTAGACACCAGCCATCAGTGTTCATTCAAGCGACCATGGTACAGACAAACATGACCACCACGGAAGCATGTTTAACAGAAAGAATGGTCCATTTCCTTCACCTGCACAACAGAACCTTCCACCTTAGCCTAGCTGGTCTAGTGCTGAGGTTCTATGGCAGATCCATGCCTGGACAGGCCTCTGAGATGCTGGCACCATGGTCAAGAGCAGTGAAACCACAGGCACTGATGGAGGAAGGGAGGGGGACTCCACTGTGCCTGACAGGTAATTAGGGCCAATAAAGAAGCAGGGAGTTGGCTTGTTATTTGGAGCGCTGACAGTAAACAAGCTCAGTGTGGCAGCCTGGGTACACACCTTCCAGGCCTGCCTATGTTAGGAAAATGTCAATGCTAAGAAATATCTCCAGGAAAAATTTAAAAAATCAGGAGAGGAGGAGGTGCATTGAGGAAGTGGGAAAGGGGAGTTCAATCCACAGACTGATCCATCTTTCTAATTACATCTTGGGGGAAAGAGTTATCATCTGGCTGTAAGTAGAGGACTCAAGGATTTTGTCTGTGTTTATTTTAAATGATGTTGTTCTATTACAGGGTTGCTTTATCAAGGAGAACAGCACAAGGAAAGAGAAGGAAATTTTGGGTTGGATCCTGCCGCCTTTTCCGTTCTATCTTGCACAATTCGCCTCCTCATTTAGGGTTTCCAACCTCATGGTGGAGCCTGGTGAACTACTGGAACTGACCTCCAGGCTACAGAGATCAGTTCCCCGGGAGAAAAAAGCTGCTTTGGAGGGTAGACCACATCAAGGTCTCTCTCCTCCCCAAACCTTCCCGTCCCCAATCTCCAGGAATTTCCCAACCCAGAGTTGGCTACCCTAGGCCCCCAACTAAACATGTCACCTCCTTGTCTGTATGCATGCATGCTAGTGCTGACTACCTTTTTTAAAAAGCTTGGAGATCTTCAGGAATTACCACTGATTTCCAGAGATAAGTTCCACGGGAGTACATGGTCGCTTTGGAAAACAAACTATATGGTATTGGTGTACTACAGAATCTGGGAGAAAGAGAAGTCCTAGAGTGACATCACAAACCCCACCGAGCTCCCTTCTCAAGCACTGCCCCCAAATCTCCAGGAATTTCCCAACCCAGAACTGGCAACCTTATTGCTGGTCCAACAAGACTCCATGGTAGTCCAACTTCTAGTGGCTACTCAGTCCGCCCCTCCCTTATACAGGAACTGCGTCTGACAAGACAGAGGGAAATATACATTTCAGATGGGAGCTGAAGCCCATTTTCACTGATCTCCAGAGGAAGGGAAATTTAATAAAGGACATAAAGAATCTTCCTCCTCTTGGCATGTTCCATTGGCAACAGCTGGCTGGGAGATTTACAAGGAAAATTCCTCCTGCACCCAAATAAACAATGCATAACACACGAGGACTTGATCTCTCCTCTGCAGGGAGCTATCACACCAAAGCCTTTCTGATTTGCTCACGTTATTAGCTAGCGATACCCTTGACTGCCCAGTTTAGCAATTTACATCTTCCACAGCTCACTGAAGCTGCTGAAAGAATAGATCTGCAACCAATTCACAATTAGTCTCCTGGGGATGGAGTGTCTGCTTCCAAGTGACTCAGCTTGGCTGGAAGAGGCCTGCGAAGGGTCTTGACGTCCCCCCACGTTGACCCAGTTGATTCCAAAAGACTGGTTCACAGAACAGAGCCATGGACCTGCCCTGATTTAATAAGATAATAAACTGTTCTAATTAAGCTGATTCATAGATGTTCTTCAATCAATTTCACAGTAATTGAAATCCCTAAAAATATGGTCTTGTCCTGTGGAATTGCTCTAAAACTACAGCTGGTTCCAGTGGGCAGAAAGACTGGGGCCTTTGGTTGGGCGTGAAGAAGCTTCTGCAAAAGAGAGTATTACGGGAAAAGGTCAAAAGAGAGAAGCAAGCTGTGGAAACTAACTAAGACATCAATCAAAATTATCCAAATGAAATATTTTAGAAAACCAGAGGCAATCGTGTTTGAAAATTACATATAATTAATTCTCCAGGGAATTTTTATGGCTAACAAGATTCTATAATGCTCAAACACATTTTTTTTCCCAATGGTATACCAAGGCTAGATTGAGTAAAGGAACTCAATGTGCTGCATAAGGATCAATGAGTACTAGTAACTACGTATCCAAAATTCCTATGTCCAACAAGAGTATCTCAGACCAATAAAGTGCTAGGGCAATTTGGCCACTCACAGATAATACAATCAGTATCCTATATCAATATATGCAGGACCAGTTTGTGAAGAATACCATTCAATACAAAATTCATACAATAGAAATAGCCTTTAAAAGGCAGTACAATACAAAGTACATTCAAAAGAAATTCAAGAACTAGCATGCTGCTTTCAAGAGAGTCCAAATTGATCCATGAACCTTTTGGGTGAGAGGTTGTGGGTGTGATACCTTTGAGAAGAGAATCCTACTGTTATGTGACTACTCTGAAAAAGCATTTGGAAACGAGGAAAAACTCATCGGATTACCTGTCATGGTCACGTTTGGAAATTTGTAATCCTGCTCCTAGGAGTTGCCAAACCAGATGCTTTTGGGAAGCTCACAAGCAAGGCATGAAGGAAACGACCCTCCCCTGGTTGCTTTCCATCAGCACTTTCAGAGGTAGACTGCCCCTAACATGGAGGCTCTGTTCCTTACCATTATGGTTAACTAGCAACAGAGCCCGTTGTGTGGGAAAATACAGTGGGCTCTAGAAAAATGATTTGGCAGGGCCCTGCTGTGAGGACTTGGGAGGGCTGTGCCACCATGCTAGGCCTCCCTGCCGCCTGCACCAGGGCTCTGAGGGGCCTCTGGATGCTATGCAGCTGTGCAGCACCTTCCCACCACTGTGGTGGCCTCTTCGATGCATCCAAGGCAAGTCATGTTGCTGATGACTCACTTTTTATCCCTGCGGAGGGGCCTGCAAGTGCACCTGCGCAGGAATAAAAAGTGAGTCATCGCCAATACGGCTTACCTTTTATATAGTAGGATGAGAACATGGAAGCTGTCTTGCTGGATCAAGCCATCCCCTTTGTTCAGCATCTTGTGCCCAGCAATGGCTGGCTGGGTGTTTCCAGGAAGCCTACAAGCAAGGGATAAAAGCACTTGCCTCTTCCTCTTGCTTATAGCCTGCCATTCAGAGGAAGGCTACGTCTGAACATGGAGGTCCATTGCTGTCGTCCCAATTAAAAACGTAAGAATGGCCTTGCTCGATCAGACTAAGATCCCATCTAGGCTAGCATCCTGTTTCACACAGTGGCCAACTAAGACATTCTGCAGGAGGCCAACATGCAGGGCACGACGTAAGAACCCTCCTGCTGAAGGCACTTAGCTTGCAGAGGGGCGAGTCTCCAAAATCCTGGGGATGACTCTGAGTAGAACCTCGGGCAGCTGGAGGTGCTTCTATTTTGCAAAGCAGAACCCGTTTTAAAAAACCTTCTGAAAGGAAGAATATTTTCACCCTTTTCTGCAGAAATACAGGACGCTGTTTCACAAGAAACAAGTCAATACCTACACACTTTGACATGCAACTTTGGGCTGAACTCTAATTTCACAAAACATTCTCCCTGCATTTTTCTTCCTTGCAGCCATATGGGGTAGAAACCAGGTTTCTTTTTAGATATAAAAATTGAGATACTGTAGAGAATTTCATTGTTTTTAATACACTTGCCTATACTAAACCAATTACCTGAACAGCAACAACGACAGAAAGACTGCTTGGCTGCCTCCAGCATGAGAAACCAGTGGGAAACTGGTTGGTCATAGCTGCAGTGAGACAGCTAGGCTAGGCAGACCTTTGGCTCATTCCCACAAGTCAGTTTTTGTGAAGCTACAAAAAGACTTCCCTCCCATCATCCATTATCCAGACAGAAGAGAAGAACATTCGATCACGGAGCTGCTTGTGGGTGTCCTATTCTTTCAGGGCTTTAAATACAGCAAAACTGAAAAACCTCTAGGATGCCACACATGTCAGCTTTGGAAATAACCGGCAACAATGCCCTCCCTCAAGGAAACACAGATCTCCTGCTTTCCATTTATGCCGCTGCATTTGCAAAATGCACAGTGCAGCCTGACAGCTTTATCAGAAAGTGGCCGCTCTCATACTTAGGTGGATGAGAGAATCTCTTATGATCAGCAATAAGGCGGAGGAAGGGGCGGGGGGTTGCTGAGAATGCACAAGACAGGTCCACAGCTTGCCCTTAAGAAGATCTTGGCCCCAATTCTGTTTGACGTGAAACCTCCCTGAAATTAACTGAATCTGACACATGGTGCACTTAATGCCTGATGGGGCTTGACTGAGCCATTTTGGCAGAAGTGAAGGCCCCAGGCCAGATCTTGCCTCCAGATCTTGAGGAAACGTGTACAGGGCGTGGCCAGCTCATCCAATAGCCAAATCTAGGTGATCACCTAGGGTGCCAGAGCATGAGGGGGGCACCAGAGAAGTCAGGCCCAGGGGTCCAAGGAGCAGGGCAGAGAGGGAGCCAAACCAACAATCCTCCTATGCATGTCCACCATGCCTACATTCCACAAGTTCGATGAGAGTTACTCCCATGTAAACATGCTTAGGATTTTGGCCTTATGTTTGTGCATGAATGTTGAAGGGGGGCACTTCGGTTATATCTAAAAAAGTGGTTTTCAAACAAGGAAATTCCCCTTCCCATAACAAGGCTAGTCAGTTGACGTCGCCTGGGTGGAGCCCACCTGTGTGTTCTTTGGGAGCTATCCCAGGTCCTGTAGAATCTGTCCATGTTACTTTCAAGAGGTCCCTTCAGGCCCTTCTTACAACCCAAGACCGTTTCAGATGGGTAGCCTTGTTGGTCTACAGTAGAAGAGTAAGTTTTGAGTCCAGTAGCACCATAAAAACCAGTAAGATTTTCAAGTTATAAGCTGTTGAGAGTCAGGCTTTCAATAATGTTAGCTTGGTTGGTCTTGGAGGTGCTACTGGACTCTGATTTTGCTACTACAGACTAACACTTCTAACTCCTCTGAACCTTTACAGAAGCAAACTGATCTCCATATCAGAAGGAGCTGTTTGCATCTCCATATCAGAAGGAGCTGTTTGCATCTAACCCGCCCTCCCCTCTCCTCCTCTATATCTGACCAGTTTCTTTTGGCCCTCCATGCATCTGACGAAGAGAACTGTGATTCTCAAAAGCTTATGCTACAATAAAATTGGTTAGTCTTAAAGGTGCTACTGGACTCTTTTTAATAATGTTAGCTTCACTTTCAAAAGCTTATACTCTGGAAATCTTGTTGGTCTTTATGGTGCTACCGGACTCAAATCCTGCTCTTTTACCACCTAAGAGGGTCACAGCCTGGTGCGATTGGGATAACTCTTGGGTACAATCGCCTCTGCGACAGGGGCGGAGTGCAAGAACCAGAGGGTGCAACGCTTGCCCACAGCTGGCCTTGGTCCTTGACTCACCCAGGCCCAAGGGAGGCTTGTTTATACATCAGTCCGGAGTACATGGTTGTGATTCTTCCCGATGTTGTAGTTGCAAGAGTGCTGAGGCGTCCATGGCTGAACCAGCCTAGCGATATCATCCCAGCAAGGTTTCTTGGAGCAATAAGTCTTAGCAATCCAATCTTAGTTGTAATACTGTTCCAGGGGAGGAGGTGCACTCATGTCATGTACCCATCCCTCGCTGTATATCAGCCACAGAAGTTGGTGGCATCTAGGGATTCCAGAGGCCCTAGTCTTAGAAGATGAGCCCCCCCACAATTTCTAGTATATATTTTCTTTTAAGAAGATACAAAGAATGAAAACCACTATTGTTAGAACAGATGTTAAGCCAGAGAACGTAAAGCATTGCTGTTAAAACAGACACTAAGCCTTCTATCTGTTTTTAAATTCTTCAGTCAAACTAAAGCAATATATCTCCTGGTCAGACAAATCATGTATCACATAACTAGTACCTCCCTACCACTTCCCTCACACTGTTTCTGTGCTCCACTTCTTTCCTTTCCTAAGGTGGTTTCCCATTTTAAGTCTTCAACTTCATACACATGCACAAACACAAATTTCCTTGTGGATTTTGGTCCTTTGCTTGTAGCCTCTTGTGATGCTTTGGAGGGAATTTGAAAACCACAGCATCCAAGTGGAGAACGCAGTAGAAGTTTTCCAGAAACCACAGAGAGAAAAGCAATGAGATGAGAGAATCCAAATGTTATCCTCCTTTCCTAACGGAGCAAATGTGAAGCAGAAAAGACAGGCGCAACCAATCTGCAGAATACTTAATGAGAACAAAATTAGTTTGTCAATTTGAATAAATATAGGGGCGTCCAGCGGTGGCTGGGAACTGGGCCCACTGTGATGATCTACAGGCCAAAAGAACGGATGTAGGAGGGATGCAATTCCGGTTATGGGTGGAGTTGCTTCGTCCAGTATTTCTTTCTTTCTCTCTCTTTAATTTAAGAGGAAAATTGCAGCCACTGGGTATAACAGGAGGCAGCCTTAATTAAAATGAAATCAACTTTTTCCAGCCTGTGCAGGAAAAGGGAGATAAAGGCAGGGGGAGCGGGGCGGGTGGGAGGATGCTAGGGTGTTAGGAAGAAATATTGTGACAATAAAATAAAAACTGTGATGAGCAACCGAGGCTACGAATAATCGTCTGTAAACCCAGACGCTGTATTTATTAGGGCTGTCACGGCGGTTTGGTAATTACTGCAGATATTTTTTTAATGATGCATGGCACAGAATCTCCCTCTCCGCACCCCCCATGGTTTTTCAGGCACTAATGAAACCAGGATTGTTGTTTTCATGCTACAAGCAAAGTTAAATTCTTCAAGTAAGAATCAAGGCACATGACTTTCTTGGGAAGGAAGGAGACCTAAGGCCCATCAAAATGTCCTATTTTTTTCCAGACCTGCGAAGCTGGTCCCATGTGACAGGACTGGTGTTCTAAGAACATCACCCAATGGCTCTCTATCAGCTACTGTGCTTAATTCAAGGTATTGGTTATCATCTACAAAGCTCTTCACAGCCTTGGCCCAGCATACCTACAAGACCGCTTCCTTTGCTCATCTGAACAGGGTCTCTTGCAGGTGCCACCCTGCACATGGGCGATATCAACAGCAGCCCGTACACGGGCTTTCTCTGTGGTGGCCCCTACCCTGTGGAATGGCCTGCCAGAGGAGGTCAGGAGAGCCCTCAATCTCCTAGCTTTCCGCAAACAGTTCAAAACTGAATTGTTCAAAAAGGCTTTTTGTATTGTAGGGAGGGGCTCTCAGATGCTTCACTAATGGGTTAAGGACCATAGATTTCCCCACTATGTTGACTTACCTACTACCGGTTGTCTTAAATATGTGCTCCTATGAGCTACTTGTGCTTCATGTGGTCTAATGTCAGCCCTAGAATTGCTGATGCTCTGTTTCAGCATTTCTTCAACTATGTATTGGATTCTTGCTAATTCTGTGTCTTCGTAAAATTGTGTTTATTTCCCCTATGGCATTGTTTATGGAAATGTCCTTGAAATTGACTGTACTAATCTCACACTGTGTAACAGAAGTGCAGCCAAACTGAATCAAAGCAACCATCTATTTCCTCTGGGATCCCACTTTTCTGCAGTAGTCAGCCAGATGCCCCTAGAAGGTCTACAAGCACGGAAAGCACGGAGATCAAGTCTTCCCCTTGTTCTTGCCCCCCCACCCAGAAGCAAACTACCCCTGAACATGGAGGTTCCATTTTGTCCTTGTGGCTAATAGCCATCGCTGGACGTCTCCACCATGATTTTGTCGAATGCCCCTTTTAAAGCTATCTCAACTCATTCCAGTCACTATAACTTGTGACCGCAGGTTCCGTTCTTAAGAAGTTCTTGAGCACAGAATGCACTTCTGCCCATTGGCTCCAATGCCAAACAGATAACTCTTAGGGGCCAAGAAGACAGGATGGAACTGTGGGCGTGTTCTTTGGCCCTGAAAAGCATCCATGAGAGAGAGAGAGCTGCTTACTGGTGAAGTCTCCCCTCCTTATGCCCTTTTTCCAGTTCAAACAAACCCTCGTGGCTGCTTTCAGCTCTTGGGGGGGGGCAATTTCTGCCCCCACAAACACTGAGGTTAAAAACAGCTCAGAGGGGGAAACAGTGCAGGTTAAAGAGCCAACCTCCTATTCCCTGGCACTGTGGCCCCATTCCAAATCAGCTTCCCCTGCCTGTGGCTTTTACATATCTGAAATACCAGACATAGAATTACAGCATCTTATGTAATTTTAGATTTTACTATTCGCTCTACATAAAATGTGCAATCTTCACATAGCATCTTGGCTCTCCTACAGCAGCCCTGTAAGGTAGGCCAGCATTATCTCCTCCATATTTCCGATGGGAGACTAGGAGAAAAGCATCTTGCCTAAGGCCACTTCGTAAGCCTCTGGCAAAGGTCAGCTTTGATCTCAGGGCTTCCAGAATTATGACTCAGTTTTCGAGCCTTTTCAGAACAGGAAATTTGTGCATCGGTGTGTGCTAATTTCAGCAGAGCAGAAAAGGATCAGCACACAAGACTCTGCCTGGGGTAATTCAGCTTGTTTCCTATCATAATTAAATTTGCCTTCCCGCTTCCCCGCCCCCCCTAGAATTTTACTGGCCCAATGGGATTTTCATCCTCCAAGCCAGACACCAGATCAGGAGAGCATGAAACTAGGAAAAGAAAATGGCGTGCTTCTTTTTTTATCATTATTTCCCTATTTTCCAAAGGGCTTACTCTTTTCTGAAAAGAAAGAGGTGCTCTGCATATGCTCAGTGGCATTTTGTCTTTCCTTTTTTTTTAACTGCTTCTTGTTAGAGGGGATTTATGATGACCTGAATAAATTATGCAAATCAAGCCACCTGGCATATATTTGCTTCACATCCCATCATCTTGTCCCCTAATCATGCAGAGTGATTAAGACCCTATGCAGCTAGCCCCCTAACCACTAGGAATGTCCTCCAATAACCCCCACCACTGGCACACGCACACACACACACCATGACCTTAGCCTTGATGGACAATCTCAGAAGCCAATCTCTTAGTCTTAAAGACTAGTAATGTGGCTTTAAAAAATGAAAACTGATTTTCAGTATGCCGAATTATTTGGTCACCAGTCTTGCATGCTTGGAATAGGCAGTTATACCTACAGATACATGAACTGTAGGAATTTTGCACCCAGTTGCTGCATTGTTGGTTTTGGAAAAATCAACCTACTTTTGCATATTCCTCCCCCAATGAAAATCATTATGGTTTCTACATTAATGGCTCATTCGAGAACATAAGCTCACCCAGTTTTCTTCCTAAAGAACTACAACAACCCTTTGGGGTAGGCCACTGTTTTAATATCCATATTGAACAAGTGGGTTCTGAGGCTATAAGGACAGCAGTTTGTCTAACACTGCCTGCTGAGGATTTGGCAGAGATTAGAGTTAAATTAGGGATGAATGAAGGTTCCCATATTTGAGTGTATTTTTATATGTTTTTACATTTTCACAGATGTTTTTCTCTCTCCGCTTTTCTCTCATTGTTTTGTAGATTCATTTGCGCACATATTCTGGGCAGTTTTAACAAGCCGTGCGTATTTTTATGTACAACGTGCGTCATTTATTTATACAACAAAATGTGTAATGTTGATTTATTGATTCACAAGCAGTGCTGAAAAATGAATACATTTTAAAAGTAAAATTCAGTGCCCAAACTTAGAAAATGATAGCCCTTAAACCTGTGCTTGCCCTCCACAGTGGAAAAATGACACTTCCATACAGCATCTTCTTTTCACAACCCACATTTCAAATTCAGGTGGTTGTTTGGCGTCCAGGTTTTAATTCAAGCAAAATCTTGGGGCATGTGCTTAGAGCAGGTGAAGGCATATACAGACTGCCTCTGAGCATGCACAGAGTAATTGGTTTAGGCTGTGCCAAGACCTGATGGTTTTTAGGCTTGCATATCTGTTTTCGCAGTAGCCTTTGTGGCTGCAGGCTACAAGACATTCTCCCACTTGCTGGGCTGTAGAATGCAGGAAACAGTTTTTGCACTTTTGGATTTTACTGCTACAGGAGAAAGGATATTGTGGTTTTTAATTTTTTTCCCTCCTTCAGGTAGATCCTAAGAAGGAGGTTCCAAGGATTTGCTTATGGGGGAATTGATCCCGTTTGAAAGGCTTGCACTGCCTACCCCTTAACTTCCATATTTATTCATCATCAGCTACAACAATACCAGAGGAGTTGGCCATGCTAGTCTGTAGTTGCAAAATAGTAAAAGAGTCCAGTAGCACCTTTAAGACTAACCAACTTTATTGTAACATAAGCTTTTGAGAACTACAGCTCTCTTTGTCAGATGCATCTGATGAAGAGAGCAGTGGTTCTCGAAAGCTTATGCTACAACAACAATACCAGAAGACTCCCCTTGTTCTCACAAGGACCCTGACTTTGTAGCAGTAGCAGTAGCCCCTCCTTGAGCCTGTTTTCACTGCCAAGGTTCGCCCTTGGAACATGCAAAGTAATATCAAAAGTGATGGTGCCTCTGAGCATGGGCGGACTGCACGTCCTTTGCTACTGAGCAACCACAGTCTGTCCTCTGTGTATTTAGGCATAGGGGACAAGGCTTCTTGATCAGGAAGGGAGGGGAAGGTGCTGGGTGTCACTTACCCGAGAATGGCACTGGAAGCCAAAGTAGACCACCACGATAGTGGGCAGAAGGACTACAGCAAAGATGGAGGCTAGGAGGAGGAAGTTCAAGAGGAAGACCAAAGAGTTCACAGCCGCCACTAGGAAAGTCCACGCCCAACAGCCACAGGTGCTGCGGCGCTCCATGGGCAGAAGCTGATCCTCCATGTTGTAAGGTGGTAGTCCAGGGATCATCCGGGACGTGTCGGACAGATTGTCCCCTTCAAAGTCGTCGATGTCCCGGTCAGACATCTTCAAAGGAGTCCAGAAAGAGTTCCCTGTTGTCTGGCAACTTTTCTTCTCTTTCGTGTCCACCAACCTGGAACTCACAAATCAGTCTTCCGTGGCCAAGAAGACAGTGCTGGTGGACATCACAGGAGTATCTGGCTGGCCTCTGTCGGAAACTGGAACTTGCGCAAGATAGACTTTTCGTTCTCGCTATTCTATGCTATTCTGATGAAATGGGCCACTGAGCATCAAAGCAAGGTGGTGAAGAACCTTCTGAAGCACTTGCTGGGCTTCTCCAGCGCTGGAAAACTCTCTGGCCCGCCGTATCCAAGCTCGTGTTCAAGCTGAAATGCACCAGCTGGAAGTTTGGAAGGGCACAGAGCAGAGGCTCCTATTGCATTGTGTTCGGATACATACCCTTTCCTTTTGCAAACGCTCCTTCCTGCGGGATGTGCAGGACTCCCCGAGCCATTCCAACCCCACGCAGAGTGCTCTGGAAGACTCTGGAGGAAACACAGCCTCTGTTCTCTAGTGCAAATGTTTGCGAGGGATCCCTCCAGCCTTTGTGGAGAGAAATCCTTGGACTTCCAACACTCCTAACTGCCTGCTAGTAACCCTGAAAGTGAAGATTCTCCCAGCCCAAGCTCCTTTGGACAAGCCTTTTGTTCCGTCGGGGATCCCTGCTGGGCAAGAAAACAAGTGCAAGGAAACAGAAGTCCACCTGAATGGGAAGATGCAGTTCCAGCTGCCCCCAGTTGCAGCCAGCCCAATCGGATGCGTTCCCCTTCCTAGCCGGTTCCCAGCGCTCGACAGTGTTGCAGCATTCGCAGGCGGTTTCATTGACTCCCTCTCCCTCGTCCAGCCAATCCATTGCAAGCGCTCCCCTCATCCTCCCCCTTCCGAGAGACTTACTACACAATGCCACTGATCCAGGCCCTAATGAGCGCTCACCCAGGGATAACATGTGCCAGGAGGTCTAGCTCACGGTGCCAAATCCAGCAGTTATGCAAAAGGTGGTAAGTTGGAAAATGAGAATGGCTGAGGTTAGTTTGGAGAGGAACAGAGAGAGAGAGAGAGAGAGAGAGAGAGAGAGAGAGAGAGAGAGAGAGAAATGACTTCTGCTGAAATCTTCAATCCTGTTCCACTTTTTCTGTAAGGTTTATTTAGGGAATGTGTGTGCTGCCTTTCTGCCAGGTTAACATGACACCCAAAGCAACATACACCATAAAAATCTATTTCTCTAATTTTTCTCCTGCCCTTCCTCCAAGTAGCTCAGGATGGCATATAAATCCCTTGCTTCCTTTACTCTGTCCTCCCATCTACACTGCAAGGTAGGTTAGCTTGACAGAGAGCGACTAGCCCAAGGTCACACAGTGAGCATTATGGATAAGTGGGGCATATGAGCCCCGATTCCCCCAGATTCTAGCCCAATCTTGTAACTACTGATCTATACAGAAGCTGAAGTGGAGGAAACTCTGCAATCTACCTCCATAACTGACCCAACATACTTTATCTCTTCTCCAGTACAACTGCTATATACTTTTTATATCAAATCCGTTCTTCCACTTATTTGCTTCATTTCATGGAGGACAGACCTAGCAATGGCTATTAGTCATGACAGCTTAAATAGAACCTCCATGTTTAGAGACAGTATATCTCTGAATGTCAGATTCTGGGGACCAGCAACATGAGAGGAGGGCTGTACTTCTTTGTGGGGGGAAGAAGTGGAAAAGAAGACCGTTAAATACAATACCTTTTTCTTAGGACCAGCTAAGCTGTCACAAAGCAGCAAGTGAGCTTTTGAGTTCTTTAGAACCCTTTATCAGTCTGATTCGCAGGAGGAACACCAAAGTCTGTTATAGGGCAAAAAAATCATCCAAGACTGAAGGCAACAAATAGCAGAGTTCGTCTTTTCAGCACCTGGGAGAGCTCCTAGGGAAGGCAGACGTAGATCCATCAGAGGCAACCTCATCGGAGCCCTCATTTTCTGACAATCAGGCCTGATGACCACCAAAGCCCAACTCCCAAACCAAGTCCCTTTAGATAGAGGGATAATATTCCTCCAGTTATAGATAGGTATGCCACCATATTCCTTGTCCTAATTTCAGCTTCTACTTCTCCCTATGCAGCTCGAAACAGCAAGCTTTTGTTTACATGCCATGTTCTGTTTCTCTTCTCTAATTTTCCCTATCAGAGGTCCACATTTTTCAAAATAATTGGTGCACTGATAAATCAGCATTACATGCACACATTCATTGCAGGTATCAGTTGTCTAAAAGAAGCCGCAATTCTAGCAATGAAAATGGGCAAGCTAAAGCAGTTTCCCAACAAAGATGAATGAGGAAAAGGCATCCTTAGCTGTAGACACCCATTCTCAAGCAACTAAAAGAAAAATGTGGCTACATGTTCTGAGCGTTCATAGAACAGGTTAGAAATCCAGTAAGAGAAGGTTAAAGCAAAATCTTTTGTGGGGGCCTGAAACTTTCAACTCCATCCCACTGAACTACAGATCTGATTTCTGGATCAAAACTGATGCCTCTGTGATCAAAAAAGGCAAGATCTTTTCTTCCCAAGAGCCAATTCATAAGCATGAGAAATGCACAAAGTACTTTATTACGGTAAACCAGAGTCGGTGCCTCAAGGGCTTTTGAAATGATTGTTCCTCCCACAAAGAAACACCATATGGATCCCATACAGTTCAATTCAAGTGTTTGTGCCTTTAATAGCACACACTGAAGAAGGAAAGGAGAACGTCTCCCCTTCCAAAATGCACATACCGCCTGGCAGAGGGAGGCAAAATATCATAACAGCTAGTTTGCTGGGTCAGACCAAAACTCTTTTCAGTCCCGCATTCTGTTTCCCACAAACAACAGCCTCCTGGAAATGAATAGAAGCGATTTCAGAGAGTATTTGGTGAAGAGTAAAATGTTTGGGCGGATCTACCTGCTTTTTAAACTTGCGGGTAGTTCTTTCAAAAAAATCTTCTCAATGGGCTGTTATGTTGTTTTTCTTTCCTCCCAATGGTGTTTTTGCTCGGGTCTAAGGAAGTAAGGCAGGATTTAAATATTTTAAGTAAGTAAATAAGAATATAGTACTAGCTGGGCTGGATTGGATCAGCGCCCTGCTTCCTATTTTGCACAGTAGCCAACCAGATACCCCCCAAGGAGGCCTACAAGCAGGGCATGGAGGCCAAGGCGGCTTCTTGTCGTTGCTGCCCAGCAACTGGTATTCAGAGGTACACTGTTGCTGAACATGGAGGTTCCACTTAGTTATCATGACTAATAGCCATTGATGGATCTCTCCTACATAAATTTTGAAGACAGCTAAACTAATGGCTATCACTACATCCTGTGGCTGTAAGTTCCACAACCCAGTCACTCTTTAAGTGAAAAATTCTTGCTTTTATTGACTTCTTCCTCTCTGCCTCTTTACATTGAGCTTTCATTTAGCTGCTTTATGTTCCTATCTTGCCCTTTCTCCAAGAAACTCAGAAGACCATAGGTAGTTCCCCCACCCCATTTTGCTTTCAGAACAACCCTGTGAGGTAGGCTGGGCCAAGAGTAACTGAGACAAGATCACCTAGCAAGCTTCATGACTGAGAGCAAGGATTTGAACCCAGGTCTTCCTTGGGTCAACACTCTAACGTGTACACGTATTGGCTTCAAGGGAGTGTGAAAGGAAGACCATTAAGACAGCAGGTTTCTTCTATTTTTTTGTTCCTAGCATCTGGCATTCAAAGATATACTGCTTCTATACATTGAGGCTCCATTTATCTCTCATAGCTAATAACCTTGCATGAAACAAAGCTTTAAAAAAACCAAAATGACATCAATACAGTAATAGATCTAGGGGGAAGGATCGCAAGGCTCTCTCTTTGCCAAAGACTGACAGTCTTCTCTTCCTTCCTTTTCTTGACTGCATAATTAACTCCACAGCAAAGCCATTCGGTATATCACCCTGCTTTGTAACTTTCTGAATGGCTTATGCACCTCGATGCCCATTAACAAGCTATTCACCCAGCCCCCCTCCACACCTCCACTGTGCCTTCTATCTCATTAAAGGCAATTGCATGGCTGGGTTCCCATGGGAGCTGGTTGTGGCTTCTGAGAAAAGAAAAATATGTTTTTCCCCCCTACACTTAAACAATCATAATGACATCTGAACGTCTAGAAAAGGAATGAGAAAGGAAGCAGCTTTTTGGACTCTGTGCTTTACGGCTTGAGTTAATGCTTACATTACTGGTGGAGAACCAGACGCAAGAGCTGCCTTGGGCCTCCCTGCAGCACATCTGTATGAGAGCTACTGTGGGCAAAATAAATGTGTTAATTATTGGTGCTTCTAAAGTCCCAAGCATCTGAATTTCTCCCTGGATTTGGACATCCTAAATTACCTGATCTTGTTTCTGAAATGGAGCCTATGATTTAGGAATTCCCTGTTATTATGGCTTTTAAGTCTGAAATCTGCACAAAGTGGTGCTCACGTGCCATTGGCCACAGGTTTCAGTTCTTAAAGACCGACCTTAAGCAGTGTTACATCTTTCTAAATCCAATGTTTAGGGTTAAATGCATTGTTAAATTCATCCGTGTCCCTCTCCACTTTCAGAGATCCAGAGGAGTTAGCCGTGTTAGTCTGCAGTAGCAAAACAGCAAAGAGTCCAGTAGCATCTTTAAGACTAACCAACTTTATTGTAGCGTAAGCTTTCGAGCACCACAGCTCTCTTTGTCAGGTGTGCATCTGACGAAGAGAGCTGTGGTTCTTGAAAGCTGCCGATGCATCTGACGAAGAGAGCTGTGGCTCTTGAAAGCTTATGCAACAATAAAGTTGGTTAGTTTTAAAGGTGCTACTGGACTCTTTGCTATTCTCCCCACTTTCTGCATGATCAGTATCCAAGATAAAACGCCACAACATGGCAACCTTGATGCAGCCGTGCATACGGTCGCATCAATATTCTTTTTGTGCAGTGTTTTAGTAATATGCAGGAACACACACACACTTGGGTCCAACAAGGATTGTGAGCCAATTGCCCTGAGGCTGGGTTTCTTTAAAGGTGTTTCTTATAAGCGTATCACAGGGGGAAGAAAAGAGGCCATGAGCAGAAGGAAATGAAAGTTGTGCCAAACTGCACACAATCCAGTCCTGAAATTACTTTTCATGCTTTTCTGAGTTAAGCCAGAACATGAGAGAAGCGGGGGCACAGAGTGAAATTCCAAAAGAATATTGATGTTAAGGGTCTCCAATATGGTGCTGCCTCTACTCATCAACGGGAAGGGTGCAGCAAGCAGACGCTACGAAACTCCTCAGCTGAAGCCTGACCTTTGCTGGTAGAACATTCCTTGGCCCTTGTCCTAGAATTCTTCCTGGGGTGCATCTGCTTCTCAATTTCCTTGCCTCCTTGGGACCATTTCCAGGCTCAGCTGCCAACTGGTAACCAGAATTGGCTTGCTGGGAACTTCTGGATTCGATGTAGGATAGAGATGGGGCATGGTGCTGGACGTGAAGGATGTCTGCAGAGTGTGATGCTGCGAGGGAAATGTTCTCCAAAGATAACAATGCAAGAAGAAAGCCTGGGAAACTACTGGGCTCCCTTCCCCTGCCACTCATTGCACAATCTTGTTCACATTGCATCTTGATGTTGTTTATCCTCTGTGCCAAGTTATCTAGGGATGATGGCAATTGTGGGGTGGGGGAGAGAGAGAGAAGTGGAAACGCTCTGTGCAAAAACAAAAGAAGGTGCAAAAACCTGTCGAGAGGCACTTTAAAAATAGACCCTTTGGCTGGCAGCACAAAGCGTTCCTGCCAGAGTCGTGCCACGAGAACAATATCAGGCTCACATCTCAAGCGGCAAAGTAGAGAGATTCCTTTACAGTTCCTCCGACAATGCCTATGAGTGTGCATGCATGCACACACAAATATGCAATGAACACAGCATACAGATTTGCTTGCACCTCTGAGAGGTCATATAAGACCCTGGATGGAATGACTGGACAGTGGTCTTCTTCTGGGTTGGTTGGTCAATGGAATAGTGAGGGAGAAGACAGGAATTATTTCAAGAAAAGCCACAGTGCAAGGTGCAAGGTCTGACTTTTACCCAGCTTCATTGTTAGTAAGACATGCATTCTATTACCCAACACTGGGTAAGCCCTTCCACCGAGCTTCAGGTAGGCTACCAATCTTGTTTTTCTTTTAAAGCTCTACACACAAATTTTAGCATTGTTACCCAAAATGTCCAGGTTTGGCTTGCAAATGTGAATGCCACATGTTGGTAACTTCAGCAATGCTCTGCTCCAATCAGAGGTAAGCACTGTTGTCTGAGAATAATTCCCCAACTCAACTTGTCCCTGAAAGACTGGAGAGAGGGACTGTACCTTAGCCAGTTTGGTGTAGTGGCTAAGAGTGGCGGGACTCTAATCTGGAGAGCCGGGTTTGATTCCCCACTCCTCCACTTGAAGCCAGCTAGGTGACCTTCAGTGAGTCACAGCTTCTAGGAGCTCTCTCAGCCCCACTCACCTCACAGGGTGATTATTGTTGTGGAGATAATGATAACATACAGGGCTTTTTTTCTGGGAAAAGAGGTGGTGAAACTCAGTGGGTTGCCCTCGGAGAAAATGGTCACATGGCTGGTGGCCCCGCCCCCTGATCTCCGGACAGAGGGGAGTTGAGATTGCCCTCCGTGCCGCATGGTGCGGTTCCGCAGGTTCCGGAACTCCATTCCACTGCATTCCGGCTGAAAAAAATCCCTGATAACATATTTTGTAAACCACTCTGAATGGGTGTTGTCCTGAAGGGTGGAATACAGGGCTTTTTTTCAGGGAGAACGTAGTGGAACAGAGTTCCAGCACCTCTTGAAAATGGTCACATGGCCGGTGGCCCCGCCCCTCCGTGCCGGAGGGCAATCTAAACTCCCCTCTGTCTGGTGGCCCCGCCCCTCCGTGCCAGAGGGCAATCTAAACGCCCCTCTGTCTGGAGATCAGGGGGTGGGGCCACCGGCCATGTGACCATTTTCGCCAATGGCGATTTAAACTTTAAAAAACTCCTCCCTTGTTCCAGCTGACCCAAAGTGACATCATTGCGCGGTCTTGAGTTCCACCACCTCTTTTCCCAGAAACAAAGCCCTGGTGGTATATAAATTGAATGTTGTTGTTTTTGTTGTTAGTGGCAGAGTACCTGCCTCGCATATGGAAAGACCCAGACTCCCTCCTCTGCAACTCCCACTGGGTTTTAGGTTGAGGAAGATCTTGCCCAAGTGGCAAAGGTGCTGCTGGTTGCAGCCCACAGGACCACGCTAGCTGGACCCATGTCCCATAGGCGGCATCTCCACTTGCTTCTACCTGTGTCACCTTTGACGGAGATGTTACCAGAATTCTTTGGGAGGGAGATCTAATCTTTTGCTTTTTGGAGTCCTATCTGCTGCCAAATTTCAAGATGGCGAAAAGGGGGCAATTTAGACAACGCAGCAACATATTCACTTGGGCAAAAAGTTTTGAAGGAACTCTCTGCATCTAGCTGGGCCTCCGAGAGGAAAATGTTCTACTGCTTTTATCCACTGTCACTCTTGCTATAGCCCCGAATAGCAGCATAAAATCCAGATGGTATCCTTGGGTGCAATAAACATGATGGATTGCACAAAATGTTCCTAAGAGATAGATATACAGTGCTTGTTGCTCTTCCAGATCTGACAAACTGATATTTGTTCCGGCTTCCACACTGCCTTTTCTCCAAGAAATGGATACCCTATGTACTCCTTCCAAAATGTTCTCTGGGATGGGAGAGGATGGAACCCCGTGATAAAGCAGGCATGGAGGAGGAGAAACAACAGGTTTATAGAGCATTGCAGCCAGTCTGGAAGCCCTTGCACCATGTCCGGTATAAATGTATCTTTTCTTCTCCAGGGCTGAGCTCTGTGAAAAAGAAAATAAAAGAAACCAGACTGCAAGCTTGTAGTTGGTCACCAACTTCAGACAGCGCTGATTGGCGAGTACCAGTACTGTCAGGAACACATAGTTTCCAGCTTCTCCCCATATGAGGTTTGTGGCTGTTGTTTTAGATTTCCATTTCTAATACAGGAAAGAATGAATGTACAAGTTAATAAATATAACTAGGGGTGATCTTTAAAAAAAAAAAGATGGTTGACACACCTTTCAGTTCAACAAGAAGATATACATCCCTCAGTCAAATGATAAAGATCCAGAGGAGTTAGCCATGTTAGTCGGTACTAGTAGCAAAATAGAAAAGAGTCAAGTGGCACCTTTAAGACTAACCAACTTTACTGTAGCATAAGCTTCCGAGAATCACAGTTCTCTTTGTCAGATGCATCTGACGAAGAGAACTATGATTCTCAAAAGCTTATGCTACAGTAAAGTTGGTTAGTCTTAAAGGTGCTACTGGACTCTTTTCTATTCAAATGACAAAGTTTGGGAATGCATTGGCCACAGTGGTTTACCCTGGTTTACCCTGTGTTGAGTGGTTTACCCTGTGTTGAGCAGTACTTAAGCCTCTTTCTCACATACAGGAGAATGAGGTGGCAGAGCCAAGGTGGTAGAATAGAGTGCTCCATTTCAGAATTGGGAGGGGGTGGGGTTCCAGTCCTGAATGCTCCTTCAGGTAAAACAACAACTCCATCCAAATTGAAAACTAGCTCAGCAGAAAGAAAAGTTCTGTTCCTTCTTTATTTCTTGACGTACTTCTTTTCTATTTACAGAGAAATTTTTATTGGGGAGGGGACATATTAAGATATAATTCTCCCTCTGCAGTCAAAAATGGTACAGACTAGCCTACTGGCTTGGGACCCTGACACCCCATTCTCTTGCATGAGTGAACCAAGCCCTAATTTCTACTGAGTATATGTGTCAAGCAGTGATGACCAAGCAGATCTCCCTGGGAGTTAAATTCCATAAAATGGGTGCCACCACAAAGAAGGGACTAGTATTCTATACCACCACTGCTGCAGTGCAAGAAATGCTGCAGCACAATCCGTTCCTCGTGGGATTGTAAATGGACGTAAATGAACCAGGGTCTGTTTTGGCAACTCCTCAGCAGCCTTTTTCGTCTTTTGCAAATAGATGCATGAAGCTGACCCCTCTGTCACACAGAAGGGGCTCTGGGCTGCCACTTTGACCTTCAATCTGTCACCATTATCATGCAGAGTCCATGAATTATGAATGAGCCATCGGTTTGCCACCAAGCGTGCCCTCCCTGACTCCCTGCTCCCCTCGTCTTTCCGCTTCCACCTTTCCGAGGGCAACATGATATGTTGCCTTCCTGTGATTGCTTTATGGAAATGAAAATGCTGCTTGCTGAGAACTGATGGTTATAACTCGACTTTATTGAGCTTCTTTCTCCCTTTCTTCCCTAGGCTAAGTTAAGCAGCAATAAATCTAGTCACCGAGGAAGTCAAGCAGAGCTTATTAAATACACATACACAGAGTGGACCTGGGGCCACAGGATGGCCCACCCAGAGAAAGCATCCCTCATCAGGGCAGGCCTTCCATGAGCCAATATGAAGGGCTTGCCATGAGTAGCCAGCAGGGCTAGAACCAGGAATCATTAATATGGGTTGCTGCTCTACCAGGGCTACCAAACAGAGAGTTTGTTTGGGCAGTGAAGTGTTCCAAGGTTGGTCAGCCATTGGCTCCACCCAAAGGACTATAAAGGCTCTGAGATCAAGATGGAACTTGGTTTAATTAACCAGGCCTGAGACTCATGGTGCGTTTTTCAGGTGCTCCAAGCAGGTACTTATTTGGTAGATCTTTTTGTGTGACCACCTGCCCATAAAGCCATTTGAGATTTATTTTTTAAGAAAATCCCCTTTTTCACTTGCATGTTTTTCCTGCATACGTGGCTCCATTTTTCTCTGTGCAACATGGACACAAATGCTTTGTGTGGATTACTCTGTCCAGCAATCTTCATAGTATTGGATTTCTCAACCCTGTTTGCTCAACCCTAGATTCCCATTCTGATTTCATACCTTCCTTATGCAAATCGAATTCATCATTCAGTGTCCGCTTTCTCAAGCAGAATTTCCCCACAAAATGTATGCATTTTCTAATGTACATTGATAAATCAGCATTATATATCTAAATTATGTACATCATACATATCAATATCACAGAAGTTGTTTACTTACCCAAACCCCCCAACATACATGCACAGTACAAACAAATCTGGGTTATCAGGGCTGAAAAGCATGGATCCAGAACCTCTGCAAATATAAAAAGAAAGGAAGTTGAGAAACTGCTCATCCAGGGCTTTTTTTCAGCTGGAACGCGGTGGAACGGAGTTCCGGAACCTCTTGAAAATGGTCACATGGCTGGTGGCCCCGCCCCCTGATCTCCAGACAGAGGGGAGTTGAGATTGCCCTCTGCGCCGCTGAAGCGGCGCAGAGGGCAATCTAAACTCCCCTCTGTCTGGAGATCAGGGGGTGGGGCCACCAGCCATGTGACCATTTTCTCCGAGGGCAACCCACTGAGTTCCACCACCTCTTTTTCCAGAAAAAAAGCCTTGTGCTCATCCATAATCCTTATTCTGTAGCAGCCTTGTCCTGTTGTTCTATAGTCTTTTCTGTGGCTTCCTGACCATTGTTGAGAGGCACACTTTTAAAAAACCACAGCATGGGATACTGCTCCGAGCCTCTCCTCTGATCAGCAAAGTATTGACATGGAAAAACAGAGGAGGAGCACCCAAATCAATACTGAAGGAAATTTCCATGACATCAGGGAAACTCAGCCAATCACTGACAGAGGATTTATCACACCAAAAATTCCCTGGACACATGATCATTTAGCATCTCTTTGGTAATTCTCTGGTTCTTCCACCAGATCATCTAAGTTAAAGACTTTCTCTTTCACGTGTCCCATTATAGATACTGCGTGTAAAGCCAAAGAAGTTATTTTAAAAGTGCCAACGACTGCATCCAATTTTACTTTATTTTATTTTTTCACCCAGCAGGAGGTGTTGAAAGAGGATGACCTAAGCGAGGAGTGAATGCACAGAACCTGGGGGAAGAGAAGTTGGCTTGTCACTCTCTGTATTTACCAATATGGCCCCCAAACTTATTTTTTCGTTAGTCAGACTGCATGCTGCCTTTCTGCTTCACAAAGACACTCAAGGTGACTAACCTATGATAAAGCCACAGGATGCAATCAGATAAAATGCTAAAAGAGCCACCATTATAGGCTCAGGTAAAACGCACGTCGACCGATTTTGTTCAAAAGCTTTCTAGACTAAAAACGGCTTTAAACTACACCACAGGAGCTGTGGTGAATGAATGAACTCCTTATGGGAAAGATGCCTGAAAAAAGCTAGCAGTACCTGCTAGCTGATTCTTCAAATAATGTGTATGCCAGTAGGGAACCTTCACCCACTGATCTCAGAAGCTGGGCAGGTCCTTCAAACCCTTCGGGCTTTAAAGTTTACAGCTAGCATTTTGATCTGGGCCTGGAAATAAACCTGCAGCTAGTGCAACTGGAAAAGCACTAATTGAATCAAACCATCACTCCACTGATCGCAGTAACGTCTACTATCAGCTCTCTGGGAACTCTGGCAGAGAAGGGTCTTTCCCAATATCAGCTGCCCAGGATAATTTAACTGGAGGCGCTGGGGTTTGAACCCGGGGCTTTCTGTAGGTGAAGCATGTGCCTGACTGCCAAGCTGTTGTCCCTGCATGTTGTATGAATGTTGTCGGACCTTCAATCCGTCTAGCTCAGAATAGTCTCTTCTGACTGGTGGCTATCCTGTAGGGTCTCAGGTGGTCTCTCCCAACTTTTGCCACCTGAGAACCTGTAACTGGGGGCGCCAAGGGAGGAAGCTCGGACTTTCTGCAGTGTGCTCCATCGCTGAGTTTTGGCTTGCCTCAAAACCGTTCCTGCACAAATTTCACATTGATTTTTAATGCTCGCTCATGCAGATGCCCTGAAACACATTGTATGGACCATCAATTTAGTCCACCACTTGATGCAAATTAAGGCAGGTTCAGTTCAGGGTGCAGGGGCCTTCAGACCCTCCTGTCGCCACTTCCTGTTCTTTATCTCACAACCTGAGCAATAACCATCATAAATTCTTCGCTGCAGTACTTCAATTCCCCTCTTCTCTCCTTCCAGCCTTGACAGTGAATTATATCTTTGACGTTTGTACTCCAGCTTCTTTCTGATCCATTCTCTCATTGAGATATTGCTCTCTTAAATTTACAGAGACTCAGATTTGTATGCACCAGCTGCAGCTGGATGTCGCTAAGTCTTGGAGTCTCGCTCAGTCTCTCTGCATGACTGGAATCCTCGCTCCATCACAGAATAGACCAGGATGGCATACGGTGTTCTTCCTTCTCCCGTTTTATTCTCACAACAGTCCTGTAAAGTAGGCTAGGCTGAGAGAGCACAACGAATTCAAGGTCAACCAGTGAGCATCTTGGCAGAGTGGGAACGTAAAAGCAGATCTCCTTATCATGGACAATTGTTCTAACCCAGTGATCTCCACTGTGGCAACCAGGGGTACTGTGGCAATTGCCAATGCATATTCTGGTGCCCACTTGTTTCTTGAGCCTTGGGGATAAAATGAAAAGAATCTTGAAGGGAGCAAAAAAAAATCAAGGACGCCTCAGAGTATTTCCTCAGCTCTCTCTCAAATGACACAAAACAGTGCAGCGATATTGACCTCTAAGGCGAAATGTTGTGGTCCCAGCTTGGACGAAGCATCTGAGGAATTTCAAAGCGTATAACAAAGCTACTTTGTACCTACAAAGCTGCTTGGGAGGTGGGTTAGTTCACTAATGTACAAAGTCAAGCCATTGGTTCATCAGCTAGGGTTGCCAGTCTCCAGGTGGTGGCTGGAGATCTCCTGGAATTACAACTGATCTCCAGGCCATAGAAATCAGTTCCCCTGGAGAAAATGGCTGCTTTGGAGTGTGAAGTCTATGGTATTATACCCCACTGATGTCCCTCCCCAATCCCCACCCTCTCCAGGCTCCACCCCCCAAATCTCCAGCAGTTTCCCCACCCAGACCTAGCAACCCTGGCTGTTTCCACACGGCTTACCTTGTTCCGGAAAACAGCGAAATCTCACACGATAACAGCGTCTTCTCGTGCGATTTCGTGCGAGATTTCACTGTTTTCTGGAACAAGGTAAGCCATGTGGAAACGGCCCAGATCATCAACACTAGCTGGCAGCAGCGCTCCAGGATTTCAGACGGAGAAAGGTCTTTCCCAACACCTGTTAGTGGAGATAGTTTGCCAGGGATGAAACCTGGGGCGTGCAACGCAAATGTTCTACCATGGAGCCATGACCCATTCAAGCATCCTGTTTTCAGCAGCTGAACTATGGAACCAGTGAGTTGTCCGCCAGAGACAGACAGAGAGAGAGAGAGAGAAAGGATCCAGATAAACATATGAAGCTGGCATATACAGGGATCCAAATCAGTGACCCCCCCCTCGGTCAGTATTTTCCACCCTGAGACCCTGGAGAACTGCTGCCTCTTAAAGACAGCAGCAGGGAACTAGATGGACCAGCCATCTGATGTGGCATAAGGCAGCCAAACATGCTCATGAGCAACACCGGCCCACCACCCGAGGCAAGTCTCTTTGCTTCTTGTTACGGCTGCCTCTGCAACAAGGAAGAAAGATGTTGAAAACTGGAGGTGAATAAAAGAAGGAAAGTTTGAAAGCCGAATGTTTGGGAGGAGAGGGAAATGAATGAGTGACCAGCTTGCCTAATAAAGGCGAATGTTCCCCACCCCCCACCCCCGTGGTTTTCAAGTAAGGATAAGTGGTAATGAACCTTAGCTAGTGTTTAGACAGAGAGCAGGACCCAGAAGCACGAGTCTCTTGATCAATCCGTTTCTGCTTCGGTTCACCCTTCCATCCTGCAAGGGCGACGGAGTGAAGAAGAATGCACACAGATTTTATAATCAATTATATTTTACTGCACTTTGATTTCCATTCATCACCCCTGGACATAATTCATTCACTGAGGCCAGCAGAGATTCACAGGCATAAAGAAGGAATCTTGCAGCCTAAGGGTGGGGTAGGAGGGCCACTAGGCAGAGAACCTCTCCCTTCTGCTGCTGCTCAATAGAGCAAGGGGAGAAAAGGGGGGGGGACTAGCATCATACAGCACCAGTTTCTGCAGTCTCCCCTCCTCAGTGCTCCCAGAGATTGCTAGCTAAAGGACCAAATGCAGTGACGTATGCTCCAGCTCCTCCTATTTACTTGTTTGTTCCTAACATCTCTAGTTTAGCTTTTGGGAGGGGATATTTTTTTTTAAAAAAAATGGATGTTAGTTTAGTGTGAATCACTACAGCTGTCATACTTTGGGGTTCAGTTCTGTCTTCAGGGTATTTTCTGAAAGGATCTAGATTTGCCAGCTGTCAGCTGGCACCCCCAGGAGCTTTCGGGGCAAGTCAAATGACATCACTTCCGGTAACATACCTGGAAATGATGTCACCGCATCACATTGACACTCTAGGAATTTTCCAGATCTCGTATGATCCTAGATATGGTAAGTAGAAGCTTATGAATCAGGGAATAGAGTTTGGGGGAATTCTGAAAGTCATGTATAGCGGCAGCAAATATCGGTAAGGCTACGAGTGGAACCTGGAAAAACCTGACGGCTGATGGGCAGAACCAGAGGGAATCTGGAAATGACTGGATTTATTTATTTATTTGCATCCCTGATTCTGGTTGCTTGGTGAGACTCGGTTTTCTGTGTTCTATCAGTGAAACTGCTGTCAGATTGGCAACCTTAGGCCAACTGCATAACCTCAATGCTAGGATTAATATGTTTACAGAAGACCGAAAACAAAGTCTGCAGCATTGTATGTGCGTTTGCACTGTGTGAGCATAATTAAGTTTAATTCTCTGCAGGACTTCATATTACCTGCTGCGGCAGGCTCTTGGACGCATCATCGTCAAAACTGTGTTTATCTGGTGGCCAAGAAGTGTCTCGGGGACTGTTCACAAGTGGTCCGGCATGGCGGCGTCTGCAGACAGCCCTTGAATCAAGATAACAATGGCATAATGAGGAGAGGGGAGGCAAAAATATTCAAGCGAGACAGTAATGTGTTTTTTAAAGACAGAGTACACTGGTTCATTCTGAATGCGTAATAAAACCATTGTAACAAACTCTTAGGCACTGGCATGGCTTCTGCAACCTCAGGAGATGCCATTTAAATCTGAAAACATTACTTCCACCCACAGCTCTGTAGTCTTAACACAGCGGATCCTTCAGGTACATCAGAACCACCCCGCAACCCTACATTTATTGTCATTTGTTTAATGAAATCGCTTTAATACATTCAGAACGCTCGGTGCTTGTCAGGCATCCATCAGGAGAGAGCGGATTTCTCAGCCTGAGGGCGACATTGGGTCCCTGCCTGCGTTTGAGAGCTCAGGGTTGGATTGCTGGCTCTTCCGGTTTCTGGAGCTGGCAGTTCCACGTCACTTGCCTTTTGCCAAGCTGCCAGTGCCAGAGAGCCACCGAAGTTTGCTGCTTGTTATGGTTAGAGACCAAGATGGGGTCCCCTCCCTCCCACTCTGCTCTCTTAATGGCCTTCAGCCATTAACACTGTTTCGGAAATGGCTGTTGTGGGTTTTCCGGGACCCCAGAAAATAACCATTAGAAATTACCCCCCTTTTCTCAAGACCTTTGAGAGCCACTGAGATAGAGGGACCAACCATCTGACTCCACATAAGGTTGCCTCGTGTATTTAATTAGTGCCTTGGGGGAGGGTATTTCACTGTCAAGGTGCCAACACAAAGGAGGTCCTGTCGATACCTGTCCTCCTGTCAGTTGATACAGGGACAAGCATTCCTCACAGCCCCATCTGTATTAACACAGGCCAAGTGGATGTTGGAGCAAGTACAATGTGTTTTATGTATTGTCGAAGGCTTTCACGGCCGGAGAACGATGGTTGTTGTGGATTTTCCGGGCTGTATTGCCATGGTCTTGGCATTGTAGTTCCTGACGTTTCGCCTTAAGAAGAAACCTTAAGAATGAACAGAGCATGGTTTCCAGTTCTGAAAAACACCAGGCTAACAAAACACTCTACACCCGACAATAGCCCTGCAGAGAAGATTAGCATATCAACCACCAATCCATATGCAAAAGAACCTCCTCAGGATACAGTGAAGCCTCCCGCCATTAGCATTCCACACCCTGGGAAACTCTTACAGGATGACTCAGCTCAACCCCACCCTGTGACACTGAGAGATCTCTGTCTTTTGGTGCTACACCTCTGAAGATGCCAGCCACAGCTGCTGGCGAAACGTCAGGAACTACAATGCCAAGACCACGGCAATACAGCCCGGAAAACCCACAACAGCCATCGTTCTCCGGCCGTGAAAGCCTTCGACAATACACTGTTTCGGAAACATTGGCCCATGAGGGGATACTGTATTGCAGTCGTGTTTAGCTGTTACTGCTAAATTATAAAGCCCCATTCATGCACACGAAATTGGAGAATACCAGCAAGGTCTCTGCTCCAAGGGGTTTACTTTCCTAAATTCAGCACAGACTAAACAATTCAGGGGAGGAAGAAAGGTGGAAGCAAGAAGAAGCTGAAGAAGAAATTTGCTTTCTTGCTTGCTTCATTTCTGCAGCAGATGAGAGAAACGTGCTGTGCAGGTGAGACGTGCCAGGTAGAAATCGTTTGGAATCTCTAGCTGAGGATTTGACCATTGGATACCAATAGACAGGATCTCCTAGGACGAGAAGGTATGAAGGAAACATCTTTCCCCTCTCCAGCCTTCAGTCCCCGCTGAGTAATATTGATTCAGCTCCAAAGGAGATAGATCATTTAATTATGTTCCCGGCTAACCAGCTCTTAGCATTGCAAATGAGACATGGGAAGCAGCAAAGCAGCCCGTTGACTTTGCATTACGCAGAAGACGCTACATTTTCTTGGCTGAGAAGAGCCATCATTCATGTGGATGAACCACCCAGGAATACATTATCGAAAGCCCTGTTCAAAGGTGGATAGGCCCCATCCATCATTAGCATTCTTAAGAGGAAGCTTGGTGTGGATGTGTAGCTGTGGCCTCAGGCCCCTGACAATGTGGTGTGCAATGCCGCTATCCTTCCCAAAGGATATTGGCCCAATGGGTGAAAGCTAGCATCATCGGGTTTTGAAAAATATATCACTTGCAAGCCACAATGGCCTTGATCTATTATTTCTTTTTTATTACATTTGGACCCCACTTTTCTTCCTTTATGAAGCTCAAGTGGTGTATTGCATACTAGAGATATCCTATGCGGATTCTGACCTGCTTTACTTCAACAAGACTGCATAAGGTTGCCAACTCTAGCTTGGGAAAGTCCTGGCAATCTGAGTGAACCGGGGGGGGGGGGGGCGGTGGTATAATGCCATAGAGTCCACTCTCCAAAGAATAAGAATAACACTCACCCTTCAGGACAACTTAATGCCCACTCAGAGGGATTTACAAAGTATGTCATTATTATCCCCACAACAAAACACCCTGTGAGGTGAGTGGTGCTGAGAGAGCTCCAGAGAGCCATGACTAGCCCAAGGTTGCCCAGCTGGCTTCAAGCGGAGGGGTGGGGAATCAAACCCAGTTTTCCAGATTAGAATCCTGTGCTCTTAACCACTACACCAAACTGGCCATTTTCTCTGTAGTCTGGGGATCAGTTGTAATTCCAGGAGATCTCCAGATCCCACTGGAGGTTGGCATCCCTACTGCTTTATGTTGTGCCTTCAGACTATGGTGTGGTCTGATGCTGGGACCAACACTGTTCTCTGTCTTAAACATATACAAACACACAAACACACACCCAACTCCTTCCAAGTAGTAAACTAGGAACACAGGCAGCAATCTTGGATAGAATCCCTGGTGGGCTAGTTTTCTACATGCATGGAGTTTTTACTTAATCTTTCTTTTAAAATTTGTATCTCATTTCTCTACAGTCACGGGACTCAAGGCAGCCTACATGATGTTCAAATGGGGATGAGTTCTCTTATCCAGGATGGATTTCTGCAGGACCATTACCGGGCTTAAAGGAAAGAAAAAAATCCTCATTTTATTGTTAGAATGGTGATCATAGCAGAGAGCATAAAAGAGGTCACAGGAGACTTATTGGCATGATTACTCCTTCTTTGGAAATTCTCCCTCATATTTAAGAAAGAACTTGCTGTTCTTATATAACATTTGGGGGGCAGAGTTTTGGGGAGGGGGAGAACTCAGCAGGGATGTGATTCCATAGGGTCTATCCTCCAGGGGAACTGATCCCTGTAGACGAGATATCAGTTGTAATTTCAGGAGAACTCCAGGCCCACCTGGAAGATGGCAGCCCTAAATAACACTGCATTTTCACAGTGCTCCTTTGCTCTCTTTGTGCCTATTGCACCATCTGGTGGGCAGCAAGAGCAATACTTTTGTTCAATCTGACGTGCGTTTACGGATCAAGATCCTCCAACCATGTTTGAGGCGAGGATGAAATCTCTCAGGGTGCTTCCAGTATCCCAGTCTTTCTCCCTCTCTCTCTGCAATCTGGAGTTCCAAATTATCTGTTCTTGGTTCCAATTTGAATGAATTAGGAATCCACGGTTTAATGTTTCAATTCCCAAATTTTGTACACAGCACTGCGCGTGTGCAATTTGCTACACTCGCCGTCTCTTCATTTTCTTATCCTCTACATGACTTTTCCACACATATGCACTGATAAAATATCACAAAACAGCAACCTCCATGTGCTGGAATGTATGACCATGTCATCCTTCTTGCACGCTTCGGCGCACTGAGAAAGCACCACACAGCCACACACAAACATACACATGACCTCTTGATAATTACATGGACAATCCCATCAAGAATTTTTTCTGACCTTTATAAATGTGCCTATGTACACATGGTTTCCTGTTTCCAAATTTGGTACACTGTGCTGTGTGGTTGGCTTTTAGCAACATCTGTGTGTGTGTGTGTTGCACAAGTAAGAAAGGGAGGTTATCCCTCCATTTTTTGGGATAATTTGAGATTTTTCTGAAAACCTGAGCCACCATGGTGTAATCGTTAGTACGTTGGACTCAGATCTGGAGACCCCAGTTCAAATCCCCAATCTGCCATGGAAGATCCATGCATCTGACAAAGAGAGCTGTGGTTCTCGAAAGCTTGTGCTACAATAAAGTTGGTTAGTCTTTAAGGTGCTACTGGACTCTTTACTATTTTGCGATTACAGACTAACACGGCTAACTCCTCTGGATCCTAAAGAGAGTTAATCAATGGGCTTAGACGGGGGTAATTCTTCTTAGGATTGCACTGTAAATGAGTAGTAGGTTGCCCCTGAGGCACAGATCTGGGTATCTACGCTGGGTGCAGCCCCTTGCCTAACATATACATTAACTGTCTCTGTACATAAGGTTTTGTTTTTATACGTAACATATGTAGTGTTTATATGGACATTGTATGTCATATATATGTACAGTCCATGCATAATGCTGAATTATTGATGCTCAAATAACAGTGTGCATGTTTTAAAAATAAATGTGTTTGCTAAAAGCATTTTTACCACTCCTTTCTCTTCAGGTTCAAGTCCATTATGGGTGAGAAATCAATGCAAGGAAACCAAAATACTGCAAAATATTTAAAAAAACGAGTTCCATTTTCAGAAATAAATGAAATAAAAAGAGGTCTTGGGAGGAGCAAAGCAGCTGGGATGAAAAATTTGAAATCACTGGAATAGAGGAGTGGAGTGCACAGTAGAACAGAATGGAACAGTGAGAATCTGCTCTCCGCCCAACTTCCTGCCTACTTCCTGCCGGCTTGACCTCAAGCTCATCAGCACTAAACCAACCCAGCCAAGCCAAACCTTTCAACTTGAGATCAAATTAGGGTTGCCAGGTTGCCTTACCCTCCCAGCAGGAGGAGGGGGACCAAGTGTTTATCTTCCTGGCACTCAGGGAGTCATGCGTGTGGCCCCACACTGGCACAATGACGTCACTTCTCAGAAGTGACGTCATCGCGCAAGGCTGGGGAATCTGCATGCGCTTATCTGTGAGCCAATTTGGGCCCCAAACAGGCCCTATTTGGCCCATTTGCACCCCAAATTGGCCCATTGCAAAGCATGGGAGTGCTCTTAGGGTGGTGCGACAATGTCAGTGATGTCATCACGCCAGCCCCGGGAGCACACCTGGGAGGCCCATTCCCCGCCTTTCCCCTCTGTTGGCCAGGTAAGCAGTGGTGGGGGTCAAAAGGTGGGAGCAGGGGATTCCCCGTTCCTGGCAGGGGACTGGTAATCCTAGGTAACACTGTGAGGTGTGAATATGGGCTAAATGTTTTGGTTGGACAGCATGCCCGCCATGTCTGTGGAATCATTTTCTCTCCCCTCACTGTCCCTCCCCTGCTCCAGGGAAACAGAAATATAAGGACAGCACAAAGAATAATACAGAAAGCAGAATCACACCAGATGTTGTGTCACCGTCAGAAAAACAATATCTGGCCTAGTCAGTTCTTTTGAGATTAATGAATGAGGCAATTGATGGCTAGATTTTGTTTAGTTCCATTCATCAGGTATATCTTTACCGTTATCTCTGTTGTTTCCCCCAAAGACTGCTTAGGATTAAAAGCTCTCTGAGACAGGGCTCTGTCTATTTTTGCTGTTGTTCATTAAATTCTATAATAAAAATAATGATGATGATACAGTGCTGGAAATGTCAATGGCTGGCCAGCTTAGTAGAGTTAACTTTTGGAGACTTTATTATTGCATCCCAAAGTTACGCTCTGCTGCTCGGGCCCACTTGCCAATCAAACCCTGGACAAACTCTGCTGATACCAAGTGATCACGTAACAGACGGGACCTTGGGCAGGGGACATGTTGGTGCATGCCAGGCTGTCCGTAACAAGATAGCTCAGTGTCTTGTGTTTTGTTGTCCTGTTCTTTTAAAGTTAGCGTCTCCAGTCCTATGATACTCACCCAGACCTTAACACTGCAGAGCTGGCTGACAGACCAAACCAGGGTTCAGGTTGCCAACTAGTCACGGATAAACAGCCTAGGCTGCTCCTGTGTCTTTTAGAGAGGGTTGATGGGCAGAAATTGGCAGGTGTCACTTTGATCAACTGCTCGTTGCTGTAAAGGCAATATGCTGTTTAAAAGCCACTGTTCAAAAGTTAGTTTCCTATATCTGAAGAAGGGAGCTCTGGCTCTCAAAAGCTTATGCCCTGGAAATGTGTTGGTCTCTAAGGTGCTACTGGACTCAAATCCTGCTGTTCAAAAGTTACCCACCCTAATCAAGGGTAAAGGCTGCTTTGTAGTCGAACTTTCCTTTAATGCAACTATATTCATGTATAGAGAAATGCATATGGATGTAAGAGGGTGGTTAATTTGCTCGTTGGTTTATTTTAGTTATTTTGAACCTGCTCCATGAGAAAAAAAAACACCCTTGGTTCCTGGGGCAGCTAACAAAAATCAAAGCAATTAAAATCACATATGCACAGAGATAAAAATTAAACTTACAAATTGTAGAAACAGCAGACAGGATGAAAAGACTCATCACAGCAAGAGGAATATTAAAAACCAGCAAGCAATTGAAACCTCCGAGCAATCAGCAGAATATAAAGCAATATAAATGAAATACAGATTCAAAACAGCACCATTAGAGCAGATGATACAATCACTTTCAGGTTCCAGAAAGGGAGGGGGAAGGATTTCACCTAAATGCCTGGAACAGAAAAGAAGCCTTTACCCAGTGTTGAAAAGACAGCAGATCCAGTGCCAGAATTGAAAGGGAGGCAGAGCCAAGCCCTGATACATACCTTCTAACATTGCACAGGTATTTAACACCTAACACCAGCAATTGCTATACTCAGGGCTGGAGTCAGGAGTTGGCAGGGCTTTTTTTCAGCAGGAACGCGGGGGAACGGAGTTCCGGAGCCTCTTGAAAATGGTCACATGGCTGGTGGCCCCGCCCCCTGATCTCCAGACAGAGGGGAGTTCAGCGGCGCAGAGGGCAATCTCAACTCCCCTCTGTCTGGAGATCAGGGGGCGGGGCCACCAGCCATGTGACCATTTTCTCCGAGGGCAACCCACTGAGTTCCACCACCTCTTTTCCCAGAAAAAAAGCCCTGGGAGTTGGTATAGTTGAACAGATGCCAGGGTCTTGTGAGGACCTGCTTCCAACCCCTGACCACAGTCTTTTCTTTTTTTTAACTTACGACTTTTTAGCCCTAGCGTGGGTCTGACATGTTTATCAAAGAAGAGGTGCAATGCAAAGCCATCTGGTAACATTTCTTATCCCAGTAGGTTGTTTATGGGGGTTTGGGGTGAGTAGAAGCGAAACAATCCGATCCGATCCAAGCCACACAGTCGCGTCCGACCCCTGGCTACTCCGCAGATCGTCCCCCTCCAGGCCTTTCTATCCTATAGCGTGTCGAGAGAGATCCGCAGAGCCTCGCAGTGAAGTTTTTACAGGGTAGTTCACCATTGCTTTCCCCAACCCAACACACTTAGCCGTACGACAGCCACGAAAGGTAAGTCATATGTTGCCACCCCCTTGGCACTTTGAGCCAGTGTGGGATAAGGGGGAGCGAAACAATGCATTGGTGCTTTACGTCCACGTGCGCAAATTCATAGAAGTGCACTAAAATAATTTCACCCGATCCAATATTTCACTTCTAGGGTAGTAAAAGTAGTCCCCTGTGCAAGCACCGAGTCATTACTGACCCATGGGGAATGTCGCATCACGACATTTTCTTGGCAGACTTTTTGTTACGGGGTGGCTTGCCATTGCCTTCCCAGTCATCTACACTTTACCCCCAGGAAACTAGGTACTCGTTTTACCGATCTTGGAAGGATGGAAGGCTGAGTCAACCTTGAGCTGGCTACCTGAACCCGGCTTCCGCCAGGATCGAACTCAGGTAATGACGAGCAGAGCTTGCAGTACTGTAGCTTACCACTCTGTGCCATGGGGCTCCTATTTCACTTGTAGGCACCCGATAAAAGAAGAAACGTTAGTGGGCATATATGAGCGACAGTGTTTCTAAAGATCATCCTCAATAGACAAATTAAGATAGAGGGTTTTTTTCATCAAGGTCGAATCCCTGGAAACACACAGCTACTGCAGCAAAATAGAACCTCCATGTTCAGAGGCAATCTATCTCTGAATACCAGATTCTGGCGACAAATATCAGGAAAACTGAATTGTGGCCTAGCTTCTTAATTAAATAACTACAGAAAGGCTTCCAGTCCCGAGAAGTGCTTTGCTTGGCCTGAACCAAGCCCTGGTTAGCGACAATGCCTGGACCCCTGGCGTATAATGGAGGTCACACTACGGTGATGGAATGTAGACTTGAAAGAACTTCCGTGTGTGTGCAGGGGAGGGAGGGGGGGAGCTCCAACAGGCCCATATCCTATTAACCATTAGCAGCCAAGAACTCCTCCCCGCTTTTAGCAGCCATTTAGTCATTAAGTAAACAGCTCTTTGCACAACCCCGGAGAATGCACCAGACAGAGATTTCTAGCTTTCCTTCTGAATGTAAATGGGCCTTTAAGGAGGATCAAACATGAGCTACGAGTTGAATTCTTCTTTAGAAGAGATGGACTCTTTTCACCCCCTGGGAGTACAGAAATATATTTTATGTGGTTACTGAAGCTTTCTGTTTGCAAACAAATTTACCTTGCTGCTCCACAAACAATCTTGTGGTGGTCACAGGGGGAGTGTTATGAGAGACCAAACCACCAAAGTCCTGTTTTGAATCCAGCTCACATTTGTAAAGCATATTTGCCCTCCGGAGCAGCCAGGGAACCAATTGGACCATTCTGGCACTACCTTGTGTTAAATTCAGAAGAGCTCAAATCAACAACAGGACAGAAATGACTGGTAAGAATTATTTATTGTTTTATAGGGAGCCATCACTGTGCCATGCTGGGGGATCTGCAGAGGACAAAAAGACAGGTCCTTGCCTGCAAGGAGCTTCCAATTTTAAATTTAAGGCGAGCAAGTCAAGCACAGGAGGGAAGGGAAAGGGAGGCAGGGATAAACTGGGGAAGAGTCTGCATTTATTCCCCTTATGAGTGCATAGGCTTCGGTTTAGTAAGGTGGGGGGGGGTAAAGGGTCGTGTCGAAGGCTTTACAGAAAAGCAGGTGTTTTAAGGAGGATCTGAAAAAAGTGAAAGGAGCGAGGAAACAGGTGTACTGGGAGGTGTGGCATGAGAAAACGATTTCATTTCATAGAATCTTAAAGAGTTATTAGCAAAGGGGGTCACACTATTGGACTCACAAGCCAAAGGACGGCTGGAAAGTCCCAGGATGCTGAAGGGAAGCAGAGCTGGCGATGATCAGTGCTTGGATGACTCCTGCGAACTCCCAGAGATGCAGTTCCAGGATGGAAGAAAGGAGGGCAAGAAATCTAGACAGTCTATTGTAAAGTGATATGCAAATGGTTTCTTCACAAGCAATCAATCTAAAGGAAAAGCATAATTAATTGAGAGGATGCAGTCACCTGTCAACATAGGCACCATCTTGGAAGAGGCACCCCCCCCCATGGTAGAGAGAGAAGGGGGAATGCCTCTTCCAAGACAGTGTCTGTCACCTCCAGTTAATTATTTGTTTCTTTAATCTGTGGCCGGAGGGCTTGGAGCTACATTTTTAGCAGGCCATAATACTAATCATTGTAGCCATAATACTAATATTCCCAATATATTTAATACTAATATTGTGCTCAGTTTGGCCTGACATGCTAGCTTTCTATATGCAGAGAGGTGTGAGGTGAGGTTTTTTCCCTGGATGGGCAGTATACAGTCAGGCAATTATCCCACCTGCATTTTGAAGTGGTTCAGTACAAGAGAGAGCAACTGGCTCCGTGTCACTGAGTGGGAATCAGGGCGGAATGTGGATTTGAACGCAGCTCTCCTCTTGTCCTCATCCACCACTAAACGCTGTGCCACTTTAGCTCCTGATCTCTGTGCCCTGCATCTCAGAGACCTAACTGTCCGTAGCTACCAACACAGTAGGGTCACAGTGATAAAGAAGGGCCCATCAGGTCCCATAAAGATCATCACTCTGCTTGGCTTCTCAGCCTGAATTTGTCAAATTGGGTCGTTGGTTCGTTTTCACCACCTTTAATTTTCCATGTTTTCTGGCTATGGCCTAATTTTTTGGGGTAAAAATCATTACTTTTCATTTGTTGTAGTTCACCAAAAGCCCCTCTTCTTCACAATATTTGATCATCTGACTGCTGATCCTTCCTTGTTGAGCCTAGACAACCTGCTTTGCTCATAGTCCGTAGGAACTGGAGTTGATGATCTGCTCATTCTTTCTTCTCCGAAGGCACGAGAATTGAGGCTGAGCTTCAGAGGAGGTGGATGGTACTAAGTGAGGAGAGGGCTCCAGAAAGACATCCGGCTGGGAATGTCTGCAGGGATAACCCCAAGGAGAATACTTTGATCTTCGGGCCTGCACAGGAGAGCTGGGAGGAGCTCCATCGGGCAACCCAGAACGGCAACATCCGCCTGGTGAAGCAGCTTTTACAACAAGGAGCTGGGACGGAGTGCAGGTGCGGAGAAGGCAGGTGTATTGCTACCATCTCTGCTAGCAAGAAGAAAGCGTGGGTATAGGCTTGCTGTAAGTTTGCCAAACAGTCAATAATTTCACTTGGCGAACTGGTAGCCTAGGCTAGCCCGATCTCATCAGATTGTGGAAGCTAAGCAAGGTCAGCCTTGGTTAGTAATTGGATGGGAGACCTCCAAGGAGGACTAGGATCGCTATGCAGAGGCAAGCAATGGTAAGCTACCTCTGTTAGTCCCTTGCCTTGAAAACCCCAGCAGGGGTCATCATAAGTCAGCTATGACATGATGGCACTTTCCACCAACAACAACTGGTAAAGTTGTGTTCTATCAGGTGACTAAGATCGGGGCCTAAAAAGCCCCAGTACTCTTCGGTCCTGACAAAGGAAGGACCCCCTACCTTGGTGACTCCTTTAGCTCGTCTTGATAGAATTCTGTAAGGCCCATGACTGGAAGAGGGCGAGCTGTATGGGGGTGCCTGGAGCTCAGCAATTCTGCCAGGCTGAATATAAAGGGCTTTTTTAAAAATGAGAATTCTGTCTTGTGATATTAATATAAATCTTATTTTTTCATTTCAATGCCTCTTTTTATTTTCCACAATGGAACGCACGTTCTATGTGCATAATTTGCAGTGTAAGAAGAAAGCCATGAGAATAAGCTTATAAAGATGAGGAGGGGAGGAAATGAGAGATTCCTCCCCAGATAATTAACATTTTCAGAGTCCTCTGCGGAGGGAGAACGGAGAACGATTAGTTAAACCAATGATATTCATTCAGTGGCTTGGGAGCCATCTGTGGCTCTTCTGAGTCCTCTTATTACCCCACATGATGCCTACCACACATTTCAGGAAAGTGGACGAGGTCCATGCTCGGTGCGGCTTGTGGTTGATGGTGGTTCCCAGCTTGAAAGAGCCACAACCAGGTCAGCTGCAAGGGTTCTTAAGGCCTCATGCCAGAGATGGAAGTAAATGGTTGGATACGCAAGCGTATCTCTCTGTGAGCTGTGGAGGAGATACCACAAAACCAAACATTTGAAGCCTAGTGCAGAAACACCTTTTGGTTTTATTTTTCTAACCCCTTCCAGGGATCAGAACGGGTGGACTCCGTTGCATTTGGCTTCCCTGAATGGTTGCGTTGCTTTGGTGAAATTCCTCGTCCAGCGTGGAGCAGTGGCCCATGCCTGCAACAAGGCTTCCTACACGCCGTTGCACCACGCTGCTTGGGGCGGCCATACCCAAGCAGCAGAATTCCTCCTCACTCGGGACGTGCCAGCGATGGCGGCGACCCAAGGAGGCCTAACCCCGCTGCACTGCGCGGCTGCCAACGGACACATCTTGATGGTGCAGCTGCTCTTGTGGCATGGGGTGGATCCTGCCAGCATGGACATGAACCAGTGGGCGGCCTTGCACTGGGCGGCCGCAAACAACCAACTGCACATCATGGACCTGCTGGTGTCCCAGGGCATCAGTCCAGATCTTGGTAGCAAGGAGGGAGTCACTCCGTTGCACGTAGCAGCCGAGGCTGGACGAATTGAAGCGCTACGTTTCCTGCTAGCTAAGGGGGCCAATGTGGATGCTCAAGACGGTTTAGGAAGGACGCCCCTTTCTATTGCTTCTAACAATGGCAACCAGGCGGTAAGGCTGATAGTTCCCTTGCATCATTGTTACCCATGTATTAAAATTTGCGTCCTGCTTTTCTGAATAAATATCAAAGCGTAGTTGGCAGTTCTCTCCACTTCAGTCAGGAAGGCAATGATGGGCTGGGGCTGGGGGCGCTATTCCTGGGCAGCCATTCTGAAGAAATTATCCCACTAGTTACTATAACATGATTAGCTCTTATTTGACTGTACTCTCATATTGCCAAACATTCTATGAATCCAAGGACACCGCCGTGTAAGAGGCTGCAGATCAAGTTTAATTCACTTTATCTTGCCTTTCCTCCATGGAGCCAAAACTAGCATACATAGTTCTCCCAAATCTCTCCTCCTCTATTTTATCTTTACACCTACCCTGTAAGGTAGGTTACGTTGAAAGAAAAAAACACAATTGGGCCAGAATGGCTCCATCCGCTTCCTTTTTGATTGGGGAATTAATCCCAGTCCTGCTGGTCCGAGGCTACAACTGTAATCATCACCCCACGATGGAAGCTTTTCATTTGATGGTGTTTGTATCTAACTGCCTTTTAAAACTTTACTTTTTAAAAAGTACTTATTTAATTTTTAAAAATGTCCTGAGTGTAAACTGACCTCAGCATTCCTAGTTAAAAGCCAAAGGGAAGAACGGTTCTTGAAGTGTTCACATCTAGAGATACCTTAAGAAGCTGGGGGATGCAGAGAGCGGTTCCGCATTCCACGCAGTCATTTTACACAGCAGGGATCTAAAGACAGTGGCTCCTACCTTTGCTGTGAGGAACGATAGGACAGTTATCACTTGGGAGAACTGGGAGCTGAGGAGTGTATTTATGATTTAATGTTCACTGACTCAGGAGGACGTGTGTGAGCAATGCAAAAAGACCTTTATTGCAGGGTAAGTTTGAATACACAGCTGCTAAATGGGTGGCACACCCTTCCTGAATTCCGGCCGTTCTCTCTTCAGATTGTGAAATTGCTACTCCAAATCAAGGCAGATGTGAACGTGACCGACTGCTACGGCTGCTCCGCTCTCCACAAAGCCGCGACTGCTGGACACCTGCCCGTCGTCTGCCTCTTGGTAGGAGGAGATGCCGCTGGAGTTAACAGACGAGATGGTCTGAATCTGACTGCTTTGCACCGAGCAGCCAGCTGTGGTCATATCAGCATCACCAGCTGCCTCCTGGACCATGGAGCTGATGTCAACGCAGTCGGTTGGCTTGGCAAGACCCCGCTGCACCTTGCTGCGGAAAAAGGACACTACTCTTTAACGGAACTTTTGTTAACAAAGGGAGCGGACCCCACGCTGAGATCTTGGTGGAAGGAAACAGCCGAAGAGTTGGCATCCGAGAGACCTAGTTTTAAAGCCATCTCCAGCCAAGCCTTTCTCGACTCCCTCTAGTCTCTTCATATCGGTGCCCGCTGCCTCCTGACTCTCTCCCCTGGCTCATCTAATCCAGTGTAGATGGATCACATTTTTAATGTACTTATAGTTTTGCAACTTGTAACCACTCCGTTATTATAACACCAATGCAGTGTTATCATATATATGTAAATTGCCATCTAGAGATATTATGGATTATATGTGAGAATTAAATCCTTTACAACATACAATATATGGAAGGGGCCATGGCTCAGTCAGTGGCAGAGTACCTGTTTGGCATACACAGGTTCCAGGTTCAATTCCCATTACCTCTGATTAACACATCTCAGCTACCAGGTGTTCGGAAAGGCCTTTCCTTCTGAGTCCCTGGAAAGTTGCTGCCGGAGCAAGCAGACAATACTGACTAAGATAGATCAAGATTCTGAGTGACCAGTAGCAGGCAGTTTGATTTAAGGAGGGACTGGGGCTCAGTTGCACAGCAACTGCTTTGCATACAGAAAGTCACCGGTTCAATCCTCAGTGTTTCTATCTGAAAGGATTAGGTAGCAGATTATATGAAAGACAGAGCCACTGCCAGCTCAGAGCAAACAGCACAGAGCTAAAGGAGTCAAAGTTCTGAACTAGCAGAAGGCATTCAATTGCCTTGTTAGCAGACCCATTACTAAATTTTATGCCAATATTTGTCTCTATTCAGCAGCTAGCATTATTTAGCTCAAAAATCCATAATATATATCAACTTGACTATCTGGACTGAAATGACAGTTCTGATAAGCAAAACATTTTTCAGGGGGAACGCACTGGAACAGGGTTCTGGCCCCTCTTCACAGAGTTCCATCACCTGTTGGGAATTTGAGACTTGGGCTGAGTGGGGAGAAAATACGGAGTATTGGCCCCTCTTTCTTTTAAAAAAAAGGCACTGCTGATAAGGAACGAGAAAATTCACACTGCTCATAATATATTTTAGTCAGCCCTTCCTAAAATTTTATTCTGGGGGCAAATGAAGCATTACATTAGGGATCTATGACTGAGTCTCTTAGCATGTGCTTTTGAAAAGCAGCTGGTAGGTGCTGGTTTGGATAGTGGTCACTGTGCCGTGTGTGTGTGTGTGTGTGTGTGACATGCTGTTAAGTTGCTTTTGTCTTATGGCAACCCTATGAATTAATGAGTTCCAAAGTGTCCTATCATTAACTGCCTTGCAGACTGAAAGCCGTGGCTTCCTTTACGGAGTCAATTCATCTCACGTTGGGTCTTTTCCTTCTTTCTTCAGCCATTTCTAACATTTTTGTCTTTTCCATTGAGTCTTGTCTTCTCGCAATGTGTCCAAAGTATGATAGCCTCTGTTTACCTTCCCTTCTCCCATCTAATGTTTTCTTAGTAGACATCCTCCTCCCCTGTACGGCTAGTAGCTTACTATGAAAGATAAAATCATACACACAGGCAATAGGCTAGAGGAACTAAGCAGATATAGAATAACATACAGGAGAACCACTGTAGTGCAGTGGTTAGAGTGGCAGACTAGGAAGGTCTGGGTTTAAATCCCTACTTAACCATGAAGCTCTGGGTGTGATCATGGGCCGGTCATTCTCCTTTGGGTCTGATCTACCACACAGGGTTGTGAGAATGGAAAGGGTACAGCCAGGGCTCATTTTGAGGGAGAAGACACAGGAACGCAGTTCCGGTAGTTCTTCAAAGAGGTCACATGTCAGGTGGCCTCGCCCACCTGACTCTCGGCCACTTTGGGCCCGTTGCGGCCTGGATTGGGGCCGAAACAGCCAGGAGTGGTCCTGAAATGGCCTAGATCGGGCCTCTGATGGGTGGTGGATCACTCTCCCACTCAGCAGCGGCCCAATCCTGACCATTTGGGGCCCCCTTTTGGCCATTTTCAGCCCCTTTTTGCCATTTTGGGTCCAATATTAGCCCTGAATGGCCCGGATTGGGTCCAAAACAGCCAGGATAGGTGATGTCAGGGGGTGTGGCATATGCAAACCAGTTATGCTAATGACACACTTCTGGTGATGTCAAGGGGCACGGCATATGCTAATGAGTTATGCTAATGAGTTCCTGCAGCTCTTTTTCTACGAAATGACCCCTGGGTACAGCCATACATGTACTGGAGGGTGGGGAAATCAAATACATATAATTAAAAAACAGTAAAAAAATAAAAATGGGGTACAGAAAAAGGGAAGAACAACCACAGAGAATTTCAACTAAGACACAGGGTCTGCACTTTAAAAAGAAAAAAAAAATTGTCATATAGGTGTTCGTAGAGTCCTGCCAATTATAAGAAAAAATCCTCCCTCTCCCCCGGCATGAGTAAGCAAACATTGCTATGCTGGAGTTGGAGTCCTAAATAACTGGTATGCATTCCAGGATCCAATTATTCAAAATAAGATGACCTACTTGACACTGCCTCACAAAAATACATGTTATGGAGATGCAAACAGATGGTAGGGCAATTCCATTATAGGATATGGCATTTACAGCAAGCTAAGATGGTATACTGTAATCCATGTCCCTAATTATCACCTGGCCATCCTGAAAATAAACAATGGAGAGAAAACAGCTAGCAGTTTTGAAGCATCCCAAAATTTCTAACACATTTATTGTGGCACAAGCTTTGGTGGACTATAGCCTACGTCATCTAATGCATGAAATGTTTCCTCTATTAGCATACATTCAGATATAGGTACAAACAGAAACAAGACCTAGCTGAAAAGGAAAACTATTATTTATTTAGAGCACGCCTTTCTCACTATGACCCAAGGCGGATTACACAGTGCAAGTGAATACAGTATAATCAACAGCTAGGACATCACTGAGCAAAACACAATACGATCCACAATTAGGACATTCAGTGGACATATACAATAGGGTGTGGTAGCAGAAGGTTGGAAAACAAGCACAAAGCCAAAATACAGAGATGAAATCATTCTGAAACAAAGCTTAATTAGTTAACATAACTATTAGAAACGTGGAAACTATCCAGTAGGAACATATCTACATCAGCAGCTAGTACCCAATAGCATACTCTATACTCCCTGTCCCTTATCAAGGCATCTATCTCTCTGAGCTATTTATGACACAGCCCTATAATCTGAGTAGAAAGCCCTCCTGAATAATGAATTGTGCTAATTGATAAATTGAGAGAACAAGATGTGGGGGGAGGTAGTTGTGAATTTCCTGCATTGTGCAGGGGGGTGGACTAGATGACCCTGAAGATCCCTTCCAACCCTATGATTCTATGAATGTTAGGAACAACAGATAAATAACTCTGAAGAAGGGCAATTATTTTCTGCAGTGAGCGAGCCACTCCCGGTCCCAGTCTCTATTGGGGGTCATGGCTGATCGTAATTAAATCTGCACGGAAATGCCAGCTTCTCCCAACTGGTCTGGAACAGGCAAAATCAAGATGAACGAGGTGAGGAATTACAGGAGGGGCCACAACTGGATAATCCCACCCCGCCCCTTTGGCACAACTACCCTGGGAGTAAACTCCATTGATCTTAAGCTAGTTGGGGCGGGAGGCGCACGTAGGAGTCGAGCCCAAGAGCCGCGAAAGAATCTCGCGCTTGCGCACTGGCCGAGCGCTCGGCCCTGCAGCCTCCCGCCCCTCCCACCAGAGAATCGCCCAGCGCGAGGCCGCCTCGCCCCGTTTGCGGCTGCGCTGCACAGCCCGGAAAGGGAGTTTTCGCGAGCTGGAGGCGCGTGGGGCGGCTTCTCTGCGTCCTTCCTGTCTCCTTTGCAGCGGGCCGAGATGGTTTTCCTCTCTCCGTCGCTTTGGATCCGATCCCGCTTGACCGATCGCTTCTGGAGGAAGCAGGAGGTGCTGCAGTATGCACGGGTAAGGGCGCTGGAGCGGGGCTCCCTGGCCACCTTCAGTCCACCTTGCTCTCCCAGAGCAACTGCACAATGCCCTGGGGCCGTTTTGCACTTGCTTTTCTTTAAAAATTGCACCTCGTCTGTTTCAGGGGCCCTTTTTCATTATGTTTTATTTTGAAAGAGGTTTCTTCAACTAGGCGTTGGCTTTCTGCTGGTTTGCAAACGTGCCTTTATATACCCTATTACATCGTTTATTGAAATGGCTTTACAGTTGACTGTACTGACTCACACTGTGTAATCTCCCTTGGGTCTTAACAAGAAAGGCGGACTATAAATACTGTAAAAATTAAAGAAGAGCTGGCATGGCTAGGTCGAAAGCTTGTAACTTATTAAATATTGAATAGGAATGTGTGGCGGCTTCCACCCAACACTAAAAATAATACTTAACATTATGAAAAAAGAACAACAACCCTGCCTTAAATCACAACGGCCAACCATTTAAAAGTTAATGTTTGAAACAGTTAAAATACAGGAAACAAAATAAGCATCAGAGATGCAGGAAAAGGGGCAACATAAAGCAAGCAATATAAACAGGGAAGGCAAGAAAGACTGCCATCGATGCTTGAGAGAATAATGCACAGTGAAGGGACTCAGGGCTGGCTCTGGAGTAAACCTGCATGGGTTTGATTAGCTGGAATCAAGAGAAGTTAAAAGCATATTTAAAAGATTAATGGAAACTAGGTTCATGGGAATTTTTCATGTGTAAGCATGCAGTCTGAATTACGGATAGAGGGGAATCCCTAGTCAGGAAGTTATAAGTGGCTTTTGGTTCCTTACCTCCTGCAGCATACGGATAATAATACTGGTCTGCCATAAAAGGCCAGTATAATGTAGCACCTGAACTTACAAGTTGGGGGGGGGGGACACAATTGGAATCTCACCCCTGCTGTGAATTCACTAAGCGAGCTCTAACAAGCCCCTCTTGCTTCTCACCTCCAACCCCATGTAGGAATGATGATATTATTGACCTACATCAGAGGGTTGCTGTAAGAAGTACTGCCACAAGACGATGTCTGAGGCCTTTAAACATTTGGGAAGCACTATATAAATGCAAAGTGTTGTAAAACTGAAATCAAGTACAGTGGCTTCCAAGCTTTCTTTGCAGAGAGAACCCATTACCTATTAACCTCCTCTGTGCATCTGTTTTGGCATCTCTGTTGAGGAGGATTCTGGGGTAGGCTGTAGATCAGGCCCCAGAATTTCCTACAGCAAACAGTGGGGACTCTAGCAGGTGCTTTGAGCTCCATTACTGAGCTAGGAGGTCCATACTGTTGTTTGGGAGTGGGGGTGGGGGTGGGCTCCAAAAATTGGCAACAGCCTTTTTGGTGATGGATCCAAAACTATAAAATGTTGTTTTCTTATCTCTTTTCCGAAGGCTGCAAAGTTATATTTCTTTCTTCATGCCTTTTAATTCTCCTGGTGTTTTTTTAAAAAAGCCTATTTTTTAAATTCTGATTGTATTCTCTAAGATCTGAGGAAGAGAACTGTGGTTCTCGAAAGCTCAAACTACAATAAAGTTGGTTAGATTTAAAGGTGCTACTGGACTCTTTACTAGTCTCTAAGATTTTATTCTTGATGTTTTAAATTTAGATGGCCAGTTTTGTTATTTTTATGAGCTTTGCATGGGTCATGTCTGTGCCATGTCATGTATGGCCTTATAGGTCATGTCTGTGCCAGAAGGTGGGGTATAATTCAGTCTCAGAGAGGAATCCTCAATAACCTTTCAAGGGTTTCCCAGAATGATGAAACCATTGTGCTTCCCTTTAGTTTCTGTGGACTTAAGTCCACATGTTGTCTCTAAATCTATTTGGGGGGCAAGGAGGGAAGGATCAGAAAGAACGGGTATAAATTTATCCTCCCTGGTCATTCAGAAAAAGGAAGCATTTGCTAAAATGCAGTCCCAATGTTTTCCATTTCTGGATTTTTCAGGAAAGGGTGGTAGTGGGCTGGCTTTTCGTATCTAGTAGTGACTTAGTTTCCTTGAGATGTTTTCAACAGCATGGGACTTGAGTCTTGATAAATGCTTGTGCTAAAGGGACTGTAGGCTATACTACTGGGTGCTGTCTGTTGATGCAGGTATGCCCCTACTGGTTAGTTTCCTTGTCATTTAATTTGCCCTGTCAAATTGTTTCTGTTTCGTTTCAGCTCTATATTCAGATGTATGCTTGTACTCAGATTTCTCCTATTCATACATGTTGTATTGTTTATCGAGCACCCCAGCTGTTGATTGTATTATTCAAATGCTGTGTTAATCTGCTTTGAGTCCCAGTGAGAAAGATAGATTATAGATGATGATGATGATGATAAATTAAATGTGCTGAGGGTCATGGTGTTAGTTGATTAATCTTCCAGTGAAGATTAATCTAAGGTTTTTCAGAGTGCTGCGTGGAGGGATGGGAAATTCTATATGGTTGAAAGTGAGGCCTTCCTTCTCCTCATTATTGAATTGACTCACGTTCTGCATTTCTCTCCCTTTCAGCACTTCCGTGGGCGGAAGAACCGTTGCTACAGCTTGGCTGTCCGAGTGGTCCGGCGGGCCTTTGTATATGCTACAAATGCCAGATCCCTGCGAAAGAGAGACATGAGAACGGTAAGGAATGATACCAAAAAGTTGCCAAGACATTTCCATGTTTCAAATACATAGAAACTCAACGTTCCAATTTTTACTTTCAGCTGTGGATTACAAGGATCACAGCAGGTGCTCTTGAGCATCATGTGAAGTATCACAATTTCATTGGAAATCTTTATAAGGTAAGCTGCTCTCTTCATTTCCTGTCACCTCTCCTGTTTTGCTTCCCCGATGGCCAGCGTGCATTTCTGCAATCTGCCAAGCAGCCCACCACATATAGCAGTTAAATGTGGAGGCTTCCAAGCACCTCAAAGGTCATGTGGACAGCATTCACTTTAGTTAGTATAAGGGTTGGGGTAGTGTAGTGTTTAGAGTGTTGGACTAAGAATGCGGAACCACCCCGCCCTCAATTCATATCCTTACCCAGCTATCAAAATTACTGGATGGTGGTGATCAGTCACTCTCAGGCCATTCTGTCTCACAGGGTTGATGTGAAGATAAAATGGAAGAAAGGAGAACCATATACTCTGCCCTAGCAAGAAATGGTTTAAGAGATAGAATCCTACCCTGGTTTTGTTTTGGGGGGGCTATCTCCTCGTTTTGAACTGGCTGGAAAGAGCATTATCTGTAGTAGAATGCCCAATACCTCCATCAAACATCCCAATAAATGAGTCTTAAAAGACAGATAATTCATAATGAACATCTTGACAGTGCCAAAGATTTTCTAAGCCAGGCTTTGGAAATCAAGTCTTGTACCTGAGCCGTGGAAATATTTGACTTTTTAAATATCGGCAAGTGGTAGGAATGAGACAGCTCCCTCAGAACTTAAAATTTGCCATACTAGTATAAAAAAAGTACAATCATATCCTGAGTCATAGATCTGATGTTTTGTAGAAAGCTGCTATTCAAGATTTGGGTGGTGTTTGTTGCTAGTATTATTTTCTTCCTTTCTCTTTCCCTTGATTCTATAAAGAGATGTTGAACAATATGACTGAAATTTTGAAGTAAGATACATAAATTTATGTTGCTAGTTGCTAAGGGCTTGTTCACTTCTATAAGACTATGGCATATACTCCAATGGCCCCATCTTTGTCTTTTGGGGCTGCCTTATTAAGATTTTCTTTGTGTAATTGATGAAGCTGACATTTTTCAGCTCTTTGTCCAAAGGCTAAAAGTAAAAAGAGAAGTGTTGCAAGAGCTTATTGGTGAATTAGAATCTAAATGTTCTTTTAAAATTTCTCTTTGGCTTGAAACTGCTTGGAACCAGTTCTGTTCCCCTGTCCATGGCTTGATGCCTGTTTTCTTACATTTCAGTGTCGGGTGGAATTGAACAGGAAAGTCCTGGCTGACCTGGCGATCTATGAGCCAAAGACATTCAAGTCCCTGGCAGCATTAACCAAAAGGAGAGGAGAAGAAGGCCTGCTTGCTGCTCGGGAAGGTGGAAAAGAACCGGAGGGAATATTTTCACGCATCGTGCACTATTCCTGAAGCTGTGGGTGTTGTGGCTCGCTTGCTAAGCTGCTCTGAAATTAAAAAGGGACACCGATTTTGCAAAAGTTGGCTCAGTTTGTGAAGTGAAGCAAGTTGGAACTGAGACTTGGAGGGTGGGGGGAACTGTCCTTTCCTACTTTGAAGATTATAACTCAGTCTACAGAAATATTTGTATAGGTACCAACTTAGCAACTATAATTTAAAGGGGCCATATTTTCAACAGGTAGGGCAGGAGAGCCAGAAACATTGTCTCCGCGTACAGGCAAAGGACTCTTCTCTCATAATGTGAACAGCAGCAGTGGCCCTTCGGCTACCTCAGTTTGGGCACCACCTCCCTCTTGTTTAAGATTTAAAAGCTAAAGCCTCCCTTATCAGTTGGAGAAGAAAAAGTGGTTATGGAGCCCTTTCTCTACTTCACAGATTAAGAGAAAACAGCTGAAGTACCTCCAAGGCTATGCTGGGAAAGCCTTTTGAGGGCACATTTGGTCCTCCAGGTTCAAGGAGATGTTTTGTCTCAAGTCTCTTTCCAATATATATTATTTTAAATAAAAGGATTGTTGAAATTGTTTATGACTACTGTTGAGCCTTTTCTCTCTCTGGTATAGAGCCAGTGAGATGTGGCTTGTGGGATGAATTTGGATGTGCCAGTGGTGATATTAACCTCCAGGGATATGATGCAGGGTGAGAAACTTCCGTAACCTAGTGGCAGAGAGTGGTAAGCAACTAAAAGCAAGGAATTGGGTTTTATTTGTCTATGAACAGGAACTGGGTTTTATGTAATGGGCTTTCTAAATCCATTGATGGGGAAAGGAAGTCTGTCTATATTGGAAATAAGGCATTGTGTGTTGGAACAGTCTAATCTGTTGGGGGTCTTATTTTAAATTTTAGTACTGGTATTTTTACAAAAAAAAAAAAGAAATCCAGTATCTCAAGCTTCCCTTATCTCTGAATATGGTTTACGCCTCATGCAGAGAGCGGGCAACTTAAAATGGGTTGAAGAACACACACCCCACCTTTCTTTGCTGAATTGCTTTTTGTTGTTGTTGTATCCAGATTGCTTCTATGCAAATGCAAAGTGCCTTATACTTTGAAATGAAGTTTTTTTGTCTTCCCTAAGTAACTTAGAGAAAGATAGGTTTATCTATTGAATATGCCCCCTGCTTAATTTACATTTTTTAAAGAAGAAACTTCTCAAAGGTGTGAAAAGGTAGCCTACTCCAAATTAAATGTTTAAAATTATATATATATATATATATATATATATATATATATATATATATATATATATATATATATATATATATATATATATATATATATATATTTAAAAAGTTTAATTTAAAAAAAATATTTTTATTTAAATTTAAACTTTAAAAGATTAATCTCTGATCTTCCCCTTGAATGCAAACGGGACGCTTAATTCCCAAGGTAAAACATGCCTCAGATTGGGCTAGAAGAGCCTCTGAGGGGAATTTCTGCAGAATTCTTTCGCCGGGGATGTCAACTTGTGGCTGGGTCGCACCATTTAAAAGGCCAGAGGGAGACTCGAGTCATTGAACAATGAAACAGACAAAACACTTCCTTGCTCAGGAAACCGGCGTGACAACGTGAAGTATTCTAGGTTAAGCTTTCTTAAGGTGCTAGTTTGACACTCGGACGGATTTTTTTTGGGGGGGGGGTTGTGTGGGGGGCGTTCAACGCTACCGATCACCCCCATAATAGGACGTGGTGCGACCCAAAGTCGTGAGAGGGGGGAGCAGGCGGCCGTTAGTGGCGCGCGTGAGGCCTGCTGGGAAACCTTCGTCATTCCCCTCAACTAACCCTCTCACCCGCCTCGCCTAGTTTCGAGGGAAAGTGGAGGGGGGGAATGAATTGCGTCATAATGAGGGACCTCCGTAGTGCCCAATGGGAGCCCGGCGCCTCGTCGGGTCCAGCCAATGGAGAGGAAGAAGAGCGTCGGTGGGAGGGAGTGGGGGCGGGGATAAAGGAGGCGACCGAGGCAGTCCGTGTGAGGTGAATCCGCGACGTCGTCGAGACAAGATGGCGGCGGCGATAATGGCGGCTGCGGGAGGCGGCGGAGGAGCGGCGGCGGGCCTGGCGGGGCCTGGCTCCGGCTCCGGGATGGCGGCCGGCCCGGGGTCGTCGTTGTCATCGTCTTGCCCGGCACCTTCCCTTCTGCCGCCCCCGGGCGCCGTCCGCATCGGCGACCGGCTGTACTCGGGGGTGCTGATCACGCTGGAGAACTGCCTCTTGCCGGACGACGCGCTGCGCTTCACGCCCTCCATGGGCAGCGGCCTGGACGCCGAGACCGAGGCCCAGCTCCGGGTCACGGGCTGCGAGCTCATCCAGGCCGCTGGCATCCTGCTCCGGCTGCCTCAGGTGGGTAGGCCGCGCGGGGTGGGGGGGAGGAAGGCCTCGGCTGGGAAGTAGGCCTGAGAGGAAGGGGAGAAAAAACGGCAGGGAAACGTGGAAGGGAAGCGGAACTGCCGCCCTGACCCACCACGTATTGATATTTTATTGTTTTATGCGATTTTAAATTGTAATTTATTGTGTATAAATACATTTTATACACAATAAATTAGGTAGGCCGCTCGCGGGGAGGGCTGGATATAAAGCCAAAAAATAAATAAAAATAAGTGTTTTTAAATAGATAATTAGCTCGGATCTAGACAAGTTCCTCTTTAGCCTGTTAGCTGAATGAAATATTTCTTTTCAGCGGCAATAATAATAATCGAGTTATATTCTGCCCTTCAGGACAACTTAGTGTTACACTCAGAGCAGGTTACAAAGTTCGTTATTCTTACCCATTTGTAGTGCTGGGAACAGGAAACAAACAGGCCGAGGGTGCTTTGTCCTTGCTGTGAGAGGCTGTGGAAATATTTTAATAATTTAAAGTTAAATTCTGAATAATACCCTTCCCCCCGTTCCAAGATTTAGTAGGGATCATGGATTTTTCTCTCCCTGCTGAGAGCTTTGATTCTTGAACGTTCATATCCTGAAATTTAGTTGGTCTTTAGGGGGCTACCCCAGTATTGCTCTTCTCTTACTACAGATGCTGATTTTCTGCTTTACACAACCCAGCTCGATCTATCTAATTGCTGGTGGTGGAAAATGCTGTTAAATCATAGTTGGCTTAGGGCAAGCCCTGCTGAGGTCTTCAAGGCAAGAGAGGAACAGGGGTGATTTGCTATTCTGCGTCTGTGATGATGGTCTTTATTGGAGGTCTTACTAACAAGGCTGACCCTGCTTGGTTTCCAAGACCTAATGAGACCGGCAGTATTGTTATTTCTTACATTCCTACTTTAAATCCCACCACCACCACCACCACCACCTTCTGGCTGAATAAAACTTTACATACTTGTACTCCAAAATGTATGTGAAGAAGGGAGCTTTGACCTTTGAAAGTCCCATGCCTTGGAAATCTGACCAAGGCAGCTTTGACTTGCCAAAGCTCATGCCCTGGAAATCTAGTTGGTGTTTAAGGTGCTCTGCTGTTTTACTGCAGACCCACACAGCTACCGGCATGAAACTGTCTTCTTAACTTCTTAAACTATTTTTGGAAACTGACTTGGATGATGGCACCATAGAAAGAAATAGTGAGCATGTATCTTATGTGTTCTGCTATGCAACCAAAGACTTCAATACATAGCTCGTGAATGATCAATATATGTGTTGATACTGGTGTAATACCCTGCTTTTTTTCTGTTTGCACTTTTTAAAATTTGTACTTTTGGTTAGGTGGCAGGGTAGAATCAACATACAGGAAATGTATTTATTGTATATTATTTGTGCTCTGCTGTTCACAAATTTCCATAGTGATCTCCAGTAATAGTGATCAAATACAGTAATCAAATACATATATATATATTCTACCCTCATTTTGTTAAAAATAGTCCAAGGGAGCTTCTAATAATAAACTCCCAAGCCAATAAAATAGGAGCACTGAAAAATCAGCAATATTGTTCAAACAGGAAGAGTTAAAACAACAGCAAAGAATCAAAATACATCTGTGGCATGTGCTTGTGTGAGGCAGTTAACTTCATCAGATGTATGAAGCATTGCGTTCAGTAGGCAGAAGTGTAAAGGGGTAGGGTGTTACAAAGAGATGCCGGAAAGGTTCAACATTCCAAGACACGGGTAAGTCACATGCCAAACACTGATGCAAGCAAGAGATCCAATTTAAAAGGGTGTCCTTTTACTGTGGACAACTCCCTGTGTGATAAATTAACAAAAGTTAGTAATCAGCCTGCCACCCCCCAAATCTGTTAAGTTCAGGCTTGATGAAGTTAAATTTGCATGTGAATTCCCAACTTGAGAGAATCTCCTTTTTGTTTTAAAGTCTTTGTATCCTGTCTTTAAATCAAATTATCTCTAGGGCAGCTTACAAACAATACAAGAAAAACAGCTCCAGATGGAATGTGACTCTTGGCAGAGTGGACTGGGAGGGGGGAGGGGGATACATGAAATTAAAGCTTCCCTTTGGTTCTTTTTATGTTCCTCCAGCTGTCTTCGGGGAGCCTGTGGCAAAAAGGGGGGAGAACCTAGACAGTTTGTTGAAGGCTGTTGCCATTTTAGCTGTGTGGTCCCAGTTCTTCTATTATTTCCCCACCTTTTTTCCTTGAGCTGAAGGTGGCGTTCATAACACAATTTTTAAAAGGAATATTAACCACCACACAACTTCACTCGTAACAATAAATCAGAAATGATAAGCCTGTGGCCTGTCACAACAAGGTGGTTCTTACTAGCCGTGAGAGTTCAGAATAGAACCACCACATACAGAGGTAATATGATTGTGATGATTGGGGCGGGATCATGTTCTGGTTCTGGACTTTCCAGAGACATCTATCTGGTTTAGCATTCCTAGAAACAGGATTGTGGAGTAGATGGAACTTCCAGGCAAGGCAAATTTTAGAAAGGGTTTGACAGATTTGTGCAAGTAGAAATATGTCAGTGGCTATTAGCTGTGATGAGTGAAATCTCCATTTTCAGAAGCATGGGGTATAACATGGGTCCAGCATTCTCCATTTTGATCCTGTCAGAAATGTGGTGCTGCACAAGGAAGATCCATCATGTGGTCCTTCATTTTTGTTTTAGCACAGTTGTTACAAATGGAACTTCCATGTTTGATAGCAGTATACAACTGAACATCAGTAGCTTAGCGCTAAACCGTGGAAGGCTGTTGGCATCACTTTAAGGCAGCTGGCCACGCTGTTGGAATCAGGATGATGATAGAATTGCGGACCTTGATATAATGTAGTATTTATCAAATAAAAACCTTTCTTACTCATTTAACAATGTAAAATTCATCATTTAGCATACAGCATGCACTAAGCATATAATATATTATACTATTAAGTTAAAATACTATTATACTATACTAACTATTAAATTAAATATATTCCTTAAATATAAAACTGTGAATGTATTCTGTAGAAGAGTGGTGTGCACTGTTACCATTCATGCTGCCTTAGTATATCTGTATCAGTTTCTACCATTTGTGATGTAGGGAAAAATAAAAGCTGAGAATACAAAACAGAAGTGCAGGGAAGTATATGTTTTATTATTTGGACACTCTTATGCTGTCCCAATAGGACTATTGAACACTGTTTATCTCTGTTGTAAATGTAAGAGTTACTGTTTAATGTTGTAGATTGGGATTGGACTAGATTCCATTCCAACCCTATGATTGGTTTCTATGATTGTTTTATGTAAAAATTACTATATACCATGAGTGAGTAAAACTGTCTTAAGAACTACTGCACTCATTCCAGAAGAGAAAACATTTCATTTGAATTTTTCAATTGCCCCCCCCCCAAACTTCACAGTTTTTCTGTTGAAAGAAATGGGGTGCAGGATCGATCCTCAGTCCTTCACATTTCTATTCATGAAAAGTAAATGATTCTATAGGGAAAAGCCGGGGGGGGGGGGTGAGAGATACTGACCAGTTTATGAGGTTTTGTCCTATATCTGTAAAAAGTGACCATGAATGAGGTATATGTATACATGCCATTATGATGAAGGCAGGACAGCCCTTTTGTGAACAAGCTGTGGTGGGAGAGGAAACCTAAAAATGTACTTTAAAAGGAAGGGGGAGGAAAGCAGTTGGCTGTTCTCTTGGAAACAGCAAGGAAGTGGCTCAGAGGAGCTATTGCTGAGAGCACTCCCGACTGGATTGTCTGTCTGTGAGCACCTTTGAGCCCTGGATGTAACTGTTTGGGAAAAAGGACTGGGAGGAGGAGCCTTTTGAAAGCGTCTACATCTGCTGCTTTGTTCATATTCCCTGCTAGTACTGAATGCAGGGCTTTTGTTCTCCCCCCTGGACAGATGCTGTGCAGTCAGACCCTTGAACAAAGAACCTTAGACTCCCACCCTTGATAGGATCTTAAATTTCACAAGAATACCCCATGTGTTTGAGATTTTCCTATTCAGAGCAGAGTGGATGGCAGAAAATTCCCTGTTGAGTGTAATGGAGGTTCCCCAGCGTTAACTGCTCTCTTCCAGGAAGTGGGTGATGTAACAGCATTGCCCAGAAATGACAGCCATCCCCTCCCTTGCTAGTCATGTATCCTTGCCGAGCCTGCTGGTTACTGTCTTTTTGAAAGGGGTGGATGTTTCTCTGGTTTGAGGATGTGACTTCCATTTTTCGTTCTTCCTTCCCCATTTCTAAAGACTTGTTTTTGGGCAAATCAGCTTTTGGTTTCCCTTTAGGGCCACCTCTGATGTAATCCTTTTAAGCATGCCCAATATGTGGAGTTCCTGTCTGTGCTTCCTTGATGCTCTTTAAAGGTTTACGGTGAACAGTATGGGGAAATAGCAGCACAGGGGAACAGGGCAGTTGGAGTGACTGTTTTTGGTCTGATACTTGTATGTTGGTAAAGTGTTAAGTTTCATATTAATGTTGAATAAACATTTCAGATTTCTGTGTACTAGGCACGACATGAGTGGGGGAAATTCTCAAATGTTTGCATTGTAGGCAATACTGCAGTACATTATGCTATCAGAGTTGCTTCGCAGCCTTCCCACCTCTTATGTTGGCAGATTGCACGCCCCTGTAGAGCCACCATCACCTTTTGGGGGTTGCTTTTTGGAAGCACCCAGTCTGAGTTTGCACATGTATAGGGTGGTAAAATGAGATTTTCTGCATGAATCATGAAGGGTGCTCCCTCCTCACACACTTGTGAGATCATAACGCAGACTCCTGTCACATGCTTGAACTTCAGTGTCTCCTGTGCTGCTGCTGGGGGTTAAAAGCAGATTCCAAGTCTGAAAGATTTGAAGATGATTGCCTTACGCATACAGGGTTGATTGGGGCATATATAATGCCAGACAACAAGCTATATTCTCACTCCCTCCCCCTGTGAACTCTGGTTTTGTGTTGCATTTGTCCAATTAGATACACTTTTACTCTCTATACAAATACCATGTGATTTGCTGTCTACGTCCATGAACGTATGATTGGCACTTAGTTGGAAATGTCTGATAAAGCAGCACTGATTTAAACCATTCATAGTGTTGTTCGATTGGTACAGGGTTGAGAAGAAAATGGATAGAAGATAAAATGCAGAGTCATTAAGACCCATGTGCATACTGCCTTGTCAGCACCATTGTTTTTAAAACAACTATCGGAGGGTGCCATTTTATTGTCCTTGTTGCAGAACCCCACTTAGCCCTCCATGCTGCTCCTGGGAGCTGCTGAACCACACAAGCACAACTTGGGGGGGGGGGCACTGAACTTGGCAATGGGAAGGTGGTAGCAGGGAAGCTACCTCCCTCAAGAGCAACTCTGCTTTCTCTGGAAGAGATACAAGTCCAAGTCTTACAGTTTGTCAAAATTAAGCACTTATAGGGTTACAGGGTTGGATCAATAAGAATCTGCTTCTGATTCTTCTGAACATTTTTCATCAGTATTAATGTGCATGTTGCCTTTTTTCCCCCTTAGGTGGCCATGGCTACAGGGCAGGTGTTGTTCCAGCGTTTCTTTTACACAAAGTCATTTGTGAAACATTCCATGGAGGTATGAAATTCATTTTATAAATTGAATGTGAGCTCCTGATTTCATATATTGTGCGTGATTTTACTTACTGAAACTTCTGCTATGGATCTCAGTCCTGTTACTTGTTTACTAATAATTCTATTGATCTCAGTCAAACATACTTCCGAGTGGCCGTTGGTTTGAAATAATCTGAAAATATCTCCCCCCACACTGTAATACTAATCTTCATTTTGGTAGTGAGTATTAGAATGTTTGTCCCTCCTCTAGCAGCCAGCTTATATTGCCTATGCTTCTCTTTCAGCATGTATCAATGGCCTGTGTTCATTTGGCCTCAAAAATTGAAGAAGCACCAAGGCGTATAAGGGATGTAATTAATGTATTTCATAGACTTCGGCATCTGAGAGAGAAAAAGTAAGTGTTAAAACGTGCAAGAGGTTAATCTCAGCAGTGAGTCTTCATGCCCAAGCTATCCAGTGAGTGGGAAGCCTGGACATCAACTATTCAGGGGTGGCAGTAAGAACTCAAAAGAAGCTTAAATGTAAAGAAAAAAATGAACGTTGACGTTGTTTAGCTAGAGCCTCTGGGATGTATCAGGATAAAAGTAAAAGAGAATAAATGTTTCTCTGTGACTTGTGTGCACATCAATGGGAGGCTGGGGCGGGGGTCAAAATAAATCCCAGTGATGCACCTGCTTTGAACAGTGGAAACCCTTCATGTATTAGATACAAACAGGGACTTGCCTTGAACGAGAGTTGTGGTGGTCTTTAAAGGTCCTGCACCACAGTTTGATCTCTCTTCCATTTCCATTACACACCAAGGTAGTTGGGTTGAAATATGCTGACAGACCAGCCAAGTTACTCACACCACAGCCACACTTTTCTCTTGCTGTTGGGCGGCAGTTTGATCCTCCCGTCTCTTCCAAACAGGAAGCCTGTACCGCTCATACTGGATCAAGACTATGTTAACTTGAAGAACCAAATCATAAAAGCTGAGAGGAGAGTTCTAAAGGAGTTGGGGTTCTGTGTGCATGTCAAGCACCCCCATAAGGTTTGTATCTTTTCCTCTTTATTCTACAAGTTGTCTCATGTTCTGATTAGTGTACAGGAAGCCTGTGCTCCATGGGTCACAACTGAATAATAGCGGCATTTGCTGTCTTTGTGTCTCATCTCAAGAAATTCTTAGTGGTCAGTTCAGTGTCTCCGTTGAGTGAAGACTAGTGGCTTCAGAGGTTGGATGTTGGTTAGACTTAACTATCCATTTCCAAGTTCTTAAGCAATTTATTCTTATGCAAGCAGATAACAACAGATGCATTGTTGCCATTAAAGCCCTCTGGCCATCTTGAGGTTTGAGTGAGCCAGCAGTTTGGAAAAGTAGATAAAATCCATCTTTTTTTCTTCGTGTCAGCGCAATGACAACTGCCCTGACTGGGTGTAACTCTGTAGCATATTTGCCATTGTCAGATGTGGTGTCACTCCAGTATTTAGGAAGCTAATAACTAAAGACAAAAAACTTACATTGGAACAAGATACTTTTCTGCAAAAAGCAGGTTAGAGTGGTAATGGCAAACAAATACAACAAAAAAAGATGGTGATAGTATTGAAAATGCAAGTGCACAGAAGTACCAGCAGCATGTAACATAGGTGGATCTAGAATTGCTCAGTCTATCCATGTAAATGAGAGAGGGCCTGATGTCCTGAATGAGTCCCAGAAGGAAAGCCAGTGTGCTAAGCCACTAGATTATCCTTATTCGTGGGAGTTATGTTGGCAGGAAAAGGGTGCTGACGTTTCTTCTTTCCTTACCAGTTGCTCCTGTATGTTTTGAGGTGGGCGTATAGGTGGAAGCCATCCGATCTCTAACAAGAATTTTTGGGAACATTAGGAGACGTCTGCGTGTAGGTTAGAACCATACGTTTAGGAGACCAGGTCGCTAACTCGGATGGAATACAGAGGAGGAAAGGTTGTGCTCTGCATTCAAATGTTTGTGTTTTGCTTTTCTGTTTACACTTGGCATTGTGTGGATGCCATGGAGTTTCACAACAATGCTTATCCAGAATAGAATAAGCTTGGTTGCGCCCAGCCATCTAAATTATAACCTCTGTCCAGAATGCAGTCACCTGTATAACTCAATCACCCATATCTTCCAGATAATCGTTATGTACCTTCAGGTATTAGAATGTGAACGTAACCAGCACCTGGTCCAGACGTCATGGTAAGTTGATGTTTTTTCTTTCTGTTGAGACCAGCGGGGCACAGGCACAGAGATGCCATGTATGGGGGCAGTTACATGTATGCTCCACTGCCACATTCGTGGCACAAGTGTGGCTCCAGTATTAACCTGGAATGCCGCTTCTGTCGCCTCAAGTTGACGGGCCTCTTTGTTAAAGATTCAGACACTGAGTTAAATGGTAAGAGCTTTCAACCTTCACGCACGCTCCCTTTGCTTTTTCTTCCTTGATTCCTGCCTGTTCAGTCCCCTTTCAGTGGAGATTACTGTGGGGTTATTTCTGTGTGTGAATGTACGAACAGCCGTGCTGAATCGGAGCAGCGATTCAGTTTCCAAGTCAGAGGGCCTGTGCGTGCTCACAAGCAGGATCTGAAGTCCCACTGCCTTCTCCTGCTTGTCTGCAGTACACAAAGGTACACTGCCTTTGGACATGGAGTTTCTCCTGTCCTATATTGGCTTTGTGCGGCCCTATAGTGGCTTTGTGGGAGTGGGAGGGGAGCCACTTCTTCTGACATAATTGTTTCATTTGAAAAATGGTTAGACAAGCAGTCCTGTTAATACATGCCTATACATCCTGCAGTGATAACAAGATTTAATGTCTGCTTCTAGGAATGGGTTGGGTTTGTGTATAACGCAAAAAAAGAAAAAAAGAAAGAAAGGGTAACCTGTGAAACTGACATGATGTAAAATGTGTTCTAATAATAATTCATATTTCTGCTGACTGAACTTTGTGGTGCTGTGTTGAAGGAGAACCTCTTTTGACTGTTCTTTTCTGTACTCTTTTGATCAAAGGGTAGCCTCTGAGGGTAAGTGACTAAGACTTCTCCTCTGCTGCCCAATCGCTATGGTGCAGGGATAACTGCCGTCTTCAGTCAAACCAAAGCAGGCTCCACAGAGAGAAGGCTGGCTCTAGACAGGTGGTATACGTACACTAGTAGAGTTAAAACTGGCCGACTTCTGCTTGTGATTTTTTTTTTCAACTCGATAAAAAGTTTTATTTGTGCACTTTGCAGATAAGTCTGAACCTTGAATGCATTACTGTTGGGATTCCCGATGCTGTGTTTTTATGTTTTTAGAGTGCAAAAACTATTAAACTTGAGTTTTAAATTAGTGGGTGGAAGGTGGGGGGGAGATGGAATTCTATAAATGCTGGTTATTGCACTTAACATAAAATTTTGATACTTGAATTAATGTTTTTTTTTTTAAATTCAATGTTACAATAAAGTTTATATGTTTACTGTCCTTATCCCTGAGACCACATAGCGCTAAAATTCTCCTACTGTGCTTTTAAAACTTGAGGGGCAAGATCTCATGCACTGTTTCTACATGCTTGGTGTCCCTGAGCCTTTCAGCAAATTGCTTTTGCAAGAGGAGATCTCCAAAACTAGCTTGATGCATTGTGGGAATCAACTGTTTGGGGAGGGGAAGCCTCTGCTTTAAAGTACCTTTGGAGACCTTGCCTATGGGCCACAGTCTGCTGGAGAATAAAGAAGTGCGAGAAAAGCCTTGGTTACAAAAGCATTTCATTGCAGAGACTTAAAATGCGGAAGTCTTCATCCTGTTGCATTCTAGGGCTACCGGTATTTGAGCACCCTGGAAACATTCTAAAGTATTGTCTTGAATGGTTAGCCTGATGTCCCACTTCCCAGTACAGTTGGGCCAAATCAAAGATGGAATCCTAATTACAACTGATTTGTTAGCAGTCAGAGAGCATCTATTTCTGTCTATTTTCTTAGATTTCTCTGACAAGATTGGGAATAACATTTCAAACCCTTCAGCTTTGTTTTATTGAGGAACAAAAATGGTGGGTACCCCAGACCATCTGTTTGGCTGCCTTCATTCTAACCTTATCACATAGTGACTCTCCTGTTTGTCTGTGCATGGCTTGATTTAAGGCGACTCAGACACACAGTTTGGGTCACCCAGCATGAATTCAGTCCCCAAACATCTGATGTTCATAATGCATCTCCAGTGGTCGTCTCTGTCTTCTAGATGCTATTGTTCTGGGTCATATTTTAGTTATTGCCTGATGTGCTGCTTGGACAGTAGATTTTTAAAGAAAATAATTGTGCTTTCTGGGATCTTGCACACACATTGGCTGCAAAAGAAAAAGTTTCTGTATTTTTAAACTTCCTTTCAGGGGAGAAATGTGTAAAACATACTGACTGTGAGTCGTGTGCGATATTTTTGCAGTTGCCTCATTCTATGAACATTCAGTTTAAGAAACGTTGTGACAGTGGGGCTTTTGGAAGCGATCCAGGGCCATGCCAGTGGAAGAAAGTTGTGTGAACTCTCGGGCTCTTCAGCGGCGAAGCTACCAAACATCTGGATTGAACTTCAGGGACTGTCTTGCCCTATGAAGGGGATTGTGTGGTTGTGTCTGTTCTGGAAATGGGTCCATCGAAAAGCTGACAGGATAAACAATTAAATGGATCCTGAAGAATCCTCCAGTTGGATCTGCAACCTCAGACTGTCCATCTTGAACCCACGTGCTGCTCTCCTCAACAGGATTAAGCCAGAAGTTTGATAAGATTTCTTCAGATACGCTACACATAGTGTTTGAAATTAAAAAAAGGATGTTATGCTTTGCATGAGAACAGGCCAGTAGATCATAACAGGGAGAAAAGTAAAGTTAAAATTGGTTCTCTTTCACAAATTCTAACAGCCAGTTGATATATTCGAAAGAGGCTCCCTTCCCTGGAAGGAAGCTTTCTCTTCTAACTTGTCAGATTTCACAGGGTTATCTAGATGTCAAATGTAGTTGTAGAATGCCTAGACAGCTAGCTACAATAGAGTGAGAGACCCCCCCCCCATAGCCAGAGAAGAGACCTGCAACTTCTACGATCTCCTCTTTTGTCATCTTAGGAACTACATGAATGACAGCCTACGGACGGATGTCTTTGTGAGGTTTCACCCCGAGAGCATCGCTTGCGCCTGTATCTACCTTGCTGCTAGGACCCTGGAGGTTGGTTTTGATCTGACTGGTGCTGGCCAGGATGCTCTTGCGCTGCGCTTAAATGTTGCTTTTATTATAAGAAACTTAAGTGAAACGTTTTTGCGAGAAATTAAAGCAGTGCACGGCTGTAAATCAGTTTCCATGTCTTAACTTTTCCACAAATACGCAAAACCAAATTCAGTGGCTTTATTGATTGCATGTTCTATTCATGTAGCAGTCTGTAAAAATAATCCCAACTCCTGTGATAATGCTTGCTGAAGTATTTATTACCTGTTTCTTCCCCACATCGCTTCCACAGAAAGAATTTAATTATATAAAGATCTGCATTGTCTGTCCATTTGCTTTTAAGCACACTTCACAGGGCTAATTCTGATCTTTAAGGGGTTCTGTCTTTCTAAGATCCAGAGGCTGTTTCTAGCCTGAAACCTGTATCGTCGTCATTTTAAGCATATGAAGGTTTTGTGCTGTTTTCTTGCCCCAATCTTGTAGACCACACATAATCACCTTTCTTTTTAAAGTCGTTTGTCAGTCTTTTATTATTCAATTCCTTTTCATTCCATGTAATCTCATTTTTCCTTAACAATATACAATCTATGAAGATGACTTTTAAGGACTAGAAAACTTTGCTAAGAGGAAGGGAATTCCCAGGAAAAGGAGAATATTTTTCTTTTGGATTTGGCGTTGCTATCACCTCTTGCCTAGGAAAATTCTGTAAAACCATTAGTAATTGTTGCTCTTCTTTGGCCATAGCTACTTGAGGGGCAGCTATATTTTTTTAATATAGAAAAATTAATTTTCTTCCATAATATCTCTGGGCTATTGAACTTGAGTTTGAAAAGCAAGGAGAAATTAATTGAAATCCTCTCTTCGGACTCACTCATGGGATAAATTCACGGTTGCTTCAATCCTGGTCAGTATTTTGGAGAGTATACAGAACACATTGGAAGCTTAATCATTGATATTTTGACCAGATACTTTAGGGTTTTGTGGAAGGAGAGAGAGTAATTTCTTGCCTTGGAAGATGAAGGGCCTATGGGATGTTGCTTAATTCTCTCACCCTTGCTTTGGCGACAGTCAGTAAATGGCTAATTCAATTCAGCAGCCAGTGCCTTAAGCTTAGATATTGCCATTAGATTGATTTGAACTAAGTAGCTGTTGATGAGTAAGTGACGGCAAGGGATGTTCTGTTCTGCTCACAGATACCGCTTCCAAGTCGCCCTCACTGGTTTCTACTCTTTGGAGCAACAGAAGAGGAGATTCAGGAGATCTGCATAAAAATCTTGCAGCTGTATACTCGGAAAAAGGTGCGCTGCTTCTTAGATCACAGGATTCCCAGTTGCTGGGGGAGGACGGAGAGAGTCAAATTGTTTTTGTGTGTTTCTGCACAGGACCACTTGAGATTCTCTTGCCCTTTTTGGTTTTATGTGCTAGTTCCTAATTGTGTGATTGTGCCATGGGGATTTCATGAGATGTGAGCTTTTGTATGTGTGTTCTGTTCTGTGCTACACCCCAAAAGTTGGCATGGTGCATTCAGTTTCAAGGGTGTTGTGTTGACGATCCTCCTGCCCCTTGTGTTTACTGAGATCTGCCCAAATGATTTCTTTCTGCCTGCCAGTGTAGTTTGCTTGTCCTGTGAAGAGCTGACTCATGGCTGTAGTTCCCCAATTGGCCCTTCTGGCCATCTCCTAGATCGCAAAAAAAAAAAATCTCCGTTGGACATGGTGGTGCTCCACACATTTCAACAACAATGGACTTATGCTGTGTCTCCTGCCAGCTCTGCTAGGTTACTCCTTTTGAGAACATGTAGTTTGGTTGCGTATCTTCTTAGGCCTTTAGTGTTTGTAAGCGTGCAGTTGTGCTTGTCAGATGCCGTAAAAATATTCCCTATGTGTTTTCAGGTGGATTTGGCTGTCTTAGAAGGGAGAGTAGAGAAGAAGAAGCTGGCAATCGAAGAGGCCAAAGCTCACGCAAAAGGCCTGTTAACGGATGGAACACCCAGTTTAGATGTTGGATCAGGATTTTCTCCTGCCCCCAAAACTGGTTGGTATCATTTATCGTGAAACCTGTGTGACTCTTAGGTGGTGACTGACAAACAGGCCAGATCTATTCACACAGTGCTGTGAACGCTGAGGTTCAGTCTGCAAGTCGGGGCTACTCTTTGCCTGCTAGTATCAGAAGCCTGAGAGTCTCTCTCTACACAAGCCATCTTACACGGAGTGGAAGATCTTACACTTGTTCTCCCATTGTGGATACACATGCGCAGAGTTCACTTGAATATAAGACTACACAGAAAGTAAGTCACTGCCTTAGTCCCTGTCTAAGATGTCTTGTGTAGAAAGACTCATTAGAACAGAACAAAAGTTCAGAATCCAACATGAGGGCTGGTCTTCATTAATAATAAATATAATTGGTCAAAATCCTTTCTATGCTAATGGCACTAGATGAAATCAAAAAGAGTCCAGTAGCACCTTTAAGACTAACCAATTTTATTGTAGCATAAGCTTTCAAGAATCAAGTTCTCTTCGTCAGATGCATGGTACAGATGAAGTCTGCTTCCTTGCCCTTATTAGAACGGTGAAGAAGGTGCATGTGGTGTACGCTGACTGACATCCACTTGAATATGATGCTAGGTGTACAAGTGACCTGGTTGGCACCTTGTTTGAACTTGGCCTTCGCTTTCTTTGCATGCACCATTAGCATGCTGGTGCTTGGCCTCCCAGCATTGCATTTGAGTTGCTCTCTGTCTGTCTGTTCTTCACCTGCTGCATAATAGTGTTTTGTTCCCCCTGACAGGTTTGTGGGACCTGACATGCCAAATGTCCTTATCCTAGAAACCATTATGTAGCGATACTTAAATGCCGCTTCCCTAGTTGATGGCTGACTGGATTCTCTTTCTTTCCTACTTCTCCAGAATCTCCAAAAGAAAATAAAGGCACCAAACCTTCCCCACTTGCTGTGCAGGTGATAAAAAACACCAAAAGGAAAATGGAAGGAATGAAAAGGGTGAAGTCGAACAGTCCGGTCAATGGGTAAGGGTTTTTTGGGCTGCTTCCGCAGAATTGTCACCTCGTGGCAGGGGAGTGGAAGCTTGCAGCATGGCAGACGGAGCCTGCAGGTGTGGTCTGCCTTTCTGTGCCACGCTGACATCTGCTGCTGTGCTTTTTTCTTTTGACAACCATTCTGCACAGCACCCAGGCATGCCCAGCCCTGCCTTTGCAGGGGTCATCCCAGCCATAGGTGAGAATTTTTGAGTCCCAGCCTCTCTCCTGTTGTAATTCCTTGGGCTGGATCCAAAGAGGTCTTTCGGCTCACAGGAGAGCTGTTTTACAGTTTGTGCTGGAAAGGCAGGACTTGTGCATCTTCTAACAAACATGGAAAAAGCAGAACTGCTGTAGACTCTGTTACACCCCCAAGAATTTGGGTGACTACTAGGAGAATTTTTTCCCTTCTCACTGTTCTTTGGAGGCAGGTCATAAGGAAAGTGTTTATCTGAGGCCAAAAAGGGCCCATGGCGTTCAGTTGAAACTGGAGCATGTGGAAACTTACATTGTTGATTTTAGAATGTCTTTACTCCTCTTTTTAAGATAATGAAGCAGCCATTGCTAACTGAGGCCTTCTTTGATTTGAGGGCATCCTGGTATTTGGGAAGTAGAGTCCATGATACATGTCACCATTTCTCATTGCAGCGGGCTAAAAAAAATCTTCTCCCAAATGCTTTCCTGGTGGTTAATGTCTGGATACTGCAGCCCTTTGGGTGCCAGCCTTCTAAAGCTGCAGTTGGCATCCAGCTGTCAACACAAGTTAAATCCACATGTTATAACCAGGGCAGGAAACATGACATCCACTTCCATGTTCTGATCTCAAGGTTCTTGCACAACATAGACCACAGTGTATATCAATCATAAAATTGTATTGGGGAGGGACTGGATTGGAATTCAGCCAATGAGAATTATTCCCAGTGTTGCCTGGGCTTGCAGATGTGCGAATGAGGAGAGCCCAGTGTATGCGTGGTGTTGCTTTACATGCCTACATCTTCTTGCTTGATTCTGTCCTTCACAGTGTTCAGAAAGGCAGAGAGAGCAGGAGTCGGAGTGGAAGTAGAGATCCAAGCTATTCCAGGTCCCCCTCAAGGTCGCCAACTCCAAAACAAAGGTAGGTACCTGAGTCTCATGAAGTGGGCTATGCACACAAAAGAAAGCTCTGGAGAGCAAGGTCTCTGTCTCTTGCTTAGAATTAATGCTGCACAGAAAGCCTTCAACATGTTACCTTCTCTGAAAATGTCTCAGCGTGTCTCGGGCCCTCACTGTTCATACCTTGGTCACTTCAAGGAACCAGTGTGTTTCCTTCTCCTGTTAGCCTTGATGCTTCTACTGTTAGCCTTGATGCAAAAAAAGAGACGCAGAACCAGAAGTTTAATGTCTTGTTCTTCTCTTGGACTGAATCGAATACCTCCTTTGCTATGAAGGATGTTGCTAGAGGTTTATTATCCAGACTCCGGTAGTTCTAACCAGGATGGCAGAGGCTGGAGCATTAGTAATATTAAGGCACATGGAGCAGGGGAATTGTGCCTATGGTGGAGCAGTGTGTGGGATCAGCCTCATAGCAAGTCTGGCTTTTTTGGTATTCTAACTGGTTTGATGCCACATGAAGCACAAGAGCACTATTATGAAGCACCTGGTGGGCCCCCCAAGGCTGCTGGGCAGGAGACATAATGCCTTTTTTTCCTCCTGACAGGAAGAGCGAAAGCTATTCCCCCTCCAGTGGCTCCAAATCCCACAGTCGCTCAAGAAGCCGCAGCGATTCTCCCCCGCGGCAGTTCAACCACAGCAGTTCCAGTTACAAAGGTTCTAAGGTGAGGAGCTACAAAAAGGCCCAGAGTTACAAGTACGCCTCTCCAAAGCAGCGGAAATCACGCAGCAGGAGCTCCTCGCGGTCACGGAGCCGCTCACGGGAACGTCCAGACCACTCTGGGAAGTACAAGAAGAAGAGCCACTACTACAGGGATCAGAGGCCCGAGCGGCCCCACTCGTATGAGAGGCCCAGCCACCGCTATGACAGAGACCATCCAGGCCACAGCCGGCATCGGAGATGAGTAGGACTGGAGAGCAGCCGAAGGATGCCCTCTGCTTCTGGATTTGCTGGAGAGGGAATGTGTCTATTGTTGAAGTCAAAGGACTCGGGAACTCATCTCCCGACTAGTTGTGTGCCCATCCTGGCACCAGGGATATTGGAACAGGCTTACTTTGGATAGTGTCCATTTTACTTTCGCTGAATCCTTTTGTAGAACTGTGGAAGGTTGTGTGCCGTTCCTGGAGCTTTCATCTGTTCTTAATACTGGACTGGAGACGCTGCTTCGCACTGTAGGAATGGCAGTCATGGTTCAGAAACTGTTGGCTACTTTGGAGAGAGTTGCCTTCACGCGGGCTGTTGAGATGGTGACATCCTTTTTCCGAAAGCATTTTGGAAGCACAGCCTTTGTGGCATTGCTGGGTGCTACCAATAGTCTGTGTCTCTCTTTGGCTTTTTGTTCCCAACGGACATAATTGCGTTGTATAACACAAGGTGATAATTTGATTTTTAAAATCAGTGCCTATATTAGGCAGACACTTTTTTTTTTGTATATATATGATGTTAAACAGTAAGGACAGAGAAAGGCCTTAATATAACCCTTTAAACTTTACCCACAAATTGCAAATGCTTTGGGGGGGAGGGGCGCTTGCAACCTACATATTGAATATTGAGAACTTCAGATTCCTTGACTGAAGACTGCTTTTTTTTCCCTTTTGCATAAAGAACTCTGTGGAAATGTGAAAACTATTTAGATTTTGTGTGTTGGAAGTGGTCTGTTTTTTAAACTGGTGGAATGCCTGGTGCTGGCCACCAGCTCAGGACTTGGGCCATTTTCATATAATACAATGTTTATGTGGTTTAGATAAACTCTCTACTCAGGATCTTTAAAAACTCTGAAAAACTGATAGCTTGTCCTCTGCTTGCTTGCTTAAGAGAAGGTGTTTATATTAAAAACAAATATACACAGCACAGGAAATATCCGTTTTAGTGGTATTACCTGAGCTCTCTTCCTGTTCCCGGATTTCATTAAAGTATTTGATTTTGTATTTAAATATATGCTGCCTCTGTGTCCTCAGCAGCTGTTATAGACTGTGTTCAGTAACAGAATAGGGAACTGGACTCTTAAGTTAGGAACATCTTTGCTTTCGTCACGCAGTTTCCCTTGGCTGTGTGTGTGGCGCAACAGTGCCAGATCTGCGTCTGAGTCTGATGCTACCTGGGAAATCTCTCTTCTGATTTTTAAAGAGGAAGTAGGATGCTTCACAGTTACGAGGACTAGAGGGCAAGTGATGCAATGCCTGCAGAAAAGCTAAATAAAGGTTTTCTAGGAATGTCAGCTCCCTGTGCTCTTTCCTAAGACCAGCACACAACCAGGACAGATGCAAATTTGCACCATTTATACACTGTACAGACTGGCTGCTTTCATACATAACAAACAGACAGTGTGTTCAGAGTCAGTTTGTAGCCCAGTGAACACCGTCCTTTTTCCTGAGTTTAGCAGATACAGGACTACCACTGCCTGGATGGGAGATCTGCTCTTCATACCCTGCCTTAAATTCCGTAATTAAATAAGCAGGCTACGAATTGAATGAACAAAGAGGAGAATGGCTTTTCCTAATGGTATGGCTGGTTCCAGGTATGTCTGGGCTACCCTTAAGTCTGTTGCTCTTACGTTGTGCTTTAATAATCTGCTTTCTACAATGGTGGGAGAGCCATGGATTAAGGAGAGCCAGCCTTAGTGGCTGCCCAGTCTTACCAATACTGGCGCCAACTATGATGGTAGGTTTTAAAAAGGGAAGGTTTCTAAGCACAGACCCACAAATCCTTCTAATTGCTGGGTGCTTTGATGTGCTCCCTTTTGCTTAATGCCTTCGTCAGCAGCTGTTTGCTGATTGTGGCCGCCCCATCGTAAGGTGCCTTTGGCAACTTGCCGTCCCACTCTGAACCTGTTTCAGTAAGAAGTTATCCTGGAGTCTTAGCTCTTTGCGATGGAAGTAAAACCATTGACATGCATGGGAGGAAAAGCGTTAGTCATGTGTAAGAATCATTCACTTTTCAAAGAAAAGGCTTGTGCATCCCAGTTTTAAGGAACACCCTGTTCCAGAATACTGAAAAAGAATTGAATTGCTGCATCAACACAGCTGGTAGATTAAGTCAACATGGGAAATGGGAGAAGATATTAGGAAGGGAAAGGAAAGGCTGCGATGAATTACTAAGGGAGGAGGGAAGCATTAAACCTCTGGTCCTACCAAATAGGCACTACAGCATCTCTGAACTTTTGACCTAGTAAAAGTATTTTTCTATGTCCGGGAAGTAGTTGGGAGGGTCAGACGTGACTCCACGGGGGACCAGCTAGCCAGGACTTGGTTGTATAGCCATGTACTGAGACAGCTGTGTATCAGACCCTGAATCTACCTAGCTGTCTAGTAATTTTTCTCCTGTGAGGGTAGGTTAGGCCAAGTGTGTAACTTGCCTGAAGTTATCTGGTAAGGTTAATGGCTGTGGGGATTTCCTGCTCTGATACCCTAACTACTATGCACACTGTCCCACCTCTGCCACAAACTCACTAAGGGGTCTTAAACAAGCCACACTCAACCTCACCCCCCTCATAGCAGTGTCAAGGGGTCCTGAAATGCAGGAAGTATAGGGTGAAATGTAATTATATAAAATACAAATCAAGGAAAATACAGAGACCATTTACTAGTGTTATTAAACTAGCCAACACCTTCAATGTGCAATATCCCAAGTTTTGCTAAATTAGCTTAACACCTGTGGTAAGAAATGCCAAGTCTCTGTTCAGTCCCTGCGTACAGAAAATTCAAATTCACCCATTCCATCACTAACTATTTATGACTTCAGCTTTGCTTGATGCTTTTCGGCCCAGCTGTGAAGATTATTGTCAAAAGGAGTTGCTGAGAAAACAGAAGGGTAAGCCTGAAAATGTTCACAGCAGAGATTTTTCATGTGAGCTGGAAGTGTTATTAAGGCCTTTGATGTCTTAGGGGTGCACAAAAGATGAAAGCATGTCAGCATTTAGTTTCTTTTTTAAAACATTCAAGTTTCTAGTCCTCATGGCTGTGAAGGGCACCTTTTGTCGAACAATTGCCAGCGAGATGCAGTGATTCCTGCCATCAATAGCTAAGGCAGCGAACAGTCATGCTTTGGTCTGCTTTTCTTCTGTGTGTTGGTTAACTCAAGAGAACTATCGTTATAAATGGGGGGGATTACACAATAGACAGCAAAATCCCTGCTGTGTTTTATCTTTGCAACCAAAGGACTTTTGTCTCCAAGTGGGGCGTTTGTGCTCCTATCCCAGGTTTATCATTTAATAGCAAAAATGATTGTGTGGTGTCAATTTTTGAGAAAATGGGTTCATTTGTGGGGGCAACACAGCTCTCTTCAGTTAACAGCAAAGAAACTAGAAATAAGGACTTTAATTCCTTCTGATGGCATGCTGGAAAAATAAAAAAATAGGAGTCCAGAAGGAAACTGAACTGTTAATTCTCAGATTTGATCAGGTGCATTCATTCTTCCAGAGATGAAATGCTGTGGCATAAATTCTTCCCTTTCACCATACCTCCTTATCTAAACAGTCTCTGATACAGAGATTTAGAACCTGGCACCCATCAGAAAGAATGCCTGGTGCCAGATCTCTGTGTGTGAAAACATTTCAAAGCACATAAACATCAAGGATTTTTTTAATGTGAGAGGCAAGTGCTGTGAGAGACGGGTACATCTATCTAACTAGTAATGCGTCAGGGTGGGAAAGCTGAAGGAAAACCCACTCAATAGGCTTGCTACAAACTCTGTTTTTGCTTTTCCTCTTCGGCTTATTTTCTCTCTTTTGCCTCCATTTGTTTAATCTCTTCTAAATCTAGTTATTACAAGCTACTTGTAGAGGCACATAAATTCAACAGCCTGGAAAAAGGTTCTGAAGGGGGAGCTATCATGAGTTTTTTTTTTAGACTGACAAATCTTAATTTTGTTTATCCTTTTTAATCGGTTGAATCTGCAACTAGTAGGAAACAATAAAGCTGAAGAAAAAGCTGCTTTTATACAATGCGTGCACATATCACTGTAGGCCTCAATCTTGGAGGCATTTCCTTCTCTCTTCATTGAGAGCCTTTCCTAAGAAATCTGCATAGAAGTAAAACAACATGCTTTCCTGTTCCTGTAAGTTTTGTTTTTAAAGGATGGGGGCATATGTTGTAGCAGGCGCCATTTTGGAAAAGGTGTTCCGTTTTGTGTGACTGAAAATGAAAAAGAGAATCACAGTTCTCTGTCAGATGAAGAGAACTGTGGCTCTCGAAAGCTTATGCTACAGTAAAGTTGGTTAGTCTTTAAGGTACTACTGGACTCTTCTATTTTGCTACTACAGACTAACACGGCTAACTCCTGGTTTGCATCTGGTCACTAGATGGGAAATCTACCTGGATACCTGTGTAGGTATCACTCGTGTAGTTGGAGTGATGGAGTTCCATCAGGAAAGAAAGGTAGAATTCATAAAAGGGTCTCTGAAATTAGAAAAGCCATTTTGCAGGAAGATTCCCTGTTGTGAGCATTATCTGTTTGCCAGGAGTTGTGAAGGACAAAGTGTACTGGTTCCAGGACCAGACCAACTCTGAAGATGCAAGGTGCTGCCAAATCTGGGTCTGGATGCGAGGTGTACCTGGGACCCCACCCCTCATGTGTGTCCTCTTGAGGTCTATAAAGGAAGAAAAGTGGGTTGTTACGTATCATAAATTGCCGTGCAGTACATAACCAGCCATTTAAATTCCATGCTGTTCTGTTATTGTAATGACCCGACACCCTATCAGAGAGTGAAGAAATCCCGCAGGTGGAGAAGATCCTCAGCTTACCTGTGTTTGTATTTGATAGGGAAGGGGAGCTGTCATCTTTGGTGTGAGAACTGGGGTGTTGTAAGCATATCCCTGTTTCCATCTGCTAAATGTTGGAGGGCTTAGCAATTCCCCCGGGTCTCCCCAGTTCTCTTTCCTGTGTTGACTTGCTCTGATTAGTTCCTTCTGCTGTCTGGTGGAGACAATTCAACTTTACTTTCCTTTGTTTGAAAGCCCACTGGAAGCTCAGCAGATGAAAGGACCAGATCAGCCTAGTAATCGGCTGTTTTTACCAACATCCCCTTTGAGGATACTGCAGGTAAGCCAATTGGGCAGCATCCCAGAACAGACTTTGCACGTACTGCTTCTGAGCACCTCTCCGGCTTCCAGGCATGCAAAAGTGGAAGGGAAGGGGAGGAAATGGTATTGTTTGCATCATTTTTTAAAATAGGTGTTGATCAATAGCATTCACAAGTGGCTTAAACCCTCCCCCAACCTGTAATTTTCCACATAAAATTGATTTTCTGCATAAACCAGGAAATGGATTTTCTTCCATTCATTGCATTGAAGTAAGTGAACTCTGGCTCAGGAAACTTGTGCTAGAATAAATGCTGTTCGTCATTAAGGTGCTCCTGGACTTCTTGTTTTCCCAAGATCCCTGACATGCAATTCTCTATCATGAGTTGTGTCTCAGGCATTAAATCCTACTATGCAATAGAAGCAACTTGCATTAAATTTGGCAATTAGCAAGTTTCTTGGCATGTGATTATGGGTGCACACTTCTCTGCACACGTTGGTATACTTTCCAGATCTTAGTGTGTGAAACCAGCTGTTTATCTGAAAGGCACCTCTGGCAAATACCTTGAGACATCTCCATTAAATACTTGGCAATGAGCACAAATTGAACAAGGCAATTCTGGCATAAGCAATGAAAAATAATGTCTGGCCTTGTTTGGACTAAGCGCCCCATCTGAGATCAGAGTTGCTTCCACAACACACGGGACTAAAGACCACGACATCTCCAGTTTAAGTTTCAGAGAGCAATACAGAAAGGAAACCTACATTGACCAATGCCCTGAGCCTGCTGAAAATGTGGGGAGGGTGGAATAAAAATCGAAAATAAATAAAATAAAATTATAAAGAGCCTGATACATCGGTGTTGGAAACCAGCAGTATAGATTCAGCTGACCTTACGTTCCATGTTGCAAGGCACCTTGGGAAAAAACTGCTCCGTCATTTAAAGAATTTAGACTGTGTCCTCCTGCGCATAATGCAGGCGTACATACATGCACACATCCACAAGCAATATGACTTGCTGGCATCTCCTAGCTGTTCCTGCTGCATCAGCAACGCTTTTCCAGAATCCCAGCAATGCCGTCTGGCACCAACAAGCTGTCTGATGTGCTGAAAGCCGGGATTAAGCGAAGCACGAATGCAGAGGTGACTTGTGCCACACAGGGATGTTCCTGGATGGACTTCAAAGTTGGAAAAGCAGCTCTCAAAATCATCGAATGTGAAAAGAGAGTTTGCTTGATTACTTTGGGGTGTATAGAACCATTCTCATCCAGCTAGAGTGGTGAGCACATGAATGTGTGCTTGTAGCTTTGTTGGGGCATGCCTCCATCGACAATTTGGGCTTCCATCTTCATTTTTTTAATAATCCCAATTTTCCGGGGGGAAATTCCTGTGAACACCAGAACACCAGAACACCAGAACTTAACACCAAACGAAGCTAAAAGGTACTGGACAGGCAAAATAAAGCATTTGTTCATCTCGTGGAACTCTCTGCTGCAGGATTTGACAACGCTCCTCACTTTGATACTCCGCCTATGAGTTTGGAGGTTTCTTGTCCAGACCAGTTAAGAGGCCAATGAGGCTCTGTGGAAGAGCTTTGCATGCAGTTCCCAGGTTCAGTCCCCAACATTTCCAGTTAAAAGGACCAGGCAGTAGATGATGTGAAAAAACTTTTTCTAGAAACCCTGATGAACTGCTGCCAGTCAGAGCAGACAATGTTGATTCAGTATAAGGCAGTCTCATATGTCCACATGTCCTCAGCGCTGTGCCTCTTTATTAGCAAACTGGCTTCTCTTCTAAGAAGAGATTCTTCTCTTGCAGCTGTTCCAGGGATGCTCTTTCGTCATCACTCGTTGATCAGATTTGATTATGGTGTCAGAGATGGTGCAACATGCAGCACAACGTGTACAATTGAATTATTTTGCTGAAAAGGGAAGTTTGGTCATTCGTTCTGAGGCTATGTCACTTCCACTGCAAGCATAACATGTAGGCAGGATGCAATTGGATTAGATTAGTGTGTGCACATCAGCATCGGTACTAAATGTTATTGCTGTTGGTGTAACGGAAGTCACGCCAGTGGAAGTTTAGTACGAGATCTTGCCCATTGTTTCTTTGGTTGGAATCTTTTGCCTTTTGTCTTAATTTGCTGTTTTAAAACTATTATAATTGTGGAAGGGGGGATTCTGGGTAAAAAGGGCAGGACAGAATCATGGTCAGGCCTGCTGTGAGAAGCTACATGCCTGAACCGGATTATAGGCACAATGATGCAAACATGTCTTTCCTTACCAACTGGTGTGGTGCTAAAGAGCACCCTCAAGTCATAGCTGACGTAGGGAAACCCCTGGTGGGGTTTTGATGGCAAGAAGAGACTAGCAGAGGTGGTTTGGCATTGCCTGCCACTGCAACCCTGATCTTCATTGGAGGCCTCCCATCCAATTACTAACCAAGGCCGACCCTGCTTAGCTTCTGTGATCTGACAAGATCAGGCTCACCTGGGCTATCCAGGTCAGGATTACCAACTGGTACTAGATTTCAAAAACCACCGTGGATTTCACTGCCCCTCTGCCAGCCACCACTGGTGAACCATCAGTCTCTGCTGGGCATGGCAATGTGCACAGTTTGAACGAGGTGCAAAATCCCTGGAACGCTCACCCAGCCGTTGCAGGTCCAATGTTTAACATAAGATAGGCACCTCTTCTGGAACAACGTGTCTAGGTTTCAGTGGTGTAGAGTACATGGTTTGCAGAACAGCTCAGTTTCCTAGTATCTCTAGTTCAGTGACCTCTGTCCAACACTACAGGTAAACTGCAGTGTTCCCACACCTAAGTCTTGGAGGGAGGGACATAGTACAGCTTGTTCTCTTTTTATGCTATATATAAATGTACGAATAGCATGAACCTTCACCCAATATTTACATATACAAGAAAAATTATATATTAGAACATAAAATCACCCTCTTATCTGAGAAAGGTGGCACGTACCTATATAAACATTCCGATGCCTTTCTTGACATTATGAGATTCATCTAACTCCAACCTTTAGGGAAAAGTGACCGTCTTTGAAAAAAAACCCACATATATGTTGTCAATTTATCCATTGGCATCGTATGCTGAACTTTTTGTAGCCATTGTGTTTTTTTGGGGGGGGGGGATTACCTATCTCCCCAAACACACACACACTTAAGCAATTGTGTTGCAATAATTAGTTTTTGATTGTGCAAACATGCCCTTTCTTGACTTCTTTAAGTATAATCAATTAGGTAATCTGTAAGATAATTCAAATGTATAGGTCACAATTCTTTTTATATCATGTACAATACTACAATATGTTTACATATCCCACCTCAGATGTTTCAAGGTTGCTTTATATTTAACATCCTTCCAACCATGATGAGAGCCCTGTAAATATTAGGCTGTCTAACCGGGGTATAATGAATCGGGAAGAACATTTTCAAACAATTTTCTACTTTTTGTTTTTTGAGAAATGTCAGCACTCCTTTTAATTGCTCTTACCCATTTAACTACACAAATGGTTACCAACCCCCAACCCCCCAACTTATTTAATAAATTAATTGCAATAGATCTTCAGGTCTAGAGAGCTGATTTTTGCCATGAAGCCTTTTTGTTCTTTTTACTTAAAACCTTTAATGCTTTCAAAGGGTCGTCTGATTTGGACATTCTGATACATAGAGAATCACAGCTTTCTTCACCTGACAAACTGAGCTGTGGTTCTTGAAAGCTTATGCTACAATAAAGTTGGTTAGTCTTAAAGGTGCTACTGGACTCTTTACTATTTTGTAACTACAGACTAACACGGTTAACTCTTCAGGATAGATAATCTGTCTGAAGGTGTGTGGAGGGAGATTAGTAACTCTTGGCAATACTTTGGTGCATATATCAAAATGTCCAACTTTTCAAGCACTTCTTGACATTCTGAATTATGAAGCCATGAAGAAGGGAGTATTTTAACAAAAGAACAGTATACCCTACCCAGTTTCTAGGCAAAGCCTGTTTTACCTCTTTAGAAAGACAGAAAGAGGTTTTGTGCCAAATCCCTCCGGATAAAGGCAACTGCATAATTCTCTGTTCCGATTCTCCTATGATTTGATTTTCATCTTCCCCCAAACAATACAGAAGCACTGATTGCACAACAGCCCGTATCATTCCTAACCCATAAAGTCTTGCTAAAACTGTCATTTTATAGGTCGCTGGCCCAGCCTGTACCAAAGAGGTATACCAATCAAATGACCCTTTAATAGCTGACCTGCATTCCAGGGACCATCCTGGATAGAAGAGCTCCCTCATCTCTGCAGGTCGCCCACCATATAGAGGCAATGTAAAGGAGGATGCAAAGAGATATAAGTACATCGCTGAAAATGAGCTAAGTGCTTTTGGAGGGCGGCAGGCTGCGGATCCATGGAAGAGCATCTCCTTTGCTTGTGGAAGAGCCCACTTTCCATCAGAGTCCTGTGTAGCATAGTGGTTAGTGCATTGAACTAGGATCTGGGAGGCCAGGGTTCGAATTCTGTCTCTGCTGGGGCAAGTGTGCTGTGTGGACTTGAGCCTGTCTCATACTCTCAGCCTAACCCACTTCACAGGGTTGTTGCATGGATAAAATGGAGGGGCAGAGAATGATGTAAACCTTTGGAGAGGGGAGAAGGCAGTGTATAAAGGAACTAAATATATAAAAAATCCAGGATCTTCACTTGTCAGTTGGCAAGGAGAAGATCCAGGAAAACTCACTTGACTAAAAAAGTAGCCCTACCTTTGAGCTCCTTAGGGGAAACTTAGAAGAGAGAGAGATAATAAAACAAGAGAGGGATTTGTTTTTAAGTTATTGCAAACTCAAGATTGCGTGGACAGACAATCTTAGGCTGCCTTTTCATAGATGTGTAAAAAAAAAAATCAACCGCTTTGGTTGGTGTTTTTATTTATTGGGGGGGGGGGGGAGGTTATTCTGTACTGATTCTATTGCAAACCCAGCTCTTTGGTTTTGTGCTTCGGAAAGGCTGCCTGAAGATGCCAAGGGAGAATTCTGCAAGCTGCAGCCGAGTTGCAGAGGCGCAGGGCTGGATTCCGGGAGTCCAACCTCGGCACCTCCCTCCGGGGAAGGCGCTCCCGGGCGTGGGAAGTCCCTGGCCGCCCCGGGGCCCCAGGAAACCGGGGCGGGGCAGTGCGGGCCGGGCCCCCCCCCCGCCTCCTATAAGAGGCGCCGCGCGTCTCCCTGGAGCGCATCAGCCCCGCCGGCGGTCCCGGGTCGCGCATGGCTCAGCTGCGCTGCCGCTCCGTGCTCATCACGGGCTCCAGCCGGGGCATCGGGCTGGGCCTGGTCCGGGGGCTCCTGGCCGCCTGCCCCGCGCCCGAGCTCGTCCTCGCCACCTGCCGCTACCCGGAGAAGGCGCAGGTAGGTCGCGGAGCCCCCGCGGGCGCCTCCTTTGCCGCGCGGGTTCGCCCCGTGCGGACGGCAAGGCGCGGGCGGCAGCCGCTCCCCAGCCGAGCTTGCAGGCGCCCCGCCCCGGGCAGCAGCCACCCTTGGCGTGGGGGGGGGGCTTCGCTCTCCTGAGGCACAACGCCCTGTGCCCCCTCCCCTCGGTTGTGCTGGTTGCCAACCTCCGGGGAGGGGGGGGGCTGGACATAGCCCAGAATTAAAACTGATCTCCAAGCGACAGGGATCAGTTCCCCTGGAGAAAATGGATACTTCGGTAGGGTTGCTAATCTCTAGGGGGTGGCTGGAGATCTCCTGGAATTACAACCGATCTCTGGGTGACAGATCAGTTCCCCTGGAGAAAATAGAGGCTTTAGAGGAGAGTTATTATAGCACTGAGGTCTCTCCTTTCCCCAGACTCTGACCTCTCCAGTCTCTACCCCCCTCCCAAATCTCCAGGAACTTCGCAACCTGGATCCCGCAACTGTAGGTCTGGCTACCATATGCATTTTTTATTATTGTTACTATTACCTTGCTCTTCCTTCAAGGAACTCGGTGTGTGTGTGTGGGGGGGGGCTGGTTTGTCCTTTCCTTATTTCATTTCCACAACAACCCCATCGGGTACAGCTTGCCAAGGAAGTGGGCACCTGACCTTCAGTCACCCTGTGAGTTTTTAAGGCCTGGTGAGGATTTGAACCTGAGTCTCTGAGATCCTAGCCTGTTCCAGCCTGCTGACTGTCTGGGTCCCCCTTTCCCCCTCCTGATCACACGTGAAACTGCCTTATACGGAATCAGCCCAGTAGTCTTGCCAACACACACTGGCAGCGGTCTCAGAGACCCAGTCTTTCGCATTACCTACTGCCTGGGGATTGAACTTGAGACCTTTTGCTAAGCAGAGGTGCGTCCACTGAGCCACAACCCCTGTCCTAATTCTGGTCCCTTGTGGTACATCCCTGCCACCGCCTAATTGCAAGCCCAGGAGAAAAACCACCAGGCGAAATAGACAATACTGATCTCGAGACTTCAGAGGCCTGGCTTGATATAAGGCAGCGCCTTCCTTCCATAGAGGGCTGCGCTCCTCAGTGGTTAGCGCATCCGCGTTGCAGGCAGTTGGAGTAGGTGAGAGAAGAGACCTCTGCCTGAGATCCTGGAGAAGTGCTACCAGGCTGAGCAGACAATGCTTTCCCATGTGTTGGATAATGCACTTTCAATGCACTCGAGTAACAGTTTGCCAGAGAATTTTCCTGTCTCACGCAAGAAAATCCAGTTGCAAATTAACAGGAAAGTGCATTATCCCCTGTGTGCAAAAGCGGCCGGCAGTTTCGTTATTCTTCCCCCACATGGGTGATTCTCCCCCACTCCCTAATTTTGGTGCCTCAAAATACCTGTTTTTATGTTCAGAACCTTTCGAACAAGCAACTTCTTTACAGCAATACCTACCCCCGTAAGCTATCTCCTCTTTCCCCTCTCCCTTTAAACATCTCGTTTTTCTTGCAATCCTAGTAGCTAATGGGGGAGATTTTCCAGGATTATAAAGGTGGCTTCCTTATCGCTGAGGCATGATAAATATGAGGGTCATCTTGCAAAAATCCACTCTGAGCTGGGTGGGTCGGCTGGTTTGGAGCAGGGCTACTGTGGGGAAAGGGACGCCGAGTGCTCCTGAATTCTCTTTTTTTTCTTAAACCAGAAATCTTCCTCTTCTAAGTATCTATATTTTTTAACATGGAAGTAGCTGAGTTGCAAATTAAAACCTATTAAAATCAAGGCTATTTAAAACAGAGGATAAAAATCGGCATCTTCTTGCTGTGTCTTGGCTTGGCTGTACTGGTCTGCTCCCATTGGTCATATAACAGGACCCTTCCTCACCCCGCTATCTCCCAGTCAAGGCTGGTAGTGACTGCCGGGCACGTTTTCCTTTCAATGGAAGGCAAATGCCCTTTGACAGTCATAAACTTTTATAATTTGAATATGGCGTCAACTGCACAGGTCAGCCAGAGCACCTCACTGGAACAAAAGTTTACCCAGATAAATCAATGAACGGCGCCTGGAGTGGCAGGCCAGCGTGGGGCTAAACTAAAACACAATTCCAGCAGCACCTTAAAAACTAGCAACAGTTGTTTCAATATGAGCTTTTGTGGGTGAAGTGTGAATCACGGAAGCTGATATTGAAATATATGTTAAGTCTTTAAGGTGCTACTGGACTTGAGTTTTAATTTTGTTAAAACAGACCAACGCTGTTTGGGATTTCCAGTATCAAACCACAATATACTGTTATGTACCCCCCACTTAGTGAGATGTTGACGGGGGGGGGGGTGTACAGACATACAAAATGTGCATATGGAGTCTGTACATTTGAGGAGGTTGCAACTGAAGTGGAAAAAATAGCCAGGACGACGGTTTTATTTTATTTCACTTATTTATTGAGATCCAAGGCAGATTAAACATTCCCCTTCACCAAGCTCTGTGTCACAGGCTGGGCCAGCCCAAGCAGGCTGGTTCAAGTCCAAACCTCAACACCAAGTCCAGGGGGAGTCCCAGGAGCTAAGTCAGAAGGGTGGTCAGAGCACGAGATGACGCCAGGAGTCAGTCCAGAGTCCAGGAGCTAGGTCAGGTACAGTCCAAGGTCGGTTACCAATAGCATCAGGTCCAAAAGCAGGCACGAGCAAGGTGCATGGAAACACAGCGTGGTTGCAGGTAGTCAGCACATTGCTTCCACACCTGGCAGTTCCCTCAGCTCAGTTTTTATAGCCAGGCATGGATTACAGGCAGCTGCTGGGGCTCCATCCTACTGCTACTCATCATCGCTCTCCTGCAGTTGGCGTCGGTTCAGGAGGCGAGCACTGTGCCGTCTCTCCTGCAGCTCCACCCTCAGCGTTCTTTACGCGTGGGCGAACCTGGGGGGGCGGAAGGCCCTGGCTGGGCTTCCCCTATGGTGCTGGCAGTCCCTGGCTGAGCTTCCCCTGTGGAAGTCCCTGGCTGAGCTTCCCCTGTGGTGCTGGGGCTGGAGAGTACTGGAGGCTCTGCTTCAGCTGCTGGCTGTAGGCTCTGATTAGCCAGCAGCGGTGGCTCCTGATTACCAGCCTCTGCTGAGTCAGGGCCGGCTACACGAAGCCCCTCTCCTCCTGAGGAGTCCCGGCTGGCTACACGAAGCCCCTCTCCTCCTGAGGAGGAGTCCTTGCTCTCACTGAGCCCAGACTGGGCCATGACACTCTGGTTTGGTTTATCCATGCAACTGCTTTTGAGTGAAAATAAATGTATTTATTTAGAAAAGCAAGAGTCAGGTCCAGTAGCACCTTAAAGACCAACTGTAGTGGATTTTTAAATCTCAGTCTTTATGGCATTGTGTATTGAAATGTCCTTGATATTGACTGTACTAATTTCACACTATAACAACAACATTTGATTTATATTCCGCCCTTCAGGACAACTTAATGCACACTCAGAGTGGTTTTAAAAGTATGTTATTATTATCCTCACGACAATCACCCTGTGGGGTGGGTGGGGCTGAGAGAGCCCTGAGAGAGCTGTGACTGACCCAAGGTCACCCAGCTGGCTTCAAGTGGAGGAATAGGGAATCAAACCTGGCTCTCCAGATTGGAGTCCTGCCGCTCTTAACCACTACACCAAACTGGCTCTCCTGAGCTGCTGCAGCACAGTGGTTACGTGGTTTGGCTATGAATCAGCACTTTACTGGTTCGAATCTCACTGCTGCCATGAACTCAGTAGGTGGCCTTGGGTAAGCCCCTCCTCTTAGCCCCAGCTGCATTGTAGGGATAATAATGATACTAACTTGTTCACCGCTCTGGGTGAGGCACTTATCTGTCTAGAAAAGCAGTTTATAAGCACAGTTGTTGTTACTATTATTAAACTATGTAATCTGCCTTGAGTCTCAGTGAGAAAGATGGACTATGAATGACATAACTAAAAAATTAAATAACATCTAGTCCTTTGCATTCTGTAAGAAAAGAGATACCAGTCTGTACCTGGGCTAGGGTTGTTGTTTTTTTTGTAAGGTTGGTCTTTAAGGTGCTACGAGACCCAAATCTTGCTTTTCTAATACAGACCAACGTGGCTACCCACCTGAAACTGAATTTATTTAGGGACTCTACATTCTGTCTCCTAAGAGACTTGTTGGAGATTCAAGCATAGGTCTCCTTCATAGCATTTGCTCATAGATATTTGCATATGTCCCAACTAGACCTCCAATGAAGACCCGGGTTGCAGAGGCAGGCAATGGCAAACCACCTCTGTTAGTCTCTTGCCATGAAAACCCCACCAGGGGTCGCCATAAGTCAGCTATGACTTGAGGGCACTCTCCACCACCATTCAACTATCCCCTGCTTATCTTTTCCAGGATCCCATTTCCACCCCCACCCCGTAAATGCCCATTTGTTTGACTTTTGGGGACGCCTTGCTAAAATTTTCTGTGATTTGTCAGTGTCATTGTTATTCGAAGTTCAGCTCTCTTTCCAGGAGCTCTAGAAGTTAAATTTTGAAGTGGAGAATCAATGTGTCATGTGTTAAGGCATACACATAGATGGTAAGGTGGCGTGCGGTGCTTATCTTGCATTTATTTTATATGTTGTTAGTAACCTACTGTCAGACGGTCATGATTTTTCCTAGTATAACTTTAACCCCAAGAACAAACATCCTCCTGGCTTTTAAACTGTAGGAAGGAAAATTGCTGAGTAATTAACTCCACATAAAGAAAATGAAGCAGAGCTTTCTAGACTATGCCATTGTCCATCTGAGGGGCAGGGCTTGGCCGTTGATCCTTGACATGGAAACTGGCTCTGGAAGGGCACGAGTGTTCCATTAACATTCAGCCACATTTTGGGGTTGGCATTCTTGCTCTTTTTTTAAAAAGCAGTCCTCATTTTTGGATTTTCCTTTATAAAAGATTTAGACTTTTTATTAACAAAAAATGCTAGGGAAATCCCTAAATATTGCTCCATTGAAGGTATATTTTCAACTTCTGTCTCTCACAATAGGCAGATGTTGGAAAATTTGACCATGTTCCAAAACAGTGTTTTCTCCCCTCTCTCCCTATTTCTGTAGAGCCAGTTTGGTGTAGTGGTTAAGAGCGCAGGACTCTAATCTGGAGAACCGGGTTTGATTCCCCCACTCCTCCACTTGAAGCCAGCTGGGTGACCTTGGGGCAGTCACAGCTCTCTTGGAGCTCTCTCAGCCCCACATACCTTACAGGGTGTTTTGTGGGGATAATAATGACATACTTTGTAAACCGCTCTGAGTGGGTGTTATGTCATCCTGAAGGGCGGTATATAATTCGAATATTATTATGGGACACCCAGGCTGGCATGGAGTTCTGTATAACTTGAAAGCTTGCTCCTTTGGACCAGTATATACTATATAGTCTATTTTGTTTGTTGCCTGAGTGCAAAAGGGTATATGCTAGAGTTGGCAACCCGAGGTGGTGGCTGGAGATTTCCGAGTCTTCTGGAATTACAACTGACCTGACGAAAGAGACCAGTTCCCCTGGAGAAAATGGCAGCTTTGGAGGGTGGGCTCTTATCGCATTATATCCCTCTGAGGCGCCTCCTCGCCTCAACCTCACCCCCAAAATCTCCAGGAATTTCCCAACTTTGAGCTGGCAACCCTAATACAGGGTCAGACGCTTCACTGTCAACAGATCTTTTGCCATTTTAATGCTGTCTGGCTTTTTTTGCCAACTATTAATGACAGAAAATGGAGGTTTATATTTACGGGTTGTGTTGTGATGGGAGTCAAAGCTTCCTCTTGTGACCAGAGCCCAGCTTCTCAGTGGGAGGGCAACAGGACTGTATCTACCTTCCTGATAAAAGGTTTGCTTTTTCCCTCGGCAGCTCAGGTACGATCTATACATGCAGCTGAGTGAGCTGGTAGAGATAAGAGGCAGCAGAAAGGGACTGTACCGTTTCTTCCTGCGTGGGGCAGGGATTCACTTTTATATGCCGCTTTCTCCCCAGTTGGGACCCAAAGCTGCTTCCAATATCATTCTCCCTTCCTTGGCTTTATCCTTACAACAACCCTGTGAGGTAGGTTAAGCTGACGGACCGAGCAGGATGAGACCAAGGCTCAGGGCTGAGGGGCTGGGATTTGATCCTGGGTCTCCAAGATCTGAGACTCTAACCACTGCACCCCCTTGCCTGTCTAAGGGCCAATGACTTTCTTTACTGAGCTAACCCAACTGCACACAAATCTCTGCTCTGGACATTTCGTGCTGCAGGCGCCCTCTGAAACGGTTCGTTTCCTTGTCAAGCTGGTCGCTTTCAAGGTTGCCTGTCCAGGGAAATTGAAAGGTTCGTTTTTCATTGTCTGGTGTGTTCATTTATACCCATCTGTGGACTTGATTGGCCAGAAGGTCATTGCTGGTGCATGGTGGCGTATCTCATGTGGGAAGATGTGCTGCGGCTGTGGGCTGTGGTGGGGAGAGCAGTCCCTTTGCTAAAACTAAGAGCGGAACTACAAGTGACAAAAGGCACAGGTTGGACACTTGTCAGCTTCCCTCAAGTTTTGATGGGAAATGTAGGCGTCCTGGTCTCGCAGCTTGGCTCTCCAACGGCTGTCCAATGGACTTTTCAACTGTCCCTTGTCCAACATTCCGCCAGGCTGCCTACATTTCCCATCAAAACTTGAGGGAAGCTGACAAGTGTCCAACCTGTGCCTTTTGTCACTTGTGGTTCTGCTCTTAGTAGCTGGGGAGCCTCCTGGGAATTCCATTCACAAAGGCAAACTCTAAATGTGATAAATAATAATAATAAGGCTCAAGGGGTGACCGTGGGCTGAAAGAAAGAGAACTGGCCCGGCCTGCCTCGTAGGGTTGTTGTGGCAATATATGGAACAAGGGAGAAGGAAGAAGGGCAGGAAAAATGTGCAGAGAGGATGCATATGTTAATAATGATGTGTCTGTTAACTGTCGTCTGGAACTGTGAAAGTCAGGGTATACTTGGGTAAAATAGTGTCTGGGAAGGCTGTTGGTCTTGTGAGATCCAAAAAAAAAAAGAAAAAAGTTTGCACGGTACGTGGTTTGCTGGGAGGGTTAGGGTGTATTTGCTCTGGAAAGAAGCGGTAATCTGCCGTTTTCAAGGTCTACAAGCTGAAAAGGGAGAGTTCTTGGACGGTTTCTCACTTCTCGGTGTCATAAAAACCTGGTGCTTTGCGTGCCCGCGTGTGCATGACAAGCGCACAGGGTCTCTGGTAAGAGAGGAGACGCCATAAAACCTCTTTTGTTTGCTGTGAGTCAGCAGGTACACATAACCCTTGTGACTTTTCCTCTAGCAGAAGGGGTTGGTGATAGATTGGCCTATAATGGTTCTTCCCCGTTCGAAGTGAATTAAAGATTTGAGTAGGTTTGGTTGGGGAATGACCTGTTCTTTCCTCACATAGCAAACCCATTGCTGGCCAATACAGTCAGCTCTTGAAATACACTGCTTTGTGCAAGCAAACAGGCTCTTCAGTTGCATCGATCTCAGCTCTATGGGGGTCAGATTGGCAGCGATCCTCCAGATTAGGAACGAAGGCAGACCCCTTCTCCTTTGTCTCCCATTCAGCAAATTCTAAATTGCAAAGTCCTTGCGTATGCTTTGTGAAGTGCTATATAATAGTTGTGGATCCTTCCCTATCCGTGGTTCCTGAGATCCTTTTTTCAGCTTGGACGAGGGATGCTGGCTGACGAATAAGCCTGCAATCCTAAGAATACCTTCCTGGGAGTAAACCCCATCGAACAAAATGGGTCTACTTCCAAACAAACCTGTTTAGGGTGCTAAATATACAAACAAGTCCATTTTTATCTTCTGGGAGGGTTTTGCAATTGTCTTCTCTGTGCTAGCTGTTCTCTTTTGTTTCATATGGGTTTGGGTTCCCTGTGGGTAGGTAGGTAGGGGGCTTTATGCCCTCAAAGGTGGCCGATGAATGCTGCGAATGAAATGAAACCGGACCCCAAAGAAAGCAAGTGGGGCAGACTTCTGACAATCTGCGTTTTTCTTCCCTGGCAGGAATTGCAGCAGCTTTGCAAAAAGTATAACAACCTGAAAGTCCTTCAGCTTGGTAAGCAGAGACGGTGGCCTCTTTGGGCACAGATCTGATGGTGGTGGGAACGGCAATGCGGGAAGGAATTTCTGGTCAGAGGGGGAGGAAGAGACCTTGAGGAGCTGCGTGGCCTTGATCGAAAGGGAGTGGATGGGGAGGGCAATGAGAAATTTTGGGAACCCAGGTAGTGTAGTGGTTAGAGCTGTTCTGCCATTGGAGCCAGACAGCTCTGACTCATACGATGCAACCAACTGGGAGTTTTCTTCTGCACAAGCTTAACTGCACTCAGTAGGAGTTGTGCAAGAAACAAGGAGTGGGCACCATTTGAACAAAGGGCTCCAGAACCGTCTTCTTTCTTGGCTTTAACTTCTTGGCTTTCTCTCTCCTCTCGCCCTGCTCCGCTTTGTGATTTCAGATGTGGTTTCCGAAAGCAGCATCAAGAAAGTGGTCAAAGAAGTGGAAGATATCGTCGGGGACAAAGGATTGAATTGCCTGGTCAACAATGCTGGCATCAACGTGCTGGCCACCCTGGAAGAAGTCACAGCAGAAACGATGCTTCGCATCTATGAGACAAACACGGTTGCCCAGTTGATGGTCACTAAAGTAAGAAAGTGGTTGCAAAAGCCGGCAAGGGAATAGTCACTCATCTGGGGCGAGTTACTTTTATCCTCCAGGCGACCAAGCAGAGAAATTCTGAGCATTTCTGTAAATCCAGAGGAGTTAGCCGTGTTAGTCTGTAGTAGCAAAATGGCAAAAAGTCCAGGTGCTACTGGACTCTTTGCCATTGAGCATTTCTATAGCACTCTTCAACAGTCAAAGCAAAACACCATATATTAATAATAACAACAAGAACATTCGATTTATATACTGCCCTTCAGGACAACTTAATGACCACTCAGAGTGGTTTACAAAGTATGTCATTATTATCCCCACAACAACAATCACCCTGTGAGGTGGGTGGGGCTGAGAGAGCTCTGAAAGAGCCATGACTGACCCAAGGTCACCCAGCTGGCTTCAGGTGGAGGAGCAGGGAATCAAACCCGGCTCTCCAGATTAGAGTCCCGCTCTTAACCACTACACCAAACTGGCTCTCTTTTCCTGTTTGTTTCAGTTTGGTTTGTTGAATGTATTTATGCCACAAACTCTTAATAAAAATCTCAGAGTGGTTGTGAAACTTGAGAAAATCCAACGTTAACTGCATAATATTTAACGCTTGGAAGCCAGCACTCCATACCTGAGATATTTAGCCATCCTAGACAATGAGCTAATCGGCAGAGGCATTTATATTAGAATTTTAAAGAGCAGCAAAGTTGGTCTTTAAAAAAGCAACCTCTAAAGCCTCTTCTTTATAAGGACAGAGGTTTCATAAACGTTTTAATCATTGACAGGTTTGAAAAATTAAATGGCAGTATTAAAAAGATATCGCAGCTTGGCGCTCTTATCCACGTGTTGCATTTAGGAGAGCTGAGGCTGAGAGATGTGCTGAGATGTCCCCTTAAAGAGGTGGTGGCTGTGCAGAGATTCAAAGCCGGGCGTTTCTGATTGGGAGCTCAGTCTCTTCACCGCTACACTCACTTTATCTGGGTTCTTTTTAAGAAAGCAGGGGGAGATAGAAAATGGGGTGGCTACTGTGTTTTTTTTGGGTCGGTTAGTAACTTTGACGAATGTGAGACTAAAAGCACGTGTGATATTGGAGCTCTGTGGTTAACACTACCTCTGCTGTCATTTGGACCCAAAAAACAGCCACGGATGTGGCTCAGTGGAGGAGCATCTCGTCTGCATGCAGAAGGCCCCAGGTTCAGCGTTCAAGTTCAAAGGACCAAGCAGTTGGCGATGTGAAAGACATTACCGGAGACCTTGCAGAACTGATTTATTTATTTATTTCAAATTTGTATTCCGCCCTCCCCGCGAGTGGGCTCAGGGTGGATAACAACATTAAAAATACAATTAAAAATTCATGTTCATTAAAAACAACACATTTAAAACAGGATGGTGGACAGCCTTCACAGGGAGGGTTTTATGCACCTCTTTTTTCCAGGCTGGAGGAGGCCCAGCCTCAGCCATATGCCTGTCGGAACAACTCTGTCTTGCAGGCCCGGCGAAAAGATAGTAGGCCCTGCCGGGCCCTGATTTCAGCAGACAGAGCGTTCCACCAGGTGGGAGCCAGGACCAAAAAGGCCCTGGCTGTAGTCGAGGCTAGGCAGGCCTCCTTGGGGCCAGGGACCACCAACAGCTGTTTGTCCCCTGATTGGAGTGTCCTCTGGGGAATATATGGGGAGAGACAGTCCCATAGTTACGCTGGTCCCAGTCCGCACAGGGCCTTATAGGTCAATACCAGAACCTTGATGCCAATCCGTGTAGGCAATGCAGACCTTGATGGACCGGTGGTCCAATTCAGTGTAACACAACTTCATGTGTGGGTGTGAGAGTGAAATGGGTCTGGACCAGGGGACTTGGAGGGAGGGTTGTACCATTTCTCCCCTGGGCCCTACCCACAAGAGATACTGCCAATCAACATTGTACTTTTTGCATGCCAATCCGGTGCTCTGCCACTGAGCCATGTCTCCTCCTGCAGGTTGATTTACTCCCTGAAACACTCCCCTTTCTCTCCCTTTTAAATTTTCCTTGCAGGCTTTTCTCCCCCTGCTGAGGAAAGCTGCCCAGCTGAGCACCGGCATGGGGTGTCACCGCGCGACCATTGTCAACATGTCCTCGATATCGGCATCCATGGAGCTTGTACAGGCCGACGACTTCCTCATGGTGTACCCTTACAGGATAGCAAAGGTGGATGGATGTCTCTTTAGTTAACTGTTGGGGTGGGGAACCCCTTCCCCTAGAGTTCAGTGGAAGCACAGAAAAACCAGATCTCGAGCTGTAGCTCTGAAGCTTTTTGAGACCCAGAGTCTCTCTACACGAGAGACCTCAGCATGTGTTCGTCAAGTGTTGGGAGACACAGTGATCACTGGGAAGCATAGTTTAAAAAGATAGAGCTGGCAGAGATCGCTCCTCAGAGAGTTTGTTCATTTCATTTTTGCCTCTATCAGTTTTACTTATCCAGTGTGTGGGATCTCAACAAGAGGGCAGAGAGAAATGGAAATAGGCTGGAGCTGCCTTTCAGAGCCGGGCTTGGACCTGGAGAAGTTATATTGGGCTGAAGTTTCTCTTCTGGCATTTCAAAGCCCCTTCACTCAGCTCCAGCGTCTAGCAAAGCCTTTGCCCTGCTGCCGGCTCTGTCATTTTAAACTACCCTTCCCAGCTAACATTGCATCTCTCGACACGTGTTCTTCACGTATCAGCTATCTCGTGTAGAAAGATTCCCAGTGTTGGGATAATTCAGTGGATAATGTAGGACTTTGGGGAGACCGTTGCTGCTTCTATATACAGCAAGGTGGCCCAAGGTGCTGGTGGATCGGCAGCCCTCTGGTGCCCTAGGAGGTTGCCTAGGTATGTTGAGTGGACGGGCCAGCCCTCTCTGCTTTCTGTGTAGCTCTTTTTTGCTGATGCATGTGCCAGCAGAATTTGCAGAGGCAGTAGAACTTCTCATCCATTCCAAGGATGATAACCATGTCAACACTGGGATATTTAGCACTGACCAGACTAAGGGTTGTTTGTCATGGTTCGGATGCTATTGGAAGTGGGTTTTTCCATAGCATCGAGCTGCTTCCTTGAGCTCCCAGGTTTTCCATCTTTCTCAAACCTGGTTTCCGGTGATGTTTTGGGAAAGATCTCAAAAAAACCAGGGGGGCACCCATGTGAATGGGAATGTCAGGATTTTAAATGGCAATAGATAACATTATAATAGTTTGTAGATCAGGTTCTCTAAATTCCTAGCTTTCACTTTTCCTTTAAAAAAAGTTAAAGTCTTTAGCCCCTTTTGATGTGGAGATATGCCTTTCCCCTTATATCTCCATAATGAAAAGGGCTATAGGCTTCCTTTTTAAAAAAAGAAAGCTGGGAATTCAGAGAACCTGATATGTTTAGCCATATGCTGTTGGCCACTTTTTAAAAAGAAAGCCTTCAATGGTGGTGGTGTGGGAGGCTGGGCTCAGAAAATGGAGGTAAACCTGCCATTTGGAAGTCCTTTTGCCTCTGTGCTTTATTGTTAGCTGCAACAGTAGTGAATAAACCATAGAATCCCATCCACGTGGGGCACATATACCTGGGAGTAATTGCCACAGTGTGCAGTAAGTAATGTAAATGTACATAGGGGTATGTACATGTAACTGTACATAGGATTATTCTCTAAGGTCCTCTTTCTCTCTCTCCTTTTCTTCCCTGATTTCCCCCACCCTCAGACAGCGCTAAACATGATCACGCGATGCCTTGCCGTTGATTTGAAGCCAGATGGAATTCTGTGCATCTCTTTGCATCCAGGCTGGATTGAAACAGATATGGGAGGGAGCCTGGTTAGTAATCCAAACCTTTTGTTATGGAAGGCGCGTGGTTTTTCTTCTCTGCTCCACCCATCGCTGTTAACCCTAGCCAGGGCTTTTTTTCTGGGAAAAGAGGTGGCGGAACTCAATGGGTTGCCAGCACAGGGGGCAACTCTTGGCGGGAGGTGGTGCCCCTGATACCACATGTGCACGCGCAAAGTGCACGCATGCTCCCAGGGCCTATGATGTCACTTTGGATCAGCTGGAATAAGGGGGGAGTTTTTAAAAGTTCAAATCACCCTCGGCGAAAATGGTCACATGGCTGGTGGCCCCGCCCCCTGATCTCCAGACAGAGGGGAGTTTAGATTGCCCTACGCGCTGCTCAGTGGCGTGGAGGGCAATCTAAACTCCCCTCTGTCTGGAGATCAGGGGGTGGGGTCACCGGCCATGTGACCATTTTCAAGATGTTCCGGAACTCCGGTCCACCATGTTCCCTGTTGAAAAAAAGCCCTGACCCTAGCCCACATGAATCTGTCAGGAACCGAGATCTTCCCCGGAGGTCCCTGACAGATGCTTCCGGCCATGATTTTTAAGGCCTTTGCTTGTTACTGCTTGGAGGTTACACCCAATACACTTTCTTTTCTCTCTTTTGTTGATCCTCACAGGCTCCCTTGAAAGTCCAAGATGCCATCCCAGGAATTCTCTCTGTTCTGGCAGACCTCAGTGAAAAAGACAACGGAAGCTTTCTGAACGGCCAAGGAGGGACACTACCATGGTAGCAGAGAGGAGTGGGTGCCGGAGACCCTAAGCACCGTATTGCATCTCAGCTCCGGCACAAATGTGTTGTGATTGCCAGCTAGTACTCCTCTTTTTTAAAAACAAAAATGTTCTTAGCAGTACTGTAACGAAACTTGAAAGTCAACCTGTGCATTGTTTTTAACCTACTTGACAACGGCAAAAATCTTGTAACTTGAGGGTTTTTTTTTCTTTCTCGGATCAGGAAAAGCCAGTGCGGAACCGTATTTTGCAGGCAGGATTCACCTGAGGGCCAATTTAGATGAGACACCACTCCATTGCCTTAATTTGGCTCTTGCCATCTTGACAGATGTACTTCACGACACACACCAAAGCACTACGAGTTGTCTACCTTGGTGGCCACACTTGGAGCTGTGCATGTTGATAGTTGTGCAAGGTGATGCTTCTCAACAGATGAAATGGGCATGCATACAAAATTCCAAGGATCTTTCGCAGTGGGGCTGTGTGTTGTTCAGGCCTGCTATATATATGTGTGTTGTGTCCTGCTATATAGATGTGGCCCCCAGGAGCGTGTATGAGTGAGCCTACTGTTTTTCAAAAAGAGGTTAACAGACGACTGTGTCCAGTTAAGTCTGGGGGTAGTTTAGCCCTCCACAACCTGAAATCTGGCCCTGCTAGCATACACCTTTGGTTTTGTTTCTTGCTTCTGTGAGCAAATGTTAGCATATTCGCAGCTGTCCGAATTCCACTCCAAAGCTGCATCAGCAGCAAATGTCTTGCAGGCCTCCCAGAGAATGAATGTTTGTATTCCCACTGGTGCTGTACAATGATCAGGAAGAGAGAATAGCACTTAAGCCGGGCCATTTTTCTCAAGATATCTGAACTAAGGGTTGTGGGATTGCATTGCCACATTTTGTCTAGGCACATGCCCGTCTCGTAACCTTCCTTGCTGTTGATTGGCTTCTCCAGCCTGCACCATTATGGAGATATGGAAGAACTAGTTGAATAATCATTTAAAATCTCTTTTCTATTGGGGATGCTCAAACTGTCCCCAAGCACAGAGAACATGCCCTTGAATCATTGTAAATCCAGCTGGTGCTCTGTAGGCAGACAGTCGCAGGTTTAATTCCCTGGCAGCTCAGATCTCTGCTTGGTAGGGTTGCCAACTCGAGCTTGGGAAATTCCTGGAGATCTGGGGGGAGTGCAGAGTTTAAGGAGAGGAGAGAACTCAGTTGGGATGAGTTCTCCTCCAAATAGGGTTGCCAGCCTCCAAGTAGTGGCTGGAGATCTCCCGGAATTACAACTGGTCTCCAGGCCACAGAGATCAGTTCACCTGGAGAAAATGGCTACTTTTGGGGGTGGACTCTATTGAATTATGCTATGCCAAGGTCTTTTCCCTCCCCAAACCCTACTTTCTCCAGGTTTCTCCAGGTGTCACCCTCCACATCTCCAGGAATTTCCCAACTTAGAGCTGGCAACCCTACCTCCAAAGTTGCCATTTTCTCCAGGGGACCATCTTTGTGGTCCAGAGCTGCTTGAAATTCTGCAAGAACTCCAGTCCCTACCTGGGGGTTGGCAACCCTACTGCTGGGAGATCCTGGAGAGGTGCTGCCAGTTAGAGTGGGCAATACTGTTGGTCTGACTCAACATCAGGAAGCTTCGTATACCTTAGTGTTAGTCATTTCTGTGGTCACAGGGGTGGAACTGTCGTGGCCAGATTGACTGCTGGTAATTTCTTGTAAAAGCATCTTCCAGAATCTGTTTGTACCACATGGAGGAAGATTTTGACTGCGGGGGCCAAACGGTTTATCTTTGGGGCCAGTGTTACACTCGTTCACAAGTTACAATAAAAGCACACACAGTCTGTGTGCAGTGTACACTTGGATTTTTCTTTATACAAGCGTTGGGTAATTCTCATGTTACGTTCAACGCAGGCTCAGCTGAACATGTGATTTAAACCCTGCATTTATCCACAGACTGGCCCCTGGTTTCCATTGTAAAGTGACTGCGCATTGGTTCTTTCTTACAAACAGATGTATACATGCACCTGCAGGTTGTATGTTTGTTCACTGTAATGGGAAGAGAGTTTTTGAATGGGTGATAACCCAGTAATGGGACGCCTTTCCGTCTGTCGAAGGGGGGAGCCTTTGAAAGTACCCTGTGATAATGTTTCAGACATGTATTACTCCAGAACTGTGCTCTTCAAATGCATTTCTTGGATTGTTGCACAAACCAAACTTTTATTTTCTGCTCTGCAGGTTGTTGACAATGAGGACACTTTGAAACTTGTTCAATAAACCTTTTTTTTAAGTCTGAAATTGTCTCCTTGTTGACTTGGTTGGTCCCATACTTTCTCATCCTGGGGCTTTCTATATTTTAAATATACATGTGAACCAGTTGTGCCTGTCATGGTTCTCCCTTTTAAAAGCCAATTGCCATTGTTACAGACTGTAACAGTGAGTTCCACAGGTTAATTAGTGTTGTGTGTAGGAGTACGCTCTTTCGGCTCTTCTAGATCTACTGCTCCTCAACTTTATTGGGTGCCCTGCAAGTCCTAGTATGATGGGAGAGGGAGGGAGTTCTATCTATCCACTTTCTCTACCCCAGACACAACTAACTCAAGCTTAACAACAGCCCTGTAAGGTAAGCCTGTATTATTATCCCCATATAGCAGATGGAGACTGGAGAGAGGGAGTGGCTTGACAAAAGATTAGTAAATTTGGGGCAGAGGTGGGAGTTGGGATGTTTTAAATCTTATGACTGTTTTAAACCGTATGAATTGACAGAATAGGGTTGCCAACTCCAGGCTAGAAAGTTCCTGGAGATTTGAGGAGTGGCACCCAGGGTTGCCAGCCTCCAGGCAGAGTCTGGAGTTCTTCTGGAATTACAACTTAACTCCAGACTACAGAGATGAGTTCCCCCAGAGGAAATGGCAGCTTCCGAGGGCAGATTGTGTGGCATCACATCTCTGCTGATGAGCTCTTTTCCTTCCCCAAACTCTGCCCTCCCCAGGCTCCACCCCCAAATCTCCAGGAATTTCCCAAGTTGTTGGCAATCCTAGTGGTGCCTGGGGAGAAATTGATTTGGGGAGGGACCTCAACAGGGTAGAATGGCATAGAGCCCACCCTCCGAAGCAGGCATTTTCTTCTCCAGGGGAGGGGAACTAGCTCTGTCACTTTGAAATCAGTTGTAATTGCAAGACGTCAGTCCTCATTTGGAGGCTGGCAACCCCAAGTTGGAGCTTGTTTTCTTAGTCGCCGTCTTACACCAGCTGGGTAAGGATGAGTGCAATTGTAAGCAGAGTTCCTCCAGTCTAATCCCATTGACTTCCATCAGCTTAGAGTGGAGTAACTCTTCTTAAGACTGCACTTGCCAGCTCCAGGTTGGGAAATTCCTAGAGATTTGGGGGGAGCAGCCTGAGGAGGGTGGGATTTGGGGAGGGGCCTCAGCTGGGTATCCTGCCACATAGTCCGCCTTCCAAGGCAACCATTTTCTCCAGGGGAACTGATCTCTGTTGCCTAGAGATCAGTTGTAAGCTCCAGCCACCACCTCCTGGAGGTTGGGAACCGTATTCGTTCCCCTGGAGGAAAATGGCTGCTTTGGGGAGTTGCAAGGACAAAAAAAGGGGGTTGGGGGGAAAATCCCCACAAACTCAACCCAAACAAGCAGAGGAACAAAATCGAGGGGTTAAATAACAACCTCTCTCCCTCCCTCCCTCCCTCCCTCCCTCTCTCTCTCTCTATATATATATATACATGAAAGAGTATTTATTATAGATGTGCACCAATATAGATTAAAAACAACTTTAAAACATAAGGCCTGAATGGCAGGCTACATACATATACTAAAACTTGCTAAAACATCTCAAAATACAGATGATGGTACAGTGCAATGACCAACACAAACAAACCAAGGTACAGTAAAAACTAACCAGACGCATTTCGGCCCTTAGGCCTTCCTCAGTGGTCAATTGTAAACAATTTATGATCAAACACACCCACACATACAGAAACCAATCATGCAATGCTCCCGGTGTTTTATCTAGAGCTGTAACAAAAGAAGAAGGGGGGGGGGAGGAAATTTTTAATATAATATAGTCCATTATTCAGTGCTAGAATTATTCTAGGTAAAATACTGGATCAGAATTTACCTCTAGTATTGTGTGATAAACTACAAATATTGCAGTAGATCCAGGACTGCATTCACACACTGCTCTTTGTTTATTGTTGCACTCTAAAGAAAAAATGTACCAAATTAGAAAATTATACCCTAACATGCTCTTAATTGATTCCCCAGGTTCTCCAAACCCAATCACAAACCAACCTGAGGCTTGGTTTCCAATATATAGGAGTGTGTTACATATATATGTAGGAGTTTGTAGTATATATATATATTAGGTTGTTACTTAACCCCTCGATTTTGTTCCCCTTTTATAGCATCTATACCCTGATAAGGTCCCTCCTCTCCCAAATACTGTCCTCCCCAAGCTGCACCCCCAAATCTCCCGCCATCTCCCGACCTGGAGCTGGCAAGGCAGGTAATTCCACTTAAACCTAGAACCAATAGGCGGCCCCCGTCTGGCTTTGAGCGCTCGTTCGGCGTTGCTATCCCACGAGTAACCACTAGAGGGAAGCAGAGTCCATAAGTCTACGAAGAGATAGGGACCTTCTGATGCCGGAACCATTCCGCCGGGTCTTCGTTTCCGAGGGGAATGGAAAATAGGACGGAGCGAAGGCTTGGGCGGAAGTTCCTCATTCCTAAAACCACTGAGCGGGATGGTAAGTCTATAGAAGGGGAGATAAGGCAGAAATTATGGGGAAATCTCCCTCCTGTTGTGGGGGGCATGGCTTTGGCAGGAAGTCTGCAGTTATCTGAGATTTTACATTATTCCACACCTCCATTTAGAAGGTAACTGGGACTAGGGTTGCCAACTCCAGGCTGGTATATTCCTGGAGATTGGGGGGAGGGGTAGCCTGGGAAGATTTGGATTGAGGGAGGGGAGGGACCTCAGTGGGGTATAATGCCCTAAAGTCCACCATGCAAAGCGGCCATTTTCCTCAAGGGAGCTGATCCCTGTAATAGGAATATCAGGTGTAATTCCGGGAGATCTCCAGTCACCACCTGGAGGTTGGCAAGTCCAGAAGAGAATGTAGCAAGCAGGGGTTGCTATTATGGGCGGGGGTTTGGGGGGGAGGAACCTCAGTGGGGTATAGTGCCCTAGAGTCCTCCCTCCAAAACAGCCATTTCCTCCAGGGGACCTGATTTTGGTGGCCTGGAGATCTGTTCTAATTCCAGGAGATCTCCAGCCACCATCTGGAGGTTGGCAACCTCAGGAGAGAATGTAGCCAGATAGGGTAGCTACTTGCTATTCATACATCATTTACTGTAATGGGGAGAGAGGGTAGTGATCATAAGGAACTGTTCTTTTCAGAAGGGCCAGTCATACATTGTTGACATAGTATTATGTTTGTAGGTTGCCAGCCTCCAGGTGGGGTCTGGAGAACACAGAGAAATTATAACTGATCTCCAGACTACAGAGATTAGTTCTGGAGAAAATGTTTGCTTTGGAGGGGTGACTCCCTGATACTATACCCGTGCCCTCCCCAGGTTCCGCCCTCAAACCTTCAAGAATTGGCCACCCTGTGAATGTTCAAGGTGCCAGTTCCATGTGACTTGATGGCATGGTCAATTTCAGAAGGGACTGATACTGCTAGAGAGGTGGAGGGGCTGTGGCTCAGAGACACAGCACCTGCTCTGCACACAGACAATCCCAGTTTCAATCCCCGGTGTCTCCAGTTAACGATCAGATGGGAGGAGGTATGAAAGAACTCCACCTGAAGCTGGAAAGCTCCTACCAGTCTGAATAAACAGTACAGATTTTGAGGGACCAATGGTTTGATTCGGGGTACGTCCTCTTCACGTGCTTATGGTATTTATGGTAAAGTTTCATGAGAGGTGGGGAAAGAGCAAATACAAAAATTCTTTGCCAATTGCAATGGATGCTGTTTTGAGGCTGGCTGCAGAGCATAAGGGCTGTTCGTGTCACTCTGCTTAGAATTAATTTTACAGACTAGAAAGTATGGCTTAGAGCGGAACTACAAGTGACAAAAGGCACAGGTTGGACACTTGTCAGCTTCCCTCGAGTTTTGATGGGAAATGTAGGCAGCTTGGCGGAATGTTGGACAAGTGACAGTTGAAAAGTCTGTTGGACAGCAGTCAGAGAGCCAAGCTGCGAGACCAGGATGCCTACGTTTCCCATCAAAACTTGAGGGAAGCTGACAAGTGTCCAACCTGTGCCTTTTGTCACTTGTAGTTCCACTCTTAGTGTAATAAAAGTGGGGTAGATTTTGACCCAGAAGGCCTGGATTTGAATCCTTCTTCTACTACCGGTGTCCTTTAAGCAGACCTCTACTCTTTGTAGCTCTTTAAAGCTCTTCTGAATCTCAAGTTTGTAAAAAAACATAGGAAATCGAAAATGATGCCAGTGATATGATTCACAATGCTGAACATTTCTCAGTCAAGGTGTTTGGAGGGGACTCCTTGCTGCAATATTCAAGGGGATCTTTTTGATCTATCTTTCTGGCAGAGTAATCCAACATGCTGATCTCGCGGCTGACGTCTCAGATATTGAGAGCATCACGGTGTACAGGTAAGCACTACTTTGGAGGTGGAAAGCCAGGCAGGTCTCTTCCATAGGAGGAACGACGATTCAGCAGGCCTGGTGGAAATAACAGAAACACAGTTTTGCTCACAACGTGTTGGAACATTTTGCTTCTCTTATTGTTAAGGGAGATACGTTAAGCAGGCAGTGGAGTACATCGGTCTGTTTATCATATTACGCGGCATGTTAGAGTCTGCAAGAATCAGAAACTAGAAGCTGACAATGTAAAGAGAAGCAGGGTGGATTTTCATCGTGGGATCAGCGGCATCCCCCACGTTCTGTATCTGTTGCCTATCGGTTTCATGATGTACCCCAAGTTCTAGTATTAAGTGCTCTCCCGTCTCAACAAAACTATAGAAGCCTCATCATGCCTCCTTCCTCATCTTCTTTCTCAGTTAACAGTTCTCAAGCTTTCCTTTAATTGGTTTGGTCTGATGATATAAAAGAAAGGACTTCCTTTGGGAAGGAATTTCAAGGTTTGGGAGCCACAACTAAGAAGGCCCTCTAACTTTGCTGCCCACCTAATTTTGACAGCGAAGCCTGGTGCTAGGCCTCTGTTGATGGCCCGAAGGGTGGGCGGCTGGCTGATAACGGAAGAAGATGGTCGTCCTGTGGTCCTGTCTATAGGCAACCCAAAAGCACATCCGTAAACGTGTTTATAAGTTGGGTGCCAGTAGGTAGTATGAAATAATAATTCAGTGCCTTCAAGTAGTACCCAGCCTGAAGGACCTCACCTGGCCTCGACCAGGACCAGGGCTTTTTCGGTGGAATATGCTCTCCGGAAATTTGGGCCCTCTGGGACTTACTACACTTCCACAGGGCCTGTAAAACATAGATGTTCTGCTGGGCCTACAGCTGAGGCGATCTGTCGTCCTTGGCTTCCCTTGCTCTGCCCTGCCTGCCTGTTTTTTTAAAAAAAGCAACATATGCATCTAATTCCATGATTTGGCTTCTCTGCAGCCATCTTATTTAGCTGTGTCCGGTGACGCCTTCTAACTGGTTGTATTTATTGGATATTTACGTGGATTGTTGTTTCAATGTGATTTTATTCTGTAATTTATGTTATGTTTTACGCAATGTTTGGTATTGTTGTAACCAGCCCTGCACAGAGGGCAGGCTATAAATTGAAATAAATAAATAAAATCACAACCAACTTCTGACAACTGTACATGGGGCTTTCAAAGCAAGAAATGATCAGGAACGGTTTGTCGTTGCCAGCCTCTGCATAGCAGCCCCCGTCTTCCTGGGTAGTCTCCCATCCAAGTGCTGACTGTGGCTGACTTTGCGTAGCTTCCAGTCTCTGACAAGGGAGGGTGAATCTGGTCTGCTCAGGCTGCTGATATGTTGGGTGTCAATTGGCGATATGAAGTCTCCTGCCTGTAAATAAAACTTAAATCTCTATCACGTGTGTATCCCCCTCCCCTTAGTTGTTCCTAATTTCTTACCCTGTTTTCTGTCCAGAATTGGCCAAAACTGCAGTGCAGCTATAAATAAACTGTCAAAAAAGATGCTCTGGGAAGCAATTCTTAGTGCTCGAGTCCAGGCATGATAGAGGGATGGCTCACTGCTGCCTTTATAGAGTCGATTCTCATGTATTCCCAGGTCAGTTGCTGCCAAGGTTGGCTGCTTCGCTTCTGAATCCTGGCACTCCTTCTGTAACTTACAGCACACAACCTTCTAGCAAAAATGGACCACAGTCCCAGCAATGGTACGCAGTGCCCCCCGAACTGGAAGAAGTGCTGGTGCCCCGGAAGATGTCCATCTCCCCCCTGGAAAGCTGGCTGACAGTCCACTATTCCCTTCCTAAAGAAGGCGTCGTTGTTAACATTCACGAGAGGCTGGAGTATGAACCCACGCAGCAGTATGACCTGCCTCCGTGTCCCCGGAGCCCGGAGGAGGAGGGAAACGAGCCCAGCGGGAATAACATACAGTGCAAGAATGTGCTGAAGATCCGAAGGAGGAAAATGAACAAGCATAAGTATTGGAAGCTACGGAAACGTCGGAAGTTTGTGCGGAAGAAGGTCTTAGAAGGACGGCGGCGGAGGAAACAGGTAAGTGTGTGGGCTGATCAGGGCTACCAACAAACAGCAAGAATACTTGATTTGAGCTGATCTACAATTTCAGTTCTCATTTGAACTGGAGGGACCCAAAAGCAACAGTAACACAATTCCTTTATTTGGTCCTGTTAGAGAGTCAGAAAGATGCAGTCAGATTTGCCATCATCGGTACGAGAATCTCTTGCCGAGGAGGACGCTTCCAGACCAGCGTTTTCTCCTTTTTCTTTTCTTTTATAGGGTAGGTTTGAAAAGGACCTGGAACGCATCTGGAGGAAGGCTGGCTTGAAGAAGCCTCCGGAGGGGTGGGTAACGCCCAAGATATATCTCAGGAACGTGAAATCTGATTGATGTTGCTTCGAATAGTGTTCTGCCGTTTAATTAAACAATTATTTCAAACAAAACACAACAGCCTCTGGTTTTCCTGGAAGTTACAATGCTTTGATTGTTCAAACCAGGCCTAGGCAGATGTGCCCGTTTTGCATAAAGTATGGACGCTGTGCGGTTCTTAGTTCACATTTAGCTGGATCTATGCCCTTAGGAAAACAGAAGGGACGGAAGAGTACCAGCTTTTGCAAACATTCTGTCTCTGACCTCTGGAAGGACTAGAAAGTTGCTGCCACTTTTTAAAATTTGAAAGCTGTCTGTGCTCTGGCTCCCAGACATACACATTGTATACCAACAAAGCATAGTAAAAATTCTGTATGTTTGACGGGGAGGAGGCAAGCGATCATTGCCAATGACAGGTGGGAAAATGACAGACATTCATAACCGAGTTAAGTGTTTTGCTGTGAGTGGACTGCTCGTGTTTCTGCTCAGTTCAGCATTCTTCTGTGCTTTGACACAGCCATCAATACTATCCTTTTAACGCTGAACCAATGTGACCTCCGAATTGGAATGCTTCGTGGCAGTTAAGAGAACAGCGTTTGTTTTTTCAATCAATCCAATTTAAGTAAGAGCCCTGTAGCATGTAAAACAATTCCATCACCCCTATCACCCGTTAAGGCCTGGGTATAATACAATAATTGTGTGCCGTCCCTTTCACAACTAACTCAGCAGAAGTGATCTGGAAAGAAAAGTGAAAATCTGAACAGAATCAGAAGAGAGGAGGAAAGAAGACGACTTGATGCTCCCAAGTCTCTGCCAAAGCACCTCTTTTGCGGTCTCTCCCGTTGTTTTAACAGCCCTGGCTCAGCTGTCGACAGGCAAGCAATCTCTGCCCACAGCCATTCAGATGATCCAGTGTTGAAAGTTTATACTGTCCCAATATATGGTTATGGTTGCCACCTCCAGCTTGGGAAATTCCTGGAAATTTGGGAGCAGAGCCTGGGGAGGGGAGGAAGCTGAGCCAGTATAATGCCATAGAGTCCACCCTCAAAGCTGCCATTTTCTCAACAGGAACTGGTCTCTGTAATACGGAGATGAGTTCTAATTTCTGGGAGATCTCAAGGCCCTACCTGGAGGAGAGCAACCCTAGCTATTGTGCATTCCCAACTGGATCTCCCTTCTCTAAGTTGCCCATTCCTCATAGAGATTCTGTGAACCTGGGCAGATCATGAGAGGGAGGGCAGAAGGGGTTGCATCAGTACTTAGTTCTCATGCCCCCTTACATGCCAAGGGTAAGGCCGATCGCAACCTTGGGGTCAGGTAGCAATTTTCCCCAGGCCAGTTTGGTTAGGGAACCTTATGGAGTTTTGCCATCTTCAGGGCATGGAGCAGGGGTCACTGAGGGGCGGAGGTATTTGGGAATTTCCTGCATTTTGCAGGGGGTTGGACTAGATGACCGTAGAGGTCCCTTCCAACCCTGTGATTCTATTATTTTATCATTCTGTAGTCTGATATTATTCCCATATGGGGCAGGGGAGTTGAGATAGAATGGCTTATGACATCCGCTGTGGTAGCCAGCATTATCTTGGGGGAGGAGAGGGGGCAGACTGACCTGTTATGGTCCGGTATAATCTCACCCCCGCCCATGTTTGGCTTGATTTAGGGTTACAATCGCCCTGTGTTATAGCGCCCTCTCAGCCTAACCTACCTGGCAGAATTGTGTGAGGAGATGCTGTGGCTCAGTGGAAGAACATCTGCTTGGCATGTAGAAGGTCTCGGGTTCAATTCCCAACAGCTCCAGTTAAAAAGACCAGGTAGCAGGTGATGGAGAGACCTCGGCCTGAGACCCTGGAGAGCTGCTGCCCGTCTGAGAGGACAATACTGGCCTTGATGGCCTGATTCAGTATCAGGGAGCTTCAGGCATTAGTGTGTTCAAGACAATATAACAGAGGAGAGAACTGGAAGCTGGTCTGGGTCCCTGTTGGGGAGAAAAGTGGGTCATGATGGTCATGCTGGTTACCTTGAGAACCGAGATTTGACTAGCACAGCTGGCCTGAAGTTCCCAAGAAGACGTTTACAGTTCTGCTCAGGAAGACATCTTTGGAATTCAAAGAAAGGGAGTAAACTCCCATGGGGAAGGAAAAAAATGCTAAAGAGTGCTTTCAGACCACTGCTCTCCGACTAAATCAGCCGAGCAGCTCCACTTGGTCGATCTCACCTCATGGACTGAGGCAGTAAGTGACCTTTTACATCTTGCTTCTCCCCAAAAATATGCAGTTTTAGAGACGGAGCGTAACACCCAGGCATCTCAGGGAAAGCCTCCCACTCCAGTCGTAGAACTGCCTCCTAAGGGGAATGAAATGAGATCGCAAACCTCCCTAAAAACAGAAAAATATAAGGAGACGGAGGACTCGCAGAGCCCTACAGAAAGCTACTCATTAGGCTTCGTAGGAGACCTCTGTATTTACACCAGACAAGCGATACTGGCCATTTCCCAGCAATTGGACTCTATAACTTGCAAAATAGATTCCTTGCAAAGAATCCTTTCCACTAACTTCAGCTCAAACTTAACCTATCCCCTTCATCTGAGTTTGCAGCTCCCAGGGAATAAATCCAGACTTGCGTCAGCTTGGGAAAAGCAACCTGAGTCAGCATGAGGGAAGAGAAAATAAGGCAAGAGCTGAAACTGAAGGGTGGGTTATAAAGGAAATAAATACACACATGAGTAATCTACACGCACGCATGCGCACCCACCCCGTTGCCCTGTTTGTCCTATGAAGAAACAATTGGGAACCAGCAGGGGGAGCTAAAGGGCAAGGAGCTGGCAATCAAATATTCCAGAGGCTGCTGAGATTCAGCCAACACACGTGTTGGGCCCTGATCCTCGGACAAGAGGAGTGCTTTTCATTGGCCAGCAAGCCAGGTGGTGTTTCCAGGTCAGCTGGAGCATTGGGAAAGAGGGGAAACCTTAGATGTCAGAAATCTACTCTTAATATTCGGACACACGAGGAGGAGGAGGAGGAGGAGGAGGAGAAAAGCCAATTTGTGCCAGTTTACATCGGCCAGTCCGCCCGTGTACCAAACCCTCGTCGGGATGAGCAACTGGTTTCTTCTTGGGCGAGCGAACAGCTGCCCATTTTAGTTCTGTAGCGCCAGTTCGTATCAACATAGTTTGTTTTTCTTTGTGATGCTGTTTTGGCAATTTTGCCAAGTGGCAGAGAGCTTCCCACTAAAACCTGGGGGATTTTGATGGGCAGTGGGAACGTGTTTACTGCCCGTGCCATTGGCTCTCAATTAAAGGTCGCAGGCCAAAGAAAAAAAAAAACCCTGACCACCTGCGGTTCAGGTTTTTTGCTCGCGCCGCCGTTGTAATTCCAGTTTTGGTAAGGGGGCTGTGCATCTGTGGTAGAGCTTGTGTTTTGCATGCAGAAGGCTCAGTCTCCAGTGCCTCTAGTTTAGATAGCAGGACAGCCAGATAAGACCTTTCTCTCTCTCAGATCCTGGAGAGCTGCTACCAGTCAGAGAAGACGATAGTGAGCGAAATGGACCAAAGGTCCGAGTCGGCAGCTTCTTATGCTCCATTTGGGCTTGCTTCCCCCAGTTTTTAGAGGCACCTGGTCTACAAAGCAGCCTTTTTTTAAAATGGCCAGGTTTGCCCTTCTGCTTTGAAGCAACCAGTACCTGGCTGGAAAATTTCAAGTGCCCCAGGAGTAGCAGCCGCTCAATAATTTCTTAATGGGAACAAAGGAGGCCTTTGGGGCTTTTTTTACATTGGTAACGTAAAAGAACCCGTTACTTTTTTTAAAAAAAGTGTAAAACAAGCTGTGGCTTGCTACCTATTAGGTTTTTAAAATTGTGAAAGGAGAAAGCGAGGCAGGAACTGTACATGCAACGGGATGCAGTGGTAGAGTCCTGAAGTGATAGAATGAACTGAACCCCTGCAAGGCAGCAGAGAACGCATCGTTACGTTAGAAACTCCCGTCAAACAGGAAACCACTGCAGGCAAAGAGCTAGGCTTACAATCTGTTCCTCTGATGTTAGTATCAAGTAGGTAGCCATGCAGGTCTGCAGTAAAACAGCAGGGTTTGAGTTCAGTAGTACTTTAGAGACCAACAATATTTTCAGGGTATAAACTTTTGAGCGAAGAAGGGAGCTTTGCCTCTTGAAAGCTTAGACCCTGAAGACCATGTTAGTCTTTAAGGTGCTACTAGACTCGAATCCTGCTGTCCCCTTGATGGATACGCTGTCTCTCTCTGGCTTTGTTTTTTTCTGCGTGGGGAACATTCAGAATTGATATGACCTAATTCTAGACTAATTCTGGCCCCTTTCCTACTGCCTTGACATTGTACCACCTCAGGAAGGCAACAGGCCTACCCCGTTGTTCACTCCTGGCATCCGGTTCTTAGAGTCTCTGTCTAAGGAGGCTGACTGATGTAATAGTCCTGAGTAGAGATGGGCACGAACCAAAGTTCGTCATGAACCGGGCGGTTTTTTTTGGTTCACAAACCAGCAGTTCATCAGAGCTCATTTTCTGACGAACCGTGACAATTTTAGAGCGGTTCGTTTGGTTCATTTTTCGCTTCAGGACTGCAGACAGCCTGGCGCCGATCAGTTTTCTAAGCAACGGGGGAAGGGGAAGGGGCTTTCTGCAGATCTTCTGCTGCCCCGGAAGTGACATCTTCACAAACAAAACAAACCGGTTTGCGAACTGGGCAGTTTCATGCTGGTTCCTGGTTTGTAAAATGCAGTGAGCCGGCTGAAGTTGAACCTGGTAAAGACAGAGGTCCTGTACTTGGGCCAGGGGTTGCAGAATTTGGGAATCCGTCTCTCGGCCTTTGATGGGGCATCATTAGCGCTTGTCTCATCAGTCCAGAGTCCTGGAGTGATACTGGACTCCTCATCGATGGAGGGCCAGGTCACGGCAGTTGCCTAGTCTGCATTTTTCCATCTTCGACAGGCCAGGCCGCTTGTGCCCTACCTGTCAACCCACGACCTAAATACAGTGATCCATGCAATGGTCACCTCCAGAACAGACTACTGTAACTCGCTCTACGCAGGGCTTCCCTTGGGCTTGACCCGGAAATTATAGTGGGTCCAGAATGCTGCTGCACGTGTTCTGATGGGTACACCATACAGGGCACATAATACTTCCATCCTACAGCAGCTGCACTGGCTCCCCATGGAGTTCTGGATCAGGTTCAAGGTTTTGGTCTTAACCTTTGAAGCCCTAAATGGACTGGGACCAGCATACCAGCGGGACCATCTCTCTCTGTATGTACCCTGAAGAACATTTAGATTGGCAAATAAGAATCTACTGGTGGCCCCTGGCCCCAGGGAGGCCCAGCTGGCCTCGACCAGGACCAGGGCCTTTTCAGTCCTGGCCCCAACCTGGTGGAACTCTCTGTCAGAGGACACCCGGGCCCACCAAGTCCTTTATCTTTTCGGTGGGCCTGTAAGACGGAGTTGTTCCACCAGGTGTATGGTTGAGGCCAGTCTTTGATTGTTTTAGGAGCCTCCCTACTGGTCTCCCGCCAGGGGGGTGACGAAATCATCCCCCCCCATGAGCGCAGTCACTAGAATATTACAAACTGTGGCCCCACCCGCCCCCTTGTGTTTACATTATGTTGGGGAAATTGGAGAGGGCCGCCATTATGAGATGCTCTTCTATGTATTCATGTTTTTGGATTTTTAAATGTATTTATATGTTTTTAAATGTTACTAAGTATTTTATTGTACCCCGCCCTGAGCCCATCCGTGGGGAGGGAGGGCTGAAAATCAAATAAATAAATAAATGAACCATGAATAGCAATGAACTGCCATTTTTCCGGTTTGTGCCCATCTCTAGTCCTGAGCGCTTACGCTGCTTGTTTTTTTTTTTAAAAAAGTCTTTTCCACTCCAAGAGATGATTCCGGACAGCTTCTAAAACGTTCCTTTGCAGAACTGAGGGTCCAGCAAGTTCTCTTGCCTGGGAATGGCTGAAAGATGTTAAGAGATTGTACAAAACGGAAACCTCTGCTAAGCTTTTGCAGCTGGACACCAGCCTTAAGCCAGCAGAGAAGCTGAGTAAAGAGGAACAGTCATCTGCAAAGCGGGTGTTGCCAGGGGCGGTGGGGGGGGGGACGGTCAGGCAAGCCAAATTCTATCGCATTCATCCAGGGTGCAGCTGTGGTCCCAGGGTCTCCGGCATCCGGCAGATTCTTGAGTAGATCTGACTCAAACCTGTTTCCTTTCCGGTCTGGGTGATTTCATCCCAGTGTGCCAGCTGAGCTCCCCTGGTAGCACCCCTGGAGTGAGGTTCTGTCTCAGCAAATGAGCCACATGTGAAACTGCTTCCTGTTGAGTCAACTGCTTGGTCTATCAAGCTCAGCATCTTCTACTCTGACTGGCAGCGGCTCTCAAGGTCTTGGGTCAAGATAATTCATTCTGTAGAAGACGGCTTTATGGAGAGGGGCTGAGACTCCAAGCGCCTGTTTTGCATACAGATCCGAAGTTCAATCCCCAGTGTCTCCCGAATTAAAACATCTTGAGTAGCAAGTGAGGGCCCTTCGTTGCTTTTATCCTTGGAGAGCAAGCTACTTGGTTATTCTTTCTATATTGCCTGATGTCTCTCTGGATGCTCACCCGTTCTCAGACTTGCGCACCTCCTATTTCCTGAGTCCATCTACTTCCAAGTTCAGCCCCCACCCCCACCCCGCTGCCCTTGTTGTGTGATTTCAAGGACAAAGCTTGCAATTTTAAATTTTAACCCCACGTTATAATCCCGTACCGCGACTTAAACCAACAACCTTCAGATTTTGCAGTTTCTCCCTGCTGTTTTTTTGCTTCTTTATTTAGCTTAGCATCTCCATCCCTGGCTCAGAAAAAAATAAAATAAAAGCCTACTCTCCGTTTCTAAATTTGGTGCTTGGATTATTTTGCTGACTGATGCATACGACTCCAAAGTTATATTTTTTGGTTCTTTATAAAGCAAAGTGGTTTGGAACTCCTGGGCAAGTGTTAAAATTGTTCTGGGGAGGTGGTGTACATGCACCATGATAGGAGAAAAGGTATTTAATGCTCTGCTTATTTTCTGCCATCCAGTATCTTTAGCATGCCACGGAGTTGTAATTATGGCCAGGTTTGGCAGGTGGGCAGCAATTACGGGAAGAAAGAAATGTTCTCCTTCAAAGGGCAGCGACACCCCGATGTGGCTTTTGTGTGGAGAGGGCGGGGGTGGCCTGGTTCGAAGTGTGAGGGCCGTGGGTTACAAATGGCATTTTCCCACTGCAACCACATGGCTCTAGGAGAATCCCAACTTGCAGATGCGTTAGAGAGCCGTAAATGCTTAGAAGCAGGCATATTTATTTTATTATTCTTAAACAAAAAAAGAGGAGCCGTGTTCCAGACAACTCCCCGTTTTATGTGGTGCAGGTGCGGAAAGGACGGCCCGGCTCCCTTCCCTTCACTGCCATGATAGGCCAGTGGAGGGAAGGGCCCACCTGTCAAGCCGCCAACCCGAATTGGGCCGGCTAGGCTGCAAGACGGGTGAGCGCACTTCCCTTCACTGGCAGGACCGGTGAGCAGGTCTGTGCCGCAGGGCTGTGCTGTGCCTCCCTGCTGGCTCCGCAGCCCTCCGAGGCCCTCCCAATGCCTCGCTGCTAAAGCTCGTTGTATTTATTTTTACAATGGGCTCTGTTGCGAGTGTATTTTATGTTATTCATAGTCCACCTTTTTCACTTGGATTCAAGGCAGAGTAATCCGTGTGAGAAAGGCAGACTATAAATAACATAAATTTTAAAATTATTTGTGAGGGTTGCATAGCAAGAAAAGGCCCTACTCTGCTTTTAGCCTTGAAGAGGGGGCTACTGGCTTATTCTTTCTATATTATAACAACAACAACAACAACTGCGCTTATATACCGCTCCTCTAGACAGATTAGTGCCCCACCCAGAGCGGTGAACAAGTTAGTGTTATTATTATCCCCCCAATACAGCTGGGGAGCTGGGGCTGGGAGGAGGGGCTTACCCAAGGCCACCTGCAGAGCTCATGGCAGGAGTGGGATTCGAACCAGTAGAGTGCTGATTTGCAGCCAAACCATAACCACTGTGCCTGATGCATCTATGGATTTAAAAAAATGAAGATATTTGGGGGGTTGGGGGGACACCTTAACTAGTGAGAGCACCGCAGAGAATTTCATACTGCTGACTCGTGTAAATAAGCCACGCTTTTTAAAAATGTCACTAACTGTCTGGTATGTAATTAAAGTTAAGGTGTATTTATTGTGCAAGATTTGGGTCCTGTAGCACCTTAAAGACCAACTAGATTTCCAGGATACGAACTTCCGAGAGCAAAAGCTTCCTCCTTCAGTTTGCAATGGAGATGCTCCAACAGAGAGAGAGAGTTACAAGAAATGCAACTAACAGAATAACTTGGGAACATTTAGAATCCAGGTCAAAGCTCCTTGAATGAATGTGGTTGAACTCTGACCTGAATAGCCCGGGTGAGCCTGATCTCATCAGATCTCAGAAGCTAAGCTGGGTCGTACATGGTTAGTGATTGGATGGGAGACCTCAAATGAAGACTAGGGTTGCAGAGGCAGGCAAGAGCGAACCACCTCTGTTAGTCTTTTGCCATGAAAACCCCACCAGAGGTTCCCATAAGTCAGCTAGGACTTGAGGGCACTCTCCACCACTGCACATGGTTGAACCCCCATTCCTAGCCTATATAAAATATAACTGCATGTTGCTTGCCCAGTAGGGTTGCCAGCCTCCAGGTAGTGGCTGGAGATCTGGAATTACAACCAGTCTCCAGGCCACAGAGATCAGTTCACCTGGAGAAAATGGCTACTTTGGGGGGTAGACTGTATGGAATTATGCCATGCCAAGGTCCTTTCCCTCCCTAAACCCCACTTTCTCCAGGTTTCTCCAGGTGTCACCCCCCAGATCTCCAGGAATTTCCCAACTTGGAGCTGGCAACCCTATTGCCCAGATATCTTTCTTAGAGTGCTCCCCACCCACCCGTTTTCTTGTACGTGCATCATATAAGGTCCATGGTTAAACCTATCATTAACTCTGCAAAAATGTCTTAATGGATATAATCCCTTTAGTTGCTGGTTAAGATCTTATGGTAGTGTGGGCTGAGCGAGGAGACCTTTCTACACGTAAGATCCTCGAGAGTGGCTGCCGGTGATGCTGAGCTATATGGTGCAGCGGTCTGATACAAGCCAGTTTCGTATGACGCTCTCTTCCTTGTTGAGGAAGGGCAGTGACTCAATGGGTACAGGCTGTGGCTCAGCAGTAAAACACCTGCTTTGAACGCGGAAGGTCCCAGGTTCAATTCCCACAACTCCAGTTAGAAGGACCTTGGGTTTCCCTGCCTGAGACCTTGGAGAGGTGCTGTCATTAGCATAGACAGCACCCAGCCAGATGGGCTGGCGGTCTGACTCGATGTAAGGGGCCATAAATCAGTGGTTGCATGCCTGGTTTGCATGCAGAAGGTCGCCGGTTCAATTCCATGCCGCTAAAAGTACCAGGCATGGTGGTGAACAGAGCAGAGAGCTGCCACCGGCCAGAGTAGATAATACCAAGCTTGATAAACTGGTAATCTGATTCTAGATTTCTACATTGTTTGGTGTAGTTTGGTGTAGTGGTTAAGAGTGTAGGACTCTAGTCTGGAGAGCCGGGTTTGATTCTCCACTCCTCTGCTTGAAGCCAGCTAGGTGACCTTGGGTCAGTCACAGCTCTCTCAGATCTCTCTCAGCCTCACCCACCTCACAGGGTGTTTTGTTGTGGGGATAATAATGACACACTTTGTAAACCGCTCTGAGTGGGCATTAAGTTGTCCTGAAGGGCGGTATATAAATCGAATGTTATTATTATTATTTCCTACAATGAACCAAATGATATCATCTGACATTATTTAGAGGTGCTTATTCCTAGCAAACCCCCTGATGTGCCCAGAGACCCAAAGCTCTCCGATTGTTTTCTCACTGACCTTTTGGGGGAATATTGTCTGCCAGCTGACAGCAATGAGTAACGGTGCTTGGAATGCCCCTTCCTAGACTTTGGCCTGAACTTTTGGAGAACAAGTGGAGCGATGTTGATTCAATCCCTTTGTTATTTCCTCCCAGTCGGCTGCACTGTCTTAGAGCCGTTCCCTTTGAAGAAGGAAGAATTAGTCGGAGAGGCAGCGCTTTAGGAGGGCTGCCCTTTTCTACTTGGAAGGGTTCATTGGCAACAGTGGCCATTGATCCTGGTCTTAAGTGCTAAGAGAACGGGCTGGCGGGGCAATACACCATTTTCCCTGTGGGGAAGGCCAGCAGTTATAGGTACAGTTGATGCTATGGAAGGAAATCTTGATCAGTAATAATGTAGCTAACAAACTGAGCTGTGAATCAGGGAGTCCTGGGTTTGAATCGCTCCTCTGCCTTAAACTCTCTGGGTGTTCAAGAGGCAGAGACTTATGTGAGTGAGATTTCCTCTTGCCTGGGGAGGGAGTTTTGTTCTGGGCAGTGTGCAGTTCTCCCTTGGCTTCCTTGGCACCAGGGGATGGAGCCAGCATCCTTCTCAACGCATAGCCCCAATGTTAAGCTACAGTTCTTAGGGATAAGGTGGGAGAGGAATCTGGTGGAATAACAAAACGTATCATCGCTTTCTCGCTTTTCTGCTTTTACAGGGGAAGGTCTAATAATACTTCAAAGGCTTACAAAACAGGCATTTTCCTTTGTATCGTTCCTCTTTTGCAAAAGAGGGAAACAATTTCCTCGACTCGTGTCTGGATAACTGTTTTACTCTTGGAGAGGTTGGGTTTTGTTTCATTGTTTTTCCTGGGCAACTCTTCTGTTTTTCTAACTGGTTCCTATTAATGGTTTTGTGATGAATTCCAGGAATGCAAGTTGGAATGCTTGCCAGAAGGGAAACGCCAAAGCCGAGTTTTATAAGAATCTGCTTCCATCCCATGATATAAAAATGACTGCAACGAGCCCCAAAGTGGAGAGATGGCTTCTGTTTTGGATGGGTAGTTCATGGGTGACAGTGGGCACTCAGCAATAGGATTTTGCTGCTACTGGTCAACTTTTGTCACTTGGAATAGTGTAGGAGAGCTCTTGGGAACTGTTGCCAGCCTCCTCGTAAAACTACAATTCCCAGAATTCTTGGGGGAAGCCAGTCGCATAAACAGCTCTGCAATTGTACCTTCAGGATTTGCAAAGATACCGAGAGTCTTGTTCATCCTGTTACAGTGTCATGAATGATTGAAATTTCTCCTTGATTTGAGGTCCCTGAGATAGGAATGGAGGACTCTGTTGATTTCCTGGCACATGGAAAGCTAGCTCACCAAGGAGAGTAATGTTTTCCTGTTCTTTTTATGTCCTTTGCAGGTTCCGGGCTTGTTTTAGTGTTGGCTTTAATGCCGATAGTTTTTATGATGCTTGTTTTTAATTCTTTGATTGTTGTATAGCTTTAGCTTTGTGAGCTGCCTCAAAAAGGTCTTTGGAGATACCGCATATATATTTTCTAAAGAAAGAAAGTTCTCCCAGTGATAAGTACAGGGAGCGTTTTCCTTTTGAAAAGAGCACTTAAATGCGTGATCTTCTCTCTACCATTTGAAGTAGTATAGATCTTAATTGAATCAACTTGCAAAGTATGCATGTCTACTTTCCATACTCCGTCAATTATAACAAACATCAAATACAAAGCAAAATGATAGGTTTACAAATAACACTGAACGATGCGCAGGTTTTAATTAAAATTGTGCCTTATCCCCCCGCACAACTGTTGTTGGAGCAGATTCAGGTTATGAGATGATCCAAAGACATTTCCATCCCAAGGCCGAAATCTACAAAGAGAACGTGGAACGATCCCTGCTGGATAGACCAGTGGTCCATTTAAGCCAGCATCTTTTTCACACAGTGGCCGGCCACATGTCCCTGGAAAGTGTGGAAGCTCAAGCCCTCCCCTCCATTGCTGCCCCTCTGCAACTAGTGTGCACAGTCTTACTGCAACCAGACATGGAAGTTCCACTTAGTTCTCATGGCACTTAGCCATCGACGGAGCTCTCCTCCGTGAATCCATCTAATCTCCTTTTAAATCCAACTCAAGCAGTCCCCTAGGCAGGAAATTCCACAAGCCAGTCCCTCTTTGTGTGGCCAGCAACTTCAATCCTGCAATGCCGTTGAATGTAACTTGTGTCTGTTTTGCTTTATGATTGTTGTTGTTCCCCCCTTTTCCCCCAGACTTGGCATAACCAGATTCAGGCTCTGAAATCTGATTCCCAACCTTGTTGATCTTTGGGATCAACACATTTCCTCAGATTCCCAACACCAACCCCAACCATCTGTGGAAAGATCAAGTTTGCTAAAGGCGGCTGCGAAAGAGGTTTCCTCTGAGCATGTATAGCCTTGAGCCCGTTGTGAAATTAAACACTGATGCATCGACAACTTGCTGTATGGGCAAAGGTCACTGGAGCAAGCTACGTTTTTTTAGCAAATTCATTGGATTGCAAAACAGAACCACTGGGGGAGGCTTCCATGTGGACAGCCCCCCCCCCGCCCCCACTAATCAGGGGCTTTTAGCTGACGATAATGTAGAACACAGAAAGCACTTTGTAACATGTTGTCCTGAAAAACTGCTCTGGCCGCTGAGCTCATGGGAATAATAAGAGACTGCATCGTGGGACCCTGTAATTGTGGCTACACTTCAAGCTCTGTCTTCGTCGCCAGGTTTCTCCTGTTGCGGGTTGCCCCAGCCCTGCTTGCTTGGATTCCACTTCGATGCAGGCTGATGGTTTCTCCGGCAAACCACCATTCCTGGGATTTCCCGAGGGGAGGAACGCTCTTGCAATCTCTCCCTATCTCAAAAGGGCTGGGCGGGGGGCGGGGGGGAGGATGCAGAAAAAGACAACCAAAATTACATTAAGGGGTTGGAGAACTTTCCCAGTGAGGAAAGGCAAACTCTGGTTGCAGGGATGAATAACTGGGTATTTATAAAATTCTGCCTAGTGTTGAGAAAGAGAATAGAAAAAAAATTCCTGCATCCCCTGAAATATTTGGACTTGTTATGTTTGCCAGACTCCAGGTGGTGGCTGGAGAGCTCCCGGAATTACAAGTGATTTCCAGGCCACAGAGATCAGTTCACTTGGAGAAAATGGCTGCTTTGGAGGGTGGATTCTATGGAATTATAACATGCTGAGGTCCTTTCCCTCCTCAAACCCCACTTTCTCCAGATTTCTCCAGGTTTTACCCTCCAGATCTCAGGAATTTCCCAACTTGGTGCAGGCAACCCTAACTTGGATACATGTACTAAAGTCTGTGAGCAGTAGGGTTCGATTCAAGCTGAAGTCAGTAGTTCTTCACACACAGCCTGATTAACTTATGGAACTCAAAGCCACAAGATCCCAGGCTTTAAAAGGAGGCACAATAAAGCAGTAGAACATAGGTCTTTCAATGGCTTTTACCCATGAAGACTAAATGGAACTTCTGTGTTCACAGGCAGTGTACCTTAGATTACCAACGGATGATGGAGAGACTATAACAAGAGGAGATTTTGCTGTCCAGCCTGCCTAAGGAGGTCAGGAGAGCCCCCCCCCCCCCACTGTCCTGGCTTTCTGCAAACAATGCAAAACCGAATTATTCAAAAAGGCTTTTGTATTGTAGGGAGGGGCTCTCAGTTGCTCTGCTAATGAGTTAGGGACCATAGGCTTCACCACTGTGTTGCCTTACATACTATCTATTGCTTTAAATATGTGCTCCTATGTCAGCCCTAGAATTGCTTATGTCCTGTTTCAGCATTTCTTCAACTCTGTACTGGATTCTTGCTAATGCTGTCTTTGTAAACTTGTACCTATGGCATTGTTTATGAAATTGTCCTTGAGACTGACTGTACTAATCTCACATTGTGTAATCCGCCTTGAGTCTCAGTGAGAAAGGGGGAATACAAATGACATACATAAATCAATCAATCAATCGCTTCTCCAGCTTGTAGGACTTCCAGAGCCATCTAGTTGGCTACTATGGAAAACGGGATGCTGGATTTGATTATAGGTCTGACGGTCTGTTCCAACAGGCCCTTCACGTATTCTTCTATTGCAGGCCGTTGTTACCCCAATGAATCAGTTTGTCCCTGGAATTCTGGCAGAGAAGAGTTGTAAATCTGTTCAATTTTCCAGTGAAAAGGGAATTGTGGGGTGTAGATCGGATTATGCTTCATTTAACTAATTTGGATGATTTGTTAATTAACTTTAGATTTTAAGTTCTGGGGGAGAACATGTTTTATCGTCGTAACAAATTTTAATTCGCGCCTGGTCACATTCTGAGTGTAAGTGTGTTTTTAATTACTTCTGTTTATTTTCCTGTAAACTGTTAATAGTAGGATGATCTCACAGGGACAATAAAATTGCTTCATTTACGAGCTCACATCTTCTACACAAAGTGAAAATGGAAGGCAATCCAAAGAAAAACAAACGAAAAAGATAAGGAACCAAACACGCTTATTGTCATATATGCCCCCTGCATATCTGCCATGAATGTATATGGACTCTGCCTCTGGTCTCTGAGAGTATGGGAAGTTCTTTATCACTGCAATGCCAGTAGGTTATCTTGCAAATGTTCACTTTCTCTTTCTCGCTCTACTCCGTCTGAGTCCTTGACTGCCAGCTGAAATTCACTCAAGTGTATCCTTCTTGAGAACCAAAGATAAGTTCATCTTTCTCAATGTCTACAATAAAACAATGTCTCACTACAACCCCCCCCCCCCCCGCCCCATTAACAGTCCTCTTTCCCAAGGCGGGAAGATTCCCTATAACTAACATTGCTAGCTCCACATACATCACTTCTGCCAATTTCACTGTCTAAGCACCTTGTACTGAATGGATCTCTAATAAAGTTACTTCAACTGGAATACCTGTGTGTTAACTGTGGAGAACTTGGCGATCTACCTGCCAGGGACTGACGCTCATCCTTGCAATGCAAAAAATCAAATTGTCAATCTGCATTCTCAGAATCGCTGTTATTATAGTTCGCTGTCATTTAAGGAGTGAGATTCAGGTCCAGTAGCACCTTAAAGACCAACTAGATTTCCAGGGTCTGAGCTTTCCAGAGTCAAAGCTCCCTTCATCAGAAATAAGGAGTGGAAAAAGGAAGGGATCCTTATAAGCCAGGCAGAGAGTAGGACAGGTATTGTAAATTAGAGTGTCAGGAAGCTAACTATAATACATGTTGTAGTTAGCTTGAAAGAGACCGGGTATGAAGTGCAGAAAATTAGCATCTGTAATGCAAGAAAAATCCTGTGTCCTGATTCAACCCTGATGGATCTGTTATACTTCAGACAAACTTGGCTACCCACCTGAAACTATCATTTAAAGTTCCTTCAAGAACTGCCCCCTGAAGCTAACAACATTGAATTTATATACCACCCTTCAGGACAACTTAACACCCACTCAGAGAGATTTACAAAGTGTGTTGTTATTATCCTCATGACAATCACCCTGTGAGGTGGGTGGGGCTGAGAGAGCTCCAAGAAGCTGTGACTGACCCAAGGTCGCTCAGCTGGCTTCAAGTGGAGGAGTGGGGAATCAAACCCAGCTCTCCAGATTAGAGTCCTGCCGCTCTTAACCACTACACCAAATTGTTCCATCTTTCCTGAAAAAAGGGCCAGCCCCAGTTAGAAGATGGAGCTTGCAGCTTCCCAAAGCAATTGCAATCCAGCCCTCTCTTACTGCCAAATTTCAGCAATCATTGCAAAAGCCTAATGGTTTTAGCCAGGCCTGGCAGTTTTATTTTAAACGAATAACAAAATGAGCCTCCCTGTTCCAAGGCAGTATACCTCAAGGCACCGTATGCTGGTGCTGAACAACAGCAGATGGTTGATATCATGGATGGATGGGGGGGCACTAAACAGACTCCACTTCCTTTGGCAGAGACTAGAGAGAAACTCTTTGTCCTCTAGACTGCAAAGAGCCAAGGAGATGGAAGTTTGAGTTCTTGCTGGTGAGAAGACTTGCATGCTGGGGAGGTCCACTCCTGACTCCTGAGGCCACGCTGTTTCCTTTGGGAGGGAGAGCCATGTTGCTTTAAAGAGAAGAGTTTTTAAAAACTGTTTAATAACTCGAGCTGGTCAAATGTGCCCCTTTTGGTTCTTGTGTGTTGCTTGTTTCTTTCATGCGCTTTGTTTCTTTCATTTGCTTTCATTGCTGGCATTCCCAATGGGTTTGTTTCTTATATGCCATTTTTTGCACCTTTGATGCGAAGGTCAGTTTTAACAGTAACATTACTGTCCAATTTTGTTCGTATAGTCGTGGAGAAAAAAATGACAGTTTTTTCTCGAGGGAGGAAAACATGTCAGAAACTACAATTTTCTCATGGAAAAAGGGGGGTTCCCAAAATTCTGCGACGTCCCTAGATGTAACAATGCATGGCAGTAAGAAATGGCCGTAGAAACAATCTTAAAATACACCTGCGTTGGGGTTTGGGTTGGGGGTTTTTGCAAGTGAATATATCCAAGAGCAGCACTTTTTGTGAATTTTCTCCCCCACCTAATGAAAGTGTTTTGCCACCATGATCTTTACTGAAATCCAAAATGGCGCACCTTGCTGGGAGTCTAAAGCATACAGCTGCAGAGAAGCACAGCAAGACTCTCCGCTCACAATGAAACACTTATGGATTCCAGAACTGGGCCAGGGTGTTATTTCCGGCTTTCTGCTTTTATCCACCTCGAGGGAGAAATACCCAGCCTTCTGGAAACCCAGAGTGCTGGCTTCTCTGTTTCTCATACCAGCTGCCTTTTCAACTCTGCTGGGCCTCCCGTTATCATGAGCAGAGAGCTGGAAATGTTCACCGAGAGCTGGAATCCTCCTCCACTGGAATGCTCACGGCTGGATCGACAACCCTCTTTGTTTGTAACAGAACTTGACAACATGGTGAGAATAACCCGTCCAGCGTTTGCAGATAACAATATCGTCCCTGGCCACGATCCAGTTCCTGGGGACCAGATGATGGGAGGGAGATGTTTTCCTCTGATCCTCTCTGTGTTTTAATTCTGGCCCAATTGGCAGGTTGAATAGAAATTTAACTCTTGGTGTCCGCCCCTGAAAGATGACCTTCTCCGGAACAGCTGTGCCGAAATACAGCCGTTCGAGTCTTCTCTCTGATGCAGGGAAAGATCCAAAGACATGGTTTCAAAGGGTTAAAAGAGATGTTGAAATCCTACAGGGAAAGTACTCAGCTATGCTAAATAAGCAACACATCCCCCCCCACACACACACACACAACTGGAACCTTTTCTGTAGTGTGGTTCTCTTGGGGATTCTTTTGTTTGAGCATGCCCAGACTGCTCGAACAAGACAAGAATGATTCCCACAAAGAGGGCTGACATAGAACAGGGGTAGGAAACTGGGAGGCCTTGCCACCAGAGCCACCACAGATGTTTTTCCTTCTGGCTTTTGCACGGCTTCTGATCAGGAACCCACTTCTGAATTCTGCACCGTAAGTTGCACTCTCTGGCACAAGGTGAAATGTGGACAAAGGGCTCTTCCCCAGCATGAACAGCAAAAGTAGCTTCAGCGGAGGCCTCCCTTTATCACACTTCATCGGCTTACTCCGACCTGGGCAAAGGGCTCTTTAATCCCCTTCTCCATAGCAAAAGAAGCTTTGCCAGAGTTCTCCCCTTGGCTGCCACATAGGCAAAGTGAGCGAATGAGGCTAAGGGGCTCCCTGCCAAAGCCTCTATGCAATGTGAGCTGGGGAGAAGTGGGTGAAAGTGCCCTTTGCCTACAACTCAGATTATACTAGAAATTCCAGCAGACCAGAAATTTAAAGAATCTCGCTAAGGCTTTTTTTCTTTTGGCTAGGTAGTGTGATGGTTTGAGTGCTGGATTAAGACCAGGGTTCAAATTCCCACCTGGACATTAAGCTAGTTGGGTGAACTTGGACCAGATATTGGCCGTTTCCACACGACTCACCTTCATCCAGAACGCTGCAGAACGTCGCAAAAAAAACGTGGAAGATAGCGTCTTCTCGCGAGTTTTGCACGACATCGTGTGAAGAAAGTAGTGTTGACTCTCGAAAGTTCACACCCTAAAAATCTCGTTGGTTTCTAAAGTCCCACCGGACTCTGGCCCTGCTGCTCTACTGCAGACCAACATGGCTGCTCGCCTAAAAGTATCTTGGGAAGTTGGAAGGCAATGAGCAAAGGAGACAAATGTCTTGAGTTTGGCCAGGAGGATATTTCCGAGGACTTGCCATTTGCCTTGGGGAAGGAGGGACTGGTGCTGCTTGAAAATTGTATGTTGGGATTCTTCCCTTACATGTTTGTAAACAGATGTCACAAAACCCGTATAAATCTCCAGTTCTCTCTTAGGACCGCCTCCCAAAATGCTTGGAGATGCGAGGAACGCAAAAGAGTATCACGGAGGGGCTTTCTCGTCTCCGTGAAACTGCCTGCTGACTGGCCACTTCTGGGCAAACATTAGCCACTCTGTTTTCTGCACCATCTTTTGTGATCCCAGCAAAAACCGTGCAGAGAGGAGACAGAAGATCAAAAACCCGCAAGGGAAGGCAAGGCAAGGGGAAGGGAGAGAAAGAAACAGAACCCAGGCCAATGCCTTGGCAGAATGTCAAAGGAAAGAGCAGCTTTTTGTAAATATCCAAGAAAATTAATACCATACCGGGCAGGGTGGTGGGTGGGGTGGAGGTTGCTTTTGGAAGGGGTGGTTGCATGGGGCCAGCAGAAACTCACTAGATAAACTGCTACATCAAAGGAAGCTTGGAAGAAAAGGGCAAAGGAAAAGTTCAGAAGGCAAGTCTGTGATGTAGAAAGAGAGTTGTGGGGGGAAAGACAGGGGGAACGGAGAGCAAAGAGGAGGTGAGGAGTTAAACTTGGAGGTACGGGGAGGGCGGAGGGCTGTGCGCTCATGTTTTTTGAGTTGTAAACTGATGAGATCATAAGTGTTTTCAAGCAAGCAAGGAGAGTAGGGAAACAGCCTGCAAAAATTTGGCTTTTCAAGGGAAAAGCCAGAGAGCTGAACGCAAGAACCATGGAGCCTGCGAGACGATTCCTCTGGTGTCTGCTGTTACTTTTGCGAGGTAAGCTTGGAAAGGAGGAATTTGCTGTTTTTTTCCTTCCTGTTCAGAGCAAAATATGGATTTTGGAGGGACCCTTTTTGGAGGGTGTGATCTAGAAAATGATAGTTTGCATGGTTTTTTTTGCAATTAGCTAGCTTTATGTTCCTGGTATCCTTTCTCCGACAAGGATGAGTGGAAACATGAACCATGTTATGTAAGTTTTGTGCTGATGGCGCTTTATTTTACAGGGCTTTGCTCAATTGGCCTCCTTGGCCAGCCAGAATCCAGCGGAGGGGAGGGGGTGTGACAGTAAAAAAGGCATATAGGCTTTCTAAGGAAGTGTAACAGGCAGAAATCCAACAGACAAAGCTTCCCCGTTGCATTGTCATGGATATGAAAGCTGTGCCTGTTGAATGAAGCTGCTGTTTAAAGGCACCCCTGCTGACATTACATGTTGCATCTTACTGACCTAATTGTCATTGGGCTGAAAACTGTCACAGGAGGGCTTTGCCACCGTTTAAAATCTGTACTGCTCCTGTGCCCTTAACGGGCATGTGAAAATCTAGCGGGGAAAGCTGGGAGAAGGGTCACCTGCTAGATCTGTAGCTGGGAAAAGGCACAGGAGCAGAGCCAATTAAAAACAGTGGCAGTCTTACCTGGAGTGCTACCATTGCCTCCAGCGACATTGCAATATAGTTGGTACAAGAGTGGCCACCAGGGAGACCCATGTTCGAGTGCTACTGTCAGTTCTAGGGCTGGCAGTCCATGACAGATCGATCCCCAAACCCCTCACAGCAAGTACTCCAGGGTCTTCATTGAAAAGGTTTTATTTTTTGGCAGGAATCCCTCTTTTTCCCTCTGTGCCCTGAACTGATGGCTTGGAATCAGGGCATGGCTTTGAGAAAGTTTTTCTTTCTGGGGATCAAACATGAGACCTCTGGATGCCAAACCAGATGCCCTACCACCTCCCCTAGAAGGAGGCAAGCTATAAGTGGTTTACTCAGATCAGTCAATGCAGAGTTTTTAGATGATTAACAGTGCGATCCTAATCGGAGTCACTCCAGTTTAAGTCCATTGAAATCAATGGACTTAGACCGGTGTGACTCTTCTTAGGACTGCACTAAGGGCGAATTGGTGGGCCTGGAAGAAAAACACGCTTCTTTTGAGTGACAGCTTTGATATAATTCTGAATGGCAGCTTTTGTTTATTCCGCTGTTAATTGTCTTTACAATAATTAAGCACCTCTTTGTGGTCCTGTTGAGACAGACCAGGGCTGGGAGAGGAATAACAGATCAGCTTTGGCACAAGTCATGCAAGATTCTACTACCAAAATGTATGGGGAGAAAAGGTTTGCTTGTGTAGATCTGTGCAAGGTTTTGAACTATACAAATCTCCTTGCTAATGAAGAATTCTGCAAAATCCAAGAGCCTGACTACAGTTATCCCTCCTGGGAACTGAGCTAATAAAAGATTTCACTATACTTGGTTTGTATCGCTCCTGCTCAGGGTTCAATGTGACAAGAGCCATTCATAGCAAGTTGCAAAATTGTGTGTTCCTTTCCTGTTTGTGCTGTAAAGCCTTTTTTTAAAAAGGAGATTTTGTAAGTAGATCCAAAGTAAAGAAACTTTTCCTTGTTGGGGAGCCCAGTGGAAAGTTACCGAGAAGCGTGAAAATGCTTGCTGAAGTTATTTTTTCCTGGCAATGTTTTTTAATGACCAATGAAGCTTAATATAAAATGACCAAAAGCGTTCAGGTGACATTTGTCCTAGCATACCTGTCCCACACCAGAAATTACACGTGTGGTAGCCCCATGAAACGATCTGCCTGAGGAGGTCAGGACAGCTCCCAGTTTCGTGGCTTTCTGCAAACTAGGCAAAACTGAATTATTTAGGAAGGCTTTCTACCCAGGTTATAGGGCTGTGTCGTAAGAAGTAGCTCAGAGATGCTTTGGTAGGGAAAGGGACTATACGCTACTCTGTAGGGTATGCTGATACAGACATGTGCCTACTAGGGAGTCTCCATGTTGCTAAACATGCCATGGAAATTAGAGATATGCTTTGTTTCAGAAAGATTTCATCTCTGTGCATGGCTTCAGGCTCGTTTTCAAATTTTCTGCTACCATATCCTATTGTATCTGTTTCGCTGAATGTCCTGTGTTCATTGTTGTACTTTGCTCCATGAATATCCTGGCAGGTTGATTATGTTGTATTTCACTTGCACTGTGTAATCCGCCTTGGATCTTAGGGCCAAGCTACAAGTGACGAATGACACTTGAACAGCAAGTGTATTTCTCCCTGTTCACTTGCCCTCCACTCAATCCACTTGCTGTTCAAGTGTCATTTGTCACTTGTAGCTTGGCCCTTAGTGAGAAAGGTGGATTATAAATAAATAATAATAAATAATCATATTCACAATATCTAACATTGAGATGGCTGAACAGTTATGGGTCTGTTATATATGTGGTGGTGGAGAGTGCCCTCGAGTCATAGCTGACTTATGGCGCCCCCTGGTGGGGTTTTCAAGGCTAAGAGAGGTGGTTTGCCATTGCCTGCCTCGGCAACCCTGGTCTTCATTGAAGGTCTCCCATCCAAGTACTAACCAAGGCTGACCCTGCTTAGCTTCTGAGATCTGACAAGATCAGGCTCTCCTGGGCTATCCATGTCAGGGCATTGTATATATATGTATGTGATATTTCCCAATATTATCCCCCCAAAATGGAAGCTGGGCCAATAAGAAGGATGCCATGTATCTCTTGCCCGCTCTGCAGGAACGACCGCCTCTTTGCTAGTAATTTCATATTTTTTAAGTGTTGGAAGGACTACATGGGTGGATTGCCTTGTTGAGTCTAGACAAGTCAGACATGTGTTTGGGTGCGTGCCTGACCCAGTTTGGAATCTGCCATGACCCTGCCTTGGAGGAAAGCGTCGCTGCTTTGGGAGAAGTGAAGAGGTCCCGCCCAGCCATCTCGCAAGTTGCTGCACCTGGAGCCGGTTCCACCCAGGCTTTGGGCTTTCTGCACACTTGACCAAGGGAAAGGAGGGGCCTCATCTTCCTATGCAGCAAACTGGTGTTTACTCTGAAGCTCCAGCATCGACTCAACCAGGCTTGGCAACCTGGGGTCCTTTTAGCTGGGGATGCTCAGGTGCCAGATGTTAAACTGGGGACCGTTTTTGTGCAGAGCATGGCGTTCTGCACGTCGGACCCTCCCCAACGACTTAGTTAGGAAGCCGGCTTGCACCAAGTCAGATCCTTTAGCTCAGTCCTGTCTCTTTGGACAGGCAGCAGCCCTCCACTGGCTCTTGCAAAGAAAGGTCTTTCCCAAATCCTGCTGCATGAGAGAGCTGTGGACTGGCGATGCTGGGGCTGGCACCTGCAAAGGATACATGAGATTGCTGTGCTTGTGTGACCTACAGTGCAACCCTAAACTGAGTTTCTTCAGACTAAGCTCACTGATTTCAATGGGCTTAGACTGGAGTAATGCTTTTTAGGATTGCAGTGTTGATCATAGTAAAGAGTCCAATAGCACCTTTAAGACTAACCAACTTTATTGTAGCATAAGCTTTCGAGAACCACAGCTCTCTTCATCAGATGCATCATCAGAAAGTTCTCAAAAGCTGACAATGCATCTGATAAAGAGAGCTGTGGTTCTCGAAAGCTGACGATGCCTCTGACGAAGAGAGCTGTGGTTCTTGAAAGCTTATGCTACAATAAAGTTGGTTAGTCTCAAAGGTGCTACTGGACTCTTTACTATTTTCTAACTACAGACTAACACAGCGAACTCCTCTAAATGTCGATCATGTCTGCTGATGCACTTAAATACTGGAGGGGATTAAAAACAATTCTGGGTCTCTCTTTCACATCCTGGCTTCCTCAACAAAAATTCTCTCTCTCGGCACAAGACCTAGTCTGTCCCCCAAAAAATTGCCCTTAGCTCATGGCCGTATTAACCCATGGCCTAGGCTTTCAGGCATTTCGGGCCCCCTCTGGCACTTCAATCTTTAACCCCACTACAGCGGACAGCCTGACCCCTGGTATTGTAGGTACTCGACCACAGTATGTAGCCCTATATCCATTTTAAGGGTCTCCTGAAGAATTCTATTCGCAATTTTTAAAATATTTTTTATTTTGCGAGGAGAACTCTTCAGGAAAGCATATTTGGGGGGTATAATTGTTCGATACTGTAATATTTTGAAGTAAATATTTTTTTTATTATTTAAAATATATAATGTATGGATAATTGTTTTAATATAAGAGACAACTGATTCCACACACGTTGGATAATGCACTTTCAATGCACTTTATCAATCGTTTGAGGTGGATTTTTTGTTCCGCACACAAAAAAATCCATTCCAAATGATCTACAAAGAGGATTGGAAGTGCATTATCCAACGTGTGCGGAATCACTCTTGTTTCAATAAGGAAGCAGTTAATTATCTTATTAAAAGAGGTCATATAAGAGAATCAATTAATTGTAATTTATGGGGGCGGGGTGCCTCAGCAAAAAAATGTGATGGGTCCTTAGTCCCTGCGAGGCCCTTAGGCTTCGGCCTAGTCAGCCTTATGAATAATACGGCCCTGCCTTGGCTCAGTGAACTTGGATCATTAATATAGCTTTTCCTTGACTCGCTTGAAAGGTGTTAACCTTTAAGTTTACACTCATCCTTAATTCACCATGGTGACAATTCCAGAGAACTGCCAAGGCTAGAATAGACAACTAGGGTTGCCAGCTCCGGGTTAGGAAATTCCTGGAGATTTGGGGGGTGGAGCCTAAGAAGGGTGGAGTTTGGGGAGGGGAGGGACCTCACCTCAGCAGTTTATAATGCCATACAGTCCACGTCCCAAAGCAGCCATTTTCTCCCGGGGTACTGGTCTCTGGCCTGGAGATCAGTTGTAATTCTGGGAGATCTCCAGCCACAACCTGAAGTTGGGCAACTGTTCCCCAGGCTTAAAGCTGCCCACATAACAAGCACACAATACCTTCCCAGTTCACCCTGTTTCAGTGGCAGGAGATCAGGGAATTGGGGGTGGTCTTTATCAAGGTGGCAGATATAACCAGCGTAATAAACCCAAAGCAGGGTTGACAGCTGTTCTTTGCTTGGAGATCGTACTGTTCTGGCCCAATAGCACATATGGTACGTTTCCTGCTTTTTGAAAAACGAGCCAAACTTTCAGAAATGGCACAGTCACATATTGGATCCATAGAATCTGCAAAGCCCCCCAAATGCTCCGTGCATTAAATAGAAAAGCAGAAACAAGCCTGGATGCCTTTATGCACAGCTGGAAAAAGTATTCTGGCACTCAAGCGAATGTCACACGGGCTGGAATGTGGTATGGTAAAAATGGCAGCGTAACCCCTGTCAACTGTGCCCCTTCAGGGGCTACATCAGCCAGGCCCCAAAATCCTCCATCGTGGGGCTTTCATCTGCATTCCATCATACGCTGCTCGTTGGTGCTACCTTGGCAAAGCGGGGCCTGCAATTTGGCCTCTGCAGAGCCATAATTTGGGGCGGGAACATAGTTGTCGGCAGTGTCTTTTGAGCTCTCAGACCACAAATGACAGAGGAGAGGAAAAGTCGTGCTTACGGCCAGCTGGTTCTCTTTCAGAAATGTCAGCCATTCGAGGAACTCCAGCAGCAAGAAAAACAGGTCTTGAAACATGGCTGGCCTTGAGATAATTCCCAAACATTGAGCTGCACTAGAACCATGCTGTGAGAAAGATGTGAAACCATCAAGGGCTTCTTGTGCCCGCCATGAAGTACCAACCTAAAGATGAGGGTCTCTGCTGTGTCTCTGGATGAATAGCTGCTCTGGCCTTGTCTCCTTCCAATCAGCATTCATTGGGAGAGTGAGAAATTCTACCCAATTTACATTGGTTACATCAGGTGTAACTGAATCATAACATCTCTCCCCACAGCAGAATTACATGTTGTCAGAGGATCTTTTTAGCATTATTATTTTTTATTATAGTCTGCCTTTCTCACTGCGATCCAAGGCAAATTACACAGTGTGAGTGAAAATACAATATAGTCAAACAGCTTGGACATTCACTGAGTAAAGTACAATAATGGACAATAGTTAGGACAGGCAGTAAAATTTATTTATTTTCTTTGGTTGCCCCTGCCTGGTGTCCTTCATAGGAAGTGATGTAACAAGTGGGGAGGAGTTTAAGCTTTATATAGCTTGCAAAGGGCCAGTTCTTCAACCAAACAACAGTTCAGGATGGCCCCTTGAGGACAGCATGGATGCAGCGCAGAACATCGCTTGCTTCCTTCCATTAGTGGTGCACAGGGGAAATAGGAGCCCTTTGCTTGGGGTGACTAAATGCTTGGAACTGGTCCTGAGCTTGGATCATGTTACAAGGGCCGATTCCAGACGACTAACCTGAAGGCGCTGCATGCTGCCATGTTCTGGATCGCGACGGGGAAAACGCGAAATATCGCGTTTTCTCGCGTGAGTTTGGCGCGACGTCGCGCCAAACTCGCGCGAGAAAATGCGATATTTCGCGTTTTCCCCGTCGCGATCCGGAACATGGTGGCATGCAGCGCCTTCAGGTTAGTCGTCTGGAATCGGCCCAGGTGGGAGCTTCTGAGGTAGAGGGAAGCAGCCGGCAGAGACTTTGGGGCAAGATTTTCAGAAAGAAGCAACTTCAATATTTTGTCACTCAGTACAATAAAAGGAGTTTTGGTATATTGGGTGGGGGGGAGAGGCTGTGTTATACCAGCAGGATTGTTGGCAGTGCCAAGAAGGAATGAGCAAAAATGGTTTTTCGGACTTTGAGCTGGTATATCACGGCACACCAAATGAACATGTAAAAGTATGAGAGAGAACAATGTTCAAATTCTCATCTGACTTTTGCCACTAATTTATTTTTCTGTCTCTTTCTTTTCAGAAACTCTTGTTCATCCCTACTCAGGTAAGTAATAATAACAATAATGATAACGATAAAATAACAGTTCTTTTATTTATTTACTTCATTTATACTACGCCTTTCTCCCCGCTGGGACACAAAGCAACTTATGTTGGTCCCATTTCCTCCATTTTATCCTCACAGCAACCCTGTGAGGTAGGCTAGGCTGAGAGTATGTGATCAGCCCAAGATCACTGAGTGAGCTTCCATAGCACTGCCTTTGTCTCCAAATCCTAGTCCAGGGCTGTTTTCACACGGCTACGCACCTGGAAGATTGTGCGAAACTCCTGGCATAAAAGCGTCTCCCTAACGCGATTTCCCAGCACGATCCCATTTAATGGCACTTTTTCTGACGTCATCGGGCCAGTAAAGGAGATCGTGCTGGGAGATTGTGCTAGGAAGACGCTTCATGGCGTGAGTTTGCACGATCTCCCAGGGCACACGTGAAAACAGCCCAGCACTCCAACCACCACACCCCACTTAGAATTTATATAACACATGCAGTTCTTCCTACAGCCCTTTTTAGGATTGCCAGGGCTGGGTTGGGAAATCCTTGGAGATTTTGGGAATGGAATCTGTGGAGGGTTAGGGTTCAGGAAGGGGAGGGACATCAGCGGGGTATAATGCCAAAGAGTCCACCTTCCAAAATAGCCTTTTTTGCAGCGGAACTGAGCTCTGTCGCATAGAGATCAGTTGTAATTCAAGGAGATCTCCAGCCACCACCCTATTTAAGACAGAGAAATCTTAGTCTCACCTCCATATTGTAAAAGGCAAGATGACGCCAAGAGATAGCGTCCTACCTAAATTTACTGAGTGAGTTTGTGGCTGTGTCGTGATTGGCATAGGAACCCACTTTTAGACACTGTAACCTTTATCCCACTGTTCTGAGGTTTGAGTCCTGACAGACAGTGAGATCCCCTTGTTACAAATTCAGAGGAGTTAGCCGTGTTAGTCTGTAGTTGCAAAATAGTAGAGTCCAGTAGCATCTTTAAGACCAACCAACTTTATTGTAGCAGAAGCTTTCAAAAACCACAGCTCTCTTCGTCACATGCAAGGATTTGTCTTCCTATATCACCTTCTCCCCTCTGTCCGTTTCACAGTCCCTGCAGATGCGTCCAATCCTGAGAGCGTGGTGGTGTCCGTGCTGAACTTTACCGCCAGGGCAGGTTCCCAAATGGCCTTGCCTTGCAAGAGCTACCGGATGGTATGGACCCAGGACCGCCTGAATGACCGCCAACGCGTGGTCCACTGGGACTTGTACCGAAACCAGTATGATTATAACAGCGAGAGACTGTGTGACATGTATTCTGCCGGGGAGCAGCGAGTCTACAGTGACTACAACAAAGGCCGGATATTTATGCCCGATACCGCATTTGAGGAGGGCAACTTCTCGTTGGTGATCAAAGGTACTGAGAACCACTGCATTCTCCACCGACATCACCCTATTTGCAAATTACTCGTTGTTTAAAATGGGAAAGTTGGAGAGAAAAAAACACGTGGATTTGAACCTCAATTTCTATTCTCTTTGTCTGACACATATGCCATAGTTAGTGTCTGAGACTGGGGGCCAAGCTACAAGTGACGAATGACACTTGAATGGCAAGTGGATTGAGTGGAGGGCAAGTGAACAGGGAGAAATACACTTGCTGTTCAAGTGTCATTCGTCACTTGTAGCTTGGCCCTAACTCAAAAACTTAAAACAACTGAACATAGAGAAGAATCTCTGGACCTTTCTTCTCCCAGCAATGGGAAAATTAGAAGAGAAGGGGGAGATGCCACATTCTCTCTTTCTCCCCTGGTTTGCCCTGCACGCCAGGAATGTATTCCCAGGAATTCAGCTTGCTCCCATCCATGAATGATGTTGGAGGTAATAGGTATAGCTTATGCCTGTTACTTCTTGGACTTATGCTGCCAACATCCCTTCAGGGATGTGTTCAAACAGGGGTCCCCAACATGGTGCCCGTGGGCACCATGGAGCCTAACAATAACTTTTCAAGTGTTCATCAAGAGTTTTAGAAAGTGTGGGGCTCTTGCCAACAGGATATCCAATTGGCCATTGAAAATCCCACTGGCTATACAGATGTTTCAGTGGCAGCCGCCACCACAGTGTTGATTTTTATTCTCTCTCACTCCTTCTTCCCAGTGTATTTTTTAAACTACCCCTCTCTTCTCCCCTGCATCTTAGCTTCCTCTGTGTGTTTGGCTCCTCCTCAACGGCAGCCATTTTGTAGTTATGCTCACCACCCTATATCAGAACTCCAAAAGTGCCCACAGGTTCAAAACGGTTAAGGACCCCTAGGCGCGAACTTCTGAAGAGTTAGGCCCCACTTCAGAGAGTTTGAGACTCTTTGCTCTAACCATTATACCACCCTGGTTCTCAATCAGTTGTCTTGATGCTAATATTGTGCGGTCTCTCTCCTCTCTCATACTTTCGTTTTATTGAAGACGTTGCCAAGAGCGACCAGGGCATCTATTCTTGCAACCTCCACCACCATTACTGTCATCTGTACGAATCAGTGAAGATCCAACTCGATGTCACCACAAAAGGTAAATGCCATCACAGCAAAGATCTGGAGTGGGAAAGGAGCCGGTGTGGCCGTGCTTCCCGTTTTGTTTTTCGTTCTGCTCAAAATCTCTCTTGTAAACTCACGCGCTTGTTCCAGTCAGCCTCTGATCTGATGTCTCGTTGCTCAGCAAGGAGCAAATGAATGGCCAGGGAGTCGTGATTAAGATGTTTGTGGGCATCGGAGCATTTCCTGTCACGGAGCTGCAGAAAAGAGAAGCTGCAGCCACTCCATTTCGGAGATGGAAACCGCAGCCTCTGGCCAGAGAGACTTCGAGCAGCAGCAACCTTTATTGGCATTACATCCATGGCCGTTTCCACACGGCTTACCTTATTCTGCAAAATAGCAAAATCTCACAAGAAGTCGCTGTTATCGCGTCTTCTCGCGCGATAACAGCGTCTTCTCACGAGATTTTACGCGAGATTTCACTATTTTGCAGAATAAGGCAAGCCGTGTGGAAACGGCCCATGTTAACAAAAACACTCAACGCAACCAGAACTCAGTCTACAAATACACAACTCGCCTCATAGATGCAAGATACAAAAATTTAGCTACAGTTTCGATAACTTTTTGGTTCTGAGTAGCCAATAGGAAGATAACTTTACATTTATCAGATTTGCTCTCTCAACAGCGGGTCAATGAGTGCGGGACGTATATCACAGTAATAAGTACAATACAAAAAAACATGTTCCAGGGTTTCTGTGTCTCGCTGAGCACAAGTGCATAACCTGTTAGCATACGGCGTTTTATGGAATCTCCCATAAGGTATCGCAGAAGGTAGCACATTAAACCGAGCTAACGAATAAGCTCTGCGATAATGTGGGGCCATTAAATAAGTGAGATATTCTGCCCTATACACTAGCCGGAACCGGCGAACACTCCAGGGTGGGGCATTAGGAAAGGATCAATTCTAGAAAGACCTATTATTGTTAGTGTTGCTTCTGGAAAAGGGCACCCCAATAAGGTGCAACTAAAATGATCAAGTGGTTGAGGCACCTTTAATAATAAAAACAACATTTGATTTATATACCGTCCTTCAGGACAACTTAATGCCCGCTCAGAGCAGTTTACAAAGTATGTTATTATTATCGTTGCGACAATCACCCTGTGAGGTGGGTGGGGCTGAGAGAGCTCTGAAAGAGTTGTGACTGACCCAGGGTCACCCACTTGGATTCAAGCAGAGGAGTGGGGAATCAAACCTGGCTCTCCAGATTAGAGTCCTGCTGCTCTTAACCACTACACCAAACTGGCTTTAACTGGGCTGTGAATTTAATTTTCACTGGAGATGCTTCACACTAAAAGTAAATTTGCGGGAACATTTTGGTTTGCACGTAGCCAGCCCATCAGAACATGTATGTTTCCTCAACGGGACAAATAAGGACCTCCTGGGGCCATTTTAGGGTGGGAAAATGGTGTGGGAGGGAAAGGTATAAGACCCCTTTCCCCATGTGCCACGGTCTTGATACAAATTGGGGCCCCATGCACTGGAGAGTTAAATTTCAACACTGAATTCCCAGCACATGTTCTCCAGGCAGAACTTGGGGTGTATTTAAGCCCTCTGATGAGCAAGGAGATTGAAAATTAAAGCTTAGGGTTTAGATTTTGGGGTAGCTGAATGGCTCTTGCTTTGAATGCAGTACAGCCTGTGTTCTTGCTTCTGCGGCTTCCGTAACGCCTGTAAGTTTTGAGTGCCTGCTTCTTCTCCAAAGCAAAGTTGTCTGGTAACCTCTAAACCTCTCACCTTTAGCGGGGGTGAGAGGGAGTGTGAAACGTTATCAACTGGCCAAACCAAAGCCTTTATATCTCCCTTCTTTGTGGTTTCTGTAGCGAAAGGCGCAAAGAAGTATTGGGACGGGGAGAAGGCTGTGATTGTGGCCTTGAAGGGAAGTACCGTGGAGCTCCCTTGTATCAACCGAAATCACATCTGGACGGATCGGTATAATGAAGAAGATCAGCAAGTGGTTCATTGGGACCGGCAACCGCCAGGCGTGCCTCACGACCGGGCCGATCGCCTCATTGACTTGTACGCCTCTGGGGAAAGGCGCTCCTATGGGCCTCTCTTCATCCGGCAAAAGATGAATATCACTGAAAGAGCCTTCAGCCAGGGTGATTTCTCCCTGAAGATATCTGGTTTGGAGGCTGCCGATGAAGGAACCTACTCCTGCCATCTCCACCACCATTACTGTGGCCTTCACGAGCGCCGTATCTTCCAGGTGTCTGTCATGGAGCCAGAACCAGAAAAAAAGGTGGTGAACATCACCCGCCACAACGCACCAGCTGCAGGTAAGTTCTTCCCACACAGAAGTGGTTTCCTCTTTAAAGGAGACTCTCTTTGCAAGGATAAAATGGCTGCCGCCTCACAAAGAGTTTTCCCTCGTGGGAGTAGGGTTGTACCATGGAGGACTTACTCGGTCATGGGAGGGCTCGCTAGAAATACTATCATGTTGCTGGTAACATGCTGATGCCATATCCAGAAGTGACGTCAGCCAAGGGATGCTCCGGTATTTGGGCAAAACTATATGGTTCAAAGGGGAAGCTTGCCTCCTCATTTCTAACCCTAAATAAACTGCTGTGAATCTCATGAATTCCCCGAAACTCAGGGCCAAGCTAGAAGTGACGAATTACACTTGAATGGCAAGTGAACAGACTCACGTCGTGTATTCCTCTCTGTTCACTTGCACTTCACTTGCACTCCACTCGATCACGTGATCGAGTGGAGTGCAAGTGAACAGGGAGGAATACACGTGAGTCTGTTCACTTGCCATTCAAGTGTAATTCGTCACTTCTAGCTTGGCCCTCAGTTGCTGTTCTGTAAGGATCAAGACAGTGGAGAACTGACTCACATACCCCTCCATCTCAGAAAAAGCCATTGCTTTCTAATCTGTTCTGTTTAAACTCATCACTACCATCGCACAGAGAAGTCGAAACCAGAGCTTAATCATCTTTAGCCTGCTGGGTGTGAAACTCTCCATTTATTATCACTTTAAAATATTTATTGTGCTTTTAATATTTATTGCCCGCTTAATATCAGATTTGCAGACGATGTGATAAATTTTTAAAGGGGCCACCTTTTGGGAACAGGCGTGAAATCAATCAGATTTCCCAGATCTGAGAAAACAGATAAACCTTGTGAGAAGTCTCTCGCCTTACTGCTCAGAAATGAATTTCAACTGCAACAAAGGAATCGGCCAGATTCTCAAAGGAAATGATTTTAAGCAAAATTCCAATAAAAATCTTTATCTTTAGGGGCTTTTGAGGCTCCATCCCTGAAGACACACGAGGGCTGACAGCATTGTAGTAAAGAGAGAAAGAATTGAGTCTCTCTCTACATGAGACGTCTGACACGTGAAGAATACATGTCGGGAGATGCAATGCTAAGCTGGGAAGGGTAGTTTAAAAAGACAGAGCCTGTGGCAAGGCAAAGGCTTTGTTATACAGTGGAGCAGTGTAAAGGGGCTGGGAAATGCCAGAAGGGAAACTTCAGTCCATTATAACCTCTCCAGGTCCAAGCCCAGCTCTGGAAGGCAGCTCCAGCCCATATCCATTCCTCGCTGCCCTCTGGTTGTGATCCCATACAGTTTTAGACTGGAGAGGTGAAAGTGACAGAGCCTTTGGGGAGGCGAAGATGAAATTAACAAACCCTCTGATGAGCGATCTCCGCAGGCTCTGTCATTTTAAACTACGCTTCCCAGCTATCATTGCATCTCTCTACAATTGACGTACAGGTGCCAAGGCATCTCATGTAGAGAGACTCTGAGATGTGGGAAATCTCCAGTTCAAATCTTGCCCCAGCCATTAGTCCCCGAAGTGGCCTTTATGGTCAGATGAGATGGCAGGACCTGCTTTCACACAAATAACTTGGGGCAGAGCAGTGTTTGGGGGTGACAAAAGACGTGGTACCACCCCTGTGAAACAGATCTTGGATCATCTAAAATTTCACCCGCATATAGGTCTGGTTTGAATTGGGGCCATACAAGGAAAGGCAAAGAGACTTTAATTCTTTCAATCCCTTGTGGTTTCTCTAAACAGCCCTCTCCCTTACACTATCTGTAAAGGTGGGTGCAATACCAACGTGTGGGGTAAGACGATTTTTAACAAAACTGTGGAGAGCTGGAAGGTTAACTCCCCCTTCCCCTCTCCACATGATTCTGACCCAAATTGGTGCCCTGCACAGCTGAAATTGCTTCTTAAAAATTGTTGGCAAGACCCATTCATGGCTCCTTCCCTGTTTTGACCTTCAGACGAGTCACTCTCAGAGCCAAGCCACAAGTGACGCCGAACACAGGTTGGATGCTTGTCAGCTTCCCTCAAGTTTTGATGGGAAATGTAGGCATCCTGGCCTTGCAGCTGTAATGGAGAGCCAAGCTGTAAAACCAGGACGCCTACATTTCCCATCAAAACTTGAGGGAAGCTGACAAGTGTCCAACCTGTGTAAGGCATCACTTGTAGCTTGGCTCTCAGCCCCTTTCTCTGCAATTAGAGTTGCCAACCTCCAGCCTGGGGATTGCCTGGAATTACAACTGGTTTCCAGGAGACAGAGGTCATTTCCCCCGGAGGAAATGGCTGCTTTGAAGAGTGGACTCTATGTCATTATATCCCGCCCTTCCCAGGCTCCACCCTCAAATCTCCAGGAATGTCACAATCTGGAGTTGACAACCCTATCTGCAGTATAGATGGTGGCAGATAACAGCAACGGCCTATGTAAGAAGGCTATTGGGATGATTACCAAAAAAAATTATGTAAGATGCTTTGAACACTGAAAGCGGTATATAAATGCTAAGTGTTGTTTAGTTAGCTGTTTAGGGGTTGTGTGTCTGCGCTGGGCTTCTGCCACAGTTCTGGGGTGGAGCCTCCTCTGGTGTATAAAACATCCGAGGAAGAACTTGCTGAATCGATGGGAATTTTATGTTGTATCTTAAGAAAGACAGGCTGGAACGTCTCATCTGTCTGCTTCCCCATCTCCAGCCCCTTCTAAGCAGGGTATGGGAAATGGATCTTTGTATACTCAGCAAGAGAGCGGCTGCAACAGACTCTTGACTGACTGTGGGAGTCCATGTCCACTCCTACAGGGTCAGGGCCTTTTTTTAAAAAAAAAAGACCAGAAAGATAAAGAAAAGCAGAGCTTCCAAAGCTCCGCTGTGGATGCTCTTAATCCCAGGCACGGCTCCAAGGCCTGGAACGCTTGCCGAGACAGGAAATTTTATTCTGCTGACAATATCAACACAGCCAGCGTCTATTTTCGCTGCCTCTGCCATAGAAGCCGAAGTTAACTCTGTGGCTTTCGGGCGAAGTTTCTGCAATGACAGTCATTGTGGAAATTAGGGTGGCTGTCCTTTCCCAGGCTGTTTTTCAAAACTGGGGCGCTGTGATGGGTCGAGCTGTTCTTGATGTGGGGATAATTTGGCCCCCTCCGTCCGATTTACTTATTAACTCTGTAGGCTGCTTCGTTGCAGAAGTTCTGCTGAGCGTACGCTCAACTCCTTTCTACACAATGAGAGTTGCCTTCCCCAGCCCTGCCGTGTCATTTATTCCAGCTGTTCATCTGTGTGCATGTGGCAAAGCATGAACCGCCTGTCAACACAACGCCCGACCCCCACGGAGTTTTTACTCTGATGTCAAGCTGCCAGGCTCTAGAGTTATGCTGTTTAATGATCCTGATTGACTGTCCGTGAAGCTCCCTGGGTGACTGTGAGCCAAGCTCCCTTTGCCAACCTGGCCTACCTTGCAGGGTTGTTTTGAGGCCGAAACAGGGAAGGAGAGAGCTGTGTTCACTGCCCTGTGCTCCTGGGAGAGTGGGCAGAATCAAAATGGTGTGGTCAGCTTTTGTTCTGGCAAGGGCTGTTTCTAAATGTGGAAAGTGTCGTCCAAATTTTCCAGAGTTCCATAACTGGGGCCCTACCTAAATTTAATCGCTGTCATAGCCACATGGCACATAAATTCTATGTGCCATGTGGCACCCTCTTGTTCACAAGTGTGCACAGGAGATGAAATGCATGCACTTCCACTCGGAGATGTAACTTCTGCAGGGGCTGAGAAACGTGAGCTTCACAGATCAAGAGCTCTGGTGACAGGGTCAAACTAAATGTGCAGGTTTTGAAAGACCCAGCTCTTTAAGAAGTTAAATCTCCGAGCGGAGGGGGATGCATTTCATCTCCTGTGCACACATGTGAACAAGAAGGTGCCACATGGCACATAGAATTTTCACTTGCAGTTAGGAACGATTTTGAATGATAACAATAGACTGTAGGAACATTGTGTGTAACCTAAAGGACAAATGCTTCTTGGATTTTAAAACACTGCTGGACAGGCAATTGCAGAGTAAATTAATACAGTATGTAATAGGCAGAGTAGAACCTTCATCAGTGAGCAAGAAGGCAGCTCTGGAGGAAATGGCTGCTTTGGAAGGTGGACTTTATGGCATTATACCCTGCTGTTCCCAGGATCCACCCCAAATCTCCAGGAATTTCACAATCTGGAGTTAGCAACCCTATCTACAATATGGTGGTGGTGGTGGGATAATAGTTGCGGTGTGGCTGCCGGGAACCTGAGTTGGGTCTGGGGAACCTCAATCCAACTCTTTAAAAACCTGCATGTCTGGTTTGACCCTAAGTCCAACACAATTTTAAGAAGACATTCCTGCCAAACACAAGGACAGTGACTAGAGATGGGCACGAACTGGGAAAATACCAAAGCATGCGGTTCATGGTTCGTCACGTTTCACGAACCACGAACTTTCACGAACTTGCCCTGGGTTCGTGAACCATTTCATTTGGTTTGTGAAAACATCACTTCCGGGGTAGCAGAAGGTCTGCAGAAAGCCCCCCCCCCACTCCCCGTTGCCTCGAAAACTGATTGATCGGGCCAGACTGTCTTCAGTGACGAACCAAAAAACAAAACAAACACACTGGCCTAAATTTCGTGGCAGTTCATCAGAAATGGGCTCTGATGAACCACCGGTTTATGAACCACGAATCAGCCCGGTTCATGATGAACTTTGGTTCATATTTCAGTTCATGCCGATCTCTAACAGAGACCGAACAATAAGATCTGACCATGATCAGTTGAGCTGATTGGAGCATATGGGATGGGGAGGGAACTTCCGATAGGGTTTCCTTGGGTGATATTGGAGATGAGAGGGCATAGGAGGGCACAACAAGGGCCCAAGGTATGAGGGCTTCTAAGGTATCAACCAGCACCTTGGAAATCAGCCGAAGTGGAAAGCTAACACCATTTTCTCCGCAACTCAGGTCTGTCTCCAGCCTAGCTTTCCCCAGATTTTGTTCTGAGAACCCTCTGCTTTGAATCCCGATACAAAGCCAAGCCTCCTCTGCCACAAAACAGAACAAGAATGTCTTTATCAATCCCTTGCCTAACTCTTTTTGGCTCTCCCGAACAAACATCGCTCAGAATCTCTCCTTTAAACATGACCTACTTAGTGGGGTTGTGCAGAGATGCATTCCACGTTGGAGGCTCGCGCTCCACTTCCCCTCTCTGGCTCAACAGACTGAGCTGCTACACCCTGCCGAAGAATGATTTCCTGGCTTGCTGTCTGAGATTTTGTGTGTGTATGTTTTTCTTTAAGATAATTTTTGGGGCAACAAAATCTCCTTCCTTCTGGTAAGATTAACGCCACTCAGCTGGGCACTTTTGTAGCGCAAGATCCTGGAACCAAAGTTGCACAGAGTACTTGCTTGAACGAGTTACTAACACTATGGCCACAAAATGGTGAGAACGTGTATTGCCCGTACTGCTGTGTGCCTGCATTCATTCTTGACCCTTGGTTTCCAGAGCAGTTCTGCAAGACAGAATTTGCTACCTTTCTTTAATGAGTAGTATGTGGGTTACTAGGCATGCAAACAGGTATAAGACAAGGGTTACTGGGGATTACTGAAATGGCTACCAGTTAGAGTTGCCCATTCCGGGTGAGGAACTTCTGGAGATTCAGGGGCGGAGCCTGGAAAGGCCATCGTTTGTGGAAGGGCGACATGCCACAGAATCTATGCTCCAAACCAGCAATTTTCTCCAGGAGAATTTATCTCTGTAGTCTAGAGATGAGTTTTAATTCTGGGAGAACTCCAGGCCCTATCTGGAGGTTGGCACCATTACTATCAGTGTCACAGGAGTCTTCTACACTGGGGTTTTATGGTTTCCCCAATGCTAGGGAGGCTACAGATAAAGCACGGAAGCAACAGGGCCTCTACATGGCAGATTCCCCTGCCCTGATCCCCCAGAAGTGCCCCCTCACCCCGCCTTGGGCCACCAGGGCTCTTGCAATTTTTTACAAAAATTGGCACTTGAATATCACTATATTGACAGACTGTAGCAACAACGGGTCAAGTGTGTTCTCTGAATTCCCACCTTTCATTTTTTTAAAAAAAGTTGCTAGCCCCTTCCCTTTTGGAGATATAAGGGGAAAGACATACCTTCACAAGGGAGGATACTAGAGACTTACATCTTTTAAAAATGAAAGCTGAGAATTCAGAAAACTTGCTAAACCTATTGTTACGATAGTATATCAAATGAACAATATTCTAGCGAGCCGACTTGAATTCTCTTAACAAGTAACACGTAATTACTTTATGTGATATTAAGCATGCCCTGTCAAGAACACAAACGTCCCTCTGGATCAGTCTAAAGTCCACCTCTTTTGCAAGAATCCCAGCAACTGACATGTACTGACTCATCCACCAGAAACTGACCAGTGATCCCCCGTAGACTGCGGATTGGCTTCTGCCTGCCCTCACCTTCCCCTGTTCAGGATCTTGTCCGTCTTACCACTTTCTTTCCACCAAGGAGAATTGTTGACCGATCCCTTGTTCTTGGGTCTCCCTCTGCTAACCCAGATCCTAACGCTGGCCGTGGACACAACGTGATCAACGTCATTATTCCCGAGAGCCGAGCCCATTTCTTCCAACAGCTGGGGTACATCTTGGCGACACTGTTGCTTTTCATTCTCCTCCTTATCCTCGTGGTTCTCGTCACCCGCAAGCGCCGGAGAAGAGGTCAGGATATAGACACCTTTGTGCTGTTCAATCGCTCCAGTGATAAAACACTTTACGGAGTAACACAAGTTACTCTCGTTTCTTGATTCAGCCTGTTCTATGAATATCGTTTTAGCCTACCAAAAGTTGCTTTGTGCTGATTTTATGCCCCTGGCTTACTTTATTGTTAATAATTCTTGTTTCTTAGTTTTTATTGCAATTTTTGACTGTGCGAGCTGTCTCGAAACAGTTCTCTAGAGAGGCGGGTTGTAAAATTTCTTAAGAAATGTTTCGGTTTCCTTTTCAGGGCCAGGCTTAATAGCTGCTGTGTATCTACCTATAATTTTTCTTTTGCATGCTTGTCTGAAATTGGACTAGGAGGTGCACAGAAGGCCCCAGTTTCGATCCCAGCTAAAAAGAGGGCATCTCCAGTTAAGAGATCTGAGGCATAACCTTCAGAACGGATGTCAGAGAAAGAGAGACAATGCTAAACTAGACGGGCTAATTGTCTGACTTGGTATAAGTCATATATTCTAGAGGAGGGACTGTGGCAGAGGTAGGCACCTGTGTTGCGTGGAAAAGGTCACAGGGTTCATTCCCCAGCATGTCCAGTTCATAAACTACCAAGTGCTGAGAAATGAAGTCTCTCTGCCTAAGACCCGGTCATCTGTTGCCAGTTAGAGAAAACAATATTGAGCTCCATCAACCAATCACTTGACTTGGTTTAAGGCAAGTTCCTGTTAATTTAACTGTGATAACCATGAGTCATGCATGGACATCTCATCTATCGCTGTATTATCGCCCGTTTTGCCACTAATATCAAAGAAAGATTGTGCCCAAAACATTCCCTGAGGAGTCTGCTGTGCAATCCCAAACAGATTTACACTCTTCTAATCCCATCAATGTTAATGGTCTTTAGAAGGCATCACTTTGCTTAGGATAGTTTAGGTGAGTAGGAACAGCAGGATTTGAGTCCGGTGGCACCTTAGAGACCAACAAGATTTCCAAGGTGGAAGCTTTCGAGAGTCAGAGAGCTCCCATCTTCAGACACCAAAACTGTTTGCTTAGGTTTGTGCCGTCGGTCTGTGATGGCTCTGTTAGTCTTCGGGGACGAAAGGACACATCTGAATGCCCTGCTTCTCCCTTCTTTCTAGGTTTCGAGTACAACATGAAGAAATGTGACCAGTAAGTAGAGAGTCAATCTTTGTGTGAAAGGGACACACAACTCTAGGAATTGTTCGTTGTGAGGGCCCGGCTAACATGCAGTTTTGGATTGCAATTCAAAATTTGTAGTCTGGTTTTTTTTAAAAAATAGCAGCCCTTGAAGGGAGCAGTTTAGACCGTAACACAGTGGAAGGGTGTGCAAGTTTAATTCAAATGTCAACATTGGGGAGATTTAATATGGTTCCTGCCCTGCCCTAGATAGCCCAGGTGAGCCTGATCTCAAAAGCTAACCAGGTTCAGCCTTGGTTAGTAGTTGGATGGGAGACCTTCAGTGAAGACCAGGGTTGCAGAGGCAGGCAACAGCAAACCACCTCTGTTAGTCTCTTGTCATGAAAACCCCGCCAGGCGTTGCCATACGTCAGCTATGACTTGAGGGCTCTCTCTGCCACCAATATGGTTCCTACAGGGGGAAATGCTGCATGTTGAGGGGGGCTGGGGGGATCAGCCTTTAAAGCTGCACCTGTACCCATTTGCACTCAGTTCCTGGTACCCTCCCCCACTCCAAAGCCATCAATGCTGATCCAAGCAAGTGTTTTCTAGCCACCAGTAACGGAACGCCTTAGGTGACCAGCAATGCGAAATTCTTGCTGCCTCCCGGCTTTACAAGAAGAGTAGGCAAAATATTAGGCCAGCCTGACCCTTTTCCTCTGTTGCTTTCCTAGGAAAGACGTGAATCTCAGGGAGTTTACGGCTGACATGACCAATTTGTCCAGCTACAAAAGCGAAGACATTACGCTGGGTAGGTGTTGGAGCGATTCAGAGTGGCTTGGTATTGAGCACCAGACTTTCAGAAGCCATAAGTGCAGACAGCTGTAACATTTTAAGAGCGGCAGAGGCAGGTTGAGGATGCTGTTGCTGCCTTCCAAATGCTGGTGATACCCCTGCAAAGCGCGAAATGGAAGGGGCTCTGAATGGTAAACTTGAGAGTTCACCCTAACTCATAGCTCATTTCACGCCGAGTTCAAATCCCACCAAAGTTCAGGCTCAGCTCGTACTGAGATCAGCCCAGCACCGTTATTTCGCACCACTTCAGCTGGTCTCTTCCCCAAAAACTTATTTTGGTGGCAGCTGTGGCTAGAAGGAGGCCTCTTGGTGGCCCTCTGTTCCTCCTTGATGTCTAGAACACTGAATTGGCAGCCTCCCAAAGCCAAAGCCCCAGCAGGGTACCGGATTATTAAGTCTGGGCATCAGGGTCTCTGAGAACTATATATCCCAAGGCTTGTTGAAATTTTGCTCCTTTCTAAACAAACACCTTTTCCAAGGCCAGTCTCTTAGCATAAAGGTTGGGGGGTATCTTTTTGAATAGAGAAGATAGATATATGGAACCAGAGGAGTTAGCCTGTAGTTAGTCTGTAGTTGCAAAATAGTAAAGAGTTCAGTAGCACCTTTAAAACTAACCAACTTTATTGTAGCATAAGCTTTCGTGAACCACAGCACTCTTCATCAGATGCATCTGACAAAGAGAGCTGTGGTTCTCGAAAGCTTATGGTACAATAAAGTTGGTTAATCTTAAAGGTGCTGCTGGACTTAGCTCTATGGAAGGCACCTATTGGAGTGTGCATATAACGTCACCATCTCATCCCCCCAATTCCCAAAGCAGTTTTGTAACTTAAAACAAAACAAAACCCTTCATTGAAAATGATACGGGTAAACACATATACAAACGAAATGTGGCACTTATTCTTTTAAAAAGGCACTCAGCACAGGTTCTAGTTTGCTGCTCTGTCATGTCAAATCCATCACACAGGACTCAAGCCATGGCTGAAAAAATGGTTGTAGCTTTTAAAACAGGACATCTGTCTTTGCCTTGAGAGCTCAAAAAAACAGGCTGCCTGTTTTCAACTCGAGATAAATCACCAGACCCAATGACCTCCTTGGGAGCTGGGGGGGGGGCATGAGTGGCTTTTCCCGTCCCCCACCTAAGGAAAGCTGTTTTCTGAACTGAGTTCTTTTCCTGCAACAGATTATAAGAACAATATCCTGAAGGAGAAGGCTGGGCACAGCAAGTACATTCCAGCCAAGAACATCGACTTAGACAAAGGTAAGCGTTGCTGTCTGCAGCCTGAATAGCTCTGACTAGCCCAGTCTCATCAGAGCTGGGAAGCTAAGCAGGGTTGGACCTGGTCAGTACTTGGATGGGAAACCACCGAGGAAGACTGGAGTTGCTGTAGGGTTGCCAGCCTCCAGGTGGTGGCTGGAGATCTCCCAGAATTACAACTGATCTCCAGCTGACAGAGATCAGTTCCCCTAGAGAAAATTATTGGAAGAAGATTCAGCGCTGTCCCTTTCCTCTGGTTTCAGAGGGGGACAAACCAAATAGTTAGAAAGATAGCGAGGTCAGGGCAAGCTGTTTACTGCTCTGACCATCCTTTGAGGTGTAGATTTCTATTCTCAAGATTTCCTCCTCCTGTCTTCCTCCCTCTCACCTCTTCTCTTCCTGGCATGGTTCCAGGCAACACCTCTCTCCTTCTCCTCCCTCCATTTTGGCAGCATAAATACAGGACTTGTCCTGGCATCCATGTCCATCCTTAGAATAGATAGGTAGTTAGGATCTTTCTCTCCTCCTTTCCTATCAGAGTATGGAGTTCCTACAATAAAGAACTCTTGTTTCCTTTCTAAATATAAACAAGTTTATACTTGTTATTTTCTCTCCTGCACATGCACAAGCCAGCAGAACCAGCTCACAACCACCTAGAATCACGCTTCCTCTGCTAAACGATAGACTCTGCTAACGGCCCAAACATGGAATCCTTTAATTAGGTTTTTGGGGCCAACATACAATTTACTGATCAAAAATGGCTGCTTTGGGAGGTGGATTCTATGGCATTATACCCTGCTGAGGTCCCTCCCCTCCCCTCCCCAAACCATGCCCTCTCCAAGCTCCACCCCAGGAATCTCCAGGAATTTCCCAACCTGGATCTGGCAACCCTAGCCAGTGCTGTGTAGAGGAAGTCAATGGAAAACCACCCCTATTCATCTCTTGCCTCGTAAATCCCATAAGGGGTCGCCATAAGTTGGTTGTGACGGCACACGATTATTTCGGGTTGCTGTTGGCGGCATGGATCCATTTCCCTCGGCATGCTGGGAAAGGGTGTGTCAGACTCTTGCTGTCTGCAGAGCCGACTGCTGATGGGGGAGAAGCGTTTGCATAGCTTAACAAACAGCTCTGTTCGTCCCATCTATGGTTTCTCCTTGGAACACCACAATTTAGTTACAGGCGGTTATTACTTGCTTCGATAGGTTGGTAGATGACGAGTCATCATTTCCCTCTCTGGTGCTGTGCTAGAATACTTGTTTCCATTGTGCCGACAAAAATCTCCCTACAGCAGGCAAAGCTTTGTTTTAGTGTTATTTTTGCAGCTTCACAATCCATTGACTATTGAGGTTGCCATCTCTGGGTTGAGAAGTTCCTGGAGATTTGGGGGTGGAGCCGGAGGTGAGCAAGGTTTAGGGAGGGATCTCAGCAGGATATAATATCACAGCCCCCCCCCCCTCCAAAGCAGCCATTTTCTACAGGGGAATTGATCCATGTAGTCCAGAGATCAGCTGTAATTCTGAGAGGTCTCCAGACCTTACCTGGCGCTGCTGCAAACTACAGCTCTATGCTATGATCCTGCTCTGACAACCTGCTAACACTGGTGTAAATTGGTAACGTTAATTGGCATTCTCCAGTTTGGCAGCTGGTGCAAATTGCCTGCATGATTGCCTCGTAAATATTGTACTAGGTGAAGGTTTAGGGTGTGTCTGTGTTAGAAGCTTGAATTCCTTTATGCCATGGAACATTAGGATCTGTAACGGTGGAGATCTGCCAAGGAACCCTTAGCGATCTTGCTACACTACCGTTCTCTACCTAGGCAGGTTCCCTGGAGAAGTGGCAAGAAAATTCTTTACGTTGATGAATAAATTCTCAGGATTCTGTGACATAAAATTTCTTTACATCGATAAATAAATTCTCTGTGGGGAAGCCACAACAGTTAGACTGGTTTCAAAACCGGTGTAAGTCTTTAGCATTGACAGGTGCACGGTGCTGTGACATGGAACAAATGATTTTTTAAATATATCTGTCCATATGTTTTCCTGCTCTCCTAGATCCACAAGAGAAGGCTTGTTTTGCACCATGTTGTTGTTTTAGGAAGATTGGGGGGCGAGACAGTGCTGGCCTTTCTCTGTGGTGCCTTCCCATTATGGAAAGAGGCATCAGTGCCAACTCCAGATTGGTCATAGATCCAGAGGAGTTGGCTGTGTTAGTCTGTAGTAGCAAAATAGTAAAGACTCCAGTAGCACTTCTAAGACTAACCAACTTTACTGTAGCATAAGCTTTCGAGAAGCACAGCTCTCTTCGTCAGATGCCTCAGAAGGTGCCCCCAACAATGCCAACCCTAGATGCTGGCCCATGAGGTAGCTGCCCCTCTCCAATGGCTGCCCAACACCAAGTTGTTGTTTTTCCAGTAGGTGTTTCCTGTTGGCTGAGCAGGTGTGTGTGTTTTTTGCCTTAATTTGCTTGTCATATATTTATTCAGCTTCCAGAGGGGTAGCCATGTTGCAGCGAAACCCGAAAAAGTTTTGTGGCACCTGATCCACGGGTCCTCCCCCAAGGAGTGTGAAGTGGGCCCCAGTCTGGTCCAGGAAAGCTCTTCCTACCATTAATCTTCGAGATGTCATGAGATTCCTTTGCTTTGTTTCTAGCCATGCTCTCCCTTTCGGGCATCCGATTGACTTTTTTTCCAAGGCTTTTTTTCAGCAGGAACTCCGGGGAACGGAGTTCCGGAACCTCTTGAAAATGGTCACATGGCTGGTGGCCCCACCCCCTGATCTCCAGACAGAGGGGAGTGTAGATTGCCCTCTGCGCCGCCGAGCGGCGCAGAGGGCAATCTAAACCCCCCTCTGTCTGGAGATCAGGGGGCGGGGCCACCAGCCATGTGACCATTTTCCCCGAGGGCAACCCACTGAGTTCCACCACCTCTTTTCCCAGAAAAAAGCTCTGTTTTGTTCTATATTTTTACGGACTGTTTTAACACGGCCGTGTTTCTCAGACTGCTGTCCTCTGACTTCTATTGGGGGTGTCTGTTTCGAGCACAGAAAGGGTCGAACAAATGCTGAAGTGAATTTTCGGTTTCGGTGGAATCCTGGAACAAAATTCTGAATACTAACTCTTCACCTCTTTGTTGCTTTCAGACTTTCGGAAGGAATATTGTAAATGAAAAATGAGGACCTCAACGCTCCTGGCTGGACCAGAAGCCCTGATTAGAACTTAAAAGAGCGAAAGAAGCTCTTATGAAGTCATCCTTCCGGTTACGAAAGAGCTCAGTTTAGACTTTCTCCCTCTCTTGGGGGGCAACCAAAGCAATCAATGATGCTTTGAGTGACACATTCCTCTTTATTATCCTATAAAATGGTCATTTAAAGGAGGGGGAGATTTGGGGGGGGGTTTTAACTTTTTGCCTTTCTGACCCTTTTCCCTCCTTTTCCTTATTTGAATCAGTATTTTGTGTTTTTTTTAAACTGACTTTTTAAAAATAAGCTGAAAAAAATAGGCGCTTAGCTTGATGTTTAAACACAAAATGGATATTGTGATATCTTTTACTGCGCTGTCATTTTAAAAATATTTTTTTCCATAAACGACTGTCTCTAATTGGGCCTGCTTGGTGTGGGAACATCCTTCCACTCTTCACAGAACTCTTTATCAGACTATTCGGGGTGACGAATTGTTCTCTTTGGGGTCTGCATGGTAGAAGGTACAATTTGAGGCTGTTCAGTGCAACCTCGCAGTACAGATCCAAGCTGAAACCAGGATACTTCTTGGAATTCCCAGCAACCTTTTTGGGGGTGGAACTCTGGTGGTCTTTGGGTCTTGATAAAGAATTTCTCAGCTGAGATTTTGCATCTGATTAATCAACAAATTTTGCTGAAGGCCCGTCAACACTCTGGGAACCCAAATGGATAATTTCAAATATTCTGAACTAGGGTGGGATATCAGACATTCCAACTACCCCTATTTTCTGGTGGCTGCCCCTCAAAAACAACTGCCCCAGTCTCAACTCTTCCTCCTGTCTTTTGGGAGGCCATGTTAAAATATTGTTAGCTTGATTTGCCGATGTTGTTGTCCTTCAAGATTAACCCCTTCCCCAGGTCTCAAGAAGAAATTAAAACTCTCAGTGGAGGTTGGATGCATCTTATTTTGAGTATACATTCACGTCGCAGTGTGTGCGCATGAACAGGCACCATGTACAGCAAACAGTGTGCTAATTCACACACAGTGGTTCACAAGGCTTGTTTTGAACTGTTTATGTGTTGTAGGGCTGTTATATTTGAAATTTTCTGTTTATTTCAAAGAAACCTCTTGGCTTTTAAATCCATGGATGGCAGGCTATTACAGAATCAATAAACATACCAGGCGCAGAAAAATCATCACCAATACGTAATCATGCATTTGTGGAGGGTATGTGTACCCAGAGGTAATCCTTGGTCTGAGAATCAAAAACCATGTTGGTGTGTTAAGAGAGAATGGAAGACGGTGCCAATGTGGGTGGAACTGGTGTAGTGTAGTAGTTAGAGAGTCGGACTAGTTGGATCTAGGAGATGCAGGTTCGAATCCCTGCTCTGCCGTGGAAGCTTGCTGGGTGACCTTAGGCCAGTCATGCACTCTCAGCTTAACCTACCTCACAGGGTTATTGTGGAGATACAAGAGAGAAGAAAAATGCAAGCGGCTTTGGGTCCTGATTGGTGAGAAAGGTGGTGTATAAGTGAAGTAAGTAAAAAATAAAATAAATGGCCTACAGTTGGAAGGGAGCTTATGGGGTCCACAGCAAGAGCATCCCCGACAGATAAGCAACAGAACGCGCATCTGTGTGTCATTAAGGCTTTCTAACTGGTCAGTGAGTGATTCCGCACACGTTGGATAATGCACTTCCAATCCTCTTTATAGATCATTTGGAACAGATTTTTTTGTGTGCGGAACAAAAAATCCACCTCAAACGATTGATAAAGTGCATTGAAAGTGCATTATCCAATGTGTGCGGAATCAGCCAGTATTAAGATTTAGATCGCAACCCTGAGCAATTTTCAAGGCCGTATGAATTGAGACCTCAGAGAACTCTTTTTTGGAGAGCCTGTTAATTAGTACAAATGATTTATATGGGTTCTTCTTCCTTGTAATCTCCCCACCAAGACTTCTCATTAGAGGTTATTGTTTATTCTTTATTAAAATAAACTCTAATCTTTTTTAATAAAGCAAGGTATCAAAATATAAAATATTATTAAGATAGAACCGATAAAAAAAATTATTGCTTTAACGCTCACCAAGATCAGAGGGTTTTTTCTCCCAAAATCAAGTTTTCAGGTGCAAACTTTCAAGTGGCCACTCCTCTAAACAGACAAATGCTGACCTACTTATAGCTTTGATAGCAAATTGTCACTTCTTTGCCATGTTTCCTGCTGTTATTGCTGAAGTTAACATAAAAGTGCATGGAGGGCAGACCCATCAAAGGCTATTAGGAGGGATAAATGGACCCTCCATGTTTAGAGGCTGTGCGTCTCTGAATAGTCCCAATGAAAACTACAGGGGGAAGCTTTGGCCGTAGCGGCATCTGGTTGTCCCCTGTGGAAAACAAGTGGGCCTTAATGGACCTTTGGTCTGATCCACCAGAACTCTTCTTATGTTCTTACACGACTGATGGCTACTTTGCTTCTCCTTGAATTGCATTTTGTGTAATTACTTGCCATTTGCCATTACTTGCCATTCGCCATTACTTGCCATTTGCACTAATTTTTTGCTTGAAAAGGACTCCAGTCTGTAGCAGATCTGTAACTTGGGAGCTAAAGGGTGTCACCTGAGGATTCAACCTGCAGGCCCCTTCTAGGATCTGGCCAAAGGAGGAAAAAGCACAGAGATAAAATGGACCAATAAGGAAGTCACCTAACAGCGACAGGCCAGTTTGCATCATGTGATACTCTCATAATGATACAAATACTCAGAAGTCAAGCTGATGGCTCTGAAACGAAATGGAGCTCTGCTTTGGTGGCTCCAGTTGGTTGCTATAGATTGGTCATACTCTGCCTCCCAACTTGACAGAGCCTGGGCCTGACAGCATCCCATAATTTATAGCACTAAATAAAGATCGTTCAGCTGGTTTATTGCAATATTCATAGAGACTACCAGTCCCCTGTTGTTGACATATATATCGTCATTTCTTTTTTTTTACTCAGAAAAAAAATCTAATGCACACATAACCGAAGTGAGCTCATATATTTTTTTAAACTCTTGATTTTTCTTTTTTTAAAAAAGAGCAAAAAAGGAATAATGGATTTTGCATGCCTCCGGTTTCTGCCGCCAGCTGTCAGGGGAAGGGCAAAGCATCTGCTGCAGCCATTGCAATCTTTCTGGGAAGCGATCTTTTCATTTGGAAAGCAGGGAGACAGATTCTATCCTGCTGTGACCTTAAAAAGGGGTTACGATAAACGCCTCTATTGCTGGGCTGTTTGGAGGAGAGACTTTTCCTGAAGGGGGAAAAAAGGAAAAGAATAAAGCCCAAACAAGCAACTGGCACAGGAAAAGGGGGATTTTTATTCTTCTGGAATTAATATTGCTTGTGTGCAGCCATAACAGTGCACTCCTTTCTAGATGATATGTGACTGTCGCCGTGGTAACACAGCCGGACAGCCTCGGTCTTGGGATCAAATTCTCCTGTGACCTAATATTCCGGGGGCGTTTTCTTCCACGAACTTTGCAGGCCTTCCAATTCTGCCTTTGTGTCAGCTGTTTGCAAAGGGCTGTGGGGTTGCACAGAACAGAAGCGATGGTTAGTGAATCGTGTCTTTGTCAGAGATGTAGAGGCTCGAACTTGGCACTTTGACCAGGCTGAGGCCTGGCTTGGGTGCTCAAGCCTCAATCCTTTCCGGGCAGGTTAATGTTGAGCCCTGTGACTGGCAGCCAGTAGGAAGCCTTTGGATTGGCCCAGCCTGGTATAAATAGTGAGGGGAGCTGCAGGCATAGAGTTGCCAGCTCCAGGCTGAGAAATTCCTGGAGATTTGGGGGGTGGAACTTGGGAAGGGTGGGATTTGAGGAGGGGAGGGACCTCCGGCAGAGGATAATGCCAGAGTCCACCCTCCAAAGGAGACATTTTCTCCAGGGGAATTGGTCTCTGTGGTCTGGAGATCAGTTGTAATTCCGGAAGATCTCCAGCCACCACTTGGAGGCTACATTTTACAAGATAAGCCTCCCCAGTGCCAAAAGCTAGAATCAATAGTGGAAATCCACAGTCTGGCGCACGGCTTGGTTCTTGGTGTGCCGGGACAGACACACAGGAATATACTTTGCGTGTCTACTGATCTTAGGATGGGCTGGATAGAAGACCCCTAATGAAATAGTTGTATATGAAACAAGTGACTATCAGCCGGCCGCTTGTCGGGTTCTCGGAAGGATTGAGTCCGGACACTTCGAGTTCCACCTGGAAGAGAAAAGAATACATTGAATTTACTTACTTGTTAAATTTGGACTTATATATACCTTTCCTGAAGCTCCTTGGAGTATCCACGCACCTGCAAGAAAATAGAAAATATTATATTAGGTGTGTTTGGACTTCTTTATATAGATGGTCCGGCTGCTGCCCATATTTGAATGTATAGAGATACATTTTTGTATGAGGATATAGCTTATGATTATTATGTAACATACTATTTATTGTACTTATTGGATTGTAAATTTCTGAGCACTTGTACACTTTATAGCTTATAGAAATTTTCAAAAAAAAAATCTAAAAATTGAATTTGCTTATTGAAGTACAATTTTTACCCCGGATTGTGGATTTCTACTATTGATTGTACCACGGAGGCTGGCAACCCTAGCAGGTGGGGCAGTCAAAGATGGTAGAAGACATAGAAGAAAGGCAGAGATGATTAGGAGACTTTCCCGTTCCAGTGTGGCATAAGGGTTAGAGTGCAGTACAGTTGCCAACCTCCAGGTGCAGCCTGGAGATCTTCTGGAATTATAACTACTCCCCGGGTGATGGAGATCAGTTCCCCTGGAGAAAATGGCTGCTTTGGCGGATGGACTCTATGGCATTATGACCCTCTGAGGTCCCTTCCCCTCCTCAAACCCCGCCCTCTCCAGGCTCCACCCCCCCAATCTCCAGGACTTTCCCAATCTGGAGGTGGAAACCCTGAGTTGGCCTAAGATCAGGGAGCCCTGGGTTCAAATCCTTGCTCAGCTATGTCGTTAACTGGGTGACCTTGGTACAGTTTTGCTTCCTCTCAGGTTAACCTACCATCCACGGTTGCCGTAGGATAACTCCACGGAGGAGGTAGATGTAGTTCCACTATTGGGTGGTTTCAGGCAAGTCAATGTGCAGATGAGGATACAGATTACCATTTTTAGAGCACTTTCTGCTACCCAGCTGCACCAGATGTGTGGTAAAACATGCTACACCGTTCAGCACCGGGTGATTCAGTCGAGGGAGCTAGCTCTTAAGACCTAACCACATCCTGCCTGAACGCTGCCAGATTGCACAGTCTGCTTGGAAGTTTCAAGGTTTTAGCCTCCTTCTCAGAATCTCTGGAGGAAGGAGCAAGAACTTATGGGTAAGGCCCTTTTTTGGCTCAACTTGAGAGCTTCTGCTAATGGCTCCGGCTCAGAGGAAGCAGACAGAGCCAGGCTGTTCGCCTGACCCATGTCATCCTCTGCCCCACATCTGGTGCCATCCCAGTTCTCACCAGACACCTTTCGGCTCCACCCCATTTCACCAAACCCCACCCCTTAGCACCCAGGTTCTGCTCCCTTCCTCCCGGAAGACTGCCCTAGATACCTTCTCCTCTAGGGTTAGTATGGCACTTTGCAAATAGGGTTGCCAACTCCAGGTTGGAAATACCTGAAGATTTGGGTGAGGAGCTTGGTGGAGGGGGGGGGGGGGACCACAGCAGTGCATGATGCTATAAAGGCCACCCTCCAAAGCAGCTATTTTCTCCAGGGGAACTGATTGGTGTCGCTCCGGGAACGAGGTGTAATTTCGGGAGGTCTCCAAGCCTCTTCTGGAGGTTGTCAACCCTAAGGGTTCACTTGTCTTCTCAGCTTTACACATTTATTTTTGCGCCTCGACCGCAAGAACTGCCGTAGACATCAGTGATGAGATTGTGTTTTGAGCGAGCGAGGTTGAACGATGGGAGAGCAAGCGAGCACATCCTTGCAATGGGCCGGTGAGATCTTTAAAAGGATTAATTTGCAAGATGGTTTAATTGGAGGCAGCTGTGGAGTACGGGGTTGAGGGGGAGGGGATCTATGCAGGTGCAGAAATAACCAAGGTTGTCTTGCTCCTCTGACCCATGTCAAAATCTTCACCCCCGCATGGTGCAGGTGTAGCATCAGCAGGAAATGCTAATTCCTGGCACACCATTACAAATGTGTTAATTGCCTTTTAAGCCGAGAAGGGGGGCAGGGAGAGAAACGGGAACAAGAGATAGATGAGGAAAGAAGCAAGGAATGAAATATTGCAGCAGACTGTAGGAGAAATGCGGTGAGTTCCCTCCCCCCAGGTCCAAAAATCACACTAGCCCACAACCTGGCACTGCAAAACTCTACTATGCAACTACATCACTGCCACCATCATCCTCAACATAAACAATAAATAACAAGTACGACAACCTCATTGTTTGTGCGGCTTTAAAGTGTCATATAAGCAACATTGGTCTCTAGCTGCGAGGAATCTAAATGTTGATAGCGGGGGATACATCAAACAAAGGGCTCTGAAGGAAGAAAGAGAAGCACAGGGTTGGTCGAACCATACAGGCAGACTACACAACTGCCTAGAATTCCAGGCGTGCAAATAACTCGACGAGAGAACCACTGCCCACACTTTTGGAGAGGTGCGTAGAAGCAGATTAGCAAGGAGCGGTATCTCCTGAAAGCCTGAGATTGCAATTTGAGGGCCTTTCAATCTCCGTTAGTGGCATAGGTGGGCAGCCATGTTGATCTGCAGTAGAACAGCAGGATTTGAGACCAGTGGCACCTTAGAGACCAACAAGATTCTTAGGGTATAAACTTTCAAGAGTCAAAACTCCCCTCTTCAATTTCTAAGGCATAGATATGATTGACAGTGGAAGCAGTATAGTGAATCAGGTAGAGGCCGGATCTGGGATATCCGAGTTCAAATTCTGACACCGCCATAAACTTCATGGGTGATCCTGGGCCAGTCTCATTGTCTTGGCCTAGCCTACCTCACAGGGTAGTTGTGAGGATAAACTGGAGGGAGGAAGATGCATGTACACAGCTCAGAGCTCCTTGGAAGAAAAGGTGGGATAAAAATGTACTGGGTAGATACTAAAAGGAAGGAAATCAACACGTGGCTGATGTCAACAAGAAAATAGTATCCTGATCAATTCTTGTTAATTAACATTAATTCTCTTATGGTATTAAAAATAATTGGCCTTTCCCTGCCCTGGGGAAGAGGAACCACCGAGGAATTCAAGGAGAGAATTCAATAAGGCAAGAAAGACAAAGACATTTAAGGGAACAGGAGATTTTTAGGAGGCAGAGAAAGCTGTCTAAAGTCACAGGCAGGTATTCAATGGGAAATGAAAGCAGAAAGGTAGGAGGGGTGGAGCTGTAGGAGAGGTGTCCCCGCCAATGAGCAGCCCCAGCTGAGTATTGTTTCAGATTACAGTTCCTGTTCATGCAAGATGTGTGAGGTCCAACAGGCACAGTGTGTGCACTCTGCAACTCTTCCCGCAATTGTTTGCAACAATGCCTGCATGTTTTGTAGCTTGATAAATCTCTGCAGAAAGGATGCTTTGAGACTGTATTGTAAGCACCCACCTCTATCTGTTTTGAACCAGCCTTTGCGAGGTCTCCTCATTCCCTGAAGAGGGTCTGACTATCTGAAACAATCCCGTCTGCTTTCTCCTCTCATTTGCTCTAGAAACGGGCTAACTTTCCAGTCTGACAAAGAGTTCTGTGTAACTGCAAAAGCTTGCACCCGTCCTTGCATGAAAGGAGTTGCTCCAATGACCTTTTTGGTTTCAACACCGTTGTGATTAAATTAGCAACATAACCTGTCCAGGGAAGCTGGGAAATAGGCCATAATCCTGTCACCATCTTCCTAGATCGAATCCTGCATCCGAAGTCAAGGGCTGATTAGCTGCCATGACTTTGCTGCCCCCATGTGGCCAATTCTTTCATGACATCTGAACTGAGCGCCGGATTCAGCCATTGAAATTGCAGGTTGACGTATAAAGGAAGTGGGGGCTTGATGTGCATCTGGACTCAACACCAGCACCTGTTGCAGCCTTGGGACCTGCAAAGTAATAAGAGTACAGTGCTTTTGAACATGTGCTGAGGGCATTCCAGAAGAACTGCTTTCCTGAATCATACTTGGCAGTCTGATAGGAAATGCCAGACAAACCTGGACCCATTTTGTGGATCCCCCTCTTCCTAGCAGGAGGAGAAAGCCAGTGTCGTGCAGTGTTTACGCTATTGCTGGGGTGAGCTAGGTTCAAATTTGTCATCAACAGCCCCAAATGTACCTCGCATCCTGTAAAATGTGCCTTTGTGAATGTGAACTTAAGTGTGCAGGCATCAGAGACCAAATGCATCCTTGCCTTAGAAATGTAACTTCGAGAGGCCCTGGGGGAGAGCATTCAGCCCTGCCTGGCAACCAGAACAGACAGCATTTCAACAGGGCTCCGAAATGTTAAAATGAAGTTGATGCTTAACCAGGGACCAGAAAACAGAGATGGTCCCTAGCAAATAGGGTCCGTTGGAGTATATGGGATTTCTGAGCTGCAAACAAAAAAGGCATTACTTTAACAGAAGAATAGGAATAAATATTTGTTCTTCCAATTCCATTTTCAGAAGAGATCTAGATCTAGTGAGATCAGGCTTGCCTGGTAAGCCATAAGAATGTAAGATGAGCTCAGCGAGGTAGGGTCAAAAGCCCCCCTAGAGTGGGCAACCAGATCCCTCCAGGAAACGCACAAGGAAGGCGCAAAGGCAGTGGCTGTCCCTGGGGGTTTTTTTTTGTCCCCAACAGTTAGCAGTTTCAAGGTATGTTGCCTCTGTAACTGGAGGTTCCAAAAATCTAGGACACTTTCGTTCCGCTGAGAAACCTACTCAGCCGGGACCTGTCTAATGCCATTTTAAAAGCCGTCTTCAGCCGGTGGCACATCTTGGTTGCAACAAATGCAGTAAGTGAATTATGCACACTGGTGTGTGTGTTGGGGGAGCGTTCTGTGCTGTCCATCCTGAATCTACTGCCAGCCGCTTTTATTGGCTTGACCCCAAATCATGCACGTGTGATCTCAAGAGTCAGTTAACGACCGGACGTCTTTCTTTTGCTGCAATTGGGTTTTATATATTTCCTTTTATCTGTACCAGAAAAGGGTCACGCAGCCCTGGAAACAAGCAGGCAGTTCTTTCACGAGGGAGCAATACATTTTTATGTCGGTGGTAAATTTCAGATACGAGAGCCTTGGTGGGCGGTAGTAGCAGGCCTCCCTCACTAGGTGGGGCTGCAACATTTCCAAGGGGGAGGAGCAGAGCCTCCCCAGGTGGTTTGTGGGGAAGAAGAGAGCGCTTGACCAGGCCGGGAGGTTCTGGTTTGCAAAAAGCTTGGCCAAGATGAATTCAGCCCCTAAGCTGATAAAAGTTGCCCATGCTGATTAAGCGACTCTCTCCCTTCTTTTCCCCTTTGAGCGTCCTGCCCTGTTCACTGTCTTGGGGGAGGGGGTTGTCTTTATCAGGCTGGATGTTTTTGTGTTTAAAAAGCACCGTATACTAGAGATTCTGCTCTAGATCTAGTGAGATCAGGCTTGCCTGGAGTATCCAGCTTGGGGCCAAAAGCCGTTAAGAGTTTTATTAATACCAGTACTTTCTCCAGGCCAGTTTGGCCAGGAATCCTGGGCACAGAGCAGGGGTCACGGGGGGTATCGGGGGAGGTCGTTGTGAATTTCCTGCATTGTGCAGGGGTTGGACTAGATGGCCCAGGAGGCACATTCCAACTCTTTATGATTCTATGATTCTACTTTGGAGCCCAGAAGCTGATGCCGTCCGTTGTGATGCCAAACTGGAAGCCAGGTTCTGTTCCTCCGGGAAGCGCTTGTAAAGTTTATGGGTTGCCAATTTCCAGCTGAGGCCTGGGGTTCTCCAGGAATGATGCCTGATCTCCAGAGATCCATTCCCCCTGGAGAAAATGGCAGCTTCCAATCATGGGCTGTATTGCATAACATCCATTCTGAGCTTCCTCCCCAAACTCTGCCCTCCCCAGGCTCCACGCCAAATATCCCAGAATTTCCAAACACATTGAATTCTGCAGGGGTCAGTTCATAGAAAAAGAGCTGGGGGAACTCATTAGCATAACTCATTAGCATATGCCATGCCTCTTGCCATCACTGGACGTGTGTCGTTGGTTTAACTGATTTGCATATGCTACACCCCCTGACATCACCTATTCTGGCTGTTTTGGACCCAATCCTGGCCATTCAGGGCTGAAATTGGGCCCAAATTGGCAAAAAGGGGCTGAAAATGGCTGAAAAGGGGCCCAAAATGGTCAGGATCGGGCCACTGATGAGTGGGAGAGTGATCCACCACCCATCAGAGGCCCGATCTGGGCCATTTCGGACCCAATCTAGGCAGCAACAGGCCCAAAATGGCCGAGTCAGGTGGGCGGGGCCACCTGTCATGTGACCTCTTTGGGGAACTGCCAGAACTGCGTTCCTGTGCGTTCCCCCTCGAAATGAGCCCTGGAATTCTAATAACAATAACCGAGTTCTTCAGCCTGTTATCTGAGCAGGAAGAGCTGGCTGCCGCTTTGTTTTTCAGGTTTGGCTACGGAAAAGTCCCCCTCCATGCATGCTCCGAAGCACTCGGCATGAGAGGCCAGGATTTTTAAAACCAAGAGTGTCGATTCAATGTTACAAGGTTAAGTCCTTTCACTGTAAAAGTATCAGTGCAGAGTTTGGGGGATGAGATAACCGATTGCCACCTTTTTATTGGCCTTCTTCCTGTACATAATCTGGGATTTTTTTAAAGGTATAAATTAAAAATTCAGGAACGCCGAAAATTCAGCAGGTGATGCTTTTATATATACAAATTATGTTTTATTCAAATGTCTCCTTGTCTGAAAGCAGCACTAGAGGGTAAAAAGGCTGACAAGACTATATAATATAATATAATATAATATAATATAATATAATATAATATAATATAATATAATATAATATAATATAATATAATATTACATTACATTACATTACATTACATTACATTACATTACATTACCTTAAGCCATAGTCTCCTGGCTAAGCACCAGGCCAGCTTGCTGGAGAATTTCTACCCTAGCAGGAAAGCAGGAAGAGGCGGGGAAATCAGGTGACTGCAGATAAGCCACGCCATTGGCTGCCTGGAAGGAGGGGGGTGTTCTCTGAGGCTTATTTGTATGTTTTGTGGTTTTTAAAAACATCCCTTTTCAAACAAAACACACAATGACTGTGTGTTTGTAAGGGGGCGGTGGAAGTTGCCGGTGTTTTGCTCCGTTTGCAAAGGCGCAAGGGTTTGGGGTTTTTTAATTTGATACGGGGGGGGGGGCGTTTGGCAAGAGGGGGCGGGTGCCTGGGGACCGGGGGGGGCGGGTTGCTTTGGCTTGCCAAACCCAGCTCGAGGTCACTTTAAACTGCGCGAGTGGGGAAGAGACCGCAGGAGGCCAAGAGAGAGAGACCCCCAAAACGCGTTTGGCGGCTCCTCTCCCCAGCCGACGAGCGCAGTTGCGCGCGGACGCTTGATTTTCTTGCGGCGCCCCCCAGCTAACCCTGCACCCCTAAAAGCTTGCAATAGGAGTCCTGCGCCCAGGCAAAGAGCTTGCAGCGTTGGGAGCCATTGCACAAGACGGCGCTGGTGGGAGAAAAAATCCACCCAAGCCGTGCGCAATTTGGAGAGGTTTTTCTACCGCGCGCCTTCGGATTTGGGGCGCAGGCCGGTGCTTGGAGGGGGGTGAGGATGGAGCCCTAAGACCCCCCTCTTCCCCCTCCCCGAAGGAGAGGAGGGATGCGTTCCGGCCAGCCCCTGCCACGGTGTTTTCCTCCCAGTCCGCCGCTAGAGAGCAGTGTGGGGCACCAGATCGCCCGCTGTGCCATGGCTTTGCTCGGGGTGCCTTGAGCACGCACCGAAATTTCCGTTCCTGTTTGCAGCAGGCGCAGCTTGCATTGCCAAAAGAGGCACCTGGAGGGACTGGCGCCTTGAACTCGGCCTGGATCTCCCCCCTTCCCCCTTTTCTCTCTTTCCCACCCCCCTTTCTTTCTCCTCCTCCCTTGGGCACCTCTGTCCTTTTCTTTTCCTTCCCCCTTCCCCCCTCCCTCCCAACCTCCCCCCCCTCTCTTCCTTGCTTCTCCTATGGCGGAAACAAAAATCATTTATCATATCGACGAAGAGGAGACCCCTTACCTGGTGAAGCTGCCCGTCTCTCCGGAAAAAGTCACTTTGGCCGATTTTAAAAATGTCCTCAGCAACCGGCCGGTGCAGAGCTACAAATTTTTCTTCAAATCGATGGACCAGGATTTTGGGTAAGTTGGCCCTCGGAGAGGTTGGCTGGCTATGGTTTTGCAAAAAAAAAAAGGGGGGGGGCTCAAATAGACCATGGTGCTTTTCCATTTGAAACAAATGGGGGTCAGGTTGTACCCCCGGCATCTGTCTTTTGCCCAGCGGGGGCGGGGGGGGGAGATTGGTGCGCGGTTTCTAATGTGTGCACCGGCATTGCACACTTGCAAATTTCAACGTTCATTTATTGGGCTGATTTCCCCCTCCAAATGACAGGCGTGCCATGTAATTTCTTCTTAAAAGGGCTTTTCTTTTTGTTCTGGAGAAGGGTAACTAAAGAAAGACACTGAAATGAAGCTTGATTGTTTTGATCAGGTCAAAGAAACAAGAGGTGTCCCCCCCCAGCGGGGTGGTGGTGGTGGTGGTCAAGACTGCCAGATTGCCCAGACAAGGGCAAAGCTGGGAGGGGGCAGTCAGTCTTCCCTGGCACAGACGGCTCTGGCGAGAATCGAGGGTGTGTGCCTGCGATTCTCTTATAGGAGCTTGGTCATTACATTGTGGCAAAGAAACGTGCCAGGAGTCACCCTCCCTTCTCTTGGGCTCCATGAGATCCTAAAGGTGGATGCTAAGATGGGGTTCAGGTTGTTGGAGTTCGGGGTGCCTGGTGCCGAGAGGGGTCTGCTGTCAGGATTGCCCACCTGGTGTGGTAGGCCTCCCTCCTGGGTGTTTGCCAAAGAGGAGATCAGAGAGGATGTTGGAGTCTCTGATGTGATAGCAGAATAAGGGGCATAGAACCGGGGTCGTCACCTGAGGTCAAGGTTATTATTTTTTTCAAGGAGGGGCTGGAATGGCACATTTCTGTAAGTGCTGGAAATGGGGTGGGGGGGTGCTGTTTTTCTTTGCCTGGGCTGTGCCACATAAGCAAAGATAAGAGAATTCCCTGGGGTGGGGTGGTATCTCTCTTGAAGGCTAAGAAGAACAGGGAGGGGGGGTGCAGTACTCACCCTCTCTGGGGTTGGAGAACTGAGAGCTGCTTGGGCACTTCTTCCTGTGCCAGGTTGGGAAGCGAAGGCCTTGGGGGTGAGAAGTCTTCCTGAAGGGCTGGGATGCCGGGCTGTCGTGCCTTGGGTGAGTGGGGGTCACGCTGGCTAGGGACAGAATAGTTAAATGTTATCAGTCAAGAAAAAAGGAAATTCATTTCATAGGGCCAGAAAGCTTTTTGTTTCCCTACAAGGTGTGTGTGGGTGGGTGGTGAAAACTGGTATTTTAAGTAAATGATGGGGGGGGGTAATAAGATACGCCATAGGCCCTTTGCTTACCTCCCTGGCTGTGCCAGATGGCATATGTAGTAGTAGTAGTTGGAGTATCAGGCTAAGATCTAGAAGTTACGGGTTCAAATCACTATGCCGCCCTGGGTGACCTTGGGCCACTCACTTTTTCTCAGCTTACCTACCTCACAGGGTGGCTGTGAGGATCAAATGAAGGAAGAGAGGATCGTAAATATAGCTCTGTGGTCCTTTGGCGGAAGGGGGGAGAATAAAACGTATACAGCAGGTGGACTTCTGTCTGAGACCTGCACAAATGCTGTATCCCCGATGCAGTTCTGAGACCCTCTTCTTCCCCTGCCTCCTTTGAATCTTGCCATAGGGTAAATGCTCCTTGTTCTTTTATGTAATATATAAATAAGTAGTACCACCCCCCCCCACACACACATATCCAAAATCAAGAGGAATTAGCTGTGTTAGTGTGTAGTTGCAAAATAGTAAAGAGTCCGGTAGCACCTTTAAGACTAACCAACTTTATTGTAGCATAAGTTTTCGAGAACCACAGCTCTCTTCGTCAGATGCATCTGATGAAGAGAGCTGTGGTTCTCGAAAGCTTATGCTACAATAAAGTTGGTTAGTCTTAAAGGTGCTACTGGACTCTTTACTATCCAAAATCAAGAGAGTATAGAGAGTGAGAAAGGAGCGTCTATCCCTGATCGACTGCACTTCCTTAAAAGATCCCTTCAAGCAAAAAGCTAGCATGTGAAGGAGACAGCTAAGCTCCAGCCCTCTCCTTGAGATGCTAGTTTTCTTCATGCAGGTCATCTTTCTTCTTTTTTTAATGGAACAGCATGCAGTTGTATGAGTTCCCCCCTGCAGTCTGAAGTGGTACAATCCCAGACATAGGCTAGCCAGCTTGGAGAAAACAAGGGCTTGTTGTGTATTCTTTTGTTGGGGAGGGGAGAGATTTTCTCCCTTGCGTCATATTTTTATTTTATCTTTGCTTTGGGATCTTCTCCCGCACCCACTGTGCACAGGGTAAGAACAGATCATTGGGGCAGATATTGTGGGGAGAAATGGACTTTTTTCCTGCCCCCCTCTTTCTATTGCCATAAGTGGTAAGTTTTCCTTTCTTGGCCGGTACATAGCCTTGGATTACCATTAACCGCCCCCACCCCCGACTGATGTGCCTTGTGTGTCAGTTAAAGTCTGAATCTGAACTTTAGTATTTGCATAATATGTGCTCAGAAATTGTAAAATTCCATGAATAGAATCTGGAGTCTTTAATGCACAGTTACGGAATTTGTGAGCTAGTTTAGATAGTCTTAAAGGAACAGGGGATAAATTTGTGCAGAATAAGTCCATTTGTGGATGGTTAACCATGACAGCTACGTGGAACGTCCGTATTCAGAGGCAGTGTACCTTAATGTATCAGTTGCTGGAGACAAACAAGGAACGATAATTGCCTTTGTGCTCCTGGACAGCTCCTGTTTGAGACAGGGTACTGGACTAGATGAATTTTTGGCCTGATCTTTCAGGACGCTTCCTTTCTTCTTCTACTTTAGTGAGCACATCCTGCGGTAGCCCACACATGCGCGCTAATGCCAAGAACCAAGTCTGATCAGAGTTTCACAGCCAGATGATGGGGACATGCAACAGGGGGAAGGCCTTTCCGAGATGCATCTGGCTGGCTCTTGCTAAACACAGCAGCCTCTTTTTAGGATTAAGATTATATTTTAGAGAACATGCAAACAGGAGACTAAATTTGGGCCTTGTAACCGTTGCGGCTTTTCCTGGCCTCCTCATCTCAAAGGACTCTCTCTTTTTTTTTCTCATTAGCTTTTGCATTCGGCAACTGATTTGCATGGATATATTAAAAAAGAACAAACCCCAACACAATCGCCGACCTTTTGATGTGGCAGTGAATCAGCTTTTGAAATTTAATAATCCCTCGGTAATAAATCACCCCTTTCCTCTGTGTAGATTGCCTGTACCTGTCTCTATTTCAGGGCATGGTATCTCGGTGTTGCATATCACTTACGAAAGAAAGGTCAGGCTAGTTTCAGGCAGAGAAAACAGACAAGTAAGCTGTATCTTTCTCGTAGCTCACGGTTTACGGCCGGCATTGGGGGTATTCCCTGTTTACAGTGTGTAGCTCCGTATTAGAGGAGAGTTCAGCTTCCAGCAACCTCGGCTTTCTTTATGTTTAAAAGAATAAGTTTCTAGCCCCTCGACCTGGCAGAGGTCTCCCGGTGTTTAGTGAGGCAGGAATTTCCTGAGCTCAGAAGGCCACACTTTGGCACGGTGCGTTGACTCTCTCTGTGACTAGGAGGAGCCAAATAGAGCACGTTTAACAAGCAAATAAGTTACCTTTTGCTTTGCTTGTGCAGTATACGCAGGTGCAGGTTTTGACTTGGCTGTGGCAGAATTTGGCTGGAGAGTATCTTTTTGGGGAAAATCTGCACTGGTCTGTCTGTCTCCCCCAACGCCTCAGCTAGGGTTGCCAGTTCGTGGTTGGGAAATCCCTGGAGATTTGGGGATGGGTGGAGCATCGGGAGGGCAGGATTTGGGAGGGGAGGGACCTCAGCTGGGTATGATGCCATGCTATTCATCTTCTAAGCAGGGCTTTTTTTCTGGGAAAAGAAGTGGTGGAACTCAGTGGTGGAACTCAGGACTGCACAATGACGTCACTTTGGGTCAGCTGGAACAAGGGGGGAGTTTTTTAAAGTTCCAGAACCTCTTGAAAATGGTCACATGGCTGGTGGCCCCGCCCCCTAATCTCCAGACAGAGGGGAGTTTAGATCGCCCTCCGTGCCGCCAGACGCAGAGGGCAATCTAAACTCCCCTCTGTCTGGAGATCAGGGGGCGGGGCTTCCAGCCATGTGACCATTTTCGCCAAGGGTGATTTAAACTTTTAAAAACTCCTCCCCCTTGCTCCAGCTTACCCAAAGTGACGTCATTGGCCCTGGGAGCATGTGTGCACTTTGAGCATGCACGTGTGGTGCCGGGGGCACCACCTCCCGCCAAGAGTTGCCCCCTGTGTGGGCAACCCGCTGAGTTCCACCACCTCTTTTCCCAGAAAAAAAGCCCTGTTAATGATTATTAGTAAGCTGAATGTTGGAAAGAGGAATCTATACTGAGAACTTTTTATATGCACATATGCCCTTAGTCACTTTAATAGTTGGTTTATAAAGCAGATTTGATTATTATTCATAAGATTGCATTTAGTGTCCGTCTGTTGGGTGTGGTTTATCCATTCCGATTTTGGGTCTTATGCCAGGAGAGCCTTCGATTATTTTTGTTAATATCCAGGACCCTGCAGGGGTGGGGTGGGGTGGGGGGGTCAGAATGGGGAGAGCTCATACCTGCATGGAGGAGCCAGTTGCTGTGCTGGGCGTGTCATTTGCGTGAGTCCTTTGTTGTTGGGCTGTTTGTTGGGGCCGGTTTAACGTGCAGGTTGGACTTGGATTGATGCAGCCCTCTGATTTTTAAGAAAGGGAAATGAAAAGTTGGGAAGTCGTGGCAGGGACTGGGATCTCTGCCCCAACTCCCCCCCCCACACACACACTGCTTTCCTCCACCAGTTTTGCAAATGGAGTGAATTATGGAGATTTGTCAGATTGGATCCTGTTTTAGTCTGCTTTCCGCCGTTCATTTTGCAGAACATATGGGCAAAGACTTAACACATTCGCGGCGGGTCCTTCATGCGCGCGATGATCCTGGCATCGCCACTTGCCTGACGAGCGTGCTTGGGCCCCAGCCAAATGCTGATTCAGCCACCAGGCTTTTTGCCTCCTCTCGTGGTCCAAATGGGCTCTGCGCCATTTATTTATAAATAGAAAAAGAAAACGTGTTCAATAACTTCAGACGCAAATGCTTTGCAAAAACTCTCGCAAAACTGTTGCAGGCAGTCAACAGTAATGAGTGTGGGTGGGAGAAGATTTGTGTGAGGTCACGAGTACTAGCCAATACGTGCTTTCTGCTGCCATTTTTTTTTTTGCTCTGTTCAAGTTAAGTCACACTGGCAGCTGGCAAAACTCTACTTTCGAAACTCTCCCGAGGCCAAAAAATGCGACTTCTCTGTTCAGCCTAGCGATGATTCCGTGAAACTGTACTGCTGCTCTTAAAACATTATATCTCTCTTTGGTCTGTTTGCCCGTTGTGATGCTGGTGGTGGGGGGAAAAAATGCCAGATTTGCTCACGCATTCTTGTAATAAGTGCTCCCCTCCGTGGGAGAGCAACTGTAAGATAAGCCCGACCTTTGAATCTCGATCACGGAAACTAGTCCTTTGCTGATATTTTTGTGATGCGTTTCTCCATAATTGTAAGTGCCAGCATCTTTTGAGAAACAGCAAAAACCTGAATTATGTGAAGACTGGTAGCCTGGGGCTTGGCTACCATATGGCGTCTCTCAGAGCAGCAGCCATGCAAAATTTCAAGGTGTGCGGGGGTGGGGGGGGAAGACCCTTATCTGCAAGGGAAAGCTTGAAAAGACAGATACTGTTAAATTTCTAATTAGCTTCCAGATTATAGACCTTTTTACTACCGGCTTGGGAACGGCCATAAAAATTGGATTTACTGCGGAACAGCCGCAGTCAGCACTGGCTTGCTGGTGACCCACAACTGGATGACCAAGCAAAGCATCATTATCTTTCTGTAACAGGACTCCTGTCGGCCTCTCTTCTGCCTCCCCACCCCAAGTGGAATCTTTTGTTTGTTTGTTTCCCCTTCCCATCCGTTGGGAAAGCTGCTCTGCGTTCAGTCTCGGCAGAAGACGTGCGGTGACCGGGAGAATCGGTAAACCAGACCTGGGTACTGCTTCTGTGTCTGCAAATGGCATAGCAAGCAAGGATTACCCTTAGAGATCAGTCTTCATTTCAAAGAACCGCTTTTGTTAGGGTTGCCAACTCTAGGTTGGGGAATTCCTGGAGGTTTCGAGATGGAGCCCCGGTAGGGCGGGGTTTGGGGAGGGGAGGGACCTCAGGACGATAATGCCATAGAGCCCACCCTCCAGAGCAGCTGTTTTCTCCAGCGGAACTGCTGTCTGTAATCCGGAGATCCATTGTAATTCCAGGAGATCGCCAGACCTCACCTGGTGGTTGGAAACCCTACTTTTTATGTATCTTTGCAAGAGACTCTTGTGGATCTGCCTTGGAGCTGCTGCATATTGCAAAGGATTCTTGGAAGCCTTCTAAGGTTGCTACTTGACTGGGGCGTAGGTTCTCCCATGAGGCCCATTGAGGCATTCATTTCTGGTAGTGGATTTGGAGCAGTTGGCAACCTCCAATCCTGCCCACCGGCTGCCTCCGCTTGGGAGCCGGAGCAGCTATTCTTCCTCACTCCCCAGCTACCATCCAGTCCTCTTTAAAAATGGTATGGCAAGCTATCTGTGCTTCCCGAACTCCGTGAGATTCTTCCTCTTGTGAGACTTTGGCTGTCATTTGGGCTGTCCAAAGCTGCCTTGGCAATCGGCAGAAGTGGAAGTCGGTTCCTGCTTTTATAAAAAAAATCTTTTTCTCTACTTTGAGGTGCCTTCAAGTCCTGTCCGGTTTCCTCTAGTAAAAGCATTCAGGGTGTCACCTGCACAAAAGGGGATCCACAGAACAGTCTTGTGTAACTTCGTGGGAGGGAGAAGTTGCAGGCGAGTTAGACTAGAAAGTCATGGACCTTTGGGCCAACGTTTCTCTCTGACTTTAGGCAGTGGGCTGTCAATCACCCGTCTCAGATTCACTGCTGCTAAATCTTTATTGCCTCCTTTTAATATGCAATTTGCACATGGTTAACCGCCCCCGCCCCCCAATTGCAAAGGGAAGCAGCCGGTGTTTGGGCTATCAGGGCTCAAAGACTTTCCTTTCATAATGACAAAGAGCAAGAGGTGTGCCTGTTGTGTTTGTGTGAGCTTAGTCCCCCCCACCCCCGGTAGGCCATGTGCATCTTGTTTGGGATTCAGAGCCACATAGGAAAGATTTGGGGGCAAAACATTGCTGGTAGCTGCCATTTGCGACTAGGCAATCACTGATCTGTCTCTTTTAAAATCTCATTTTTACCAATGGGAAAACGCCTATTTTTCTGATTTGGAGAATAGTATCTATCGCAGAAGCAAACTCAAGGCTGAGCGTTCAATAACGTAAACACTCCGTACAACATATGAAATATGCAGAACGCCTGGAGAGGAAAAGAGAAAGCAAATATAAGCAAAATTGCTCCATTTGTGTATTTTATAGTTATGTAGAGCGTGCTGCGTTTCTTGGCAGTGGCAAAGCTTTAGCAGTTTATATTTTAAGACGTGGTTATCAGACACCCCAAATAAGAGGCCTCCAAGGATGAGGTTCGTGGAGGTTCTGGTAGGTTCGTGGAGGAAGAACCGACCCTTGAATTGGGTCATATGCACACGGAACGCATCACGGAACGCATCATGGAACGCACCAAGCGCTCTCTTTCAGTTCAAGAGCCGTGAGTGTGGGAAAACCAGTTTTTCCAGGGAAATTTTTCCACTATTAACTGGGGGGGGGGGGGCGGGGGGAGAGAAGAGTGACCTATAGCCAGAATTGGGGGACTGGCAGCAGCGGACATTGTTCTCTTTTTGTGAGCTTCCTGGAGGCATCTCATTGGTCACTGGGGGGGAAACAGGACGCTGGCTGGGCTCACTGGAACCTGGAATTCAGCCAGCAAAACACTTCTTGTGTACTTAGTTAAATTGACCCTCCATATTCGGAAGTATGCCTCAGAATAGCAGAGCAGTAGCAGTAGCAGAATAGCAGAGCAGTAGCACCTTAAAACCCAACTAGATTTCCAAGGTATGAGCATTCGAGAGTCAGAGCTCCCTTCGTCAGATACAAGGAGTAGAAAAAAGTAGGAGTCTTTATAATCCAGGCAGAGGGAGGGAAGGGTATTGCAAATCAGAGTGTCAACAAGCTAGCTGAGTTAGCCGTGTTAGTCTGTAGTAGCAAAAATAGAAAAGAGTCCAGTAGCACCTTTAAGACTAACCAACTTTACTGTAGCATAAGCTTTTGAGAATCACAGTTCTCTTCTTCAGATTCACATGCATCTGAAGAAGAGAACTGTGATTCTTGAAAGCTTATGCTACAGTAAAGTTGGTTAGTCTTAGAGGTGCTACTGGACTCTTTTCTATTAAAGAAGCTACCTGTAATATATGCTGTAATTAGCTTGATAGAGCAGGGGTGTAAAATGCAGAAAATTAGCATCTGTAATGTGAGAAAAATCCTGTGTCCCGATTCTACCCTGGGGGATCCGTTGTTCCAAATATGTAAATAAACACAGTTTCAGCAATCTCATGTTTTAATTATCCTTTGAAGTTCCTCTGCTTGAGAACTGCTACTTTTAGGTCAGCAATGGAATGCCCTGGCAGATTGAAACGTTCTCCCACTCGTTTTTGAATCCTGTAGTTTTTGATATAAGATTTATATCCATTCACTCTTTTGCAAAGGGACTGACCTGTTTGTTCAGTAAAGAAAGTTGAAGGGCATTGCTGACATTTCATGGCATATATAACATTGGAAGAGGAACAAGGTGAACGAGCCTGAGACGGAATAGCGGGAGATGTTAAGTCCAGTGACGGATTTGTTGGAATGAATATGGGGGCAGAATTGGCATCTTGGTTTATTGCAGGTCCCAAGTTTGTGTCCATGCTGGGAAGGGCATTATTGTGAGTAGGCCGGCGGGGGAAAAAAGGTGGGACAATGCTGCCCCAGGCATGCTCCTGGGACGGTGCGACGATGTCACCTCCAGAAGTGACGTCATCACGCCGCCCCTGAGAGTGCTCCTGTGTTTCACAGCAGGCCGATTTTGGCTCTGAACGGCCCATTTGGAGCCCAAATGGACCCACTAAGAAGCGCCTGCATGCTCCCATGCCTGCATGATGATGTCACTTCCTGGAAGTGACGTCATCACATAGATGCGGGAGCACACATGTGAGGACCATCCAGGAACACCAAAAAGGTAAGCAGTGGGTCCCCCACCCTTGCACTGGGAAGATGGTGAGGACCGGGCATCACTATTTGTGTGTGAGGAGATGTTTAAGGCTGGAGGGCTATTGTTCTGCACTTCACACCCTGTCTATCAAGCTAATTACAATAAGTATTATAGCTAATTGACACTCTAATTGACATCTAATCCCTCCTACCCTTTGCCTGGATTATAGAGACACCTACTTTTCCCCACTCCTTGTATCTGACAAGGAGAGCTTTGACTCTTGAAAGCTCATCCCTTGGAAATCTAGTTGGTCTTTAAGGTGCTATTGGACCCGGATCCTGCTCTTGTACTGCAGACCAACACAGCCACCCACCTGAAACTATCCGAATAGCAGGTGTGTGTCAGGGAAATGACAGAAGAGTGGTGTTGCCTGCGTGCCCACTTCATGAAGACCTCTAAATGTTCCCAGGAAGCTGAAATAGATAGGCCTTTTTGGCTGGGTCTCTGCAGTTAGATCTTATTATTTGAGATAGCCAAATGGGACCACCTGGTTCAGGGGCAGTGTGCCCGTGAATACCAGTTGTGGGGGCCAACAGAGGAAAGGTGTTTTCCTTCCTTCCATGCTTGTGGAGTCCTAGAAGTGTATGCTGAGCCACTCTAGGAAGAAGGATGCTGGATTTAATGGGACCCTTGGCCGAACCAGGGCTCTGTTTCAGCAGGAACGCGGTGGAATGGAGTTCCGGCAGCTCTTGAAAATGGTCACATGGCCGGTGGCCCCGCCCCCTGATCTCCAGACAGAGGGGAGTTTAGATTGCCCTCCGCGCCATGCGGCGCGGAGGGCAATCTAAACTCCCCTCTGTCTGGAGATCAGGGGGCGGGGCCACCGGCCATGTGACCATTTTCGCTGAGGGCAATTTAAACTTTGAAAAACTACCCCCTTGTTCCAGCTGACCCAAAGTGACGTCATTGTGCGGTCCACCTGAGTCCCATTACTGAGTTCCACCACCTCTTTTCCTAGAAAAAAAGCCCTGGGCCGAACCAATAGCAAAAGAAAGCTTATGGGGGGGGGGAGAGTAGCATTGCTCTAGGCTTTGGTGTCTCTGTGGTTAAAAACACTGAGTGAAAGAGTGGGAAGCCAAGTCCATTTTAGCATCACTGAGGACTGTAATGGTATGCAACTCTCTAATCTTTTTTTAAAAAACTTGTGACCATACCCTTCTGCTTTCTGCGGGACCCCCTGGCAAGGTCCCTGCAGCAAGATTTGCAAACCAAGGACGTTGGAAGTGGCACGCAGTTTTCTGCTAACAAGAATGGTGATTGTCCTGGAAAAAATATTTTGTTCAGATTTCCCCCCACCATCCCATCCCCTGTCTTGCAAGTAATAATTAAATTAACGTTGCCTCTTGAAATCTAAGTGTAGGGTTGCTTCGGATTTCGGTCCCTGGCGCTTCTACGCGGTGGCTGTGCAGCACTGTAATTTGGTGAGCGGTTTCCAGCTTGGCAACGCTGTTTCTGCCACCGAGCGAAAAAAAGCGGCTCTTGGGTCAGGAAAGCAAATGTGATTTTTGTTTTCTTTCTGTCCTTCTTGGAAGTGGAGCCTTCCAGAGAGGCGGCTGCCCGGATCTGACTTTGCAGTAATGTGCGTGTTGTCATCGGGTTGTGGCTTTTTCCTGGATCCTCCTGAAACAATAACCCAAAGTCTGTAATAAATAATCCTGTGGCTTGAAAATAAATGTGCAGGGTTGAGTCTCTTCCCGGCCACGAATGAGGGGGCAGAAGGGCGTAGTCCGAAGAGCTGGAGCACGGCCAGTATCTGGGGGAAGTTCGCTGATTACCCAATGTCAGTTTCCTATACCTTTTCGTCAGATTCTTGGCTAGCACATTGCAGTGCGAGAGGGAGGTGAAGCATTGTTTCCAATGCACATTTTTTTAAAAAAAATTATCCTTAAAGAATGATTATGCTTATAGTTTTTAAAACCTGCCTTGGTTGATCCGATCAAGGGTCTGTTGAGTCTAGCACTGTGTCTGTTTATGATTTATTTCCTTCGTTTAAGTCCCTCCTTTCTCCCCAGCGGGGATCCTAACCAGCTTACATCATTCTTCTCTGACCTTACAACAACCTTGGGAGGTAGGTTAGGCTGAGAGTGTGTCATTGGCCCAAGCTTGCCCAGCCAGCTTCCATGGCAGCGTGGGGATTCGAACCTGGTTCTCACAGATCTTAGTCTGACACTTGTAACTGCTCACGCCACACTGCTGAGTTGTCAATAGGGACTGTGCAAATGTTTTGGGGAAGCCTGTGAGCACAGGATAAAGATGGTGGCCCCCTTCCGTGGTTCATGTGATCTTTAGGGAGAGACTACCTCTGAGCATAAAGGTCCCAGTGCTAACCGTCATGGCTTATAATCTTTAAACATAAAAGGCAAACCGTGTTGCTGATGACTCACCTCTTATCCCTGCACAGGCACAGTACAGGGATAAGAACTTAGTTGGCACGGTTTGCCTTCTCACCGCCTCGGGGCTTCCAGAGGCCCGAGAAGCCCTGGCAGCGCAGGCAAGCCATGCATGCCTCGCTCACCTGCCCTACCCCCAAATCCATGATCGGGGGGGCGGGAATGGGGGGTGCGTGGCAGCGAGTATGCCACCCTGCCCTCCTCCCCCTGCCCCAGATCAGGGTGCTGGGGAGGGGGCAGTGGCCAGCCCAGCCCCCCTGCCCTTTCTGGAGCCCGCTGTATTTTTTGCCACAACAGGCTTTGTTGCCAGTAACAGAATAATAGCCTAGCTAGATATGACCAAGGCTCTGTCTGATCAAGCACTGCGTTCTGGAGAGCAGCCAGTCCTGTGCCCTTGGGCATTTCCCAATAGGGAACAAAGTTGGTGGCCGTTCTGATTTCTCTTTAGCGATCGGAGGTAGGCTGCCTCTTTAGATGGAGGTTCCATTTAGCTACCATTAGTAGCCATTAGTACAGCTGCCCTCTGGTTTTTATTTTTGGAATACCCAGTGGCCTTCTTTACATTTTATGGCCACATGGCTGTTAGGGGAAAAAACAGGCACGATGGGGCCGCTGTGTCCATTGGATTGTGCGTCTTTCTTTTGGCTCATGAGGGTTGAACTTTTGGGAGGTGTCGAACTTTAATATCCAAAGGGAGGGGAATGGAAACCCTTATCTCCCTGTGGCACTTTTCTCTGGCTGGGCTGGGTTTTGGTCCTCTGAGCCAGTGAAGCGATGCACGGGGGAGGGGGGGAGTGTTCAGCTTCCTTTTCTACATATGGGGGGGGGCTGTTGATGTTAAATTTGAATCACTGTAGCCCCTAGATTTGTATGTGAATGGGGTAGACCCATGAGCAACAAGCGTGGCTGCCCCTTCCTGTCGAGTTACGCCACTAAGCTTGGCCAAGCCCTGTGCAGGGGGCCTGGTGCTGGGGTCCTTTGACATAATTTCCGCTTGTATTTTGCACTGTTTCTTCCTTTAAGGCAGGTCTTGGCTGCTTGTGAGTTGCCCCCCCACCCACACGCAGCCTGCAGTTGGGTCGAGCAGCCCACCAGCAGTTCAGTCTAGCTCATGTGTTCCTCATCATGGGGTGGTGTTGCTGTGTGGCTCCGAAGGACACAGGAGAGGGGTGGGGTGTGGGCTGGTTCTGCACAGCGGTAGCAATGGCAGCCTTCCTGCCTTTCTTTGGGAAGCAGCAGTAGTGGCACTGATCCCCTAGAAGGACTGATCTTGCCAACTCCTCCTCTCTTCCGCCATGTGCATGCCAGAGCACTACAGGAGAAGACAGGTGCTGCTCTTCTCCTCCTCCTCTACAGCATGGCTATGGTGCCCGCTTGCTTACGTACTTGGGCAAGGGCCAGTGAGCAAGTGGTGACTGATTCTAGCAGCTGCTTGTTGATCCAGCCGGGTACTCAAGCAGCACTGGCGACCAGGAGCAGTAGCCACCTTTCCCTTACCCGCCCCATCTGTGTTGTGGTCGTACCAAACCCAACACAGGTGTCCCAAAACCTGGTGCCAGCTCTGGCCAGTAGGTCCAGTTCAGCATTTTTTGAAATATTTATATTCCATCTTATCTCCTTAGATTGCAAGTAGTTAACAAAGCAAGCTGCAAATAAAAAAAATAACAGTCCATCATTAGCATGAAAACTCAGCCATTTAGTGGTTCGTGCAATGCCTGCTTTGGCATCAAGGTACCAAGACTTTTGCAACTTTCCAGTGAGGAATGGATAAAAGAAATGGAGAGAGAATTGAGTGAAATGTGGGAGCTTCTTATCTGCAGCCCTAACAGCCTCCGTACTCTGGGTGGAACACGTTCTTTATTACATGCGAGCGCTAAGAAAACACAGCAAGGGGATGCAGGCTGCAGTTCTTCCTGTGACTCCCTTCTCGAAGGGAGGAGAAGCCAGGAAAGCAAACTGACCACTGACCCCGATTCCCTGCTGCTGTGTCCCTCTTTTTCATCTCCGGCACTTTGGAGGGGTTGAGGATTGTCCGCTTACCACCTGAAGAAGGATAGAGGAGGAGGATGAACTGAGCGCTGCTCTGTATCACCACCAGCAAAATCAAGTGGCAGAGCTTTCCGTAGGCTTGGCTGACACATGTGGCAGAATTAGGTGGCGGAGTCCAGAGGTGTCGGTGTGGCTTACGCTAGTCCCAGCCTGCAGGGGGAGTATGAGTGTGCTAGGTTTATTTTTAATGTGCAAAATCGGGGCTTTTTTCAGCAGGAACGCGGTGGAACGGAGTTCTGGCACCTCTTGAAAATATTCAGTAATAGTGCATGAAAATAATATTATTTCAAAGAAGCCCGTGTGTTCCTTCCTCATTTCCCTCTTGAGAGTTCCTCCACCTCTTTTCCCAGAAAAAAAACCCTACGCAAAATAACACCCATCCCTTGAAGCCTGTACCTTGCTGAGCTAGAGCTCTGCTTGCTTGGGGGAGGTTACAAAATGTGTTTCAGATGGGTAGCCATGTTGGTCTGAAGAAGAGTAAGACTTGGGTCCAGTAGCACCTTAAGACCGACTAGATTTCCAGGGGATAAGCTTTTGAGTATCTGATGAAGGGAGCTTCTCTAGAAAGCTCCTACCCTGGAAACTTGGTTTTTAAAGTGCTACGGAACCCATCTTGCTCTTTTACAAAATGTGGTTTCCCCTCCTGGGATCTGGAGTGGTACAGCCTCCACTCCACCTCTGCGCATGAATATTGTCTATACATGTATGTATAGACCAAGGGTTACACTATTGGGGCGAATTCTTTTAGCCTTCATTTCTCCTGGAATCAAGAATGCTTGTTTCATTGCAAAGCTCGCACAGTTGCGGGGTAGATTTGGGGAGTCAGGGCTTTGCCACAGAGCTCGCTGTCTGGCTGTTGCTGGAAAGTGGAGTGCGGCTTTAAATGGCTTCCATGCTCCGATCAGCGTTCTCTGTGCCCTTCCGGAGAACAAAAATCCTCTGCCCTTTTGTCGAGATGGCGCATTTTTTCCTTCTTGCTAGAGAGATGCGCTCCGCCTTCCCCCTTCAGATCTTGTTTGGAAAATTGTTAAAGCTCTCCCAATCCACTTTGAATAATCCCTTTCCTCCAGATGGATGCTGTTTGACACATCTGCCCGCAGACACAAAGCCCGAAGCACGGCACTCGGCCATTCCCTGCAGAACAGATGCAAACTCTCTGTGATCCTATTCCGAGCGTACAAGAGCAGGCCTGTGGTCTATTAATGGCTAGAAGCTATGAGGGCTACGTGGAACCTCCATGTGCAGAGGCAGTATTATCTGAAAGCCAGTTGCTGGGAGGTTGCAATGCTTTGCTTTTGTCGCTTGTTCGTGGGCTTTCCAGAGGCATCTGGTTAGTCACTGGGGGGAAACTGGATGCTGAACTTTGCACCACTCTGGTGCAAAGCCGTTCTAATGCTCCCATTGGCTGTGAAAATTAAGGATGGAACCTCCGTGTTCCAGGGCAGTTTACCTGGAACTGGACCCCAGAAAAACAGAGGGATGCCTGGCTGCTTCCTCATTTACCGTTTAAATGCTGCCTTGAAATACACAGCATTCGTTAGCGATAATTCGTTATGATTATTAATGGAACCTCCATGTTCCTGAGAAGCCTACCTGGAACTGGACTGAGGAAAAAGGGAGGGATATTCAGTTGTCTCCTGCTTATGATCTCACTGATAGCAGTTGGAAACTAGAGAATCCACACAGCCTCGAACTTGCAGAGAAAAGGGGAGGATAGAGGATCTTTGTTCTGAGAGGTGGGATGGTGTGGTAGGTAGAGGGGTGGTTATTGACCAGGGAGATGCCCAATCAGATATGAAGCTTGAACTTTGGAAGGGTGTCGGTCCTTTATTTAAGGGGGAAAGAAAATTGAGGGTGGCGGCTAAAACATTAGAAGCAACAACAGTTTTTTCCTCGGGCTCTTAAAAAAATTGTTTTTTTAATTGTATTTTTAAGTCTTTTACAAATAACAATAAATCTTATTCAAACACAGAAATGAAAATTACAATAGTAGGACATAGTATAACATTGCACTTCATTTTGCCAAGAAGGCGTTCATTAAAAAAATTATTAATCTGATTTTTAGTTTTCTGGCGTATGCGTGTCTTTGTATTTTCCCGCTCTGGTGATTCTTGTTGATTTTATTACAATAGGCGTTGTGATAAAGATTCTGCTGGTTTTATTCATTGGCTTTATGGATGAGTTTACTATGAGTCTTATTTTCTTCTGTTGATTGCATTTCTGTATTAACTGCGCGCTTAGCAAATATGCGATGTGGGTCCAAAGGTTTTAATTTAAAAAACTCTGGTCCCGTCCTTTGGACACAACCCCCCCCCCACTTCCTGATATTTTGGGGGTGATGGACATATTTGGTCCCCTCTGCATCAAATGGAGCTGCTTAGCCAGTCCCATTGAAAAGGGTCTCTAGTCCTGACATTCTAACCTCAGAGAAGAAGCATGCAGGAATCTTCTTTCCCAGTGTTCGTACATTGGACATCATGTCCAACCATGTGCAGGTGCAAATGGGTACATCTTTTTCCACAGTTGAGAAACCCGGGAAAAGGTTGCTACTGAAGCCCACTCTTCCCGCAGTTCATTCTCTGGCCATAGGTGATGGGTGAGAATGGATTGCCAACCTCTGAGTGGAGTCTAGTGATCTTCTGGAATTACAGTTGATCTCCAGGCTACAGAGATCAGTTCTCTGGAGAAAATTGCTTCTTTGGAGGGTGGACTTGATGGCCTTCTGCCCCGCTGAGGCCCTCCCTGGGCTCCACCCCCCCCCCCCCAGATCTCCAGGAATTTTCCAACCCAGAGTTAATTTAATTTATTAGATTTTTGCCTGCCCTCCCCGCAACCCGTTGCCAGGAAATGTCCGAAGCTGGGAGCCGAGCTAGCAGGTTGATGGAGAGAAAGGAAGAGAACGCCACAGAGGAGTTTGGAAATGGGAGGGCCTGGGTAGGAATTCCTTGTCGCTTCTTGGCCTCTCCATTGAGGGAGTGTCCAGACCACCTAGTCTTTCTTGTTCAAAAGTGGGAGCTGATCAAGACCCGGGAGTGTCTGTTGTACAGAATGTTTTTCACGGGTGGGAGGGTTGATCAGTACTCCCTCCAAGAATTACGTATCTTTCCCCTCTTGCTTAAAAGAATGCATTCTTCTCTCCTACTGCTCGGCCCGTCCCTTGTGGTCTGAGAGCCAGAGCAGAAGCTGTTGGTGTAGAGTAGAGAAAGCATGCCTGGCCTCGTCCAGAGGGGGGCATCTTTGTGGTTTTGTCAGTCTTTGACGTAGTACGGGGCTTCCCTGTTCTGCCCTATTATCTGGGCTGGTTCTCCGGCCAAGCCACCCCAACATTTTCTCAGGATGCTGCATCACAGAGTGTGCCAATGTCCCACAAGGGCTTGAATTGCCTCGGTGACATTGGTACCACCTTCTGAGCCCATGCCGGGCAGTGCCACAGGGTGTTGGCTTGGGGCTGACGGCCTCAGGAGGTGACAAGGGATCCTTGCTTGAGATGGTGAAATGCCTTGAAGTGGTTCTGCCTGTTACGTAGTTGCAAACCCAAAGCCCACCTTAGACTATATTTTAGGCCTTGTTCTGGGCAGAACTGCTTCAGGCTGTGGCCTGGGGGCTTGTGCATTGGAATGCTCCTTTGCATAAAAGAAACACCCCTCGCCTAGAAAGCTAACCTCTCAGGGAGAAGGCCAAGTTGGAACTGTTCTCCCTTGCCATGTTGCTTCTTTGTGTGGAGGGATTTATTTATTTATTTTGCATGGAGGTGCGTTCAGTCAGTTGAGTACCCCTCCCTTTGTAATCTGAAATGGGACAGCCTGGCACTGTTTGACCACTTCAAGGGAGCTGACCTCTCTCTGACTGCCAGTATCAAGAACAGAACATGTAGATTTTCAGATTTTGAAGTGTGGGGGGAAGAGAACTCGGAAGATACAGAATATAGTTTTTGAAACCTCATTAACTTTGAGAACCTCTGGCTTGGCTGGATTTTTTTTTAAGACAAAGCATTCCTACCCATTATTTCAAGTGCAAAGATCCAATGGAATGTTGATGGGCATTCCTAACCGCTCAAGAGTGGCGAGGGAATGCATGTCTGTACGTGCGAGGTCTGTGGATGGGTCTCTGTTGTTGGAAACCAGGGGCTCTGGAGAACAGGGAATGGGCAGCGCTATCAAAGCACCCGCCAGTTTTTAGACAGAGTTTTCATGTGCTGTGTACGAGAAAGCTGTGCATGAACAGTGCGCTTGAATTGTATGAATATGTGAGAAGAGGGGATGGACATAAGAGGATATGGGCCAGAAACCACACCGATGAATTCAGGTGGATCTCCGGTGGTCATAACTAGGCCTGTGTCCTATTTGGCGGCTACTTCCATGTTCAGCCAGGAGAATTGTTGCCTCTGTGCTTTGCTTAAACATCTTGGAGGTATCTGGCCAACTGGTGCTATAGTGGATCAAGCTGATCCCGCGTTATACTTATTACGCGCTTGCAGAGATGAGAGAAATGAAGAACGGACAGGTTTATTGGCATCTCTTGACGGGGACGGCCAAGAACGGAGCCTATATGTTGCAAGGTAAACCTCTGGAGGCCAGGTGCAGAGGGACAAAATGGGAGAAAGCCATGTATGTTTTGCCCTCCTCGTGAGCTTTGCAAAGACTGGCCACGGTTTGGTATAGTAACACTGAAGAAAGTGGGTCTTTGGCTTCATTGAGCAGGACTTTCTTGTTGCGTGCATGCAATAAGAGGCTCTGCTTATGTTCTTAAACCAGGCCAGTCACCTTGGGGAAGACCTGAGACCATTTGGGCATCTTGGGCTGTTGTGGGTGGTCCGAAACGATTCCTCCCCTCAAATCCAGGCGAGAAGTCTGGAAATGATGGATTTTTATGCCGCTGGCTGTCACTCAAACTTGGCAGTTTGAAAACCTTTCAGATTGTGGCTTGCGAGAGAATGGATATTGATTTAATTTGCGCAGTTTGCTTGAGCAGGCAGGCCCCTGATGGATGAGGGCTCGAAGTGTGTGGAGGCGTGTTTCGCTCTCCATCTCCATGACGGGGGCGAGTGGAGAGAAGCACCATGTTGCTCCTGGAAGCGGATGGTTTTTTTGGTCATTCATCTGTGCCAAGCAGTGATTGAAATGTTACGGCGGCTGTCTGTCTTGTTCCTCCCTCCTCTCAGAGATGCTCTTTCCCCCCTTCTGTTGGTGCCTTCCTCTGGGCTTAATGAACTTGTCTTTCTGCCACCTTGGATCCCCTTCTATCGAGATCTGTCATGGTGGAAATGATCGAGAAGAAACTCCCCTCTTCTTTAGTTCTGGACGAAGGCTCCTTGGAGAAGCAGAGAGAATTTGATTTAATCAGTCTGTCCTTTTATATATATGGAAAACTTCTCAAACTTTCTGACTGTGACAGGGAGTGTCTTAGGTGCACAGGGAACTTTCCAGTCTTGCAAAGAAGTGGGTGGGTGGGATTGCACCATGGGTATTAAGGGGAGAAAATTCAGTGTGCGCTGCGGGGAACTTCTGAAAACATTCTGTTTGTTTCCTCAAAAAATACGTGTGTGTTATCCCAGGGCCCTGACCTGGATAGTCCAGGTAAGCCTGATCTCAGAAGCTAAGTAGGGTTGGCCTAAGTTGGTAACTGGATGAGAAACCTCCTAAGAAGACCAGGGCTGTAGTTATATCTTACAAGATATAACTAAGAGAGGAAGTCCTTAATGGCATTTTTAAAAAAGTATTTCTTTATACACTTTATGTCTAATACCTTTTTCATAAATTGAGAAAGGGCCTAGATAGATGTTGAATACCTTTTTGATTTGTATATGAAATAAAATCATGCCACGTTTCATAGAAATCTGACATTTTAGCTTTACCTTTAATTACTCTTAAAATCGATATGTCAATTTTTCCACCGTAGCAATTTGCCATAGCTCAAATTACCAATAATGTAATTTTAAAAATTCTGCCACTTTGCTAATTCATTCATTTATAGTCCGCGTTTCTCATTAAGATCCAAGGCAGATCACACAGCACAAGTGTGTAATCGCATGCAAGTGAAATACCACATTGATGGAGCAAGTACAATAATGAACAACAGTTAGAACATGCAGTTCAGACCCCGATGGTTCTCATTCAGTGTAAGGTAGCTTCATGTATGTGTTCATATACCTTACTGCGCAGTATTATCGGTCATCATTTTATAGGTAACAAGATCAAGACTTTGGAGGTAGCACCCTGGGAAAATCAGATGTTCTCTTCGGGAGAGCCAGTTTGGGGGAGAGCCAGTGTGGTGTAGTGGTTAAGAGCAGTTCTAATCTGGAGAGGCAGGTTTGATTCCCCGCTCCTCCGCTTGAAGCCAGCTGGGTGACCCTGGGTCAGTCACAGCTTCTCGGAGCTCTCTCAGCCCCACCCACCTCACAGGGTGTTTGTTGTCGGGATAGTAATAACACACTCTGCAAACCGCTCTGAGTGGGCATTAAGTTGTCCTGAAGGGCAGTATATAAATCGAATGATGTTGTTGTTAAGTTGTCCTGAAGGGCAATATATAAATCATATGTTGTTACTGTTATTATTAAAGGACCCCTTCTGCCAATGGTCTGTCATTCTCGGAAGAGTCTCTGTGGGGCTGGGGGAGGTTTGCATCCTCATAGCACCGGACAAAAGGAAGTTTGGCCAGGTTACTGCCAAGTTGTCAGTAGCAGCTTGTGCGTTAATTAGTGTGCGAGGACAGTCGGGCCGGAGGACGTGGCTTTAGCTCGGCTCTGACTGTTCCAGACATTTCCTTCCCACACAAGAGTTCCTGTTCTCGGGAACGGCACCTCACCGCTCATCTGGTCCTCATGCTTAATTGAAAAGGACATGCTTGGTGAGCAAGTACAGATGGTGGTAGTGTGTGGAGAAGGCGGCCTAAAACGCTTGCCCCCAATTCAACCCATGTCAAAAAAAAAACCCCTCATCCCCAACTACGTGGACTGGGCTTTTCAGAAGAAGACTCATTTCGAATTGGCCTTAGTAATCCCGTAGACAAAAAAATACTGTTTATTCGCATGTTCACACAGTGGTGATCGGAGAGGCTGACCTTGCAAGGAACCCTGTCCGCATTCAGGCTTTACTAATAAACTGTAATTCGGTCGTGGTGAGGACGAGCCAGGAAGTCTTCGGGCTCAAGTCTTCGGGCTTCCAACAAACTATAAGTCGGAGGAAAATACTATGGCCTGCCACTCTGCCTCTTCTTAGGATGAGAAGAGGCAGAGTACGTTCTATAGTGGTTCTGTAGAGGAACCCCAGAAATGGTGGACTGCAAGAGTGGAAATGGGCAAAGGGAAACAAAAAAGGGAACACGTGACTCCTTGGCACAGCTCCAGATTTCCCAGTCATGGTTTGGAGAATTGTTTGAATTCAGCCCCTGCCTTTTTTGGGGATACGCTACTTTACAAGATGTGAACTCTCTAATCGGCACTATAAACTCCTGAAATGGAGAGGGTAGGATTTGGTGCACGCAAGGGGAAGAGGCGTGCATGATCCTTTGGCTCTCTTCAGGTTCTCTGGTCCAGGATTTGGAGACATGGGACCTGAATGGGGCCAGTATAACAGTCGTGATAACGGTTGTGCATGCAGGCCTCGGATCCCGTCAAAGTGCAAGAAAAGCTGCAGAATGTCAATTTGGCTGCAGGTTTCTGCTTTTCTGTTCAGTTTTATTTTTTTTAAAATTCGGATGGATGAAGTTGTAATGGTACACTTGAAAATGGCTTGGGTTTCATCTTCCCAAAATTTTTTCCAGAGATTGGGACTACCTTTTTTAAAAATGACAAATATTCAGAATAAGAGAGGGCCTCCAAGCGTGCGTGTTTAGGTCAGTTGTGGGAATTTCTGACTCTTTGTTTCGGAACTGGGTGCTAATTCAGTTTAGAGTCTCATTTTCTTTTGGAACAAATGTGCATTTGAATAGCACTAGGAATTACCCACTGAGACCTGAGTTCAAATTCTAGTCTTGGCTTGAGCAAATTGCTGCTTTTCAACCTTAATTGCCTTGACTGGCAGGCAGGGGAGAAGAGGAAAGTCATGGTCTCATAGTATTATAGCAAACAGAGTATGAGCTGGAGAGATCCTGGTTCGAATCTCACATGTTCTGTTCACTCTGTATGAAGCAGTCCTGTTCCCTGCCTGCAACGTGGGAAATAACACTGGCCTACATCGCTGGGTTGTTGTAAAGATTCAAATTACTGATATATGTGAAAGGAAAAAGCACTCCATGCCACAGCTGGATAAAAAATCTTCACAAAGATCTTTTCTTTAGGTTTGAAATCCTGGTTCAAATGACAGCAGAGTGTTGACACGAGGGCTTGCCAATCTTAAAATACCCAGCATTTGTTTTTCCTGGCTTGATTGTGTCTATGTATGTGGTTAAAAATAAATTATTCATGATTGCAAGACATTTTTATTGATGAACATATTGTGCTTAACCTAATGCAAACAGGTTGTATATAATAACAACAACAACTGCGCTTATGAACCGCTCTTCTATACAAATTAGTGCCCACTCAGAGCAGTGAATGAAGTCAGTGCTATTATTATCCCCACAGTGCATCTGGGGAGCTGGGCTGAGAGGAGTGGCTTACCCAAGCCACCCACTGAGCTCATGGCAGGAGTGGGATTTGAACCAGCAGATTCCAGATTCACAGCCCAACCATTATGCTACAGCAGCTGAAGACATAGCTGGAGTTTTCATGTATGTTTTTATTCCTTCCTTCAAGTTGCTTAGGGGGGGTGATGAAATTGACACAAGGGGAAGTTTTGTAAATAAGACACCACCACTGAGAAGGCCTTGCTGTAGACAGGCCTCCTCCAAATGTCATAAGAATCGGGCATGTTTATCTGGAAGCAGGAGATCCTTCAAAATCAATAGATCCTTATCTTGAGCACCTGAAGCACCTGGTGGAGAGTTAGACCACCAAACCACCTGTTTACGCTGCCTAGCAGTAGCTCTCCAAGGTCTCTGGCAGAGAAAAATCTCATCCAGAGGATCTTCGGCGCGACCTTCCGCACGCAGAGTTTTACTACCATGTTACAGCCCTCTCCTCTTTTTATTACGGCTGTGTCCTGTCAATCTGGAACAGTCGCTTTTATGCATGCTTTTGGGGCAGCTTCCTTAAGCCAGCAGATAGAAATGCCGAGGTATGATGTTAATAAATAAACTGGCTTTTGGGGGATGGGCTGAAGGAAGCCTCTAAAGCGGTAGCAGAGCCTTGGGACGTCTTGCAGAGAACACGAGTAAGACGAAGAAGCGATAGTGAACCAGGAGTTCTTCATGAAGGTCTGGATATCGTTATGTCGGGGTGACTTTTTCAGCGCAGTCCTAAAAAGATGCAGAGGAGTTAGCTGTGTTAGTCTGTGGTAGCAAAATCAAAAAGAGTCCAGTAGCACCTTTAAGACTAACCGAAGCATAAGCTTTCGAGAATCAAGTTCTCTTTGTCAGATGCATGGTACAGAAACTTTTCTGTACCATGTTTCTGTACCATGCATCTGACGAAGAGAACTTGATTCTCGAAAGCTTATGCTACAATAAAATTGGTTAGTCTTAAAGGTGCTACTGGACACTTTTTGATTGTCCTAAAAAGAGTTACTCCAGTCTAAGCCTATTGAAATCAATGGGCTTAGGCTGGAGTAACTCTTCTTAGGATTGCACTGTTTCAACATGCCGTTATGTTGAGAAACCAGCGAAGGGGTGATGCCAAGAGGTTAGGTCAGATGCGGCCCCCCAATAGGCTGGTTACCCTCTTGTGCGTGGGTTATATTCAGGACGAGGGGAGTGTTGCGGAGAATGCATTCCCTGTTTCCCACCATTAATTTGTTCCTTTTTAATCTAAATGCTCCTTTCATTTGGTGGTGATTACCGTGATGGCCCAGATGTCGTAAGAAACCGGCACTAACCCAGAGGGAACCTCTCCTGTCGTGCTTTTCCCCCAGCTGGCCAAGAAAGGTTCTTTTGTGTCCCAGTTAATACCCTGCAAGGCGTACTCCATGGGGGAGTGGGTGGCGGGGGCGGGGAGAGAGCAGAAAGGAAAAAGGGGGAACCAAGGGACCTTTTAGTACCATGTCAAAACTAAATGCAAAATCCTTGCTGTTGTTTTCTGTGTCCCCGGAAAGTGCCTTTTTTGTCCGGCCGAGTCCTGACATGTTGGATTGAGTCAAGATTTTATTTTTGGAGTGTGAAGGATTTCAGAGATGCCGAGAGAAAAACGTGTTAAAGAGCCAGGGTGCTGCTCTCCTGCAAGGAGGGAGCTTTACTTCCTTGATTTTTAAGTAGGAAGAAATCTAGGGGGTGTGAGTTATGAACGAACAAAGATCTTAATCCAAGGAAGGGAGGTACTGTTGTGTCTGCCACTGCAATCCAAATTGGTGTTGGTGAAGCAAGCGAGCGAGCGTGTGACATAATTGATCTTGCCAACTCTGACAAGATGACAAAAAGCCACTCTTGGCCACGGCTTTTTGGATTCGATTAGTTTTGACAACCTGGAATCTGTCGCAGCTGCCTCAGAGGAGACGCAACGGATTCGGTGCAACTGGTCTCTTGACTCCCCCGCCCTACCCTTTGCTTTAGAAGACTCGCTCTTCGTATTCGCCCCTTTTGTTCCCGTCCACATCTTTGTGACTTCTGGGCTTGTGATTTTGGCCTCCGTAAAAGGCCATCCCGATTTATCGGCCAAAGATGGTGCTCTTGAGATTGACTGTAGTAGGGTTGCCAGATCCAGGTTGGGAAATTCCTGGAGATTTGGGGGGGTGGGGGCCGGAGAGGGCAGAGGTCGGGGAAGGGAGGGGCCTCAGTGGGTTATAATGCCGTAGAGTTCACCTTTCAAAGCAGCCATTTTCTCCAGGAGAACTAACCTCTGTGTTGCCTGGAGATCAGTTGCAATTCTGGGAGATCTCCAGCCACCTCCTGGAGGCTGGCAACCGCACTGTATAGATATCGTAGTTTGGGTTCACTGGGCTGTAGCCGTACAGGGGCCTGCCCCCACCCCCCAGGTGTTCCAGGCCATTTCCTTGAATTGTCATCCAGTCTTTGACATTACTTGCTATAGCAGGAGAGCGTCTTTGTTGTAGGGTGCTCTTGAGTGTTGCTCAGTGGGTAGATAGGGTTGCCAGCTCCAGGTTGGGAAATTCCTGGAGATTTAGGGGAGGAAGCCTGGAGAGAGCAGGGCTTGGGGAGGGGAGAGACCTCAGCAGGGTATAATGCCATAGAGTTCACCCTCCAAAGGAGCCCTTTTCTCCAGGGGAACTGATCTCTGTGGCCTGGAGATCAGTTTTAATTCTGGGAGATCTCCAGGTGGAGCCAAGAGATCTCTTGGAATGACAGCAGATCTCCAGACTACAGGGATCTGTTTCCATGGAGAAATTGGCTGCTTTGGAGGTTGGACTCTATACCATTATACTTTGCTGAGGGCCAAGCTACACATGACGAATGACACTTGAATGGCAAGTGTATTTCTCCCTGTTCACTTGCCCTCCACTCAATCCACTTGCCGTTCAAGTGTCATTCGTCATGTGTAGCTTGGCCCTGAGACTCCTGCCCTCCCCAGGCTCTGCCTCCAGATCTCCAGGAATTTTCCAACCCAAGCTGGCAACCCAAGTATGTCTTCCCTGCTGCCTTTAATGGCACCTAAGGACATAAGAAGCACCCTGTTGGGTCAGAACGAACGGTTCCGCAAAGCCCAGTATCTTGCTTCCAACAGCGATGCTTCTGGGAAGCCCCTGAGCAGGACAAGACAGTCTGCTTTGTTGTTAATCTCCAGTTTTTAATATGTTCGCAGTTACACTGCCTCTGGCTCTGGAGGTTCCACTTTGGGTATACATCTTGACAGCAAGGCTGTCATGCAAGACTACGCTGTGAGAAAAAGGTTTAGAAGTAGGAGCATGGGGAATTGATTTTTTAAAAATATTTACTGGCTGCTCAAGTATGTCTTTCTGTCTGTCTTTCTTTCTGTCTGTCTTTCTTTCTGTCTGTCTTTCTTTCGTTCTGTCTTTCGTTCTGTCTTTCGTTCGTTCGTTCTGTCTTTCGTTCGTTCTGTCTTTCGTTCGTTCGTTCGTTCGTTCGTTCGTTCGTTCGTTCGTTCGTTCTTTCTTTCTTTCTTTCTTTCTTTCTTTCTTTCTTTCTTTCTTTCTTTCTTTCTTTCTTTCTTTCTTTCTTTCTTTCTTTCTTTCTTTCTTTCTTTCTTTCTTTCTTTCTTTCTTTCTGTGGTGGCTTGAGAATCCTGCCATGGGGAACAGCTCTTAATGTTTTCTATCAGCTGCCGGCAGACGGAGACGTTCTCTTTAACGTGCCCCGACAAGCTGGGAGAGGCAGCCCAGCTGCATGCTCTTGAACTTGGGAATGCCAAGGAGGCTTTCAAGCAGGCGAGATACAAATAAAGCACTGGCGATGCTATGTAAACAAGTGGAGATGTTTAAAGAGAGTCTTGAACTCTGGCATTCCTAGGGACTGAAGTGCATGCGGGGGGTGGGGGGTGGCGGGGATGGGTAGGGGCTCAGCTGTGGTGACAGGGCAGAGCGGGTACAGGTGAGAATGGCAAACGCAGGCCCAATTGGGGGGGGGATAGCAGAGTTAACCTGTTGCAGACGGAGCAGCAAAGAGTCTTCGGTCAACTTTAAGGCAAACCATTAGTTAGCCACAAGTTGTTTTTGCTGTTGTCCCTCAAAAAAGTCTCTCTTTTATATTTTTGCTTCGATATGCTGGTTGAAAACTCGGGGAGGGGAAGAAGAATACTCCTTTTAGGGCAAGTTTCAGGCCGGTAGCCGTATTGGTTTGTTGTAGTAGAAGAGCAAGATTCAGGTCCAGTAGCTCCTTAAAGACCGACAGAGGGCCAAGCTACAAGTGACGAATGACACTTGAACGGCAAGTGTATTTCTCCCTGTTCACTTGCTCTCCACTCAATCCACTTGCTGTTCAAGTGTCATTCGTCACTTGTAGCTCGGCCCTAAGTTTCCAGGGTATCAGCTCTCGAAGTCAGAGCTCCCTTCATCAGATATGAGGAGTGGAAAAGGGTATGATGGCTTTGCCTGGACTGTAAAGTCTCCTTCCTTTTCCTGCTCCTCATATCTGATGAAGGGAGCTTTGTCTTTCGGAAGCTGGACTTTCAGGTGCTGTTGGATCCAAATCTTGCCCTTTTGGGACAAGGAATTGTTTGGTCCTCCACATTTCAAGCAGAAATCTGGTCTTTTTAAAAGACTTGCAGGTCATTCCTGCCTCACAAGCCCAGAGAAGGTCCAAATGTCTGCGTAGCCGTGGTGGATCAAGCCAACAGACGACATATAGGGCCGTGTTTCTCGAAACAGATGCTGCAGCGAAGTTCACAAGGAGGGCACGGCTGGCGATCTCCGGGCCCCCTTGCTGTTTATCTGGACCATCTGCTTGTCAGAGGCGTAAACTCTCTCTGAATGCGAAAGCGCCTGCTGAGCAGGATCTCCCACGCTCTGCATCGAGGTCTCTAATGCGCTGGCTGTGTGCTGTGATCAATGAACAAATTAAAGGCTTCTGTGAGACCTGTGGCTACCCCACAGAGGAAGCCGCCTTGCCGTGTGCCTGCATGCTTTTTACCGCTTGGGCCTCTCTCCTTCAAACTGGCCTTTCCCTGGGTTGGCAGCGTTGCTTGGTGTCTCTTTGTATCAGGTACAATGGGATCCTTAACCGCTTCCAAGGCAGAGCTACAGTCAGGTGTATCTGCCCTTAAAAGAGGCTGCCAGTTGTGTATCTGCACGAGTCCGTGCCCAGGGCATGGCTCCTTTCCCTCTGCTGCCTCTGGAGGATGGTGGTTTTGCTGTGGCAGGAGTGACCTTGACGCAGAAACGCCAGCTAGTAGGGCAGTACTGAGTTAAGCAAAATGTCAGGAGAGGAGACCACTGTAAGCCACTTTGAGTCCTCGTTGGGGAGAAGGTGGGGTGTAAATGAAGTAAGTAAGTAAATGTTGCGCCGTGGTGGTGCAGTATAAGGGAAGATGGGTAGTGAGCAGTCATGCTCTCTTTTGGAAAATCCTGTTTCCAGGGCTTTTTTTCCTGGGGAAAGAGGTGGTGGGACTCAGTGGGTTGCCCTCGGAGAAAATGGTCACATGGCTGGTGGCCCCGCTCCCTGATCTCCAGACAGAGGGGAGTTTAGATCGCCCTCCGCGCCAGTGGCGCGGAGGGCGATCTAAGCTCTCCTCTGTCTGGAGATCAGGGGGCGGGGCCACCAGCCACGTGACCATTTCCAAGAGGTTCTGGAACTCTGTTCCACTGCGTTCCTGCTGAAAAAAAGCCCTGCCCTCCACTGAATGTCCTATGAAATAACCTCTTTTGTTCGCCTTCCTGAATGCTGAAATTATAGGCACCTTTTGCACCCACTCTGGTAAGCAATTCCAAAAGATGGTAACAACAACAATAACAACAAAAACACTGAGTGGCGCGGAGGGCGATCTAAGCTCCCCTCTGCCTGGAGATCAGGGGGCGGGGCCACCAGCCACGTGACCATTTTCAAGAGGTTCCGGAACTCCGTTCCACTGCGTTCCTGCTGAAAAAAACCCCCTGCTTGTTTCCCTTTTGTAACCTGTTGAGGAAGCCTTTGGAACAAGGTTCCCCTTGTATGATGACTCCGTGTTTTGGTTCCGGGAGGGCACTGGCAGTTTCCGTGACTGGAGAATCTGATCCTGATTCGTAGCAGCTACATAGAAGGATCTTGGCTGGGTGGAGAGCGCCATAAATGTTACCATGACCCGGACGGTCGAGGAGAGGCCAGAGTGGCAAAACTTCTGCCCCACATCCGAATACCTTTTTGGCTGCCATGACGAAGGGAACCATGGAGGAGAGACAGCTGTCCTCTTTACCTGCCTGGTGCATTTTTAAAAATCCGCCCCTTTTCTCCAAGGAGCTGATGGTGGCACACATGGGGTTTAAGAAAGATACCTAAATATTGGGCCAAAGGTTCCAACACAGAGCCACAGCCTGAAACTCTTGGTCGTCCTGGGACTGGAAGGGTGCCTTTGTGAATTTTAGGTAAAAGATAAAATTGTGGCACTCTCTCCTCTGATGTCTGGAGGTAATCATATGTGTAGTTAAATCCACATATGATTACTTCCGGACATCAGAGGAGAGAGTGCCACAATTTTATCTTTTACCTAAAATTCACAAAGGCACCCTTCCAGTCCCAGGACGACGAATGGTAGCACACATAGGCCTTCCTTCCTCAGTATATCCTGGCATCAGCTCTGGGAGGGGGTGCATGCCTTCTTCCCCTGTTTTTTTTTTTTAAATCTTCTCCCTTCTCTTCAGATTCGGAAATCACTAATTAAGAAATCAGCCCCTGCTTGGCGGGATAAGGACCGGCAGTCCCGATTAATGGCTTTGGTGTGTGTTTTCTCTCTGGAGTCCGACGGAGTTAAGAAGAGAGACAGATTGCAAAGCCGTTCAGGGTTTGGCTCAATTGAGCAACAAGGAGGGTGCGTAGATGCGTGTATCTTGATCCAGCCCAAATTAGGAAACAAGCTGGGTTGTTTCAGGAGATGCTGTCCGGAGACTTCCCCTCTGCACCTTCAGAATCTAGAGCTGATGTTTGCCTGTGGGGAAAATGCCAAGCATGCTGTTGTGCCTGTGGCAAAATGCAAGCTTGTCGAGTCAAATGAATCGTTTGTCTTGCAGACCAATCGGGGCTAGCAGCACTTATTACTGGAGGGCATTGGTGTGGGGCTGTTATATTGTGAGGGCTTATGGGTGTCACAGCCTGCCCAGAGAAGCAGATAGACAGACCCAAAATTCGGCAGGAGGCTGCCAGCTCTACCTTGGAAATTCCTGGATATTTTGAGGGTGGAGCCTGGACAGAATGGGGTTTATGGTGGGGAGGGGACCTCAGTGGAGTATAATGTCATAGAAGCCACCATACAAAGCAGCCATTTTCTTTAGGGGAAGTGTCTGTTATCTGGAGATCAGTTGTAATTCCAGGAGTTCTCCAGCCACCACCAGGAGGCTGGCAACCCTAGCTGGAGGATGGGTATTAGGACTTGGAGCCTGGACTTGTGTGGGGAAAGCTAGAATTTGGAGCCCAAAGTGTAGCAATCTGAAAGGCCTACTCTGTGGACCAGGCAAAGGGTCAAAGGCCAGACTCCGAATACTTATAATCCATCAGCCCATTCCAGAGGCTTGATATTGCCTGCCAGTCCGAGAGACGAATTCTTATTTATTTCCTTCATTTATACCCCACCTTTCTCCCCAATTGTGGGGACCAAAGGGGCTTACGTTGTTTGCCTCACCTCCATTTTTTCTTCATAACCTTGTGAGATGGGTTAGTCTGAGGGTGTGTGTGGCCCCCAGTCTCTCATCAAGCTTCCATGGTGGAGTGGGGATTCGAACCTGGGTCTTCCTGGTCGTAGACCCTAACGACTATATCTCACTGGTGCACCACATTCCTCTTTGCACCTCAGAAGGACTCCAGCCAGCAATTCTGTCTCTTGAAAGAACCTCTAATGGGCAGAATATAGGAGATACTAAATACCAGAAGGAAAATGCTTGTAATGCAAAACGGCACAATGATAGATTTGCAAATTTATAAAAACATCATACTATGCTAAGATATGTACAACGAAGAATTAACAAGCTACAAAGATGTGAAATATGACAACAGATATGTTCTGTTGCAGTAATTTTGTTGTTGTCTGTCTTTATAAATTTGTAAATAAATCATTGTGCTAATTTGCATTACAGCATTTTCCTTCTGACCTCTGGTATTTAGTAGCTCCTTTTTTCCTTGACCAGAAGGCCCAGGCAACAGAGAATGGATGCCTGATTAGCAATGTTCCTTTGTGACTCTTTTTGGCATCTGCCAGGTGACTTATCAATGTCCAGAATCACCTAGGCCGGGGAGGGGGGGAGGCCTTGTCCTCTTTAAACTGTGCATATACTGGCTATGAATAATGATAGATCTAATTAGAATAGTAGAAACAGGGAAGTTTTCTGCTATTTCCACTTTCCGCTCTTGGACCAATTCTAGCAGGAACGGTGGCTGATCTGATAAGGGGCTTGGGGTGTATGTACCGGTAAATGCTGGAGCATCCGGGAAAGATTTGACGATGTTAGATTTCCGTGGAGCCGCTGCCTCTCTCTGGTTCTAGGTGTGGCATCAACTGCCACCGAACGCCACGTAAGACTCAACCAAGTTCTGTTTTTCCAGCTTGCCATTTAAGAATCTTGAAGAGTGCTGTTTGGGCAGCAGTTTCGGAGAGTGCTACTTTTTTATTTGGGGCCAAAGAAAAAATTCTTGGTTGAAGTTGAAATGGGGAAAAATCGGACAGATTCCGAGCAGAGAGAGGGAGGAAGGTACACCGCAAGACTTGACAACGAAATGAAGCGTGTTTTTCTTAATTGCCGAGAAATATACAGTTGCCACTAGAGATGGCATATTTCTGTTCTTGAGCAGCTGTCGTAGTAGAATGTGTCTGTTTTCTTGATAGCACAGAAACAGAGGTGAGAAGTTTATTCCGGTGTTGGAACCCGTTTTTGGGGTGTGTCCAAAGTGAAAGTTCGTGGCTGCCGTTGGAACTGTGTTAATGAGGCCGTGGCCTCTTGCCACCCCCCGCCCCCCAGGAAAGCAGTCTCCTTCCTGGCCTTGTGTTTTCTAAGGTTTGGGTAATCTGAATCGGCATCCACAACTCTAAGTCTGCCCGGGAGGAAAGGCCCGTCAGAGCTTTCTCCTCTCCTTGCAACTGGTTTCTCGAGACAGCCATCAAAAGACCTCAAATGACTCTTTTGGGGAGGTGCACCAAACAGCCTTACAGAACTAGGCAAGCGAGAAAGCGTCCTGCCAGCTTGCTATTAAGCACCCCGCCTACAGCCTTCATGGCATCGCCAAATACATGCCACCGACAAATTGATTTTGATTTTGCACAGTGCAATGAAAAACCTTGAAGTTATGCAGTTGGCAGGTGTTATACACAAGATGGATTTATCTCCCTTCCCTCCCCCCCCCGCATCTCCAGTTTTTAAATTCTCTGTGTAGTAGCTGCAAGATCTGTGTAGTAGCTGCAAGACTGCCCTGTGAACTGAGAAGATATCCATTCTAATTACATCTTCCCGTCAGCCCTTCCAGTCTCTGGAATGGTGACTGGACTACCTCACAGGATTGTTGTAAGGGTTACTGAGATGATCTACATGAAGCCTCTTGAGGGGGCCACCTTCGAAGTGCTTCATGTTATCACGAAAGGGCAGATGGGTCAGGGGCTCCACATTGTTTCCCAGGGCTGCATAGAAACATGTACGCTGGCCCACGTGTACAAATGCACGTGTGCACATTTGCTCAGCACTGATACTTTCCCATGCATACCATCTAATGGGTCGAGAGGGGGGAAATATTTCTGCAATGATGTAAACAGACAATATGATTATGGGCTTGTAGAATGCTTGGATCTTAGGGTCCTGGTAACATGTATCTGTCCCCTCACTTTGTCCACTGCTGGATCAAAAATGGATGGGGGAGAGAGGGTAGAACAAATGGAGTTGGAATTATCTGTTTTATCACCCAAGAGGGGGTGGTTGGAGCCCTCCTACTGCCAAGGAATACACTTTCAGTTGGAGAAAGATCAAGGTGTGGTTTGCAGTTGCTGCAGAAGAGATCTTGCGGGTGGGGGGAATAGTTTCAGGTGGGTAGCCATGTTGGTCCGTAGTCGAAGAGCAACATCTGGGTCCAAAAGCACCTTAAAGACCGACTAGATCCCCAAGGTATGAGCTTTTGAGAGTGAACACTCCCTCCAAACCCAGTTTCTCCTCTATCCTGTGCACACCATACTGTTGAAACGTGGGTTAAAATGACGTGGATGAAAAAATGCCAGGGCTGTGCACCTGTATGGAATGCTGAAACAGCTGGTGCTAATTATTGCAGCCGTTGACTCAGCAGGATTGGTTTGGGATTGCCAAGCCAAACGGAAGTCCCTGCACACTCTGAAGGGTGACGGTTGCATTCTGCAAGGCAGGTGTAGTATTGCAAGCAAGCAATGTGATACGATGGCACATCCCATAACCCTGTCGGATTTTTTCCCCTCACCCTCTTTGGCGCCAGCCTCCAACCATTATTCAGTGTTAGAGCACAAGCTTCTTGATAAGAGAGAGGCAAGTCTAGAACAGTAACTCATGCAGGACACAACAGGCAGCCTCTTCTGAGAAAGAGCACATCTGCTGTATCTCTGTCTTGGGGGGTGACTAAATGGTCCTATGACATGCAATGCATAGATCCAGCAAAACAGATCCAGGTAGGAGCTGTGGCTCAGCAGTAGAACATCTCCTTGACATGCAATCCACCCGGCATCTCCAGTTTAAAAGATTAGGTAGTGGGTGATTTGAAAGACCTTTGCCTCAGACCCTGAAGAGACACTGCCTGTCAAAGTAGATGGTACTGACTTTGATAAACCAATGATCTGGTTCAGTATAAGGCAGCTTAATTTTTCGTTCAAAATCTCATGCCCCATGGCTGACTTGGAGATTTGAATCTCTCGTTTCCAGTTAACGGCTTTAACAGCTATTGTGCTGCACCTGCTCGGAATACGTGGGCCCTGCTGCTCGCCAAATTGAACTAGTTTCTCCTTCATTGTGTGGACAGAGTCTTTATATGGAATCATTATGGCGCTATTTCCCCCCCAAATATACATTGTTGAGCGGTCTACTGGAGGCTGTTAGGAAGGAAATGACGCTTCTGTCATTTCACAAAACGAGCAAAACAGATTTTTTTTTTCAGGTGGGCATTCTTGTAGTGAGAGCAGAGCAGCAATGTAGTGGGTCCGCTCAGGGTGTGACTTTTATTGGGGATACAGTTTTTCCTACACGGGTTGTGTTGTTGCCTTAAACAGAGAGGTTTGCATACATTCTCAACCCCCCCCCGCCCCCGCCCCCATTCAAATGCTACATCTTGTAATCCACTCACTGATTGCTTAAGGCTACCATATTTTGTAATCCATTTATTGATCGACTGACAGTTTTTATCATATTTGTAATCTGCTTTGAGTTCCAGTGAAAAAGATCCAGAGGAGTTAGCCGTGTTAGTCTGTAGTAGCAAAATCAAAAAGAGTCCAGTAGCACCTTTAAGACTAACCAATTTTATTGTAGCATAAGCTTTCGAGAACCACAGTTCTCTTCGTCAGATGCATGGAGGGCAGAAAGAAACTGGTCAACTGGTCAAAACTCCTTTGATATGGAGATGCAAACAGCTCCTTTTGATGTGGGGATCAGTTTGCTTGTGTAAAGGTTCAAAGGAGTTTGCCGTGTTAGTCTGTAGTAGCAAAATCAAAAAGAGTCCAGCAGCACCTCCAAGACCAACCAATTCCACTGCAGCACAAGCCTTCGAGAACCACAGCCCTCCCCGCCAGATGCATGACAAAGAGAACTGTGGTCCTCGAAAGCCCACGTCAGGTGCCACTGGACTCTCCCTGACCCCACCTATTCAGTCCCTGTGGTTCTCGAAAGCTAATGCTACAATAAAATTGGTTAGTCTTAAAGGTGCTACTGGACTCTTTTTGATAGTGAAAAAGATGGAGCTATACTAATACTAATATGTCTTTGTAAAATCCTATGACATTGTTGTGGAAATGTCCTTGATACTGTATGGCAATGTTCCCGATACTGATCGTACTAATCTCACACTATGTAATCCGCCTTGAGTCTTAGTGAGAAAGGCGGACTATAAATGACAAATAAATAAATAAATAAACAAATAAATAATACGAATACTAATGTCTTTTGTGTTCCTCTAATAATGTGTTTATCTAATGTCAGTCCTAGAACTGATTATGTTCTGTTTCAGCAATTCTTCAACTCTATATTGGATCCTTGCTAATTTATTTATTTATTTATTTTATTTATACCCTGCCCTCCCCACAAATGGGCTCAGGGCGGCTGACAACCTTCATAAAACACAGTGAACCAATCAAAATCATAAAATCAATAACAATCTTTAAAAGTCATTAAAAGAGTCCAGATGCAGGCTATTTAAATAAATATTTGGGAGTCTGTATATGGGCATAGCAGATGGCCGAGGGCAGCCCCAGAAAAAGTGGGGTGGCCTTTGATGGAAGAAGGGGGACACATGCTGGCACTCAGCCAAAGGCCCGGTGGAACATCTCCGTTTTATAGGCCCTGCAGAACTGTAATAGGTCCCACAGGGCCTGGATCTCCAGCGGGAGAGCGTTCCACCAGGCCAGGGCGTCTTTGTAAAATCCTATGACATTGTTGTGGAAATGTCCTTGATACTGATTGTACTAATCTCATGCTATGTAATCCGCCTTGAGTCTCAGGCAGACTATAAATGACATAAATACATAAATAAATAATACTAATAGTAATACTAATACTAATACTAAATCAAGATGGGTAGCCATATTAGTCTGTTTGTGGCAGTAGAAAAAAGCAAGACTCCAGTAGTACCTATAAGACTAACAAAATTTGTGGCAGGGTATGAGCTTTCGTGTGTCACAGATCACTTCTTCAGATATTTTCAGATATCTGAAGAAGTGAAGTATCTAAAGACATGAGCTGTGACAGTTGCAGTATCCTGGCCAATGTTCTCACAACTTTCTTGTTTCTAGACTGACAATTGGGGTAATATTTGGTATTGTTTAGGGGGCCAGATTTGCCGCCCCCCCTTGGTTACCAGTTGCTCCCCCTGAAGGGGGAAGAGAGGAAAAAGGGCATGTAAGGGGTGTGTGCACGTGTTTGTAGCTTCTCTGGAAATGAAGATGTTTGAGACCGCTCGCTGGCAACAGGTTGTATATGTCTCGTTGTTTTTATTGAGGGAAATTACCTGGTCGTCGCAATGCTAACATGGCACATAAAAGCGTCTATGGTTTTTCTTGACACAGTGATCAGATGCCTGTTGGATTTCTTGTTCTCCATGGCTGACATCACAGCCCAGAGGCACAGGAGTGGTTCCCACATGAAATCAAGATGATGAATGGAGGTTTTGAAATTTTTGTCTATGGTTATCGGTAGCACCGCCTCCTGAAGCACTCGCTTTTCAAGGGCCCTTTTTGCACCAGAGCGGTGCAGGGCTTTAGAATTCTTTACAACATCTGCAAACACGAGGTGCCCTTTGTTACTCTTTCTGAGTATTAGTCTTGGCTTTGGGATTTTATAGTGCAAATGCACAGAGATTCGCTCCTGTTCAGCTCTGAAGACAATTAGTAGCCAGGATGAAACTTGACCTCTTAAACATGGGTTCGTGATCCTGTATTCCGACATCCTTGATATTGGCTCTGCTAATCTCACACTATGTAATCTGCCTTGAGTTTTAGTGAGAAAGGTAGACTATAAATGACATAAATTAAAATAATAAATAAAGATGTTGTGGACAGATACAACACATTCAAGCCTGTTCCCCCCCTCTGCAGAATTTGTTTAGAAACTAACCCGTCTTCCCAGCACCGTGACTCGAATCCAACTCCTTTCCCACTGTAACTGTTGGGGATTCAAAAATACATTGGGAGACCTAGTCATGGATCGTCTGCATAAAGTGTTACCGAGCACCATGCATGGGCTCTGATCTGCATTTTTTGTGCATCGTGTATCTTGCAAAACATCCTTTCTGCTGAGACAGAATTGTCTCATAAACTGCAGGATATGTTGGATTGGTACATTTGGGGTTTTTTTAAAATGCTCTATGTCAGAGCCTCACAGCGCTGTAGAAAATCAGCAAAGACAAGCCGCTTCCACAGAGTCTGCTGTGTTGGGAGGTGGAGGGAGAAACCCTTCAAGTCCTTTGGAAACTTCAAAACATGCCTTTCTCAGGAATAGAGAGGATTGAAAGCTTGCTTGTGGGTTCCCTGGAAGCATTTTCCTGAAAATGGGGTGCCAAGGCAGGGAGCACCGTTGGTCTGATTCGGGAGGGCTTGTTTTCTTTTTTGCTATTCTCTGTGCCTTTACAATGCCAGAAATACGCATTGGCTCACCGTGCGTCTCGCGGTTCTCGCTCACAGCTTTTCAGAATGCTATCAGCAGAGTTGTTGGATTTACTAATCCAGCAGGAAGGCTGGCCTTCTACCAGCCCCACAGGGTGTGGTCTAGAGCATTGTTTCCCCGATGTCTCCGGGCTGAGGCAGGCTTCGGTTCCCCATTCAAACTGGCAGCTGTCTTCACTCTTGCGTTTTATGCATCTGCAAGAATTATGCACTCTCAGTCGAGCCCAGCCCAGCCCGTTCCAGAGTGAGTCACTGGCCTGGCTTGTTTCTTAATTGGAAGCAGGTGTGTGCAGAGCGCTGTAAACAGAGATGCAACAGACAGCCTCCTGAGGGGCATTTGGAGTGCATTAATGCTGAACTGGGAGCTCAGAGCGGGAGTGTATTAGAATTTACCATTTCTTCCCCGCAGAAGTTAGTGGGCCAGACCAGTAAATCACACAGAGACGCAATGGGCATCCTCTTCTGGTTGAGTGAGTGCTTTGAGCTCACAGTTCATTTATTGGCTTTAGAAGATTCCCTTCTGCTCTGCCACCAGTTGTGGCCATCAACTCATAGTACCCATGGACAGCCATGTTTGGAAACCAACAGTAATACCAGTCAGCAAAAAGAAGAACAGTTAAGATATTAAAGAACTTATTCAAAGAAATATGGCCTGATACAGAAATTAGACAGTCACGGTTGCTTTTCCAGATGCTGGCATGGTGGTAGTAAAGCAGAAAACAGTTCATACTAAACCTAAAGTTATGAGCTACCAAAAGTTTGGTCAATGGGATGGACTTGGCGTGTTACCTGTGAGTGAGGTGTTTGGCTGCCCCAAGCAGATTCTGTACGCTACCCATCCCCGGTTGAAGCTCAACTCCTGTAGTGCTAGCACTGCCACAGGGGCGTGCCGTGGGCCTGGACAGACAGCGTGGCTCTGGGAGGAGAAGACAAGTGGAGGCGCTACCTGTTGCCTCTTCCTGCATGGCTGACATCAGGGAGAAATGTTGTTGTTGATTATGATAACTGTGCTTATAAACCTCTCTTCTAGATAGATTAGTGCCTCTTTCAGAATAATGAACAAAGTCAGTGTTATTATTATCCCTACAATACAGCTGGGGAGTTGGGGCTGAGAGGAGTGGCTCACACAAGGCCACCTGCTGAACTCATGGCATAGTGGGAGTCGAACCAGCAGAGTGCTGATTCACAACCCAACCACTTAACCACTATGCTACAGCAGCTCTTCTAGACAGGTTAGTGCCCCGCTCAGAGCAGTGAACAAAGCCAATGTTGTTATTATCCCCACAATACAACTGGGAGCTGGGGCCGAGAGGAGGGGCTGACCCAAGGCCACCAACTGAGCTCATGGCAGTCGTGGGTGTCGAACCATCAGAGTGTTGATTCGCAGCCCAACCTTTTAACTGCTATACTACGGCAGCTCACTGACGTCTCTGCCGCATGCCATTCTCCTGTCTGTTGCTGGTGGCACCACTCTCGGTGTCCTCTCTGAAGTGTGTCACCCCGAGAAGCTTTTTCGGTTGCTTGGCTGGTGAACTAGCTGTGAGTGCAGGGTAACAAAGGTGGCAGCAGGTGAGCATGTGCAGGGAAAGAGTTCTGGAAGGGGGAGCAACCACCCCAAAAGGCCTTGCTTGCAGCATTCCTCTTCCTGTCCTTGTAAAAGCAGCCAGAGAAAAAGCCTCCATGGAAATCTGAGCAGGGGGATAGACTAAAGTGGAAGAAGGCACCCTTTGATGACATTTTCACTGCTGTTAGTATCCTCCCAGGACTGGACTTGTGTGCGGTGGTTGTTTGGGAATTTACCAGGGAGAAGCAATTATTATTAAAATAGGGTCAGTTGGGAGGGTGTTTATGCCGCCTCAGCTAATATTGCATTCCTTTGCATTCCCCCTCCCCCTCCCCAGTATCTATAGCTAAATTCATGCAAACGCCAGTCTTTGCTGCTCAAAAACATTCTCTCCCAAGGGGGTCTACAGTGCGCTTTCCCCCCTCCGTATTCATCTGTCCGTACAAATGGGGAATAATGATCCTGCGCTCCCCTTCTTTCCCCTCCCCAATTTTCAGAAATTGCTGTAGCTGCTTTATATAGAGATTTATAGATATGCATGCAAATGCGCCGCTGACTGCCAGCCAAGCGTGTTTCCTAGTGCTGCTTGCTGCATTTGAATAATAATGGGCCTCTGCCCCTTTTGCTTATGAACTACTGGGGCCTGCAAGTTGAATAAGGAGCTGGGAGGGATGTCTTTGAAGGGGCCGTTTCAGGTGGGTAGCTGTGTTGGTCTGCAGTAGAAGAGCAAGATTTGAGTCCACTGGCACCTTAGAGCCAGCTTGGTGTAGTGGTTAAGAGTGGCAGGATCTAATCTGGAGAACCAGGTTTGATTCCCCACTAGAGATGGGCATGAACCAAAATACGAACTAAAGTTCGTCAAGAACTGGGCGGTTTTTTGGGGGGTTCGTGAACCAGTGGGGCATTGGAGGGCATTTCTGACAAACTGCGATGATTTTTAGGCCAGTTCGTCTGGTTTGTTTTTCGGTTCATCACTGCAGGCAGCCTGGCGCTGATCAATCAGTTTCCTAGGCAACAGGGGGATGGGCTTTCTGCAGACCTGCTGCTGCCCCAGAAGTAATATATTCACGAACCAAAAGAACCAGTTCGCGAACCGGGCAATTTCATGCCGGTTCGTGAAACGTGACAAATCATGAACCACAACGAACCGCCATTTTCCTGGTTCGTGCCCCCCTCCTGCGCTTGAAGCCAGCTGGGTGATCTTGGGTTAGTCCCAGCTCTCTAGAGCTCTCTCAGTCCCACCTACTTCACAGGGTGATTGTTGTGGGGATAATAATAGCATACTTTGTAAACCGCTCTCAGTGGATGTTAAGTTGTCCTGAAGGGCAGTATACAAATCGAATATTATTATGTTACTATTCGAGACCAACTAGATTCCCAGGGTATGAGCTTTCAAGAGTCCAATCTCCCTTCATCAGATACAAGGAGTGGGAAAGGGTATGATGGCTTCAGCTGGACTATAAAGACTCCCTACCTTTTCCCACTCCTTGTGTCTGATGAAGGGAGCTTTGACTCTCGAAAGCTCGTACTCTGGAAATCTGGTGGGTCTCTAAGGTGCTACTGGACTTGAATCTTGCTCTTTGGAAGGGCAGTGCTAAATAGGGGCAGTCAGAATGGCTCTCAGGGAGCTTGTTTGATAACTGGGTAAGAGGAGGCAAGGAAATGTGTGGTTGAGCTGGATAGACCCGTGGTCTGGCCACGCACTGGCTTCTCAAAGCGGGTCTGGGACTCCGTAGTAGAAAACGCACACTTTGCATGGCAGGTTCATTCTCTTAACTTCTCCTGTTGAAAGGCGTTTAAGTGTTTGGAAAGACTTCTCTGCCTGAGGCCCTGGAGAGCCACCACCTAGAGAATGCACAGCTGGACAGAGAAGTGGGTATAAAGCAGGTTTGTGTATTCATGGCACGCACAGTAATAGCTGTTCTCCAAGCGCTGTGAATCCTCTAAGATACTTAGAGGGGAATTATTGGCACACAACCAGTTAGTGGGAATGGCGAAGCCCCGAAGTGAGAGGTGTGGCAGCCCCAAGTTCATCCAGACCAGCTTGCATACTGACAAACTTTGGTTTGCTGCTCCATATGAACCACTCTGGTGTTGTGTATGTGGTGCAGAAGAAGCGGGAAGGAAAACCTTTTGGGCTCACGCAGCGTGTTCTGAGGCCAGTGAGTTTGCCAATTCCATGTTGTAAAGGAAAGCTAAAAAGTTAGGCTTCTTCCCAGCTGAGATTCTGGGACAGATCTTCTGCCCTTGGAAATGGAGCCACCTTAAATCACAGTTGGGGTTTTCCATATTCGGAAGGTCACGACCGAAGCTCAGCTAAGATGGACACTGGGACTGAACTGCTTTCTCTTTGTTGCGGTGACCCTCCGCCCTTGCCCCAAAGAGCTATTTTAAGAGTTGGTGGCTCTGACCGCTCACACATAATTGTTCCCTGGAGAGGGTGAAAGCAGAGCCGGCCAGTTTCGATAAGGCCTCGGCTACTGTGGCACTCCCAGCAGCTGACTGGCTAAAAGGGCAATCTTCGGATAATTGTCTGCAGTCCTTGGAGCTCGTCACAAACTACAAGACGGGCGTTGGTGACCATGCCGGTACCCTGCCCAGCTCACACAACCTCTTGAAGCTTTCTGAAATACTCCTATTGCCTGGGAGACCAAATGCTACGGGAGATTAGTAGACTGTGGATCTGATGGGTTCTGGACCCACAAGTGAACTGCACAAAAGCACCGCTGCCATTTTCTTCATTGAAAGGAGGGGTTTTTTTGAAAGGGGAGGGAGGTTAGCGGGCAGTGGGGTGCAAAGGATGACAGAACAGCTAAACCTTTACAAATAGTTGTGTAAAAGGGAGAATTTGAGTTTGGAATTTGGAGGGCTTGGCAGCAGAGGGTTGCCACCTCCAGGTGGTGGCTGGACATCTCCCTGGATTACAGCTGATCTCCAGGCCACAGAGATCAGTTCCCCTGGAGAAAATGGCGGCTTTGGAGGGTGGGCTCTATGGCATTATACCCTGCTGAGGACTCTCCCCTCCCCCCTCCCCCACCCTCTCCAGGCTCTACCCCCACACCTTCCAGGGATTTCCCAATCTGGAGCAGGCAACTCTACGACCTTTCTTTGCATATCAGAGGTCTTGGGTTCAATCCCTGCTGAGAATATAGCAGGCTGGGAAGGAGCCAGCACAGATATTTCCCCCCACCCTTTCGTGCCAAGCTGGTCTTGTGGAATGAAATAAAGAGTATTTTTATTTCTCTGTATCGTTTTTTACTTCATTTATACCCGGCCTTTCTCCCCCAATGGGAACCCAGTGCCAGGTCCTGGCAGTTCGGTCCCCATAGTACTCCACTGCACACGCTCCAGTGTATGAGTTAAAGTTACTTTATTAGAGACGGTTAGGATTCTGGTGCAAAAGAGCCAGGACGGGGGGACAGTTTTTGAGATAGGAGCAAAGAAGAACTGGAGGAGAGAAGCAAAAAATGAAGTCATTTTCAGTTCCCAGGCTCAAGCTGGCCCTCCAGGACACATTCTCAAGCAGCTGCGAAAACGAAAGTAGACACCACAGCAGGCACCTGTAAGAGAAGCAACTCCCAACCAAACAGGCCGCTGATATGCAACTTCGTGTACTCTCAGAGGATCAGTACAGAGAACAGAATACAGAAAATACTCATGGCAAATATGTAGACAGATATAGATGACACCCAGAACAGTTTACATTGTTTTCCTCTCTTCCGTTTTATCCTCACAACAATCCGGTGAGGTAGGTTATGCTGAGAGTGTGTGACTGGCCCAGCCAGCTTCCAGCGGCAGAGTAGGGATTCAAACCTGGGTCTTCCAGATCTCACTCTGATACCCTCACCACTGTACCACACTTCCTCTCGATTTTTATTATTATTGTTGTTGTTAATACAGGACTTGGGCACAGTCCTCTCTGAATGACAATGCTGAATCATATCTGTCACTTTTTAAAGTCCCACACTTTGACAGAGAATGGCCTAGATAACTTTTACTTTCCACAGCAAGGTAAGTTAGGCTGATGGAGTTACTGGCCCCAAGACACACACACACACACACACACTCCACAACCTTTGGCTAAGTGGGGATGGGAATTCTGGTCTTGTCCATGGATAACATTTTAATAAAGTGTTAAAAGCACTTTCACATACATTATGTTCTTACAAACACCCCTGTAAGGTAGGCCTGCAGTCTTATCCCACCATTGCAGCTGGGAGGGTCCAGAGATCGTGGTTTGTTTAAGGCAGTTTGTAGGAGAGGCCAGATCTGAATTTGAGGGATTCTGGCTTCGGTCTCTGTTTTCTAGGAGCTCTGATGTCCTACTGGAAGTTTTCAAGGTGTCCTTTAAATGTGGCCGCCTTTGCAGAAGGGGAAGGTGCGAGCCCACTCCCCGCCTCTCTCTCTTTGAATCTTGACTGAGCTCAGCGGAGAGCACGGCAGCTGTCCGTATCGTCTCTGTTCTGTTTTATCGGCTGCATTCAAGATCATCCTTTCAGGGTGGGAAGGAGAAGCGCGAGATAAATTATGCAGACGCGTTTTTGATGAGTTTGTCACAGCAAATCTTCTTTTATTTATGATGTGCCAAAACATTTGACTTGAAGAAATGAGGCTCTTCTCTTCCCTCCCTTTTTAATTGCATCCCTTTTGGGAAAACTCAATTTTATTGATTTTTATTTTTTAATGTATTTGAGAGCACCTTAGTGCAAGACCTCTCTTTAGCTACGGGCATCCATTTTTAAATTTTATATTTATACTGGTCGCAATTGCAAATCGGCAGAGGGTGTTTAAGAAAATGTTTTGTGTACAATAAAATCCACGCTTTGTGACGGATGTGGAAGAAAGTTGCTTCAGTGATTCATGCTTGATTTTCAGAGGTTCTCCTGAATTCCTTTTGAGAGATCTGGATTTTCCAAGGCCGCCTCCTCACCCCCTAGCTTTGCATATCATATTGGTGAGATTTTTGTTCATCAAGCGAGTCAGATGCTCGCGGAGTAGAACAGAATGTTTCAAGGAACATGGGACGACTGCCAAATAGCACAGCTCTGTTTTGAGTTCCCTCCTGTGATGTGTGTTTATCTGTCCCGTGTGCACACTCATTTTTATCCCACCCTTTTGCCAAGATTTCTCAGGGCAGGATCCACAGTTCTCCATCCCACTTTATCCTCATACCTCCACTGTGAGGTAGGTTAGCCCGGGAGAGGCAAATTGGCCCCAGCTCACCAAGTGAATTTCTGTGATAAAGTAGGAATTCGAACCTGGGTCCCCCAGATCCTAGTCTGACACTCTGACCACTACAAGGCAGTATGGTGTAGTGTCGGACTAGGTTTCGGGAGACCCAGTTTCGAATCCCTGCTCTGGCATGGAATCTCTTCTGGTGACCTTGGGCCAGTCAGCCTAACCTACCCCACAGGTCCAGAGGAGTTAGCCATGTTAGTCTGTAATCACAAAATAGTAAAGGGTCCAGTAGCACCTTTAAGACTAACCAACTTTATTGTAGCATAAGCTTTCGGGAACCACAGCTCTCTTTGACAGATGCATCTGACAAAGAGAGCTGTGGTTCTCAAAAGCTTATGCTACAATAAAGTTGGTTAGTCTTAAAGGTGCTACTGGACTCTTTACTATTTTGCTACCTCACAGGGGGGTTGTGGGGATAAAACGGAGAAGTAGAGAATTACGTAAGTTGCTTTGGGTCTCCATTGGGGAGGAAGGTGGATATAAATAAAGTAAATAAATAAATAAAATACCCCATGCTATCTCTTGGAGTGCTGTTACCTGGTTGCAGCCATTCCTTACCCTCATGTCCCAAAGTTGTTTTGCTAAATGTTTCCCCATCAACCAATGATACAAAATAGTGATGGAAAAATTTATAATGTAATGGTTAAACGTCCTGAGTTTTATGTGGGGGGAAGTATCAAGGTGGATCTACGTTTTCAAGGGCAGCCTCTCTCTGTGTTGTTGATTTTCCATCTTGGGAAAGATCCAGAGGAGTTAGCCGTGTTAGTCTGTAGTTGCAAAATAGTAAAAAGTCCAGTAGCACCTTTAAGACTAACCAACTTTACTGTAGCATAAGCTTTTGAGAACCGCAGCTCTCTTCGTCAGATACATCTGACGAAGAGTGCTGTGGTTCTCGAAAGCTTATGCCAAACTAAAGTTGGTTAGTCTTAAAGGTGCTACTGGACTTTTTACCACCCTGGGAAAGTGATAGCCTATATTGGAATTGTCCCAGAGCCAGTCATTCACTCTCAGCCCTAGCATACCTTACAGGGTTGTTGTGAAGATCAAATGGAGACGAGGCAAGCCCTGTGTACCATCTCAACTTCCAGGCAGTGCAGGATAAAAAATATAATCAGTAAACAGTTGGAATTGGTTCTTCTCCTGACAATAACAAAAGCATGTCGGAGGGTGTAATGCCTTATGTTTTCTCTCTCTCTGCAACTCTTTTCTCCCTGTCCCTCATTCTTAACTTCAGCGTTGGCGATCAGAAAGGGTTACCCAAAATGCCCCCCCAGTGGAGTGCAAAATACTGCACGCTTTAAGTATGGGACTTGCCAGCCAAGCTGGTAGCAAGTTGTTGAGCTCAGTCTTTCCCACTCTGTCGATCACATGATTTTCTTGAAAGCCTGCCTGAGGTAGAAGTGCTCTAAAAATAGAGACTTCCTCGGAACTGATTAACATTTCTGGGGTTGAATACGCAACGTGCAAGTCAATTAAAATACACATAACACCCCTATACATACACACACCACCACCACCACCACGTAACTTACTTTGGTCAGCATTCCTCAAACCCCTTCCTTCAGAGTTGAGGTTGGCCGCTGCAGGCTGCTGGCACAAACCCAGCTGCCCCTTGAAGAAAAACTGATCCTCCCAGCCAGGGCTTTTTTTTCTGGGAAAAGAGGTGGTGGAACTCAGTGGGTTGCCAGCACAGGGGGCAACTCTTGGCGGGAGGTTTGTGCCTCTGGTACCACGTGCGCATGCGCAAAGTGCACACACGTTCCCAGGACCACACACTGATGTCACTTTGGGTCAGCTGGAACAAGGGGGGAGTTTTTAAAAGTTTAAATCGCCCTTGGCAAAAATGGTCACATGGAGGGCAATCTAAGCTCCCCTCTGTCTGGAGATCAGGGGGCGGGGCCACCAGCCATGTGACCATTTTCAAGAGGTTCCGGAACTCCCTTCCACCACGTTCCAGCTAAAAAAAAAGCCCTACTCCCAACGGTCCAACCAGAGGGGGCATCAATGGAGCTTTACTTAGGAGGTGGAAATTTGCCCCGGTATCCCACCAACCCAGTCTCCTTTACCAAAGTGGACCACCGACAAACCTCGTTTCCAACTGGTGCTGTAGCAGAGCCTGAGAAATTAATTGTGGTATAAGTAGTTTGAGCAGCCTGGTCTTCGTTGGCTCCATAATGGAATTTGAAGTAGAAGTTTTGAGTCTGAATTCTCACTCGGAACTGTGGCTTTACTAATGGGGCTAGAGCCAGAAGTATCTTTGCCTGGGTTCCTAACCTGCTGGGCGCACTCTTGAGAGCTAACAGTAAGTCAAAAACTTGGGGACTTCCGGTTTGGGATTCATGGAGGTCTAACGCAGCTCCATTTGTGGAGCTGACCGGATTGCCGTTTTAACCGGCCGGAGGGGTGAAAATAACCCGCGGCCGACTGCTCTCAGGCGGGGAGCAGGCAAAGAACGCTCAAGACCCTAGGGTGAGTTAGATCTCGGACGAGGGGGGGCTCTACACAAGGAGTCTCCCCCCCGATCCTTGAGGTCCCACCTTGCGACGGGTCGGCTATAATCTCTGCGGCAATTCTGGGGCCAATTCGGCTGGCATAAGACCTACATACCCAAGCTTCGATCGGGGAGGGAAGTCGAGAGGAGAATTTAAGATCAAAACAGCGATTACAACCCGAGAAAGCTGGAGAGAAGGTAAAGATCGCTATCTCTTGAAACGGGACAGATTGACAAAAACAGAGAGGAAAGAAAGTAGACTTTTAAACTGCAACAGACTAGCGAAAAGGAGGTGAAGATTCGGCAGGAGTTGTATTTTAAAAGAGACTAAGTTTAAAGAAGTTATTACAAAAAGCGGACTATTGTTTTGAATACCTGTGGTTTTGGAGCTGTGGGAAAAAGACACCATCGCGAGACCTGCTGTGGGAAGACGGGAGACAGGAAGTGCGTAACAACAATAGAGTGGCTGGAGGGAAGCGGCCCTTGCCAAAGGACAGGAAGTGGGGAATCGCCATCTTTGAAAGTGGAAGGGTCGTGGCTTCAGCGGAAGAGGAAGTAGGCCATCTTGGATTATAATAACATAGAGAAACCATAGAGAAAAGACGCCCGACATTTTGGATATAAAAAATTAATTTTGGCAAAGATTGGGACATTTAAAAAAAAAAAGGAAAACGTTTAATTATACGCCACGGAGCTGAGGAAGAGAGCAGATTCGTGGGAGCGAGCTAAAGCAAGCCCCACGATGTCGAAAAAAGAGTGGCAATCGGCAATAGAAAACTTGGACAAAAAACTTATAGACATGATGAAAGAACTTAAGGACACGAAATTGGAGCTTATTAAAGAGGTCAAGGAAGTTACACAGACAGTAAAGTCGGAGCTGTCAGAAGTGAAAAAAGGTGTGGAAACGATTAGCAGTGAATTACAAGGAACGCAGCAGAGAGTTAAAACAGTAGAAGACGCGATGGAGAATTTAATAGACACGCAACAAACAGAGATGAGGCTGGTGAAGGGGAGGATGTCAGTTGCAGAAACTAAACACATGGAGAAGCAGCTTCGTTTTCGTGGTCTGCCAGAAGTGGAAGGGAAGTCAGCGCAAGAACAGATGACTGAGGTGTTGGCTGATTACCTGGGGAAGGAGGAGGAGGAAATTGTGGCTATCCTAGATGTGGCGTATCGTGTGAACTCGAGAATTGCAACCCAGAGGAAACTACCAAGGGATGTGATTGTGCAGTTTACAACTAGAAATATGAAAGAGAGGATTGTGACCAAACAATTTCAAGATCCATTGGAGATTGATGGCAAGACGATTATTATAATGAAGGAACTGCCCAGATCAGTGTTATTGGACAGGAAAAAATATAGAGTGCTAATTCAGACTTTGAAGGACATGAATATCAGATACAGATGGGAGTTACCGGAAGGAGTGTCCTTTGAGTTTGGAGGGGCAAAAAAACGCATCAGATCTGAGCGGGAGATGGAGAGATTTATCAAGGACAATGAAAAAGACTTACCAACAAAACCATGAATATGGAGTGTAAAGTATTATCTTGGAATGTAAATGGACTAAACTCACCGAATAAGAGAAAAAATATTTTTCATTGGCTACTAAAACAAAAATGTGATATTGTTTGTTTGCAGGAGACCCACATTAGAAAACAGGATGTAAAATATTTAAAATCTGGAAAATTGGGCAAAGAATTTGTAGCGGCTTCCAACAAGAAAAAAAGAGGAGTGGTGTTGTACATAAAAGAGGAGCTGCAGCCAAAATTTGTTATGAGAGATGTGGAAGCTAGATTTGTAGCAGTGGAATGTAATTGGAACTTAAAGAGAGTGTTGGTAGTCGGACTTTATGCACCTAACGGTGCAAAGGAAAGCTTCTTTGAGGACTTAAGGAAGCACCTAGACGATCTTGTATATGACCAGATAATTCTTGCTGGAGATTTCAATGGAGTGACAGATTTGGAATTAGACAAAAAGACTACAAAAGCACAAAAGAAAAGAGGACTATTGCCAAAGCTTTTTTTTGAGTTGATTCAACAAGAAACTCTCGAAGACGTATGGAGGAGAGAATATCCTAAAACCAAACAGTTTACTTTTTATTCTGCAAGGCATCTTACATTATCAAGAATTGATATGATCTGGGCCTCAAAGGACTTAGCGCTATGGACTAAGGAGGTAGAAATAATGCCGATGGTAGGCTCAGATCACAACCCAATTATGTGGAAATTTGGAAAAAGGAGAAAAAGGAAAGCCTGGAGAATAAATGAGGACTTGTTACAGGAAAGTGAGAATATGGAAATACTGAGAAGAGAGACTAAGTTTTTTATACAATACAACGTGAATAAAGAAGTACCAACCAGTAAAGTTTGGGACGCGTACAAGGCGGTTGTAAGGGGTATATTAATGGACTTAAATGGTAGAGCAAGGAAAAAGAAAGAGGAGAAAAGACAAGAGATTGAGGAGAAAATAAAGGCCAAAGAAGTACAGTTAAAAAAGAGACCAGGGAAAAAGAAAATACATCAGGAAATCAAAATTCTTCAAGAACAGTTAACAGCAATGAGTAACAAAGAATTGGAGTGGAACCTTAAAAGACTGAATCAAAAAGCTTTTGAGGGTGCTAATAAACCTGGGAAATATTTGGCATGGCAATTAAAGAAGAAAAGGGAAAAGAAAATAATAAATAAAATTTGCGAAGAAAACAAAACGTATTTGGAGCAGACTACCATTAGCAGAGCCTTTTATAAATTTTACGCTAAGCTGTATAATAAAAAAGAAGTAAACAAAGAAACAATAGCATCATATTTGGAGAAAACCAAACTTCCAGAGATCTCGGAAGCTTGGAGAAATAAGTTGAACAGTGAAGTAACTGATGAGGAAATAAATATGGCAATACAATCCGCAAATCTAGGAAAGGCGCCAGGGCCAGATGGACTTACGGCTAAATTTTATAAGACAATGGCCAATGAACTGGCACCACTCCTAAAAGAGGTGATGAACGGAGTTTTTAGGGATCAAAGAATTCCAGACACTTGGAGCGAAGCGAATATATCATTGATCCCAAAAGAGGGCCAAGATCTGACTAGCGTGAAAAATTATAGGCCTATATCACTACTCAATAATGACTATAAAATTTTTGCGAAGATATTGGCGGAGAGATTGAAGGGGTGGCTCTCGGAAGTCATAGAGGAGGAACAAGCAGGCTTTTTGCCAGACAGACAAATAAGAGACAACTTAAGGACAGTGATCAATGCTATTGAATACTACGACAAGCGTTGTGACAAAGAGGTTGGTTTCTTCTTTGTAGACGCTGAAAAAGCGTTTGACAATTTAAACTGGGACTTTATGTTTGCCACTATGGAAAAGCTACAACTGGGAGAAAGATTCGTCAGAGTAATCAAGGAAATCTATAGAGACCAGACTGCAGCAATTGTAGTGAATGATGAATTGACCAAAAAATTGACGATTAGTAAAGGAACAAGACAAGGTTGCCCGTTATCTCCATTGTTGTTCATTTTAGTATTGGAGATTCTGATGATACAAATTCGACAAGATGAGGAAATACGAGGAATAAAAATAAAGGACTATTTATATAAGGTCAGAGCATTTGCAGACGACATAATGTTAATTGTAGAAGACCCACTGGAGAACATGCCAAAAGTGATAGATAAGATCAAGGAGTTTGGAGATTTGGCAGGTTTCTTCATTAACAAAAAGAAGTCAAAGATATTATGCAAAAACATGACTAAGAAGAAACAACAATTGTTAATGGAAACAACGGATTGTGAAGTAACTAGTAAGGTGAAATACTTGGGAGTTGAGCTGACTGCAAAAAATATAGATTTGTTCAAGAATAATTATGAAAAATTATGGACTCAGATAGAGAGAGACTTGATCAAATGGAATAGATTGAACCTGTCATGGTTGGGCAGGATTGCAGCAGTTAAGATGAATGTGTTACCAAGAGTAATGTTTTTGTTACAGACAATACCAATCATCAGAGACTCTAAACAATTTGAAAAATGGCAGAGGAAAATATCAGATTTTGTTTGGGCAGGCAAGAAGCCTCGAGTGAAAGTTAAAGTTTTACAAGATGCAAAGGAGAGAGGCGGAATGCAACTGCCCAATCTGAGACTTTACCATGATGCAATCTGCCTAGTTTGGCTAAAAGAGTGGATGACATTAAAGAATAAGAAACTATTAGCCCTAGAGGGATATAAAAAAATTTTTGGATGGCACGCATACCTATGGCATGACAAAGTAAAGGTCAACTCGATGTTCCTGCATCATTTTGTAAGGAGAAGTCTATTTACAATCTGGAAGAAGTATAGAACTTACCTACAAGAAGGAACCCCCTTGTGGGTGGTTCCATATGAGGTGATAGATCCGAGAGCTGTGGATAATGAACAACAATGTTTAACGTACAAAGAAATAACTAAGATTGAAGTATCTAAACTTACAATAAAGACGCAAGAGGAACTATCACCTAACTATGATTGGTTTCAGTATAGACAGATTAGAGACTTATACAACTCAGACTTTGCAAAAGGGGGCATACGAACAGAGAACTCGGAACTAGAGCAGACCCTTCTTAAAGAAGACAAGAAAAGAATATCCAAGGTATACCAAGTATTGCTGAAATGGTATACTGAGGATGAGATAGTTAAAACACAGATGGTGAAATGGGCTATAAATTTCAATAAAGAAATAACAATGGAGGCATGGGAATACTTGTGGAAAACTACAATGAAGACAACGACATGTATCAATATTAAAGAGAACATTTTCAAAATGATCTATCGTTGGTACATGACACCAAAGAAGATTGCGCTAGGGAATTTGAATACTTCTAATAAATGCTGGAAATGTAAGAAACATGAGGGCTCCCTCTATCATATGTGGTGGTCGTGTGAGGTAGCTAGGCAGTTCTGGGGGGAAATAATAAGAGAAATGAGTGAAATTTTACAGTTTCAAATAAATAAGAACCCAGAACTCCTGCTGCTAAACTTGGGAATGGAGGGAATTTCAGCCCATCATAGGACGTTGATTTTTTATATGACTGCAGCAGCTAGACTTTTGTATGCGCAGAAATGGAAAGTACAAGAAGTACCAACTATTGAAGATTGGATCTACAAATTGCTGTATATGGCTGAAATGGACAAGATGACAAGAAAACTGAGAGATCTGGACTCAGGGCAGTTCAACACAGACTGGGAGAAGCTGAAACAATACCTGGAGAAGAAATGGGAGGTGGGAGGAAAACTGTGGCAGTTTGAGAACTACTGAAATATAATAAAAGTATAAAAGAGAGGGGTGACTTTACCGGGGGAGGAAGAGAAATGTGAATTTATAAGTAGTTAGATTAATTGATTGAGATATATATAGATATGTATAGGTCAACTGATAGAGAATAATTAATGATAAGGTTTAAACATGAGGATTGACTAACTAACAATATTTTCTTTCTTTGACAAGATTTATATGCACCAAACTGAATGTATAGAAGAGTTAAATTGATTGAGTATCTGAGGAGTTATATAGAATTACCATAAAAAGTTGAAATGAGTAATATATAGAGAATAAATCAAATTGTTTGATTTAAATGTGGGAAATTTTTATGGTTAATGATATATAGGTTTATATAGAATTATTCAAAACTGGAAAATGGGATAAATTGTTTATCTAAAGACGTATAGTTTGGGTGTATAATAATTAAAGGAGTTAATGATGTATTGCTTAATATAATGGAGAATGTATATCTGTTTTAGACAGAGGAATTTAATAGAAGTAAGGGAAAAGGGACAGAGGGTGGGAAAGCTGTTGGAAGTCAACAAAAGGGGGGGAAAGGGAGGGGGTTAGAAACGAAAAATTAGGGGAAAATTGATTGTAATGTAAAAATAAAAATGTTCTAACCCAATAAAAATTTTTCAAAAAAAAAAAAAAAAAAAAAGTAAGTCAAAAACTTGGCAAGCCTCCATATGGACATATGCCTTAATACCAAGTCGGAACGTGGCTCTATGTAGCCCAGTAGCATCCACTCAGAGGTTCAGCCACTTTCCAAGGTAGAGGATAAAGGTATTTTGCAGCCCAGTAACCAGAGATTTTGTCTAGTGGAGACATTGGGAAATGGAGCCTTCTTCACACAAAGCGCACTCATGGTCGCCTGGCAGAAATTCTCACTCGTCACAGGTGACCAGTGGCTCTTTACGTGTGAGCCTCTACAAAAGCGCTGCCTGCTGCCAACCCATAAGAAAACAGGGACAGTCAAACAATACACCAGGTGCTGTAGTAATCGAGAAATGGGCTTGCCATCTTCCCCATCTCTCTCCAAGTTAACTTGATTTTTTCCAAGAACAGACTTAAAAGACCTCCAAGAACAGCAATGCAAAAAAGCAACGAACCCACTTTGACTCATTCTGCTGATGAAATTGCTCCCGGGAATACGTGGTGCAATAAAAAATGGTGGCGTGTACAGAGCGCTATCAAAAGCAGTGTTTAATAACCAACCGCCTGGAGCATGTATGAATAAGAGGTCCTCCTTAACTTTTAATGCAGTTTCCTTAATGCACCTAATATATATGCAGCTGAAGGCATGAATGCGGTGCTCTGTCTTGTATTGCATCCAGTCTCTGGTTCAGCTAACCCTGGCAGCACTTGCTCCTTTCAAACCAGGATCCCCCTTCATGGAAAGCGAGTGCCTAGCCCTTGAGCTCTAGTCAATACGTTTCTCATTCAGTTCTCCCATTAATAAGCCACCTTTCCACTAAGGGTCTTGGGGTGGGATAGTCTCCGTTTTTTTCTCCCACAGTCCTTTAAGGTGGGTTAGGCTGAGAAGAAATGTCCCGTCCAAGATCACCCACCTAGTGAACTTCCTGGCCCAAGCAGGGATTTGAATTTGGGACCTCCTAGCCCCAATCCATTCACCTCTACACTTTTGCTTTTGATGGAGCCAAAGAGTGTAATTTTGCTCTCTGGCTTCTCTGATACATCAGCATACTTTTGCTGACATAAGAACTAAAACTTTGGCTTCAGTGAAATAGAATTTCAGGCTGTCGAACTCTACAGCTCTGTTCAGGCAGGGCCATGGGGATTTTTTGCAACAGCCGAAGTCTATCATGCAGTGTTCTAGTTTGCGCGCTGGCTGCCTCTTGTCCTGAGAATTCCTCATGCTTATGCGAGCTTCTTGATGAGATTTGAGGTTCTGAATTGCTTGTTATTTAATTTATGGACCTGCTTTGGTGGGTCCCCCATCCCCCCTTTCTGCCTAGTTCTGATGTGCATCTTTCTTTTGGGTTACTGTGGCGCACTAGCGCATAAGCACATTGATTAAATTGTTCTGCCATTCTGATCTATGTATTCTCAGTTACTGTGGCACACTAGCACATAAGCGCATTGGTTGTGCTACAGTCGCTTTTTGCGTCTGATTGGATATACTCATGTGGTGCGACATGCTGATAACCTGCCAAAAAAAATAAGGGGGAGGGCACCTATGGGAAACTGTTTTAAACTTCATCGGCATCAGTTCCGAAATCAATTTCACTCAATCAAGAGAACCTGGGAGTTTGGGCAGGGGAAATCGGAAGCAGGCCGGGGCAAACCCACGGAGCAGTAACAGAATGGGGTAAAGCCATTCATCCCGAAAACTACCCAATTAAATTTTCCTCCTGCGGCTGGGTATAAGCCACCCGAGGTACTGGTGAAAAATAATGATTTTTTCAAACAGTGACATGTTGAAAAATAGCGGCAGCTGCGGTACTCTGTGTTCTAGCGTGATTTTGCCGCGTCTCAAAGCCCAGCTGGGAGTAGCTGCCTGGCTGTCGTTCGCCTTGCCTGGTAGCCTGGGGGCTGAAGTTGGTATTTCAGATTACAACAGAGCTGAATTGCTGCTGGCTGCATGGAAGCACCAGCTGAGCTGACCAACACTGTCTGGCTCCAGCAGCTGGCTCCCTTCGGCAGGCGGTGGCTCATGGTGACCTCCTTGGAAGAGATGCCTTTTGGGCACCGATCCTGTCCTGCCGCAGACTCTACCACTCTGGAATATGAGGGGAGGGGTGTGTGTTGGAAGGCTGTCCCATATCGAAGCATTCCCTATCCCTGGAAAGTTAGCACATCAAGGTAGATAGGAGGCAGCATCTTTCTCCCTGACACTCTAGCCTGCTGTGTATGGAGGTATTTTATCCCACGTGGAGCAGGGGAACAATTCTGCTGTTGGTAGAACACATTTCTTCAAAGAAGGCCATATGCGAGCTGAGGACTGAATAGACAGTAATTCAGTAGGACTTCAACCATCTGGGGTTGTAAATGGCTCCGTGAAAACAATCCCTCAGTGCATGGCTGCAATGAAAAAGGTAAATTCTATATTAGGAGTTACTAGGAAATGGGTTGATGCTAGATTACATGGCTTTGAAGTAGATCAGGCAAAAATCTAGGGCATGCTGTCTATGGGTGGGTAAGTGGAGCCTCCGTGGTCAGAAGCAGTGTACCTCTGAATGCCAGTTTCTGGGGGTACAGCATTGTGGGGAGGGTTTGGCTCTGTGTTCCTTCTTTTCGACTTTCCAAGGGCATCTGGTTAGCCTCTGTAAGGATTCTAGACTTGATGAAACTTTGGTCTGACCCAATCAGACACCTGTTGTGTTGGGAGCTGAAGCCAGATCTGGGATACGGAGTTTTCCAACCCATATTCTGTTTATTTGTTTATACCCTACCTTACTCCCCTATGTAGACACAACGTGGTTTACATCATTCTCTTCTCCATTTGATCCTCTCAACAACTCTGAGAGGTAGGTTAGGCCAAGAGTTGTGACTGGCCCAAGGTCACCTAGCCTAGCTTCCATTGGAGAATGGGGATTCGAACCTGGTTCCCTCATATCCTAGTCCAACACTTTAACCACACTGGTTCTCAATAAGCTTCATGTTGTCTGGCTACGGCAGAAGGCTGATGTTGTGCCCACTTTTTCCCCCTTCTCTGCCTGAGTTAAGTTTGTTTATTTCAATACAAGATCAGCTTAAAGGAACGATGTTAAAAGAAACAATATGACTGCCCCATGCTATAAAGGACTTATTTCTGCCATCATATATTCAAGCATTCTGAGGTTAGAGTGCCTATATCACAGCAAAGATGTTAGTTATTTGATGACTTAGCCACCTGCTTTCATATTGCACATGCGGTTACATAGAATTTTTTCTACGTTATAGATGGTTTCCTTACAAGTATCTGAAAAGAGAAAAGAAGTGTGGAATTGTTCCAGTCTTCCTGGGAAGTTTACTAAAATCGCAGTAATATATTGATTGCATATGTCATTATAATAAGGACATGGTAATAAATACACGGTCAACGGTCTCTACCGTTCCCATCTGAGAAGGGCAAACCAGTTGGGAAGGGGAAATACGAAGATATCTGCCTTCCAAAAAGACTGCCTTCTCTGCCTGCAGGCTGCTGAGGCCAGAGAATTCACGGTGCCTGGTGGCTCAGTAGACCGGCCCGCAGGCCCTGAGGTGGGTGCTCCAAGCCATGGAGGCCCCAGCAGTTAGAACCAATAGGCTTGCTCGCCTATGGTGGGAGGTGGCAAGTTCCCTGGAAATCACCCGCCATCAGCAGGCAACCTGGGAAAGTGGGCACCAGGTGCGGTCCCAGTGGGGTGCAACAATGCGCTGGCCCCAGGGGTGCTCTTGCGCTTTGCTGGGGCCAGTTTTGGCCCCAAACGAGCTGAGTTTGCCCTGCGCAAAGTGCAGGAACACACCCATAGCCAGCCCAGAAGTGACGTCAATGTGCAAGCAAAAACAACCATGCAAAAGGCACGAGGTAAGTGCCAGGTTCCCCCCTCCTGCCAGGAGGGTATAGGGACCTGGTAACTCTAAGAACTAACGATGTACAACTCGAATGGAAACGCAGCCCTCTCTTTGCAAACATGTTCATATTTTGACTACGTTTTGGAAAATTCACTTCTTCTCTTGTGGTTTGTGTGGTTTTTTCACCCAGCGGAAGGGTTGAGGAAATCGTAAACACAGAGAGAGTGATTTCAAAACCGAGAAACCACATACAGGGCTTTTATTAGGTTTCAAATTGATGGCGTCCCTTGGAGACCAAAATTGATTTTGAAGGGGGAATAAAAATATGTTTGTTTTCGGCGGTGGGTGGGGAAATACAGCAATTTTCAATCTGCGGACACCTTAGTAGATTGCAAGAGAATTGCTCGTGTTTCATGAGAAGTTGTTTGATTCATTAAAACCTATCAAGACCCTGAAGTTCCATTTCACAAAGGAGGCTGCCTACTGTGCCTCTGCATGATTTACAGCTTTGGACTTGTTTAATTTCCATTCAGCCTACACTGGAGGCAGGTAACTTTGTTCTGCCTCTGGATAATTCAGTCACACCTGAGACAGAGGTGCATCAGAGTTACTGGCCAGCTAGAGGAGGCTGCCTGTTACGTCTCCATGAGTCTCTGCTCTGGTTTTGTTTCCTTGCAATTGGGAAGCACTGCCATATCAGCGACTCATGAAGAAACACAGGGATCCGCTCCTCTTGATGGTGGGTAATTCTCACTCATACCTTTCTTATTTGTTCCGTCAGCAGTTAAGCATGCTTTCTTTATTAATTAAGAAAAGCAGTGTGTCTTGAATATCGGAAACTGGGTGTAGGTGGGAATACTGCCTTAAAGACAGATTAATTTATTAGTATGCAAACCTGGACAGGATCGTCTGTTCTCTGGCTGTTCAGGACTTAAGAGATCTGCAGTTAGAATCCTTTGAATTTTTTTTTTTAAGGTCTTAACTCCGTTGTAGGATTCCTGATTTGGGCTGCAGTGCGGTGCTCTGGGAAGAGGCATTGAACTTTTCCCCTGTGCCTTTTTCTTAATGCATATGCCCCAGAAGTGCTACTTATGGGGGAGGGGAGGTTTCTACCTGGTGCCCATATATTTTCCCTTGTGGGGCATATAGTATCTCTATAGGGTGGGGATAAGCTCCCCTCTCCCAGAGCCACAGCTGTGATCTAATCTTCTGGGTTTTATTTCAAGTGGGCATCTTTCCTCCCCTTCCATGCTCTCTCTCTCTCACTAAAGCAAACATCTCTTTCATTTTTTCCTGCTCCTTCAACTCTCTCAACCTCTATTGTAATATTTATTTGAATCCCGTGCCCTGAAACGTAGGCGTGGGCTTTTGCAGCGATGGCTGGAGCAACCTTTTGCAATAAGTTTCAAAAAAAAAAAAGCTGAAGAAAAATTAGCTTGGTGTCGCATCTTGATGAGCCCCATGTAGCTTCAGTTGACTCCGTGCTGCTACAGAGAGCAATTAGCAGTTGCCTTGAAGCTTTTGTGTTGGGGCAAGTCCCCAGCGAGACAGCCTCTGGATGTGTGAGAGTTACAGATGTCATCTTTCAGCGAAAGCCTTTTCAAATGTGGTGTTTTTAGCAACTATTTGCTGTAGGCTGCAGGGAGTTGCCACTTCTTAAACAGGCACGGATTTTACGTTGAAAGGGGTATGAAATTTACTGCCGCCTTTGTTGTTCTCTTTGAAGATCCAGAGGGGTATAGTAGCTTGAGGGTTGAGCTAAGATTGGCAAGACCTGGGTTCAAGCCCCCACTGTGCCATGAGGAATGGTACTTCCTATGAACTGTAAGGCACAGAGGGGCTCAAATTGGTATGCGCACATCCCATTTTGTGGGCCGCTCACAAACATTGGCCTGATCTTTCCTGCTCTTCAGCGCCAACGCTGCTGATGGCCAGAAAGTGGTATTGCAGTTTGCAGGCCAGATCTGTCTTCTCGCCCTGTATAGGCTGAGCTCCTCACAGACTACTGAATCTGCTTTGCTAATGAAGATTTTTAAAATGACAAATCAAACACAATTATTAAATAGAGTAAAATTTGGGCCCAGTAGCACCTTAAAGACCAACTAGCTTTCCAGGATAGGAGCTTTTGAGAGTCAGAGCTTCCTTCGCCAGACCATCTCACCCAACTGAAATTATTTTTTTTTAATAATACATTTTTATTTCAGTTAATAAACTCAAAAATATAATCATGCAGTCACCTAAATCATACATCTGCTATCATCTATTACTACATTTATCTAGACATATACATTTTAACATAAAGACATTCAAATCATATAGTTCACAAATCTGTATAGTGCTTGCCTTATATATTCTTGATTTTTCACTTCTGCTTCAATATTTCTATTCTGTCTTTGCCGTCTGTCTTCATATCACGCACCTGAAATTATTAATCAGAGACAGATACCAGGAAACAAAAACAGACCTTGCTAAGGAGATGCAAATCTCTTATTGTGGCATACATTATATTGGCCGGAGTGAAGTGTATTACATCCCATAACCTTTTGGGGAGGGTTGGGGAAGAGTTTTACTGCATGCTATGTAATTGCCATACTGGAGGGCAGAACGGAAATTTCCCAACACTTGCGCTGCCGCCTTCTCTCTTTTGTGACTGTGGGTATCTTTTTTCTCTTAACCTGTGGCTTGGCTTGCTTACTTGAGCTATCTGCTGTTAAGGGGTTTGGGATGATTGTAAGAAGTAGCCTTCCATTCTTGGCTTGTGGCACGCTAGAGTATGGACTGTGTGGCTGGGCAGGGACCATGTCTCATTGGTCAAGCAAGTGTTCAGCCTGCAGAAGACCCGAGGTTCAGACCCTGGCATCTTCTGTTAAAGGAACACAACAAGAAGCAGGTGTTTGGAAAGACGTTAATCTCCTGTGGAGTCACTGCCAGTCAAAGCAGACATTGCTGAACTTGGTGGACCAATAGTCTGACTTTGGTATAAAGCGGTTGCATATGTTCAACTGGTGAATGCTCAGAGGAGCTAATTACATGAAGGATTCTGCCCCGATATCTTCTGTTCCAGTGGTTTCCAACCAATGGCTGTATTATAGAGAGATGATATCTCAAAGAGTTGCTTCACTAACGAGTTAGGGACCATAGATTTCACCACTGTGTTGCCTTATGCACTGTTGCTTTAAGTATGTGCTCCTAGGTACTACCTGTTGCTTTAAGTATGACCCTACTGGGTAGTTCTGTGTTGCCTAATCTCAGTCCTAGAATTGCTTATGCTCTCTTTCAGCATTTCTTCAACTCAGTATCAGATTTTTGCTAATGTTACGTCTTTGTAAACTTGCATTTATTTACCCTATGGCATTGTCTATTGAAATGTCCTTGATATTGACTGTTCTACTCTCACATTGTGTAATCCGCCTTGAGTCTCAGTGAGAAAGGCAGACTATAAATGACATAAATAAGTAAGTATTCTAGTTGAGACGCAGGATTTTTTACAACAATCACGCAGGGTTTGGTGTCCCTCAGTCTCTTTGTCCACCTGCAACTGTGACATGCCACCTTCTGCTGACCCTGCTTGCCGCACATTGTCCATCCGTGACCTTTTGGCATGCTTGTAGTAACCTTGGGTTCTCCCTGCGTCTCCTAATCCCCCATTCCCCTGCCTACCAGCAAGTTTCTTTGATATACCGCCTCCCGCCAACCTTATGTGCCGGAGATTATCCATTGTCTTCTGCAATTTTATAATGTCCTTATCATTTACTGTAAATAACAAGATGCATGTAAATATGTTAAATGTCCTTCTTCGAACAAGAGGGTTTTTGTTTCTGTCATGGTGGAATCTGATTGGTGGGACGTAAGATACAAATTGTTGAGAACCTTTGTGATAGCCATTCTCAATGTAGCTCCGCTATCTGACATAAACCTTTAACGTTTTCCTTTTCTTCTTTTTCCCTCCAGGGTGGTGAAGGAAGAGATTTCTGATGACAATGCAAAGCTACCATGCTTCAATGGACGTGTTGTGTCCTGGGTATGTTGAACTAGCTGTTTGTTGTGGGTCATGCACAAGTAACATTGCAGTCCTATGTAGAGTTACTCCAGTCTAAGTCCATTGAGATCAGTTGCCTTAGACTGGAGTAACTCTGCATGGGATTGCACTGTAAAAGACTTCTGGGGCACTGAGGGAGGAATTCCTTAGATCCATTATTGGGCAAGGGCTTGTCTGCTTTTAACACCATCAGAGAAGGGAGGAGAATTCTTGGCAAGGCAGCATTTGCCACTTCTGTGACTCAATGGGAAGGCCTCACCTAGTCTGCTAACATTCTCCCTCCCGTTTCAAACGCTTACGAGATAGTTCTCAAGTCATCACTGCTGAGACATATGCTAATCTGGCCAAAAGAACTTTTGCAAGAAATTATCGCAGTTGGGATCCTGTTGAAAGTCTTGTTTTTACACACTGCCCTAGTTTGGGACTGATTCACACCTGTCTGCACAGCACTCAGCGATATGACTGGTCGGCCACTACAGCTTAAAATTATTTATCTGTCATCTGATTCATACAAACCTGCAGCCAGCAAAAGTTGTGTCATTTGCAGTCCCACTCCGGTGCAATTCCAATTAATTAAGAAAGAGATGTTGGGATGTAGAGGCGACGATCTTATGCTGAATGACTTGCTGATTTTGTTTTGTAGAATGATAAAGAAAAAAAATGCCGAATGCAATAAATCAATCGTTTAGACTTGCATGTATGAATAAGCTGTTGTTCCCGGACAGAACTTCCGGGTTCCAGAATTGCCTCCAAAGAGAGGTCTGCCATGCCCCATCTCTGTTTGCATTCCACCATATGCTAAGAATAGAGCTGCCAACCACCCTGGAGTTCTCCTGGAATTACAGCTGATCTCCAAACAACAAGAATCAGTTCCTTTGGATGAAATGATAGCTTTGGAGGGCAGACATTATGACATCTAAGCACCCTCCAAGGCTTAAATCCTTAAATCTCCAGGAATTTCTCAAGCCAGAGTGGGTAACCCTAGCTAAGAAGTTTTTTTTTAAATTATGGGTTGGCTCTAATTTTCTTAATGATGCTGGTTTTCATTAAAAAAGAACAAACTGTAAACTATGCTATTGGCTGTAGAGATTGGGGCTTTTATTTTTGGCAATACTGCGACGTGTGGCGTGTTTAAATAGTTGTAACTGGGCCTGAGGGTCCTTTTCTCCTCGATGGAAGTACAGGTGCTAAATGATTTTAATAAATAGGGTGCGGTATCCTATCACTCCACTCAGCGAAGTATGTAGCCTGCCTCTGGAGGAAAAGCCTTTTCCAATGGAGGAAGGATCTTTGGGACGGAGGAAGGCTCCAAAATTAGCTGGGCAGAACGGTGGGAAACCGTCTATTACCTTGGACACATCACTTTCCTATGGAGTCCGTACGCCTGTATGCTTTGCAATTTTCAGAATGCTTTTAAAAAGTGTTTATTTGGTTTAAAGTATTTCTGTCCTACATTCTTCGTATTTTTGCTCCCATTTTTGTTCCCAACCCTACTATGTTAAAATAAATCTATTTACAGAACATGAAAAAAAATAATTAGCTGCTCTTGCCAGTGATAAAATCAACAATACAAATATCATTCAGATCGCCGGTTAAAAACAGCAAAGTGAAAGGTGCAGTATTTAGACAAGGCAGGGGGAGGGGCACAAAAATCTTAAGAGAATGGAACCTTCTTTTTTTTTTTTAACGCTTGACCAGCTTAGCACGAGTTGGGGAGCTACCACAGAGAAGGACCTGATTCTGCTAGGGGGGCATTTGCCTTTTTGTTTTTTCTTCATGTGCACACTCCCAAGACTGCACAATGAGATCACTTCCAGGAAGAGATGTCATTGCACAAGCCTGGGAGCATGCATGTGCTTCGCACCAGGCTGATTTCAGCCTGTGTAAAGCACAGGAGCGCTCCAGGGGGTGTCACGATGGCATCACTCCCAGGATGTCATTCCCACTGGGGGAATGGCAACTCTCATCTGTTGGTCCACCCCTCTCGCTTGGAGCAGAGCAGGCCCATCTCCGTCTGGTCTCAGCTGCTAGGCAGAGTGAGAGAGAGGAGCCGGTTGGTCTCCTTTTCTTCCAGCAGCTGCTTTTCTCAATAATAAAGGGTTGCCAACCTCCAGACAGGGCCTGGAAACTCCTGGAGTGACTGCTTATCCCTAGGATAGAGAGATCATTTCCCCTGGAGGAAATGGCAGCCCTGGAGGGTGGACTGTATGGCCATATCCCCCACTGCGGACCCTCCCTCCTCCAGCCCTTGCCTTTCGCAGGCTCCACCCCCAAATCTCCAGGAATTTCTCGACCCAAAGTTGGCAACCCTATCAATGCATTTCTGCCTGCTCGAAGGTCTGGAAACGTTTTCTGCCATGATTGGACTGCATGAGCAACCTGCAGGCGCTCCGTTCAGTAGATCTGCGGAGTGTTCACCGTCATATTCTGTGCTGGCATGTTTATGAGCAGGTTGCTGGGATTCAACACACGGTTTTATGGCGCTTGTGGGTGACTCACCCAGCGAGCTCCTCGAAGCCAAGCGGGGGCGGATTTTACGAGCATTTCAGCTTTGGGTGAGGGCTCTTTTGGATCCCTGCACCTAGCATTTATTCAGATGCGCTCTCGGTGTTTTCCAGTTTTGTAAGCCCTGATCCAGATAACATCCCCATCTGAAATGTGGTGGGCCAGGTGTACAGGGAAGGGACTTTGCAACAGTGGCACCAAGACTGCAAAATGCCCCTCCCTAGGAAAGAGGTCTTTACTCCTTCCTTGGCAAGCCTCAGGCATTAGGAAAAGGAGGTCTTCTGCTAGAAGGTAGGTCTACTCTAGGTTTTTATGGGCCTTCGGGTGCAGGGCTTTCACAGTTTCCCTCCCTCCAAATTCCAGTTACGCCAGAGGGGAGAGAGGACGCCATTCTCATATCCTTTAAGCCCCCTGAGTGCAGATGGGTCTACATGGAGCAAGGCAGAGTGGCTGCAAATTTGTTAGGGCCTGAAGGCCACGTGGCCCCCGATTCTCTTGCACTCCTGCACTTTGCAGCCTTTGGGTCTTCTCTCACTGGAAAACAGGAGGCTGTCCCCATGTCTGACGGTCTGTGTGCCTCAGTCGGTGTGCATCTGTGCAAACTGCCAGCCCTGCTCAAGTCCTCACAGTTTGACTATCTTTAACTGGTACACTCCACCGCAGCCATTCCTTAGCCACCGTGCTAGATCGCTGCAATGCCCTTTGGATGGGACTGCCCTTGAAGACTTGCTTGGAAACTCTGGTTGGTGCAAAATGTGCTGGCTAGGGTACTGTCGAGGGCTGGGTGCATGGAGTGATTCATTCCTCCGCTGAAGGGTGCTTAGTGCAAAAGAGGACATGCGCACAGCACAGGGAGTGTGTGCGGTGTCTCTCATCCCGCCTCCGCCTTGCTCATCGTAAATGCAGGCATTTTGCTGTCGGGATCTGGGGTTGCTGGGGGATCTGGCATGCTGGCTAGGCCGGAGGAAAGGCAGGGTATCATATGCATTGGCTGTGCTTCAGCCCCCACATCTGTGGCAGAAGTGGAGTCCTTTAAATTTTTCTTACTCCTGGAAGCCATCTCTCTGTCCTGTAATAAAGGACTCCTATGACGGGGGATTTTCATGACTAAGGCTAGTGAGAATGATAACTTTGCTCTTCAGTGCAGTGAATTCCACCTGGATAATTAGACCCCAATGAGAACGACTTTTTGTTTTTGTTGTTTTTGTTGTTCTTATTCTTATTGTTCTTCTTCTGCTGCTGCTGCTGCAAATTTATAGTCTGCCTTTCTCACTGACACCCAAAGCAGATTACAGAGTGCAATTGAAATACAACATAATCAAACAGCTAGGACATTCACTGAGCAAAATACAGTAATGAAAAACAGTTTGGACATTAAGTGAGCAGATACAATAGGGAATAGTAGCAGAAAATTGGAAACAAGCATAAAGCCGAGGACAGAGAGGAAATCTTTCTGAAACAAAATGGAATTAGTTAATGAGGCATGTTTAGCTACATAGAAGCTCCCTAACAGGAGCATATCTGCATCAGCAGACAGTACCCAGTGGCGTAGTCTGTAGTTCCTGCCCCTACCAAGACTTCTCTCTGAGCTATTTCTTCTGACACATCCCTAATTAATAATAATAATTTGGCTCTTCTCTGGAGTACTTAGTTATTTAATCCATGCCTCTGTCAGGCTTTTGGTTCACACAGCATTCTTGCTGGTGATAGGGGAGTACGTTTCCCTCCTCTACTGCCCAGCCCTTTAGAAGAAGCCGGAATCACTCTTGTACTGAAAGGTCAGAGCATTTCCATGACTCACAACAAGATGATTCTAGAACGGCGGATCTTGTTGCCTTTGGATCTCTGCCTTGTGTCAGGAGCTGTGGGCTGTGCACGCCAAACCCTTGTGCAATTTAAACTCTCTTCCCTTGGTTTCTCCGCCAGAGTCGAGTTGGCATTTGGCCATCCCTGTTTCTCCAAGCACTTGCCGACAGGTGAGCTGAGTGGCATCCTCTTCCTATTTTTGTTGAAGGTGGGGAAACTGAGGCAGATCTTGACATGGCCAGGAAATGTCTCCACCTTATCAGGTCCGTCCCTCCCCAACTTTCCTAAACCTCACAGATGAAAATAGGGGCGACCTTGCAATACCCTTGCTAGAGTCCGAGAGGCTGACCTGCACATCTTGGGTTCAAGCTGACTCCTGTCCCAAGCTCATTAGATTACTTTAGGTAAGCATTCTCTTAGCACCTCCCTCTGCAACAGGGGGATAACAGTACTGGCCAACCTTACAGGGTTGTTGTGACAAAACGATTTGCTCGAAGTGCTGTCGATCTGCTAATATTCTGAATGGAGAGTATTTTTTCATTATATTCAACCCGTACTTGCAAAACTTAATGAACAGCTCTTGCAAATTCAAAAGGCTGCTGCCAAAAGGGAGTTAGACACATTCATGGAGGAGTGGTCTATCAGTGGCAAGTAGCCACGGTGACAGAAGGAAGCCTCCATATACAGAGATAGTAGATCTTTGAATGCCAGTGCCAGGAGCCAACATTGGGAGAAGGCTTTGGCCCCTGTGCCCTGTTACTGACCCTCCAGAGTAACTGGTTGGTTGGCTGCCGTATAAGACCGGATACGAGACTAGATGGACCACTGGTCCAATCCAGCAGGGCTCTCTCGTTTCACTTTCAGACCTAGCTGTGATTAGCATTTCTGGGGGGGTTTGTTTGTTTTTTTGCTGATCTCTGAGTTCCAACTCTGCTTGCAAAGCTACTTTTGAGTACACTTGAAATTGGTTGGCCAAGCTGCTGGCGATAGGGTTGCCAGCCTCCAGGTGGCATCTGGAGATCTCCTGGAATTACAACTCCACCTACAGAGATCAATTCCCCTGGAGGAAATGGCAGCTTTGAAGGGTGGATATTATCCCCATTCTGAGGTCTCTGCCCAGGCACCACCTCCAAAATGTCTAGGAATTTCTCAACCCAAAGATGGCAACCCTAGAAGATGCAACTGCTTACGACAAAGGGGAAGGCAAACGTGGCATGCTGTAATCCTGATGGTGCTCAGTTGCTTTTTGCCCAGTGTCTTTCCTTCAATGCCGCTGCCTCTTCCTTTAACCTTCAAGTTGACCTTGCAAGACCGGAACTGTCCAAACTGCCTTGCAAACAGTTAAACGTGCTTCCATTGGCAAAGCAGGAGATGCTCTGGATTTCTTGCCACATTCCACATTTCTGAAAAGCTTTCCTCTTGTGCTCTGACAATCCCAACACAGCCGCCCTGCTGAGGTTTGGGCCTTTTTTTTTTTTGCAAAGAGAATAGGCTTTCTGTTTCATTTGCCGATTCTGCCAAGCACCGGCTGCCGATGTGTTGTGCACAGTGGGTCGGCCATTGTAGGCCATTTTCAAGGGAAGCGTCACGACAGCGGAATGTTCTTCTCCCATTCGCTTCCTCGGAATTGGCGAAGTTCCCAATTGGTTTGTGGTGATGTCATGCTGCTTTTCTCCAGCTGTGATGTGTGTGCTCGATATGCGAGGGGATGTCGCTGCAATACTATACGTTTTCCAGGCTCAGTGTATGTATCTGCTACCTATTGATAAAATCATTCAACCTTATACTGGACTGCGAGGCACCACGGGGAGGTAGAGACCAGCTAGATTTGCTTAGTAGCCCATCACCAAGTGGAAATTGACAAGTCATCCATTGAGAAGATTAAAAACTGATCTCCGGGGTTTGTACAAGGTACAGCTCTGGCAGCCAGATTTGGGGTAGGACGGCCAGAAAACCTTTCAGGCTACCGAAGGAAAGTCGGACAGGAATGTTGAGCCGCCAGCCTGATTTTTGAGGTTTTCCTTATGCTTTCCCCATTTTTTAAGGGTGTAATGGCTATAAGGTCTAGAAACTTGCCTTCAAACAGACTACAAAACAAAGGATATTGGACACTGAACGCCAGCTTGATTTAGGGAGGGCTCCTACTTTTTTGTCCCCTATGAACACCAGATATATAGTCAAGCCAGCTGCCTATCTGTCGCTCTTGGAGGTGCATAGACACAGGAGGACCTTTACACTTGCAAGGTGTGCTGCATTCCCCTCTGCTGTTTTAGATGGGCGGTTTAACAGAATTCCCTACGAGAAAAGGTTTTGCCCCTGCAATGAAGGAGAAATTGAGACTGTAGGTCACGTCCTTCTACATTGTCCATTCTATCAAGGTGCTCACATCAAGCTCATCGCCCCTTTGATCAACAGGATACCTGGAAGAATGAGCTTGGAATACGTTAGGCTACTTCTAGAAGATGGAAATCCGATAACTACAGCCTCAGTAGCAAAATTCTGTGCAATAGCCTATAAAATCTGTCAGATGCTTTCATTATCGGGGTTTATGTAAATACCACCCTTTTATAGTACTGTTTTAATCGACTATTTTAATTTTGTGCTATTTTTACTACTAATTTTAACTTCTTAATTTTGTAGTATTCTCTCTGTGCTGGTCCTTGACCGTATAATAAATTGGAATTTGAAACTTGCCTTTTAGGAAACGGAGAATTTCAACTGAATTCTACAGTCCACGGCCTAGAAACCGCCCGATCTAGGTTTTCAAAGACAATTTGTCCATAACCCTCTGAAGGACAGAAGCACCTTTCACACACGGAGCTTTTTTCTTCCCTCTCTTCCCTTTTTCTCCTTCTGCTCCACTCTGCCTGTCTCATGGGCCTGCTCTTAATGAAACCGGGTGCTGCTGTCAGCAGAAAGGGGCCCTTTGAAGCGAAGGGAACTTAATGCAGTGGGGCAACTTTCACTCAGGATCCCAGTGGAGATGGAAGAAGCGTACGTCTCCTATATCTTTCCTCCACCCCCTCCACTTTTTTTTCTTCAAAACTGTGTATAAATTTTCATCAGTGGAGCGGTGCCTTGGGGGACAGACAGCCTCTCCGTCTCTTCCTTCACGCCACAAACCCGTCTTTCTTACATACCTTTCCTATTAACGTTTCCCCCAGTGCATTGGTTAGAAGAACGTCAATTTTGGTCAGCCTGCTGTCGGGCCAAACGTTGCCGCTGTCTCTTCTTCCAGCATCTCTCCCATTGTTGCTGTGTAGGGTGATAGATTGACTCTGATGAGAAATATGTTGCTGTTTTAGAAAAAACGCTTTTCTTAACGTTTAGGGCCTTTTCGGTATACGTCTCTCACGATATAAATATTCTTTCCTGCCTCATCCCTTAGCTTTTTTCTCCCTCTGGGCTAGTCCATCTGCAACTTGATTAGGAAATTTAGCTGGTTGACAAATGAACTTGTTACATTGGTGAAGGCTTGCGAGCCCCCACATGCCTGTTGAGAAAACGAGAAACCCCACCCTGTTGCTTTTGGGTGGTCAACGATGATTGCATTGAACTTTCCACCTTGCTTTACTTAACCGTAAAAAAAGCTTTTACCAGTATTGTCTAAAATCATTCTTGAAGGGGACGAGTCAGAGGGGGTTTATGGGATTGATAAAGGCCCGTGGACTCCTCTTGAGGTCTTGAGGTCAAAGGAAGGACTTTACAAGTGTTCAGTGGCCTTTGATGGGAGTTGGGAGGGGGGGCTGGATTTAGATTGATTCCATTAGTCAATATATACTAGTGGTCACTCAAAAAGGCACGTTATTCCTGCTAGTTTTGCAAGTGCAGTAGTGGAACAGTAGGAGATGCCCCGTTTTTAATCACTTTGTAATTGATTAGCTGATCACTTATTTCAAATTGATTAGAAAAGTGCCCCCAATTAATCAGGAAGCAGCTTTTTAAAAATATGTCTTATTTTTCAAGTAAATCTTCACACCTGTTAGGGCGAGAATCTTGCCCTGTTTTTAAAAAAACAAGAGCTGACGTTTGTGGGGTCCTAGAGTCTGCACCCATATTTCATCCTACTCTCGTGGAATCACAACATTTTTCTGCTCTGAATGCAACCACAACTCACAGGATGGGGCCAGCCATTGGTGTCCGCTGCAGATAATATTATTTATTAATTAACAAATTTGATTTGGACCCAGAGAATCTTACATTCTCTTTTCCTCCAATTTATCCTCATCACAACCTTGTGAGGTAGGTTAGGCTGAGAGTGTGTGACTGGCCCAAGGTCACCCAGTTAGCTTCCATAGCAGAGCAGGGATTTGTACCAGATTCTAGCTTAACACTCTAAACACTACACCATTCATGCGCTCTTTAACAAGTTGTGCTGGAAAATGTGAGTGGATGGCATGTTTCTGTATTTATTCCATGGTGCTTAGGCAGAATTTTTGCTTTGACAAATGGTTGTTTCCAAAGATTCGTGGTTGTTTTCGAAGGTTCGTGGAGTCCCTCTCTTTCCGTTGGTCTAATTCTCTCTTTTCTCTGACTTTTGCAGCTGGTCTTGGCCGAAAGCTCCCATTCGGATGCGGGTTCACAATGCACCGAGAGCCACACGGATCTTCCTCCTCCCCTCGAGAGAACAGGAGGCATCGGAGACTCCCGACCCCCTTCCTTTCAGTACGATAAGTTTCCGTACTCTTTCATTAGTTGCTTTTCTCTGCATATAGGGAATGTGCAAAAAGAGGCTGCGTTTTGTTGTTGAATGTTGCTGATACTTATTCATTCTAGACATTTTAGTGGCTGTTTTTCTGCCATTGTGTATAGGGTGGGTTTACCGTTCAAAAAATAATGCCTGCAGAATGGTGCACAGGGCCCAAAAGAGCTCCGAATGTTGAAGAAGCCAATAAGCAAATTCAGGCACTAACTCTTGGATAAGTTGGATGCTGCAGGAGGCAGTTCTGAGATGATCAGAGGTTAAGAAGCAGTCAGACCCAGGCAGATAGAAATGGGGGTCTTGCTGTCTCCCCACTCACTATGCAGCTGGGGGGATGGCTGCTGGTTAAATCAGTTTGAGAGAGAAGGTCCAAGGTCTGCTCTGTAAGAGTGTGAAGGCTTAAGAGTTGCCCACTGTCAGAGGAGTCCCACTCCCTGTGTATCTGAAGGAGTTGTTGTTTCATGAATCGATTCACACGAAAACACAACAGTCAGCCTCCTCTGACGGTCCTGGGAGGTGAACACACCATATACCCAAAGCAGTGTGAAAGCAGAATTACAGTGTCTCAGTGGAGGCCAAATGAAAGGAGCAAACCTAGATCAGTTTCTCTTGCAGAGATGCAACGGGCAGCCTCCTCTGTAGGATGAGAATTCTACTGAGCATTGCAAGGAATTGAGTGCTTCAGATTAGAAAGATGGAATAGGAGAGGCAGATGGGAAGGAGGGGCATATTCAGAACAGCGACTCATACAAAGGGTGATGCGGAAACCTCCTCTGAAAGTAAACAGTTCTACTTGAGAGTTATTTAATACTGTTATCCACCCCCAGCACAGGCTAAATAAAAAGAGGTCAAGAGAAGTAAATTGTACAGGTGCTGTGGGCAGCCTCCTTTGCAAATGCATACTTTGGGCTTCCAGGACTTTTAAATAATTTGATCCTGATTCATTCATCTCTTGCATAGTGCTAAGGGTTGTCTCATGCTGCACAGGTGGCGAGGTATGTGTGTGACTTCTTCACATGCTTGAAACTGTTTTCTGTTCCGTGGCTGTGGTGCTTTGCAGTGCTTTTGGGCTACGAGTGTTTCTTGGAATCGAAAACGATGGAATGGTTTATTGGAATCAAAAATGTTTCTTGGAAACGAAAACGATGCTTTGGCTTGTAAGGAGGGCAGCCCTCCCCCGCACCACCAAAAAAACACCCTGATCATCCAGGTGATATTTGCACCTGATACTTACTGTCTGCTGGGAAACCACTCCTGGGAAAGCTCTTGAGCGGGATACACATGGAATACAGACATGTATTACTGCGCTGTATTCGCTAGTGCATCGCGACAGCCAGGTGTTATTTGGAAGAGGTGCAATTTAGCAAAGGCCCTTTGCTCTAGGCAGACATACAGCATCAGTGGCAACAGGCAAAGTGGGTGGAACTGGGCTGTGTCCAGTGGGTCTGACTGCCAGAGAAGGACGACACGATTGGTCATGAAAGAGAGGAACATATGAGGCTGCCTGATACAGAATCAAATAATCAGCGCATTTAGTTTGACTGCACCTGTTCTGAGCAGCATCAGCTCTGGGGAGGTCTTTTCCTATCCCACCACCTGAGACCATATACTGGGAGATGCCAGGAGTTGAACATGGGGTCTTCCGAATGCAAAGCAGGTGCTCTGTTGTCGATCCGCAGTCCCTTGCCGTTCTAGAGATCCCAGTGCACATACGAAATGACCTTCTCCCGTGTTGGACGATTAATCCACCCAGTTTAGTATTTCCTGCTCTGATTAGCACCGGTTCTCCGGGGCCTCAGGTGGAGAAGGTGAGGGACCCACAGGTTTGTTGTGAGGCTAAAATGGAGAAGGACGGACTGCACGTGTCCCCCTGAGCTCTTTAGAGGAAGGAAGGGATAAAAAAATGTAATGAGAGAGCCTAGAGTGAGTGATGTATTGTCGAAGGCTTTCACGGCCGGAGAACGATGGAGAACGGAGAACGAACCCTAGAGTGAGTGCTTTTTGTCTGAAGGAGGGAGCTCTGACTCTTGAAAGCTCACACTCTGAAAATCTTACTAGTCTCTAAGGTGCCCCTGGACTCAAATCTTGCTGTTCTACTGCAGACCAACATGGCTACCCACCTAAAACTGTCCATGTGCAGAACGCCTTTCTTTTCTGATTGGTAGCTGCTTCTTTAAAATACACAGGGACCGGATATGTCCAGGTAGGCACGCCAGGCTCTCTTCTTTGTAAAAAATGTACCATCTTGCCCTGCCATGTGGCCCGAAGGATGAAATTCTGGCCCCAGTAGCCACTCTCAAGATGAGGAATCTCAGGGCCAAGCTACAAGTGACGAATGACACTTGAACAGCAAGTGTATTTCTCCCTGTTCACTTGCCCTCCACTCAATCCACTTGCTGTTCAGGTGTCATTCGTCACTTGTAGCTTGGCCCTAAGTGGCAGCATTCGACTGTTTAAGAGCTCAGCTGATTTCTTTCCGCCGCCACCAACCCCAGAGCTTCCTAGACCATCACTCGCTCTCCTGCTTTTTTCACAGCCACTTCCGTGTGTGTTTTCCACCCCAAAGGAGAAGGGGGGAGTCTTGCCCTGTTGGTTTGCGTCTCTCTGAGGTTCTGCCGCCCTCTTGTGGCTCTTTCACCCCCCTTGTGCGGTTTTTCTGTCACATGACCTGCCAATCTCACTCTCTCTTTGTCTTCCTGACACATCCCCAACCGAGAACGGTACCAGGCGGGCATCACATATGCGTTGTGTTCTCTGTGCGGAGTGTTCCCATCCAGGCAGAGAGGGTCCCTTCAGCACCTTTCAGGGTCAGGGTCTCCCAGTGAGGAGGGAGAGGAAAAGAAAGCTTTGGACCCTTGCAGAATTTGGCCTTTTCCAGTGGGGCGATCGGGATGAGGCAGCTGTGTCGTGATTCTCTTTTCTCTCTTCCTTTGCTGTCTCGCAGTGTGTTGATCTCTCCCCCAAATTTCTGTGGGGAAAGGTTTTGTTCTGTTGATCTGTGGGTTTTTAAAGCGTGCTTTATCCTGCCTTTCCTCCAAGGACCTCAGAACCTCCCATCGTTTATCCTCACAACCACCCAGTAGGGTAGGCGAAACAGAGGAAGCAACCAGCCCCAGACCTCCCAGTGAGTGGGTTAATCTCTAGCCCTGTTCACATGTTCCAGTAAATTCAGGCACATCTGTTTGTAAGAAAGAAACATTGCACATTCACTTTACAATGGAAACCAGGGGCCAGTACCTGGATAAATGTGATTTTTTTAAATTACAAGTTCAGCTGTACATACATTGAGAATTACTGAACGCATATTTTTTTAAAAAAGGACATACTGTGCATGGATTGTACGTGCATTCACAGTAACATGTGAATTGGGCTTACTTCTGGCCGAATGGGGCTAGGACACCCTAACAGAGTTTTCATCACCCTGGCAAACTACAATCCCCAAAAATTGTTGGAGGAAGTTATGTCCATTGAAGAGGAATAAACTAACATTAGAGAGCAGATACGGTGTGTGTGTCAGACTAAGGCTGTGAAGATGTGAGTTCAAGTCTAATGTTTTCAGCTTTCTCTTCTCAGCTTAACCTACCTAACAAGGTGCTTTTTAGGGTAAAAATATATAAGAGAGAAGAATCATGACAAGCGCCTTGTTAGTAGGGCGTGGAGAAAACGTTCAGACTGTTACTCTGTTGAGTGTCCAGTCCCAGCCTGAAACTGCTTGCAGTCGCTAGATGGCGCTGCTAAGACAGACTGAAGGAGGGCCGTTGTTGGCATAGCGCAACAACTGGTGCCCGTCGTTTGCAGGATTTGGGCATCTTGTTTGCATCTTGTGTTTTGGGCATAGTGCTGCCTCGTTGATGTGTCAGCCTAGCAAGTGTGTTTTTTTAGAGATAAAAGGAAGTGCAAGTCAAATATTGGTGCAAGCTTATATTTCAGTGTTCCTAAGAACCAGAGGGCCGCCTTGACGGAGCAGGCTTAGGGCTACAACCTGTTTCCCATTGTGTCCATCCCATCCTGCATTCTATTTCCCATTGTGACCAGCCCTCTCTCTCCCAGGAAGCCCACAAGAAGAGCATGAAAGTAACAGCCCTCTTCAGCTGTTGCCCTCCCTGCACCCAGAACCTGGCATTCAGAGGTATACTGCCTCTGGATATGGAGGTTCTGAAAAGGGAAAATTGGGGCTGTTTGTTTTCAAATGCTGACCGCAGGATAAGAGCTAGATGTTGTTTTTGAGATGTCGATAGCTTGTTCATCTTCCAAAGGGGAAAAAACCCCTTTCCTCCATCTTTAGGATGACTTAGAGCAGAACTAGACGTGACGAATTACATGAGTCTAAGCGAGTGCCAGGAATCGTGTCTGATCCTACCTGTCCGTGTCCATTTCCCAAGGTCCGTGTCCATTTCCCAAGATCAAGATGAGTAGCCGTGTTGGTCTGCCTGTAGTAGTAGAAAAGAGCAAGAGTCCAGTAGCACCTGTAAGATGAACAAAACTTATGGTAGGGTATACCCCAGTAGCAAGAGTGCTGCTGGACTCTTGCTCTTTTCTACTGTGAAAGACTTTGTAATTCATATGCAAATATAAATACAATTCAGGCAATTAAAGGGCTAAGATAACCATATGTATTTGGCACTTGAGTGGTTTCAAACTGGTTGTCTGTCATGTATGTTTGAGATGGCTTTTGCTGGGTACTTAAATTTAGCATCTGATGGACAGGTGCTCTCTGTGCCGATGTCCTGCCGTGATGGTACTACGTGTTTTGCTGAACGTTTTGACATGGCTTTTAATGTGCTTACAGTAGCCAGGTGGGACAGCCTTTAGGGTTCCTACCTAAACTGTATGAGCTCATTTGGAAATGCATCCACATCTTACACCTTCTCCTTTCCCTGCAGCCCAAATGCCGCCAGCAGCAGGGATGGCCTGGACAACGAAACGGGAACGGAGTCGGTTGTCAGTCACCGGCGAGAGCGACATCGGCGGAGGAACCGAGAAGGCCATGAGGATGGTAAGCGGCTTCCTCTCGTTTTGTGCTGGTGGATTGAACCAGTGTATTTGTGTTGTTGCTCCAAATAGCGGAACCTGGATTATATATAAAGGTTTGCCAGTGCAGGTGAGTAGTCTGGATTTCTGGCAGCATCCCTCATTGTATATTCAGTAATCTTGTTTTAGCTTGTAAATCTGGGGATGTTTATTTGAAGAATTCTGTATTCTACTGAATTCAGATTAACAGCAAATAATGGTGAAGAGCATCTACACAAAGGCTAAAGACTACAGATACTATGTTGCAGTGCAAATTCATGTAAACAATAACTTCTTTTGCCTACATGCCAATATTTCAAATCTTTCTTTAAATCAAAACCCATCTTTTACATAAAAGTCTTTTGCACAAACCTCCTTCCCTACTAAAACGTAAGCATACGTACAATTAAACAGAATGTAAACACATTCTTCCCCTGCTGATAACTGTCTCCACCTCTCTCCACAAATTGTTGTCATGGGTGTGGCTTACTCTGACACAGAAGTTCCACTTCAGATATTGTCTGTAGAAGCCACTAAAGCAGGTTAGTGCTGAATAAGAGGAAATGGTTTCCAATGCACGCATGGCCTATCAGGGAGCCCAGCAGCCACTATTTATAAGCTACGTGTTGACTACCTAGGAAGTAGGGGAATTAGTCCTCTTCAGCTCCTCTACATGTGGTCACTTTCCTCATCTGTTCTATTGCTTGGAGTGGTTAACCATCATAGAGTTCGAAGTGCAGAAACGGGTTCCTGGTTTCTTTATTAATTAAAATAGATTTATTTCTGGACTTTACTCGAGGAAGAATTTTACTGCCAACAACAACAATAACATTCAATTTGTATACTGTCCTTCAGGACAACTTAACACCCACTCAGAGCCATTTACAAAGTGTATTGTTATTATCCTCACAACAATCACCCTGTGAGGTGGGTGGGGCTGAGAGAGCTCTGAGAGAGCTGTGACTGACCCAAGGTCACCCAGCTGGTTTCAAGCAGAGGAGTGGGGAATCAAACCCAGCTCTCCAGATTAGAGTCCTGCTGCTCTTAACCACTACCCCAAACTGGCACAATTCCTCCTCCTCCTCCAAAAGATACCTGTAGTTTATATGCCCTTAAAAGCCCTGGCAAAGAAAATGGCCTTGCCGAGTTTCCTACATGTTTCCCAAGATGGTGCCCCCTCCATGTCACAAAGTGAGAACTGCAATGGAGAAGGCTCAGGCTGTGTTTGATACCAGGTGGGCTGTCTTCAGTGAGGGGACCAGCCAGTTGAAGGACTGTGAGTTCCAGTTGCTGGCAGCTTGAGAACTCTAGCTGGGAAATGGGCAAATATGGGAGGACTTGGTCTTTAGGTTTTGAAAGTCACAAGGAGCGCCATGAATTGAACTTCGAAGCAAATTGGCAGCTCATGATGTCTTAAGATTGGTTTGAACCTCAGGGGTCTTTAGATACGTTCTGCAGCCTTTTATGTGGGGATAATCCCTAATAATGACTAGTAATTGGAGCTTGAGACCCGCCTCTCTGAGTTTTATGTTAGCCACAAGCTTCCTATTATTTTTAAGCCACTGTTCACTCAGTTCCTTCACAGCCATCTGTAATATTGGAGTAACCGCACAGGCCTACCTTACAGGGGTGTCATAAGAATTGTGGCGATGGTGTGTGCAGAGTGTTTTGAATATGCGAGGTGGTAGTGGAGAGTGCTGCCAAGTCATAGCTGACTTACGGCGACCCCTGGTGGGGTTTTCATGGCAGGAGACTTACAGGGGTGGTTTGCCGTTGCCTGCCTCTGCAACTCTGGTCTTCGTTGGAGGTTTCCTATTGAATTGCTAACCAAGGCCGACCCTGCTTAGCTTCCAAGATCTGATGAGATTGGGTTTACCTGGGCTATCCAGGTCGGGGACTTGAATATGCGTAATACGCTCTTTTGATCCTGCTTCTTGTTAATGTTATAATTTATTTAGTTGCTAAGTGTCATGGGGGTTGGGGTGCGTGGGATTAAAACCCCAGAATAGGGGGGGGGAGCAATTTCTGTGAATTATTGGAAAAAACCAAAATGGTGCCCCGAGTTCTATGGGCTCAATCAGGAAACGGGGGGGGGGGGTGTTCCTCCCCTCCCATCAAGGGGGTAAGGGGATCGGGCAAACCTACATACAGCAAACCCCATCCAAAACAGTGCACAGAGTTCCACAGCCTCAGAGCCAAGCTACAAGGGACAAATTACACGAGGAGGAGCACGTGAAGGGAATCGCAATGTTAGCTGGGAAGCTGAGTTTTAAAAGAGATCGGAAGGCTTTGTCAATTTCCCCTCTCTTCAGAGCCAGCAAAGATGGCTGCTCAGAGGGTTTGTTAATTTCTTCTTTGCCTCTTAGAAGTGGAGGTGAAACTGACCGAGCCTTTGGGAGGCAAAGAGGAAATTAACAAATGCTAACAACGTGACTTCCTTCATGTGCTCCTCCTCGTGTAATTCGTCTCTTGTAGCTTAGGTCTCAGTCAGGAGATAGGGAGGGGAGGGATGGAGGAAAGAAGTTGCTTGCCCTGTGAGGCGAGAGCAGGGCGTGGAGTGGTAATCAGTAAAGGGGGGTAAGAACAGGTGCAAGGAGACAATATTGGGATGGGGGACTGTAATTTTCGCAGTTCCTCCCACTGGTATCTTTGAATGCAACAGTCTGTCCTTGGGAAACAAAGCATTTGGGGAAACACAAAGGTTTGGTTGGATTGCATCAACAGGATGCCCAGCCATAGTCTGTTGTTTTCTTAAACTCTCTTGCTTGCGCTCAGGGTCAGCTGTGTTTGTGGTAGTGTTTTCGCTTCCTTTGCAGAGTGAGGCCAAGGAACAGCCAAGGAGCCAACCGTGGTTTATTTTGTAACGCCACCATCTTGAAAAGAATGATGTCCTCCAAGTGATTTTCAAAACAGAGTAGCTGAGGGCCAAGGCTTGGAGAACAGAGGTATAATTACCCATAGGGAGGAGGGAAGGGGATGGAAGCAACAGACCTTTTGTGGGAATTGGGGCGTGTGGTGTTTTCGGTGCGTGGTGTTTTCGATGCATTACGAAACCTGCCCTTCTCCCCCTCTCCGTTCGTCTAATTAGCCGATATGCTCGTCTGTGCATCTGGCTGTTTTTAAAATCACTAACTGAATAAGAAGGGGGCCCTAGAGAGGATCTCCCGTCTCCTCTTGAGACAACAAGTGCATCTGATGATTGGAAAAGTTGACCGGGTCCTGTTAAAAGGGAAAGCGGACCTCAGCACTTAAGTAGGCGTCTGGGAGGTCTGCCCGTGCAAGTTCTTGGGACCCCTTGCTGGTTGGGACAAAGATTTCTATCAACGCCTCCTCCTGCTTCCTGGAGACCAGCGAGAAAAAAGGGGAGGCCCTGGAGAGTCTAATTAGGCAGATAATTAAGAGAGGAGGTTTTGTTTGTGTTCAGAATGTTTTAGAGACTTGGCCAGAGTCTGCCCCCCCTCCCCCAGCAGTTGTTAATAAGGGGCCATTCAGTTGCCGGGATGGCGTGTGAGTGGGGGAGTGGAAAAATGGGTTAGGATTTGACACCTCTCATCGGGCCTGGCAGATGGCTGGCTGGAGAAAGGAAGGTAGATCCTGGGTAGCGGATACTGGGTGCAGATTTGCATTTTTGAATGGGTGGATCAGTGCGCCTTCTATTCGGGGTAGGTGTGGAATATCCGAGGCCTCTGCCCGCAGTCACAAGAGCAGAACTGCTCAGTTGGATCAGTACAGGTCCTTGGATTTCTTGCAAGCAGGGCTTTTTTTCAGGGGGAACGCGGGGGATCGGAGTTCCGGAACCTCTTGAAAATGGTCACATGGCTGGTGGCCCCGCCCCCTGATCTCCAGACAGAGGGGAGTTGAGATTGCCCTCCGCGCCACTCAGCGGCACGGAGGGCAATCTCAACACCCCTCTGTCTGGAGATCAGGGGGCGGGGCCACCAGCCATGTGACCATTTTCTCTGAGGGCAACCCACTGAGTTCCACCACCTCTTTTCCCAGAAAAAAAGCCCTGCTTGCAAGACTCTTGTTTTGCGAACCTGTTTCCTAGCACTTTGTACCCAAGAGAAAGGGCTGCTCTGTTTCAGCCTCGTGAATCCTAAAAGCCCATTTGGTCCTCCATCCCTCCTTCAAAGGCCAGTCGCGTTTCTATGCCCCTGCAGGATGAGGCCTTTTCAGCTCCTGTTGAAAGTCAAGGAGGGATGTGCTTTGACCTCCAGAGAGAGGCTTCGTCCTAATTCTCCTGAAAGATGGAAAGGCTCTTGCCTGGAAGTCTCTGCTGCCTTTCCGATCTTCGGAGAAGAAGAGCCAAGGGCCAGAGGTCAAGCAACCTGAGTCATTAGTAGGAACCACCTCTGAAGTCCCTTAAGGACTAAAGAATCACCGTTGCTTTAGAGAACTGCTGGGACTGGAAATGTATTGAGATGTTAGATGTTTTCACAAAAAGAACGGAGGAAAGTAAAGGGGCAAGAGATGGCTCCTGCACATGCAATAATTCTTGTGGTCTGCAACCCCCAAATATGGATTTATTTTATTAGTTTTATTGATACGGTACACTCCATATAAAAAAACATTTCCCCCAAGGATATTTCCGACAATAAACTATAGGAACACTAAAGAGAAATAATCAGTCATCTAAAAATTAAATTAGACCCAGCAGTTAAATGATAAAACAGCAGGATAAAAATAGACCTAATTATCAGTATTGCTTGTTTTTATAAGAAGCAGTTAAAAAGCTTAAGTAAACCCAGCAGGCAAAGCATTCCCTCCCCCCACCCCCCAGCACAATCTCACCGCCACAAAACAGAATATTTGGCATCTTGAAAATGGCTGGCGGAGCTGCGTTCAGCTTATAAGAGCTGTCTAGTTCTGCCGTCTTGCTCTTAAATGCAATCATTAATTGGCCAGGTTTTCTGGACTGATCTGTGAGTTCCGTGCCATTCTGAGAAATGGCTGTGCTAACTCTTTCCTTCCTTATGATCCAAACTTTGCTCAAAGAAAAGTAGAATTTTGCATCTGGTCTGCATTCTGAGAGCGAGAGGGCTTTTAGCACAATTCATTCTGCACTTTTTGCCAATTTGCATAATTTATTCTGGGTTTGCACATCGGGAGCACTTCAAGTCCCGCCTCCAACATCGGAAGGTCATTCGGTAGGGCTGTCTGATGAGATTTCAAACGTATCTTTGCAACCATAAGGGATAGAACTGAAGCCGGTCTCTTTTAAATGAATAAGAAGCAGCCAAAGTGGCAAGAAACTGAATTCTTTAGTGGCCGCCACGTTGTGGTGTACATCCTGCTCTGACTTAACTCAGAGACATATCTATAAAGTACAGCCTGCCTGTTCCAACCGAAGGACGCCGTGTTCAGGGATATGCCACTGAGCAGGAGTATTCAACTGTTTTGAAACTAAGAGCACCTTTGGAATTCTGACTCAGGGTAGAGGGCTAGGGTTACCACCTCTGGGTTGGGAAATTCCTGGAGATTTGGGGGTGGAGCCTGGAGAGGAGGGAGTTTGGTGAAGGACCTCAGTGACCTATAAGTCCATAGAGTCCACCCTTCAAAGCAGCCATTTCTCCAGGGAAGCTGATCTCTATGGCCTGGAGATCTCCAGTCCCCATCTGGAGGTTGGCAACCCTGTGGAGGGCACAACTATAAAATGGCTGCTGGAGGAGATGGCCCCAATCACAAAATGTCAAGAAGAGAGGTCATGCATAAATCTCACAATAACTCTTCGGCATTTCAGGCAGAAGCTCTGTGTAATAGGATACTTTTTAAGATGAACACATTTAAAAATATTTTCTTGCATATGCAAAGCTTGCCTTCAGTCACACTATAAAGATACTCGTGATGTGGTGGCAGCTGCTGTCGAAACAACGTTTTAAAAATCTGCACAGGCAGTCAGATCTCTAATGACCAATCGGAAGCCCTACTGGGCAGAAATCCCACGAGCCCCGCCCACTTTTAAAAACACTTGGCCAGCACCAGGAAAGGTGTTGGTGCGCCCACGGGTGCCATATAGGAGATCCGTGCTATAGAGTCAAGCTGTGGGTATATCTGATCTACACAGCTGATGTCTGCATGCACAGCAGCCATTCGATAGTTGCAGCAGTGAAAATGAGTTTCCCGTTGTGCCACGCTAACAAATGCCATTTTCTGAAGTGTGCGTCCACCGTGCAAGCAGTGTGCACACATGTACCCACGCACTCACGCACACACTGCAGTCATGATTGTAGGAAATTGGATTGCCAGCTTCCAGATGAGGCCTGGAGATCTCCAGGAATTACAACTGCTTCCCCAAGGAACAGAGATCAGTTCCACCAGAGAACATGGCTGGGTTGGAGGGTGGACTCTATGGCATCAGAGCTTGCTGAGGTACCTCTGCTCTAGGGTTCCCAGGTGCCCGCTGGTGGTGGGCAGACTCCCAGGGGTTTGCCACCTTGCCCTCCAACTTCCCACGGCTGACATGACGGCGTTCCTGTGCTTTGTTTGGGGCTGATTTGGCCCCCGAATGAGCTGAATCAGCCCCTCAGGGAGCGTGGGAATGTCCCCGTGGCTGGCGCGACAACATCAGTTCTGGTGGTGACATCACTGCGCAGGTGCCGGAGCGCATGCGAAGAGGAACTTGCTGCCGGCACGAGGTAAGTGCCAGGTTCCCACTGGTGGGAGGGTATAGGGACCTACCAACCCTGCTCTCCTCCCCAAACCCCTCCTTCTCTAGGCTTCACCCCCAAAACCTCCAGGTATTTTCTAACTTGGAATTATCATCCCTAGCAGAAAGGGAGTTTTCGTGCCCCCTTTCACTTTGAAAGGTCACTGTGTCTGGGCCTGCCCGTCTGTCCTCCAGATACTTATACGCTGTTGCTATGGTTTCTCCCTAGCCAATCTCAGTGGGCTTAGTTCTTTTCATCTCCTCATAATCTGTCCTGCTAGACCCCCTTATGCTGCTGTCCTCTTAAGCCCTCGGCATGGGTGGTCATGTTTTCCTGTCGTTCCTAGATACCAGACGTGGGATTCTGCAGGCAACCTCCGAAGGGCTGTCTGCACATTCCATGGCCGCAAATCCCAGCTTGCAATGGAGGGTAACTTGACAGCTGTCAGAGTGTTTGTGGGATCAGGGGCCTTTCCCAGACGTGGTCTCTCATTCACATGTTCTGTTTCCTTTTTTTTAAAGTGTGCGTTTGCAATCCCCCCCCCCAAGGCTTTGACCTAAAAAGAGAGCTAGTTATGTTAGAAAAAGCCAAGAGTATTGCAGCATCTTAAAGGTCAAGACATTTATTGTGGCTAACATTTCTATTGACCAGTGCCTAGTTGTTCAGACACGTGCAGTCTTTCCCCATTTAGCAGGCTGTGTGTGTTGCATATGTGCACATAGGAGAAAAATAATTACTTTTAAGGGGCTACCCGGGGACTATCACTTGACTATTTCCCTCCAGTCTTTACAGTTAACTTTTCTCTAGGTTTATATGACTGTGCGGAATATCTATCAGATATGAGCACTGAGTATATGTGTGGTGTATCTGATGGTTAAGGTTACGTCATGCATTGAATGAAGTAGGCTGTAATCTTTGACCACAGCCAATCATTTATGTACTGCAAAACTTTTTTTTAAAAACCCTGTAATCTTACTTAGCTTTGGGCTTTCTGTTGCCTGATTAAGTTGGTTGGCTACAGAATGCTTTCTTTCTTTATTTAGAAAATGTATAGACCACCTCTCCAGAAACCTGCTCAGGGAGATTTACAACTCAGATAACAAAACAAAGCCATTAAATAAGTTTCAGGTGGATAGCCGTATTGGCCTGCAGCAGAAAAGCAAGATTCGGGACCAGACCAACCTTAAAGACCAACTAGAATTCCAGAATATGAGCTTTCAAGTGGCAACGCTCCCGCCTTCTTCTTCTGAAATTGTTGGTCTTTAAGGCGCTGCTGGACCCAAATCTTGCTCCACCACTAAACAACATGCTGATGCCATTAAAATGCACTTGTAGCGTTTGGTGTTTGGCAGGCTCTGTCCAAATCGAAATGACAGCTGACTTTTCCCTGCCTGCCCCCCAGTGGTATGTAAGCTGCTAACCCACACGGACCGAAAAGGGGGTGGGATGGCCCCATTCTCTAGACCCTTTTAATGTCTACTGCGTGGTCCGGCTGAATGTTTGGAGCACAATCTACCTGCCTTGGCTTGTGGCATCTCCACACTGAAGGGAGCTATTCATTCCGGCAGCTGAAGGACCGTGTGTTCCAGACAGCAGGCCAGGAAATCGAAGGGAACGTGGCCACCGGGAGTCCATTTGCATAGCTACCCTTTTATTGGCTAAACTCCAAGGAGGCAGGCTAGAGGCAAATCCATTGATGGGATGTTGAGGGTACCTTTTAGGCACAGCGTGATTGTGCCAGAAGTCTTGTTTAAAGGGGTCTTAGAGGAAGCCAAGAAGATCAGATGCCTTGCAGCTGAGAGAGAGCAGGTATGTTTTTGGCAGGTTGGAGAGGAGGGTATTTCTGTGTGGACAGGTCAGTGTAAATATGTGATGGATCTAGATCCAGAGGGGTTAGCTGTGTTCGACTGTAGATGCAAAAAGAGTCCAGTAGCCCCTTTAAAACTAACCAACTTTATTGTAGCATAAGCTTTCAAGAACCACAGCTCTCTTCGTCAGATGCAATATTGATGCATCTGACGAAGAGAGCTGTGGTTCTCGAAAGCTTATGTTACAATAAAGTTGGTTAGTTTTAAAGGGGCTACTGGACTCTTTACTATTGTGTGATGGATGAATCAGTGAGAAGTTGTTTGGATTTATGTCTGGAAAGGGGCTACTTGAGAGGGATGAGAAACCCCAGATATTCTGAGAAGGTATGGAAGTAAACAGGCAAGCTTGATCTACAGCTCTCTAAAGCTGAATAACTCTGATTTAACTCAGTCTAATTCCATAGAAGTTTAAAGGACATTTTGCTAGAGTTGTCGCCAACCTGGAATTGTAGAATAAGCAGTCCTGTCACTCACTTTATAGGGTTTTTTTTTCTTTTCAAATCTGTTCATCTCCCAAGGTGCCCCTCTCTTTTGCTGGTTAATTGGGTGTGTGGCTTTGCTCAGTTTGGTGCCCCACAGACAAAAAGGACCTCTAAGAAAAGCCTGTAGTGTAATTTAAGTGGTGTGCAGGTGTGCTTTCCAGCTGTAGAGGTAGCACCATACAAAGGCAGAATTCTGCGGGAAAATGTGCCTGCTGTGAACCTAGGAACTATTAGTGTGTCCCTGTGGATCCAAGAAGGTCACTTACTTCTCTGCCCAATTGTCCCCACAAGAGGCTCAGTTTGCCCATCTGTTAAATGGGAATAACACCTTCAATAACTTGCTTTAGCCACCAGCTGTTCAAAAGGGGAGGTACAAATAGCTATGGAATAGCTTCCCATATAAAGGGAAGCCTTCCCCTGTTTCCCTCTGAATTTCAAACTGTATATAACCCTTCCTTAGAAGCAACTCTGTCTCTGGCCAGCTGACTGGCTCTACCCACTGAGGAACTGCTGTAAGCATATAAATGGGCTTTTATGATACGTGTTTATGTCAAAGGCACAAATGCTTAGAAAGAAGCGACTGTTTCTACCTGTGTTGTTCGCCCATGAAGTCGCCCCGTTCAGAATTGGACTCTTGTTCCACTTCGCCTGGTGCCACCTAATGAGATGGGTAGCGATGGTTCTTCAGCTCTTTCCTGGCCCCATCGCCTGCACTGTTAAACTGGAGATGCTAGAGATTCTGGCAAAGGCCGTCCACCTGCACATTGAGGCTGGACCGCTGCGCCACGGTTGCTCCCCGAAGCACATGGAGCCACCTCGTACTGAGTCGGACTGCTGGTCTGTCCCGCTTGGCATAAGCTACTCTGACTGATAGCTGCTCTCTGGGATCTGAGGTGACGAAGGGTATTTCCCAACAGGAGATTCTTTTAACTAAAGATGCCCGGAATAGAACCCAGAACTGCCTCTATTCAAAGCAAGTGCTTAACTGCTGAGCCCTCCTCAGGCTAGGCTTACTGTGCGTCATTAATAGTTAGATAACAAATTGAAATGCACTGCTCTTTTAAAAAAGCAACCTTGAATAAATCTAGATGCAGGACTTTATACCTTACTGAGGATTTTGCTTCCCCTGCTGTTAAAATCTTTCCCTAGAAACCTGAGCTTTGGATTTGCAGGCTGGGATTCACCCTTGGGTTAAATGTGAACAGCAGATCCATAATGGATGGGGCAGGGGGGCAGGACAGAAATCCCAAAATGTTAAGAAGGCAAAGGCACAGTTGAGGGAGCTCTAAATCCTCTTTTCTCACATTTACCTCCAATAAATATTTTCTCTCTTTAAGGGTTTTTTTTTCTTACTGTGCCATAGAAAAGGCCCACTTTTGCAAGATAGGAAAATTGAACAGTGAGTCGATACTTTAATTACACGTTTGCAACCCTGAATACTGAAAATAACCCACATTTCAGTAAAGTCTCCTTTAGCCTCCTGGCTAATCTGCCCCGCCTGGTCGAATGCAGTTGTGCAAATTCAAAAGACTTACGGATAGAAAGGGTTTATCCTGTACGTTTCCGGGATCCCGTCTTGTTTTTTAAAAAAAGACCTCTAAAAGGATTTGAGCCTGCCAAAGATAATCCATGAAAGAAAAGTGACTTTTACAACTCCTTATGCAGCTATAGGTGCAAAATTTATTGGGGTGGGGTGGGGTTTGGCAGTGTTAGTTAATTTTAAAGATGATACAAATTATTTCTGTTCTGTTTTCCCAGACTTTTGCAAGACCTGGTGCATGGCGGTAGATTTTTCCCTCAGGCAAAGACCTTCTTGGGGAATCTGTCATGGACAATATGACATACCGATCTGTGTACATGTCTTTCATTTTCTGTAATTGCTGAGGTATCAGGAATGGCGTTTGCTTAATACCCCAGCTGGAAAGCTGAAGTTATACGTTATTATTGATTTGTTTTCCTCCCATCAAATCCTTCCAAAATAGCCTTGTAAGGTGCTTGGGTCCTTTTTACAACTCACAAGAGTGAAACGAGACACGGACTCCTTGGGAACTTCTTGCTGCAGTGCCGTCGGCTCGGCCCTGGGCAGGGCAGGCCACAAAATGGTCACTGCAGGGTTTTTGGAATGTTTCGGCCGAGGCCAGGCCCAGCAAGTTGGGCAACGTGGGCAGCCACGTTCCTCTCAGAGACCCAACAACGACAAACGCGGTGCCACGTGGGGTCGTCGTTTTTTACGGCCACTGGAACCAATCAGATGCTTCCCAGAAGCTCCGCCTCCTGTACATCACTGTAGGTATCAACTTTAAGGACAGCCCAGTCACTTTCTCAGGGGGGTGCTGGTTGTGTGTGTATGGTCTGTTTTAGAAAAGGAGTTTGTAATAATAATAATAATAAATAACTTTGCTTATATACCTCTCTTCTAGATAGTGCCCCACTCAGAGCAGTGAACAAATTCAGTGTTGTTATTATCTCCTCAGTACAGCTCTCATAGTGTGTTATTATCCCCACAGTATAGCCAGGGAGCTTGGGCTGAGAGGAGGGGCTGACCCAAGGCCACCTGCTGAGCTCAGGGCAGTTGTGGGATTCAAACCAGCAGAGTGCTGATTCGCAGTCCAACCACTTAACCACTATGTTATAGCAGCTCTCATAGTGTGTTATTATCCCCACAGTATAGCCAGGGAGCTTGGGCTGAGAGGAGGGGCTGACCCAAGGCCACCTGCTGAGCTCAGGGCAGTCATGGGATTTGAACCAGCAGAGTGCTGATTCGCAGTCCAACCACTTAACCACTATGTTACTGCTGCTCTTCTACTGATTTAGGGTTGATATTAGGCCTGCCATCTTGCATTGGGATTGCAAAAAAGAAACAAAAATGTACTTGGCATTTTCAGTTAATGAGAAAATTGGAGGAGATCTGGGAAACTGAATGTTCAAAGCATTTCACAGACGATAGATCAGTCGTTATTACAACATCCCTGTAAGGTAGGCCTTTAATTGGGGAAAGGATAGGGTGGTTGGGAGTTTCATTGCTTGGCTATCTGTTGGTGATAGGGTTGCCAACTCTGGGTTGGGAAATTCTGGGAGATTTGGGGGGTAGAGACGGGGGAGTGGGGAATTGGGGAGGAAAGAGACCACAGAGGGATATAATGCCGTAAGAGTCCGCCCTCCAAAGTAGCCATTTTCTCCAATGGAACTGATCTCTTTAGTCTGGAGAGTGGTTGTAATTCTAGGAGATATCCAGGCCCCGTCTGGAAGTTAGCAACTGGTATGGGGAGGTGGACTGTGTTCTCCATGCAGAGCTGAGAATGAAAGAACATGCCTAGGGGGACTCCCTGCCCGAGGCACGGATTGAATACGTTCCTGGTTCACATCTCAGTTCCCTCCTCCCTGCAAATGGCCGGTTCACACATGTACTCCTGATTGCTGCCTCATACTGAGTCTGTCAAGGTCAATCTCGTCTTCTCTGGCTGGTGGCCGCTTTTCGGGGCTTCCAGGGGAGGTCAGCGTCACCGCTTCCTGGATCCTTTTAAGTGGAGATGTAGGGGGGGACTTTAAGGGACCGCTGGGGAAGGGAGCTGTCAGAAATGGATTTCCTGGGGCCGTGGGTAAAATGCCTTCTAGTGCTATCCTCCCTCCCACGTTTATTGCCATCATTATCTGTGTGTGTGTTTTTGCACCAGTGCACATCATCTGGGAGGCGGGCGTTGAGCATGACTGGAAAAATAACCCCTTTGGCTCCAGCAAAAGAAAAGGGGCGTGGAAGACGTCGTGCCTTTCCCACCATGAAATGGGGAGACATTCCTCACCTCCAAGGGTGCTGTAGCGTCTCGGGGAAACTGGGGAGTAGTCTCCCGTTCCAAGGGGCAGTGCATGCACTAAGCATCTCTGGTTAATGGTTATTCTGCTTTGGGGCCGGGGGTCTCAGCTGATGGCTCATCCCGTCAACCTTTGGTGAATTCGTTGCATTAATGCGGCTGCAGTTTCTTGTAGCCTGTACAGCCACAGAGCCTAGGAGCATGTGGCTGTTTGTATCGAAGATTTTTCTCGGATTTTCAGAAAGTCCAACTGCAAGTTCTGCACAACCAGGGCTTTTTTTCAGCAGGAACGTGGTGGAACGGAGTTCCGTAAAATCTTGAAAATGGTCACATGGCCGGTGGCCCCGCCCCCTGATCTCCAGACAGAAGGGAGTTGAGATTGCCCTCCGCGCTGCTTGGCGGCGTGGAGGGCAATCTCAACTCCCCTCTGTCTGGAGATCAGGGGGTGGGGCCACCAGCCATGTGACCATTTTCTCCGAAGGCAACCCACTGAGTTCCACCACCTCTTTTCCCAGAAAAAAAAGCCCTGAGCACAACCCAATATGCACTCTGTTGCCCTGTACAGACTCGATAACCGATTTGGGGCTATCTTCAAGCTGATACATTGGATACATCCCTCTGTATTTGAGAGGGGGCTCACAAAGGGTTAAAATTCAAAGCCCTGCCCCCCCTGTGAATTCCAACACATCCCTCCTCCCGCCTCTCCTCCTTTGAGAACTGAAACCACATAAACAACTGATGTGGGTCATTAATTCTCTGTAATAGATGGAGCCGGGTTGCTTTTTTTCATCTGAGATCAATTATTGACCTGGGAATGAATGTGGAATCTGGGCTCCTCTCTGAGTCAGACACCTGGGACTAGCCATCCAGTTGAAGAATCCCCCCCCCCCCAAGTTCACAGTCCTGGGCTATCGGTATCTTAGAAAGGGCCTGAGGAAATAGAAGATATGCAGAGATGCCCAAACATGTTGACTTCTTAAAGACGCCACTAATCGCCAAGAAGAATTTGCTCCTGCCAGGTCGATAATCCTCATTAGATTTGATAAACCTCATTAGATTTGCAGCCGCACGTGGTTTAAGACTGCTGGGGCAGGAGGAGAAAGCCGTGTGGTGTTGGGCCCGTCAGAAATCTCATCAATGATGGAGTCGATCCTCGTTCAGAGCCTGTAAAGATATTGCTGATACCAGGAGACTAGCTGTTCTCATTCTCTTTTTGTGGTGCAGATCCAATGCCTACGGTCAGCAACTGTTTTTTCCCCCAAGGGCTTCTTTGGAAAAGAGTGGTGGCCCAATCCCTGCGTATCCCCAATGTGGTAACTCCTATCCCGCCTTCCAAATATCTGTGTTACTTCAGAGCTGGCCTTAGGGTTGCCAGGTCCCCTTACCCTCCTGGCGAGAGGGGGGAAGACCCGGCACTCACTTTTGCACCACCCTGAGAGTGCTCCAGGAAGTGACGTCATCACACAGGTGCAGGGGCACGCGTGCTTGTGCTTCACAGTGCAATTCGGGTCCCAAATGGGCCTGAATCAGCCCATTTGGGGCCTGAATTGGCCTGCTGTGAAGTGCAGGAGCGCTCTCGGAGTGATGCGATGATGTCACTTCCAGGAAATGATGTTGCGCTGCCCCAGAAGTGCGACCAGCAGGCTCATTCGGGCACCTTTCCCTCCCACAAGCCATGTGAGTGGTGGTGGAGGGTGGAGGGGACCTGGGGTCCAGCAATTGATGGAGAAAATCATGAGCCGGGTTCAAGGGGGGCGGAGTTTTGGCCTGAGGCTTCCAGTTGCTGCCCTGTAGCCTTAATGAATTGAGTCGCCATATCTTCAGCTTCGTTGAGGGGGCTAATGGGAGCGTTCAAGATGCATTCTAGACCTCCTGCTTCCTTTCCCTCCCTGGCACAGCAAGTGATGGTTGTCAATAATATGCTACACTAAATTTGCTAGCTCTGCGTTTGACCGATTATTCATTGGGAATGCTGATAATGCAGTATCCTGCCTGCTTTTGGTTGGCATGACCACAATGCCCTCTCGGGTTACGGCAAATATTAGCCCATAAAAAATTCAGGATGAAATGGAGTTCAGTGTGGGGTGGCAGGGCTTCATACCTCATCTGCTTTCCCCCCTGTTTGTAGTAGTTATTTCTGTTCTTGGCTGCTATCTCTACAGTATCCCTTTCTGGCTATGCTCTTCCTTGAATAGTCCCAAACAATCAGGGATCTCATAAAATTCATAATGATGTCGAAGTACCACATAGCCAATCAAGTCTGGCTATGAGGTGACATTATGAAGCCAATTCCGAATAAGGGCAGGATCATTTTCTTCACTCTGGATAAATGTCAAGGTGGACCCAATCCTTCAAACATGTTTTGCCCCTCACCCACCCCCCTTCTTGAAATATTATTTTGAGGAGTGTTAATCTTTGCCTACAGCCTCATTTCAGCACAACCCCAGCTAACGTTATCTTCTTCCCCTCAGTTTCCCGTATCAATGGGCACCCGAAGCTTGACAGACATCGTGAGCACCCGCCGGGGTACGACAGTTCATCTACGATGATGAGCAGCGAATTGGAGTCCAGCAGCTTCATAGACTCGGACGATGACGAAAACACAAGCAGGTACAGACAATCGCATTAGATGATTTTCATGTTGCTCAGGGCAGCTTATATGGTGTTCCCCTTCCTCTGTTTTTGCCCCATGAAGTAGGTTTGGTCTAAGGTTGCCCAGTCGGTTTTTGAGATTTTAAACCAGGTCACACATTCCACTTGCATTTAGTAATTTCCATGTTTATACAGTGGAGACCCGGTATGGTTCTCTATCTCTATCTCATTTCCATGCAAAGTAGGTTAGGCTGACAGAGAGTAAGTGGCACAAAGTCGTCCAGAGAGTTTCCTAGGCAAAGTGGAGATTTGAACCTGGATTTCCCAGATCCTAGTCTGATAAGCTAACCACTACATCATGCTGCCTTATTTGCAAGTTCTGAGCAGCATCCCCAAGAAAAAAAAAGGCCACCGCTACTGGAAACTGTTCTAGGAGTTAATTTACAGATATCTCGCATTCGTGGAAGATTCTCATTTGAAATGCGGTGCTGGAGGAGAGTTTTGCAGATACCATGGATGGCCAAAAAGACAAATAAGTGGGTTCTAGATCAAGTCAAGCCTGAATTCTCCCTAGAAGCTAAAATGACAAAACTGAGGCTATCGTACTTTGGTCACATCACGAGAAGACAAGATTCTCTGGAAAAGTCAATAATGCTAGGAAAAGTGGAAGGCGGTAGGAAAAGAGGAAGACCTCAAATGAGACAGCTGGACTCAATAAAAGAAGCCACGTCCTCCAGTTTGCAGGATCTGAGCAAGTCTGTTAATGATAGGATGTCTTGGAGGTCTTTCATTCATAGGGTCGCCACGGGTTGGAGGTGACTTGACGGTGCGCGTGCGCGCGTGCGCGCGCACACACACACACACACACACACGGAAGAGTCGCCCATTGGCCCAGGTTGTCCCCCTTTGCCAAGTATGTAAGAACACCCCTGCAAGACGAGACCTGTCTTGTCTAGAATTCTGTTTTGGACAGTGACCACCTTGACACCAAATGTGCTTAGGCAAGAGTGCATAGTCAGTATCACTTAACAAGGGAAGCCTAACTAATCTGAGATAACTGATCTTGAGACTGAAATGTTGCCTAAGTACAGGTCACCCCACGATCTTTCGAGAGTGCAGATAAATGTAATATTTTAGAGGGGCAAGAGAGAGAAAAATGTCATCAGCGCTCACTCCTGAAACATATCCTTTGTAAAATTAAAGTACATTTTTTAAAATTTAAGAAGACTGCTCTTAGCCGATTGGCCCACCTCTGTGTCAGAGGCGGAGCCTTTGTTGGGGAAGCTATTCAAATCCTCCCATTGATGCTTTTTGTAAGGGGAGCTGGATGGTGGTGGAAAAGCAGTCTTCATACGCTCAGAGGCACTCCAGCATCATGCCGCAGAATATCAGAATACGGAATATGAGGAGCACAGGTCTCTGCAGCATCATAATGGCCTGACCTATAAAATCGTGTTTTCTCAAATAGTTGGTACCGGGGGCTGAAGAGACAGCAAAGTCTGTATTGCATTGTGATGCAGCCACAGTCTTGCAGGTGCCATTTTGGGTCTGTCTCTGACATACGAGGTTCTTCCCTGGCTTTGAGTGCTCCGGCTGGGCCTCCTTGCCCCAGTCCTTGGGGTAGAGTGTAGTTTTGAAACAAAAAACCCCAATCAGTGCTTCACCTCGGAGACATCCAAGACGTCATCTGGGACCATTCGGTGGCCAAGCCTGCTAGCCTGTAGACTTTCCCCAACCCTTTGCTGCATTCGCAGTGCTTTAAGACACTTTCCTCTCTGCATTTGAAATCTACCCAGTCTCTTTTAGGCCTCCCAAGGGAATGCGATATCTTTCTTTCCTCGTCCTTTTCCATTTTGCTAAATAAATGGAATATTTCCATAGCAGCAAGATATGCAGTGGAACAGGATTAAGAGCAGGCAGGGTAACCACTGGAGCATTCTAGACTTAAATCCCAGCCTATGTTTTAATAACGCAGGGCCCCTCTATGCCTGATCTCCCCCCTCCTTTAGAAAAATACAAGCCCCCAGAGGCTGCTGATGGGGCCCTTTAGCTTTCTGGGCTGGGGCAGCCCATCTTGGCATGCACGAGGAACTGGCTAGCCAGGGAAAGGAGCTGAGTGGAAAGTGCCAAGGTATGTTGTTTAATATCACAAAGATGATGTTCATAAGCGGATGAGACATTCCATCGGCAAGGGAAAAGGGGGAGGGGGGGAATGGAAGGGGCTGGATTTCTTTACCAACAGAGAGCACTTGTCCGAGAGGGAAATAACAAAGCTTTTGTCTGGTGCCACAAGTGAAAGCGTCGGAGAGCTCGTTTTTAAAGGTCTGGCATTGTGTCCACCTGGTTAGGAAAGAAAGGAACCTGCTGGAAACAGCCATGTTGTCTTTTAAAAGAGGTAGAATTCCTCGCGACCCACCGGTTTGTGAGTATTCTATATTTGAGCGTTGTCGTTCTTGGTAAAAAATGTTTAAATCCAGGGAACAGTTGGCTCAGAGCTGCTGCTTCGCTGCCGGGAAAAAGGAGAAACTTCATAAAATTCACAGGTGGCCAAATGTTTGTGTTTCTGGGCACATGCAGTGTGATCTTTCTCCTTGCGGCCAGCTGGGGATGGTGGGAAGGGATTTCTGGTCAGGCAGGGCAGTTTATGCTACTGCACGAACCTGGAATTTTGAGTAAGACCTAAATCTTTTTGGACTGGATTGCATTTTTTGGTTAATTTTTCAAGGTTCGTATCTCGCTTTTCTTCCACTGAATTTCAGATGGTCTGTGTTAGAATGATCTTATTTTAGCCTAAGGGATGACGGTGGCTTTAAGGTGCTTGAGTTATGTAGGATACGTGGCCGTGCCCTTTGGAGAGGAACCGTGGCTCAGTGGCAGAGGAACCACTTGATGTGCGAAAGGTCCTGAGCTGACTTCTCCTGATATTAGGTAGCAGGGCTTGGGAAAGAGATGGGATCCTGGAAAGCCGCTGCCCGTCCAAGAAGACCGTTCTGAGCTCGACGGATTCATGGTTTGACTTGGTGGAAGCATTTTCATGTGTAATTTCAATAGGAAAGTTACACTTGCAGACCGGGTGGCAGTTTGAATGCAGAAAATTCCAGGTTCAGTCTCTGGCAGCTCCCGTTAAAGCATCTTAGATAGCAGTGGTTTCTCTGCCTAGAGAGTCACTGTTGGTCAGAGTAGATAATACGGAAGAAGATGGATTAGTGGCTTGACAGCGTAAAGCTGTTTCATATGTTCAGGATTATGCAAGTGCCACAAGAGGATTCGAACTCAGGCCTCCTTGGGTCCAAAGACAACTGTATGGACTGGAGTTGATATGGCATCTGGACTAAACCTGAGCTGTGAGTTAAGAATTCCTTGGTTGAAAGCTCACTTCTTCTCTTAACTCACTAGGTGGTTTTAAGCAAGCCCCTCTTGCCCCTTAAGCACTAAGTCTGCTTATCTGCAATAAGGGGCTAGTAAGATTGGCCCAAGTTACAGGGGTGGTTGCAAGGTTTAAAATAGGATTGCCAACCAACCTCCAGATGAAAGAGGTTAGTTCCCCTGGAGAAAATGGCTGCTTTGGAGGGTGAAATCTATGGCATTATACCCCGGGAGGCCCCTCTCCCGTCTATACCCTAGGCCCCACCCCTAAATCTCCAGGAATTCCCTAACCTAGATTTTGCAGCCCTAAATGATTACAAGATGACCGTGCGTGTGAGGTGCCAGGAGGAGTCCAAAAGTATTCGATGCAAAGGAGAAGCATATTGTGTTGGCTTTTCCAGCTCGAAATTCCACAGTTCTCAGTTGCAAGGCGGGACTTGGAAATTCAGATCCAATTTGCTCCTGAGAAGGGATTTCAAAAGGAAACGAAGCGAGCTTACACACAGGGGGAAATGAGAGCTAGCATATATATGCAGCTCTATTTTTAATGAGGGATGCATTTCAAGCCTGAAGTCTGATCAGGGAAGAGCTCTAAAATGCTTTAGAAGTAGCTTTCGGGGAACGAAAAACCGAGAACGGGACAGTTGATCTGAGGGCCAGTTCTCCTAATTCTCGATTTTTTTACTTGCACACCTAGAAATGTAACATGTGAACATGGCACATGGTATTGCTGGAAACAAGCAGATTATACTGGGATCCTGGGCAGATCGCTGTAGCCAGTCGTGCTCACTGGAGGGGGCTTCAGAGCACTGAATGGAGAAGAACTAACCAACAGAAATTTCCAGAACCCAATTGCGAAACGCAAATTTTATGCTTATTTTAGTGTCTTTAAATGGTTAGCGTTGGGGCCAAACTATATGTATGATATTCCTTCAATGTTTCATTCAGTTGTGAAAAAAAATCCCATGGCAGATTTTGAATCGGGAAAAGAGTGCAGTGGGAAAGAGTTAATAACCACCTCCTTCCCCCACCCCATAGCTGCTTTTTAAAGGCCAAATAAAATGTTGGAAATCCCAGCATCGCTTATCACTAATTTGCCAAGTTTAGAAGCTTTTAGTTGCTTATACTGAATTGCCATCCTTGGATATCTGCCATACTTTCCCCACCAGTTTGGTGTAGTGGTTAAGAGCGGGGGACTCGGATCTGGAGAGCCGGGTTTGATTCCCCACTCCTCCACTTGAAGCCAGCTGGGTGACCTTGGGTCAGTCACAGCTCTCTCAGAGCTCTCTCAGCCCCACCCACCTCACAGGGTGTTTGTTGTGGGGATAATAACAACATTCTTTGTAAACCGCTCTGAGTGGGCATTAAGTTGTCCTGAAGGGTGGTATATAAATCTATTATTATCATTATCATTATCATCATCATCATCATCATCATTATCATTATCATTATTATTAAGCAGTTACATTTAAAGCGATAGCTAGCCATAAAAGCTAAAGGAAGGGTTCCCACCCCTGATCATGTAATCTTACTAAGGGGAATAGTCATCCAGAAGGGATTTAGAAACCATCAGTTTGGGCTTTTTATAAACGAGAAAATATCCTTTAAAAATAATTATTTAAACGGAAGTGACCATGAGTGATTTTTTTAAAAAGAGAGGCATATCAGCCATCCAAATGGGACAGTGTTTCCACTGGCCCCGTTCGCAGGGATTCTGGCACATAATAAGTATAACACCCCCTCCTCTTTTGGCTGCTTAGTTAGTAATGGCTAACCAGGACTATCGCTAATGACTCCTGTTTCCGGTAGCTGCACTGTGAATGTTTTGAGTGAGATCATTGTTTGTCCGTAACATAATTTAAAGAGGATATTGTTCCCCTTATGTTTTCCTTCCTTCCTTTCCGGAAAGTGGATTTGTTCTGGCCATTTGCATTTGAAAATGGACTGTGTCTTGCACTTTATGTCAGGAGCTGGCGGTACTAGAACCGGTGATCCTTTGAATCTGTTCTCTGCTGCCCTCTGTGGTGAGCTGAAGAGCTGCAAGTGGAAGAGTTACCAGGGCTGTGATGTCATTCCACAATGACTCCACCTACCCAGGTTCTCCCTCTATCTACTAGGGCTATAAACCCTTTGGGGTCAGGGTTGGGTTTTTCTTCCTGCCTGGTGGGCAACCTCAGGGGCTGTTTTGGCTTGTAGGTTAGTTGGCCAGTGTGACAGTCAGGATGCTAGACTAGATGGGTCCCTTGAAGTGATTGCACAGGGCTCGTCTTCTGTTGTATATGCAGGAGGCTTAGTTGGCTGCAGACCCCCTGCGCATGCACAGAGGTGTTCCAGATGCCATTTGTGTTCATCTTCCTTTGCTGTGCGAAATAGAGCTAGGGTACAACTGCCGTAGAGCGTGATGCACCTCTGAGGCCTGGTTGGTAGGAGGTGGTAGGATGGACTTTGGAATCCTTGGCCTAATGCAGCTGGTGAGAACGGGAAGGCCCGAGTTCAAATCTCCACTAAAAGATAGGGGCTGGTCGCTCTTGCTCAGCCTGCTTCCTTAACAGGGTAGTTGGGGGGATAAAATGGAGGAGAAGAGAGCCAGGCAGGCCTCTTTAAGCTTTGTGGGGGAAGGAAGGCAAGATAAAGATGTAAAAGACACTTCTGGGCTTGTGTGTGTGAAACTCCCTGACAGCAGAAAACCAAGCAAGCAGAGAGAAAGGGGAAGAACTTTCTTGTGCTAGCTTTCCACTTGCATAGTCTTTCTTGTTCAAAGAAGCGTTCAAAGCAGGATTCCACCGCCTGCCCACCGTGATGTGGCACAGTCCCCTTCTGCCAGCTCTTTTTCCCACCATGCATGAAGAAGGATTCAGTCCTGTAAACCCTCAACTGCCATCTGTCTTGGTGCAAGCAAGACGCAGATTTACCACCAGTCAGAATTATGACTCAGGGTAACAATTGGGACCTCCTTGTGTTTAAATCTAGGTTGATTTATGTCTGGCCCAGGAGAAGAATGAGATACTCTTGGTTTGACAGGAGGCAAGGCAGTGAATGGTTCTCCTTAAACTGAACAGTAATTTTTGGTTGTTAAGACCGGCAGTCGCCATTGATCTATGCCAGTAATTCCCTCTAGAGAAAGGGGGAGAAAGAAAGCTGTGTTCTCTTGATAATTAAAAAAGGGTCTCATATTGCAGGTTGGGTTTAAAGGTGGCTCTCTGGCTTGAAACGGCTGTCTGGCAGTGATATAAGCATGCATCGTTTTGCAACTGAGTCGTCCTATAATCAAACCCTCAAGATATGGAACCAGTGTTCCCAGAGCCCTGTGCTATCCAGTAGGGACCAGCTGTGTGAAATGCAATTACCCAAGTTGTGCAAACGCCTACTGGCTGGTGCCCGTGTCATTTTCAGGACCGCAATTCCTCTTCTCCTTGCCTCTCTCCTGTGGCTTATTACTTTACCTAGCCAGTGATGCTCACGCAGGAGCTTGGGAGCTACATGTGACTCTGTGATGTGCTCCCTGTGGTTCTTCTCAGCACTGTTTCCATGCGGGATCTGTCGTATCTTTCAGGAAAATGGACGAGGCCATTGTGTGGATGAGAGGTGGGGAGATTGAAGGATGGATAAGCCATAAGCCTCCCTGGGCTGTGGGCTTCACTCCAAGGATGAAAATTAAGGGCCTGCCCTCTCCTGCATCCCACCCCTCCTCCGCAGCCTCTGTGCTCTCACTGTAGCACCCAGGTGCTTCAACAGAGGGAAGCGTGCATTTTTTAACTTCCAGACTGATAAAGAGTTCCAGGGAACTCGAAAGCTTGTGCACTCTTTTGTGTCATGAGTCTTGCAAGTTCTTACCTTCCAGATACACAAGGGTAGGGATTTTTTTTCAGAGGGAACACTCCGAAACAAAGTTCTGGCACCTCTTTATGGAGTTCTGGCAGCCCTTGGGCATTTGGGACTTGGGCTGAGAGAAGAGAGCATCATGCGTATTGGCCTCTTTTCTAAGAAAAAAAGCACTGTGTGTGGGTAGGCTAACAGTGGTGAGGAGAGTATGCTTAGAGGTCCTCCAGTAACTAACTTAAAAGATTTTAGTTACATATTTTCCCTGACTTGGATAACCCAGGTGAGCCAGATCTTGTCAGATCTCAAGCTCAGCAGGGTCAGCCTTGGTTGGTAATTGGACGGGAGACCTTCAACGAAGAGCAGGGTTGCAGAGGTAGGCAATGGCAAACCACCTCTGTTAGTCTCTTGCCATAAAAATCCCACCAGGGGTCGCCATAAGTCAGCTATGACTTGAGGGTAGGATTTCATTCAGCTATATATTTAATATTAAGGCATCCCTTAGTCAAGTGTGAGGATATACAGCATCCACTGGCCGCTGCCCGACGTATGGGTACAGCATGGGGCTATGTAGTGCCCATTCATTAGCTGACCCACGTATGGGTTGCAGTATGTTATCTGTCTGCTTCCCTCCTCCTGTATGTTAATGGGCAGGAACAAGGAATCTACCTCATCTTGGGACGGTTAATATCTGTTTAATTGTTGATTTTATTATATGAACTATTGTTTTATATTGTATTGAATTTTTATAAATGTTGTGCCTTGCCCTGAGCCCACTTGCGGGAAGGGCAGGTTAGAAATGTTATCATCATCATCATCATCATCATCATCATCATCATCATCATCATCATCATCATCATCATCATCATCAATAATAATAATAATAATAATAATAATAATAATAATAATAATAAGTGGCTTTTTGGTTAATGGTCATTGCAAATGTGACTCTCCATGAGCCACAGAATGTGGGCCACTGATCTTACAAAGGGGTTCTGCAATCTTCACATGACCTGGTTGGATGGCTAAAAGGAAGAGTTTGTTGCCATCTCAGTGTGCTCTGAATTTCTCCTCCTGTCCTCCAGGTTGAGTAGCTCTACGGAGCAAAGCACTTCCTCTCGCCTCATCCGGAAGCACAAACGCCGGCGGAGGAAACAGAAGATGCGACAGATTGACAGAGTAAGCCTGCTTGAAGGGCTGGGGGGTGGGGCGGGGGGAGAGGTCAGTGGTGGGCTACAGTTGATAGCCAGTTCATTAAATTAAAATATTTCGATGATTTAAATAGCTTTTCCTTAATGTTAAGTAGGCAGTCCATTTTTTAAAAGATTGTTCATTCATTAATACAGGTACTTAGAAGAAGCATGAACAGCCACCAGCTTAGAAGAGGCATTCTCCCTTTGTTCTCATACCAGAGGGAATGCCTCTTCTAAATGGGGGGATGCCTCTTCTAAGATGGTGCCTGCTGAAACATATACATGCAACATCTGGGGAAAAACCTGTCTTTCTTCACAATCATAGCTTTACTTTAGGTTTACTTTACTAGCCGCACCTCTGCCCTCTTTCCCCATGTGTATGGTGTGCAGGGGAAGAGGAATGGCGCCCCTTCTGGGATACTGAAATGTACGCTGCTATATTAAGATATGATTTTATTGTTTTACTGTTTTATCTGTTTAACTCTGTAATCTATCCATTGCTGTAACCCGCCCTGAGCCCGCTCACGGGGGAAATGTAACCAATCAATCAATCAATCCACTCATCTGCAGATTTAATCAATCAGCTCATACAGCTAATTAACTAAGATTTCTTTAACTGAGTGGCGGCCCCCATTTAAAGGACTTTGGAAGTCACTGTTCTTGACTGAACCATTTGGGTTAACTTGAGAGAAACAGGGTGCAAAGAGGACTTTCTGTTCTGAACTTGCCACGCAGTGAATGCACCGGGTTTATAAATGATTGAAACTGTTCAAAATGTTTTTTCCCTTCTTTCCTGTGTTTACATACTGGTTTTGAACACCATTGTTCTCTAAGGAGATTGCATTTACAAATCAGTTCAAACATAAACGTTTGCCATGTATACAAGCGTCCATCATGAATGGAGTTTGTTTTCACATTACTGGAGCCTGATCTTCAGGGCCGGCGCGCCCATGGAGGCCAGTTAGGTGGTGGCCTCGGGCGCGCGGGCGCTGGAGGGGCGCTGGAGGGGGTGTTGGGGGTGGAGGCATGCGCAGCGAAGCTGGCATGACTGGGCTGCAGCTACCAGCCAGCCCCTTGCTGCCGCCGCCACCCGGGCACAGCCTCTGTGCGCCGCTCGAGCCCCGCTGCCGCCGTCACACGCCCCAGCCGGGCGCAGCCTCCGCGCACCGCCCCTGCAGTGGCTCGCAGCTTCTTCTCCCGGCTGGGGCGCGTGGCGGTGGCGGCGGAAGCACGGGGCTGGCTGGCTGCAGCAGCAGCTGCAGCCAGCCACACCAGCTCCACTGCGCGCTCCTCCGCCCCAGCCGGGCACAGAAGCCGTGAGCTGCTGCTGGGGTGGCGCACGGAGCAGCCTCCACGCGCCGCCCCAGCCCCGGCTCGCAGCTTCTGCGCTCGGCAGTCCTCCGCGTGCCGCCCAGCCCCCCTGCGGCGCGTGATGACGTCTGCGATGACGTCATCACACAGTCTGTGGCGCGCGCGCGCAGAGCATGTGCATGCCGCCGCAGGCGCCAAAACCTCTGGCACCGGCCCTGCTGATCTTCAATGTGATTGGGGAAATAACTGGTTACGTCATTCAACCACGTCCTGAAGTTGTTTTTCTTAATTTGTGGGGAAATGAGGACATCCCCATAATCCGAAAAGATCTGATTTCAATTATGATCAGTGCGGCCAAAGCCATAATCACAAAATCATGGAAATCCAAAGTCCCACTCACAATACAGCCTTGGATTAATAAATTATGGGAATTTCTCTCAATGGAGAAAATCACAGACCGCATCTCAGCCGCTGAGAACCAGAACTTCCGATCCAATTTCTATGAGAAACAGTGGCCTTTTCTGGACTATATGGAAGAGAAAAACAAATCCTTGCAGTCAATACCTGACAATCTCAAAGTTATAGCAATTTATTAAATTTTATGTTCTTTCGTTTTCCTTGCAACATATATTGTAAATACGGCCAAGGCAATTGATATGCTGTCACTTTTTTTTAAATTTTTTTTTAATTGGATTAGAAATTATGTAAATATTCAATACAGTCATTTCCCTTTAAATACTTTCAATTCTAACCCCCTCCCTTTCCCCCCCTTTTATTGACTTCCAACAGTTTTCCAACCCCTTATCCATCTTTTTTCTTACTCACAACAAACTTACTTTATACTATTAAACCTACACTTTCATTCTCTTCTAAGCTTATATATTATCTTATAACACAATGCTACCTTTATTCCCTTCCCCTTTTACCTTATAAGACTAGCTATTACATTCCTAGCATATATTCTTTAGTAATATAACATTTTATCCATTTACTATTCTCTTACTTAATCGCCCTATTCTCGTCAATATGGGTCAACCAATTTGACCCGTACTCCACATACTTCTAAATGCTTCTATGACACTGATTGATACGCTGTCTCGAGCACATGCTTATATTCATACTGTTTATATAGTTATATGGTTATATATTTGTTTTTTTACTATTGCATATTGTTAAAAAATTCAGAAATAACATTTTTTTAAAAAATGAATGGAACTTGTTTCGGGCTCAGCGGAAGGGTGCTTGGCTGCTTCCTCCCCGGCTCTGCTGCCATGCTCGAGGGCAGTTAAACAACCACATGTCCACAACCCCTTTAGTTATGTCCTTAGCTTTTCTGAATCGTTTTTTCTCAACGAGCTTGCCCTTCTAATAGCCACATTCTGTGGGTTCTTACAAGCCTCTCTCGATGTTTTCCAGTCGTCTTCCTTTAGCAGCATCACGGATTCCACCATGTCTCTGAACATCATCACCGTCACTCTCAACATGGGTAAGCTTATTGGCTGAGCTGCCTCTGAGTCACATAATGTTCACAAATATTCAAACTCCTGAGAGGGAAGGGTTTGGTTACAAGATCAATGATGCAGATAAATAATGCGAGGGAGGGAAGGAGATTGAGTGGGAACCTCACCCAGGAAATAGGAGAAGTGGTTGAAATAACTAAACCATTCTGGCTCCAGACCTCTTGTGAGCGTGCACTGGTATTTGGTGTGCCGTAATGATGATAGTCATGTTCACCCACCTTTAGTTGGGCACTTTAGCATGCCATGACCAGTACCCTCCTACTTGTTCTCTATTATGCATTCTCTCCCCCCCCCATTTCAGAAAAATACAACTTCCTTGGTATCAGCATCGTAGGGCAAAGCAACGACAGGGGAGACGGGGGGATCTACATCGGCTCCATCATGAAAGGTGGAGCGGTGGCAGCTGATGGACGGATCGAACCAGGGGACATGCTGTTACAGGTGGGTGCAAGCGAGGGTCACTTCTCAGTCCATCCAAGGGCAAAGGAGTTCAGCGGATATGGGAGCAGCCGCTGAAAAATGCCTTTGTGTGTGTTCTGGATGACCCAGCTCCAATATTCCTGCATCCCGATATATCCCAGCCCTTGCTGTTCGTTTCTCCAGTTTGAGTTGTCCCCCAAAGGACATCGATCCCCTTTTTGCCTAGAATTCCTTCCCGGAATGTTCACACAGTCCCCTTGTCTCTCTCCGTCTTTTCCCCTTCAAATCCCTCCTCACAATTCCATCAAGCCTTTCCCTTCGTCCTGAATGGAACAATACACAAACCTGCCTTTGCTCACAACCATTCCCCATCTTTTCTCCCCATCCGCTTTACCATTCACTATAATAATTATTGTGCCAAGGCAATATCGTTAGAAGGGTCTCGTTTTGGATCTAAATCAAACCAAGGTGGTCAGTCTGTGTCCAGGTTGTACTACTTTAGATTCACATAATTGGATGCACTTTCCTACCAAATAATTTGTTGTTCATTAAAAAGAAAGGCTAGCACCTCAGGAAGAAGCCTGGGTTTGAACTCGTTTTCTAGTGGCAGGGAATTTTTTTTTCCTGGGGAAAAGCTAATCTGCCGCTGAAAGTGGAGGCTTTTCATCAGGGTTCCAACTGACGATCTGAAGAACAGATCTCTAAGAAACTACCTTCTCATGGTACATTCCAGGTGAACGAGGTCAATTTTGAGAACATGAGCAACGATGATGCGGTGCGAGTGTTACGGGAAATTGTCTCCAAGCCAGGGTAAGTGATGCTGCAGCAGGCCAGCTCCTGGAGTTAACATGCTAGTTCTAAGATCAAGCTCCATGCCCAGCCTTAGTGCATGAGCTGACAAACTGCATATGTGAAGTTGTGACTCTGACGGTTTGAACCTGGTAGACGCCAGAGTAATTGAGTTGCTAGATTCCTCCAAGTTTAAGCGATTAGTTAGACAAACCAATAGTCTAAGACTACTATGTATGTCCACAAGTGTTCAGTCCTAAGGTAGCAGAAGCAAAGAGTAAGAAACTGAGAACTCAAATCCTCTACTCTTTGTAGTATATGCCAGGAGGGTAGATGTTACAGTGTGATTTTGCTGAACCTGTAGCTCAGCTCAGAAAGAACAAGATCTGGGTATAATAGGATCTTAAAGACCAACTAGATTTCCAAGGTGCGAGTTTTCGAGAGTCAGAAAGCTCATACCTGGAAAATCTAGTTGATCTTTAAGGTGCTATTGGACCTGGATCTTGCTCGTTGACTGCAGATGAACAGGGATAACTACCTGAAACTCAGCTCAGAAAGGAGATCTGGAGAGTTGAAACAAGACCTGGAACTGGTGGTTGATAAAAAGCATGACGCAGCTTAAGGAAGGCGGTCATTTCCTTGATTTGACTCTTGTTCTATTTGGTTTCCAGGCCCATCAGCCTAACAGTAGCCAAATGCTGGGATCCCACTCCAAGGAGTTATTTCACAATCCCCAGGGGTGAGTGAGCAGCCCCTGTGGCAAAACTGACAGCTCGGGAGATTACTGGGTTTCTAAAAATGATGAGTAAACAAGATTGGTAGCCTCTTGCCCTCTCTTTTTGTACTTGGCCAGGGTCACCCAGTAAAAATTGTTACCAAGAGAACCAGTGCTTCTATATGAAGTGCATACTTAGCTTATGGAACTCCTTGCCTCATGATGTGGCAGTGTTAGAGAGATCTGTGCTTGACAAATGCCTGTTGGCAGGTAGACCTGCCATATTTATAGGTAGTATGTTTCTGTGAGATGCTGGGGACAGACAACAGAGCTTGTGAGCTTCCAGAAGTATCAGGTTGGCTGCTGTTGGGACCAAGATGTTGAACTAGATGCAACTCAGTCTGGTCCTGCGAAGCTGTTCTTACGAGGTTGCCATATAGCCATGGATAACCTGCAGTTTCTGTGTTGTTCTCCCATCAATTCTTATTTAAGTTCCAGCTTTCCTTCTCTGCTTTTTATGAAAAGCATGTGGCTAGATCTTATGAGTCACAAAGATTCTTTGGAATACATGTGAGCAAGGATTCTTCACCTAGAATAGTTACTAAATCCTCCAAGCACGTAGTCCCTGGTAACTCGCAAGGTCTGACACTGACCACAAGGTATTAGGTTCCAAGTTCAGCCCCCAGAAGTCCGTGACGCTTACTGGGACAAGAAGGCATACATTCACAAAGTTCTTTCCACCAACTTACTATAGGGAGAACTTGTTTGGGGAGACACCATATATAGGATGTTGTCCTATAAAGACTGAATTGAATAGAGCAGGGGTCCCCACTAGGGATGGGCACGAACCGAAATACAAACCAAAAGTTCATCATGAACCAGGCCATTTTTTTGGGTTCGCGAACTGGCGGTTCATTGGAGGACATTTCTGACAATCTGCGATGAACCACTATCATTTTTAGGCCGGTTCATTTTTCGGTTCATCACTGCAGACAACCTGGCGCTGATCAATCAGTTTCCTAGGCAACAGGGAGGGTGGGCTTTCTGCAGACCTTCGTCTGCCCTGGAAGTGACATATTCACAAACCAAACAAACCAGTTTGTGAATCAGGCAATTTCATGCCAGTTCGTGGTTCATGGTTCGTGAAATGTGACGAACCACGAATTGCAACGATCCGCCATTTTCCCACTTTGTGCCTATCTCTAGTCCTCACCCTTTTGAGCCTGTGGGCATCTTTAGAATCCAGATATGGTGGGCGCAACCACAAAATGGCTGCTGCAGAAGGTGGAGCCAATGACAAAATGTCAAGGAGTGAGGTATACATAACTCGAATAATGACTCATCAACATTGCAGGCAGAAGGATGCTTTTCAAAATGAACGTATTGTTTAAAAATATTTTCTAGCATATGCGCAGCTTTCTTGTACTGTGGTGGCAAACATTTATATAAAAAAAGAACATTTGATGTGTTTTTAAAAATCAAGAAGGCAACATTTCTTAACAAATCTACACAGCCAATCAGATCTCTAGTGGCCAGTCGATCACCTGGCTGGGCAAAAGCCCCATCTGGTCCCACCCATTTTCTAAAAGAACTTGGCGGGTGCTAGGAAAGGTGTTAGCGGGCACCATGGCGCCCACGGGCACCAAGTTGAGGACCCCCGAACCAGGGGATTACATCCAAAGAAGGTTTCACTAACGGTGTTCTTCCTTTCTCTTTTGCGCGTTCCAGCTGAACCAGTGCGGCCGATTGACCCTGCGGCCTGGATCTCTCATACCACGGCCCTGACGGGAGCGTACCCCCGTTACGGTATGAGCCCTTCCATGAGCACCATCACCTCTACCAGCTCCTCACTAACAAGCTCAATTCCCGATTCGGAAAGTAAGTCGCACTGCCGCCAGAACCGGGAAGTTTTTCCTCCTGTGCAGGGCCGGCAGTGTAGAGCTGTACAAAAATGAAACAAAAAAACTACACAAAACGAACAGCAGCATCAACAAAATAAAAAGAGATTTTTAATTCTCACTTTGTGGGGAGCATAAAACTTCCTTCCCGTTTTCCCTGGCAGGAAATCTGGACCTTTAAGAGAGAGAGCAACTATTGTCCAATCAGTGTGTTATGAGTGATGGCCTTATTAAATTCTCATGGTTTCCTTAAAGGGGCCAGCACTGATTTTATCTTTTCTGACATGCTGATTCCGCACACGTTGGACAATGCACTTTCAATGCACTTTATCAATCGTTTGAGGTGGATTTTTTGTTCCGCACACAAAAAAATCTGTTCCAAATGATCTATAAAGAGGATTGGAAGTGCATTATCCAACGTGTGCGGAATCACTCATGGAGAGAATAGCCGCTTTAGATCACTGGCTCCTCCAGCCAAGTATCCTGAAAACCAACCATCCCCAAGCATCAAAGCACAATTTTATGTTTTGTGCAATGGATGTGTTTCTAGCATATCTTCTCTATATCTCAGGACATTTGAAAGAACAAATCTCATGGCAGGGTGCCCGCGGCCTTAGGGGCATGTGTCCAATTTGATCACTGTTCCTGAGCCAGCATCTTCCACTTTTTTTTTTTTGAGGTTCTCATTTTCCACTCCAAGAACATTATTGCATGCACAGCACAAACCTGCTGGAAATGAATTTGCCTTATGTCAGAGTGTGAAGCGGCAGTCAGAAGTTAGGCTGGTGTTTGGGTAGCCTGAGTGAAACCAGATCTGGAGGGTGGATTCTTCCAACCCCGGGTTCCTAAGGCCAGTTGGTAGACTTGCAAGTACAGAACCAGGCTAGGGCTTGAGCCAAACCTGGAACATGCAGTCCGTAGAAGAGCCAGTTTGGTGTAGTAGTTAAGAGCACGGGACTCTAATCTGGAGAACCGGGTTTGATTCCCCACTCCTCCACGAAGCCAGCTGGGTGACCTTGGGCGAGTCACAGTTCTCTGGAGCTCTCTCAGCCCCACCCAACTCTGGTTTCTCTTCAGATTGCATAAATCTTTCGCTCTACCCCACCCACTTCACAAGGTGATTGTTGTGGGGGTAATAATAACATACTTTGTAAACCATCGAGAGAGCCAGTTTGGTGTCATGGTTAGGAGCGGCAGGACTCTGATCTGGAGAGCCAGGGTTGCTTCCCCACTCCTCTGCTCGAAGCCAGCTGGGTGACCTTGGGTCAGTCACAGCTCTCTCAGAGCTCTCTCAGCCCCACCCACCTCACAGGGTGATTGTTGTGGGGTAATAATAACACTTTGTAAACCGCTCTGAGTAGGCATTAAGTTGTCCTGAAGGGCGGTATATAAATCGAATGTTATTATTATTATTATAACTAAACAGAAACATAGAGCTGGAAGGGTCATCTAGTCTGACCCCCTGCACAATGCAGGAAATTCACAGCTACCCCCCCCCAACTCCCCCAGTGACCCCCCTGCTCTGTGCCCTGAGGAAAACGAAAAACCTCCAGGATCCTCATCCAATTTAGCCTGGAGGAAGACTCCTTCTTGACCCCAGCAGCTATCTGCATTACCCCGGGCATATAAGAAGGCCCTATGAGATCCTAACTACTTGGTTTGACGTTGGTTCTTAAACCAAGCTTTAACCAGTCCAGAGTCCGCGTACTGCCTGCCAATCACAGGCACATTTCCCAGTGTTTCATACCCGCTTTCCCCCTTTTGTGCCTAAAGATGCTTTCCGAAGCCTCTGCATAAACAATCCATGTAGCTCATGGGCTGCAACCTGTGCCCGTGAGGTTCGTGGTTCAAGCCTTGGTAATTCCTTTTAAAAAGAAGTCCTGCAAAGATTTGATCCAGTCTCTTTTTGGCTGCCTAAGAAGGCGAAAGCTAATCTAACGGCCTCGCCTTGGCTTCTCTTTTTGCTGACCCGAATGGTTCCTTCACCTTCTTTAATATGAGCTGATGAAGGTTCTTTGTTTGAGGTAAGAAAAATTATCAGCAAGAAAAGCATTTAATATAATTTTATCCCCCCCGCCCCTCCAACTCAGAACTCCGCTGTTCCATGCGTATTTGAGATTACTGGAGTCTTGGGTGCCCGTTGATTGTTGTCAACGGGTGGCTGTGACATTGTTTGCATTCCTTTGGAAACGGAAAAACCTATCGGGTGCCTTGATATGCAGCAATGTGAGCTTGGGAACGCGAGACAAAAGGTCCCCTCGTAATTGGACTGCTGAAAGAAGGGGCTGTATGAGAAAGTTGTTTAAAAAAATATGCGCAGCAGAATCATCAGGCAAGCAGGCACATATCAAGAAGAGGGGAAATGGCTAGATCAAGGAAGGAACATGCGTTTCTCGGCACCTCTGCATTCCTTGTTATATTTTATGTCATTGTTTCTCAGACTTTTGAGAAACAAAAGACTTTGGAGTCTTCCTCCATCCATAAATTCTGAAAGATTTGACCCCCAACAAGACTCTCAGGGGAGAGACGTCCACAACCATTTTGCCCTCGCTCATAAAGGCCTTGTTGATCATATGCCTCAGATGGGGAAAGTAAAGGACGTGTCCAACAGGTGGCTTTTTTGGCGCACACAGCCTGGGAATTGCTTTCTTTAAAAAAGAAGCCTGGGTTTCAAACAATAATGCCCACTTTTAGAAAAGATCCGTTTTCAAAAACATGACTCCATAGGAATCAAGCCGGGCAGCTCCAAAGCCTGGATCCAGCCAACTTTCCACCCCCTCTGGCCCATTTGTATCTTGTTGCTCTCTCCGAAACGGGACAAGCTCTCCAGTTTTATTGCTCCCCACATGCTCCAATTGGAACGTTGTCAAGCGAAACCACACGTTGCTTTTTCTTGCTACTAACCGAACTAACTTCCAGGCAAAGGCAAACCATTGCTGCAAAGCGCCGACAGTTGATTGCACGAGGGTCCCGGGGGCCTTGTGGGCAAATGGCATGCTGTCAGGGATGTGTTGTGTGTGTTTGGAGGTGGATGGCAAGAAGATGAATGCTTCCCAGTCTGTCTTCCGGCACACGCTGGTTTCTGTTTTTACAGGCACGGAAATGAAGCAGAGTTTGGTCCTGGGAACTCTGCTGGGGGTGGGGTGGGGGGGTCTTAATTCAAGCCCTGCTGCTGGGACTGTAGGGAGCCTTTGGGTCTGCCCTGTGCTGCCCTTGTGGCGAGATAAAATGTTGCAGGCTGAGTTATGCCAGGCACTTCTAGGCTCCAGAATGAATCCACCCAGCCAGGCAGCACATTAGCGTCTTCTCTGCCTGGTAGGGGTATAAAAATTGCTGGGTCACACTTGGGTTTAGCCTGGGCCAATAATCAGCTTGGTCTGGTTTGTCCCGCTACAATCCCTGGGTCTTATTCACCTGCCTGCTAGGTTCTCCTTTTGCCTGGATCTCAAGGACCTGTTCTCCATTGCTGTCCGCTTCGCCAGCTCTCCGGGTAGCTTACAGCTCAGCACCCCAAACACTTAGCTACTCTCAAGAGAGGCACCGTTTGTTTCCTGCCGTAGGGAAATGATGACCTTGGAAGAGCATATGCCACTATCTTATAGCAGCGCATGGATGTGTTGGAGTGTATACCTGGCTGTTTTTTCTGCCCCCTGGCAGTTGATGATGTTCCACGCAATTTTATTTTATTTTATTTATTTTTATTTTATTGTATTTAATATTCCGCCCTCCCCGCAAGCAGGCTCAGGGCGGATAACAACATTAAAACATTTAAAACATTTCATTAAACATTAAACATAAAACATTACAAACATTGTATAAAGATATTAAAAATAGCAGCACTCTTTTCTTGGTGGCAGCAATATCGTTGATTTCAGAAAGTGCAACAGTGCAATTGAACTGCAATTCTTACCAGTTGGTGTGGGGGGGGGGGCGGAGACAGAAGGAACTGCAGGCGGAATCACAGCTGGCGGACGGTAAAAATTGTAACCCACCCTGCTGTTTGTTGCCTTGCCATAATGCAAGTTGTAGAATTCTTGGTTTAAAAAAAATGAGCATTTCCTGATTGCAGAATACAGGGTATTTATTTATTTATTTACTTCATTTATATCCTCCCTTCCTCCCCAACGGAGACCCAAAGCAGCCTACCTCATTCTCCTCCATTTTATTCTCACCACAACCCCGCGAGGTAGGTTAAGCCGAGAGCACGTGACTGACCTAAAGTCACCCAGCAAGCTTCCATGGCAGAGCGTGGATTCGAACCTGGGTCTCCCCAATCCTACTCTGACACTCTAACCACTACACCAAGCTGTTTTTTTACAAAACTGAATACATTCTGCCCTGTCTGAAACTCAGGTAAAAGCACAGTAGCTTTTCCTGTACCTGGCGCCTTTGTAGCTGTGAGCTCTGCCAACAGCACCAGAACTGATCGCAACGTGCTTGATATAACTAGGCTGCAGAATCCAACCTTTCCTTGGCATCAAATCTGGATTCCTTTTCAGCACAGAGCGTCAGCCGCCCAGGCATGGAAGTTTCCACATTCTTTGGGGGTGACTCTTGCCTCCATTTTAGATCAGCTGGGCCCCTTCACAATGGACTGGCTGAAGACTTTGGTGGCAGGAAACTTCATGTGACACCCGCACTCTCTCCATGCTCAATCCTCTGGAAGGTCCTGACACATGAATGGGGGCTGTGGTAGGGAACCACCTTGCTTCTTGAATCCAAGCCCTGGATACCTGAAGCTGCCTCACGCGGAATTAGACCATTCATCCACATGTGCTCTTTACTGACTGGTATATGCTCTCATAGGTCTCAGTCCCCTCCCCAAATACGAGATCCTTTTAACAGGTGAGATCTTAGAATCATAGGGTTGGAAGGGACCTTCAGTGTCAACTTGTCCAACCCCCTGCACAGTGCAGGAAATTCACAACTACCTCTTCCCGCCCCCTACAGACCCAGTGACCTCTGCTCTGTGCCCAGAAGATGGCCAAGATCCCTGGGGGATGGCCTGGGGGAAAATTGCTTCCTGACCCCAGAGCGGTGAGGGGCATTACCCTGGGCATGTAAGAAGGGGCCACGAGAACTAAGCACCCTTCCTGCCCTCCCTCTCACAATCTGCCCAGGTTCGCAGAATCAGCATTGCTGTCAGATGGCCATCTGGCCTCTGCTTAAAAACCTCCAAAGAAGCAGAGCCCGCCACCTCCCGAGGAAGCCTGTTCCACTGAGGGACCGCTCTCACTGTCAGGAAGTTCTTCCTCGTGTTTAGCTGAAAACTCTTTTGATTTAATTTCAAAAGACAACAACTGCGTGCCATCCTCTCTGTAACAGCCCTTCAAGTACTTGAAGATGGTTATCATATCAGGTCTCAGAGGTCCTCTTTTGCATATTATAAAGCACTTAACTAAAAACCCTCAAGCTGTTTCCACTGGGACGGGAGGCGGAATATAGATGCCAAGGCTCCTTTCCTCCAGCCTAGCTCCTGTTCATTTCTTCAGGAGAGCTTTCCCACGGCTTGGCCCTCACGGGACAGCTCCATCCATCTCTTGCTTCAGCAGGCTGCCTTCCAAAGCCTCCGCTTCTCCCCTCTATGTGGAACCGCTTTCTCTCTTTTCTCTCCACTACCCTTCATCCCTTGCTTGGTTGACAGCACAATCTCCCCCTTTTCTTGCTTTCAGAACTAGACGAGTCCCCTTTGACCGCTAAGAGCGACATGGCCACCATTGTCAAGGTGATGCAATTGCCGGATTCAGGCCTTGAAATTCGGGACAGGATGTGGCTAAAAATCACCATCTCAAATGCAGTGATAGGTGAGTATCTCCTACTTTCCCTTCACCTGGATGGCTTAAGCTCGCCTGATCTTGTCGGATTTCAGAAGCTAAGCAAGGCCAACCGTGGTTAATACTTGAATGAGAAGCCACCAAAAAAAGTCCAGGGTCGCTATACAGAGGCATGCAATGGCAAACCCACCTCGTTTCTCTCTTGCCTTGCAAACCTTGTGAGGTCACCAGAAGTTGGCTATGACTTAATGCCACCTTACACACGTCTTCTAGTTTCAAGAAAGGTGGTTCTTGGGAGGCATGTTTGCATATCAAAAAATGAAGCAACGATGTTTGCACTCGTATCTTTCTTTGCCCAAGAATTTGGTGAGTCAGGAATCTGGCAAGGACATCAGATTTTCTGCACACAGTGATGTCAGTCTTAACCACTATGGGCAAAATGTTCCGTTTCTCATTTGGGGGGCGGGGGGGGGGGCGAGCACTATCTGCAGTTTCCTCTAAGGCAAGACTGCCTCCTGCTGTTTTGGATGTGCAATTGCAGTTGGCTCACACAGTTCTGTTTTGTTTAAAGGAATATCAGTATGCAATGACTCTTGAGTGCCCGTGTAAGAACGTATCTTTGAGCCCTCAAAAATTTAGGATTGGGGCCATGATGCTGGGGAAGAGAGGGTTTAACTCTTCCCCCTTTCCATCGCCTCCTCAACTAAAAATAGGGCCCTCCTTAGCTGCTTTAAGTCCAGCAGTGGGGCTGGGAGAAAGGCAGCGATCAGTATTGTGTTTGCCCTTACCTACCAAGGTTAAAGCAACTTAACACAATGGCGGGAGGTGGGCAGTTCTGAAGAGAGAAACAGCAAGAGGAGAGAGGTTAAATCCCTGTTCTTCCCAGTGCCCTGTTCCCAGTAGGTTGCAGGCAGGGGTCATTTCATAGAAAAAGAGCTGGAGGAACGTATTAGCAGAACTCATTAGCATATGCCATGCCTCTTGCCATCACTGGAAGTGTGTCATTAGCATAACTGATTTGCATAAGCCACAGCCCCTGGCGTCACCTATCCTGGCTGTTTTGGATCCAATCCTGGCCGTCCAGGGCTGAAATTGGGCCCAAAATGGCAAAGAGGGGCTGAAAATGGCCGAAAAGGGGCCCAAAATGGTCAGGATCAGGCCGCTGCTGAGCGGGAGAGTGATCCCCCCACCCCTGTCAGAGGCCCGATCTGGGCCATTTCGGCCCCAATCCAAGCCGAAATGGCCCAAAATGGCTGAGTCAGGTGGGCGGGGCCACCTGACATGTGACCTCTTTGGGGAACTGCCGGAACTGCGTTCCTGTGCGTTCCCCCTCAAAATGAGCCCTGGTTGTAGGTCACCCATGACTGAAATTTAGTGTTCAGTGCTGACCCAAGAGACAACCAGTGCCGAATAACTAGCATGTAAGAACAGGAACCACTATAGACGTATAGTGCGATCCTACAGTGTAACTGTTCATAGGATTGCATTGTATATATCTCATGCACTGATAGCTCCCACTATCTCTTCTCTCCTGAGGAGTTAGCCGTGTTAGTCTGTAGTAGCAAAATAATAAAGAGTCCAGTAGCACCTTTAAGACTAACCGACTTTACTGTAGCATAAGCTTTCAAGAACCACAGCTCTCTTCATCAGATGCATCGTCATGACAAAGAGAGCTGTAGTTCTCGAAAGCTTATGCTACAATAAAGTTGCATCTGACAAAGAGAGCTGTGGTTCTCAAAAGCTTATGCTACAGTAAAGTTGGTTAGTCTTAAAGGTGCTACTGGACTCTTTACTATTCTTCTCTCCTGAACTCTGATTCCTTCTGTTTTTTCCCTTTTTGCCTTAACCAATGCAATTCTCTTAACCAAGGTTTCTTAACCAATTTCAAACTCTGGTTTTCAAACACGGTTGATATTATCTGTGGTTAAGTTTGGTAATGACAGTAACCTTTAATCATAATTTAGACCAGTGGACGTGGCTGGAATTGTTGTATAGGGGAGGGAGTATGCAACCCTACCATGTCCCCCTGATCCTTTGGCTGTGGTTATGAGATGTTTCCTCTTTGCCACTCCTGAGTCGGAAGTAGGGGCTGCCCTCTTTTTGCCTGGCTCTGCCTAGAAGAGGTTCCTGGTGATAGACTAATTTGGTAACTTTGGGCAAGTTGGATTTGCTTCCCTATACTCTATGGATAATAACGAGACAATAATCAGAGCTGTACCAAACATTCATGTTTTAGTTTTTGGGGGGAAACTAGCAGTGTCCATGATAGAGACATCCCCCCCTCCAAAAAAATTCAGATAGTGTGAATATTTCCCTTTGTTGTTTGGCGCCTGGTTGATGATGTTTTGCCACTGTTTTTTTCCTGTGGACTCATGGGTGATTCAAACCAATCAGGGATCATGCATCATCCCAACCAATCAGGAATCATGATTTGATATGTCACTACAATGCTACGTAAGAATCAGATCACATCCTGGCAGGTGAGCAAGAGTAATGGAGAATGAGGGTAAAGGAGAGCAATCTGAATGAATAAGTTTGTTTTTGCAAAACAATTGCTGAAAAAGAAGAGGTGGTTCCTCAGTGTTCATGAAATGCTGAGACTACATTCAGCTTTACTCGGATAATAATACTTCCCTACCCTTCAGGGTTGTTGTAAGGATTCCTCAGAAGGAGGTTGCATCTGTTTCTTATTATCTGTTTTCCATTTCATAGGAGCAGATGTAGTCGATTGGCTGTACACGCATGTGGAGGGCTTTAAAGACCGAAGGGAGGCCCGAAAGTATGCCAGCAGCATGTTAAAACATGGCTACCTCAGGCACACTGTGAACAAAATCACCTTTTCCGAGCAGTGTTACTATGTCTTCGGAGATCTCTGTGGCAGTGAGTAGTCCGTCAGTCACCCATAATCACACCCTGCCAACTCCGTGCTACTTTATAATAACATTCGGTTTATATACCGCCCTTCAGGACAACTTAATGCCCACTCAGAGTGGTTTACAAAGTATGTTATTATTATCCTCATGACAATCCCCCTGTGAGGTGAGTGGGGCTGAGAGAGTGCTGAGAGAGCTGTGACTGACCCAAGGTCACCCAGCTGGCTTCAAGCGGAGGAGTGGGGAATCAAACCCGGCTCTCCAGATTAGAGTCCTACTGCTCTTAACCACTACACTAAACTGTTTTCTGTCTCTTCAGTATATTGTGTGTATTGTTCATCCTTGCTTAGCCTTTAAAACATCTTCAGAAATAATTTATAAAGACTTTTAAAGGCTTCCCCACCCATTACTCCCTACCTTAACATAAGAGGTATTCCCCAGTCTGGAAAATCAGGAATGTCCGTTGGGTCACCTGCAAGCTGAAACTGGTCTCAGAGCAACGTGTACCAAGCCTTTGGTGCCTGTACCAGCTAAACAAGTTTGACTGCATTTTTTGTAGTTCCGCAATCCACCTTGAGTCTCTATGAGGAAGGCAAGCTATAAATGACATAAATAACATTTTAAAAAATTATCTTCCGTGAGTCAGTGAAGTAGAGCAGTTAGTGTATTGAGCTGAGTTTGCTCAGCTATGAAGCTGATGTCGGGCCAGACACTTTTTCTCTCCACTTGATCTATCACATGGGGTTGTTGAAAGGAAAAATTTGGGGAAGATAGTGCCGTATTCCCTGAGCTAGATAGCTCAGGCAAGCTTAATTTCATCAGATCTCAGAAGCTAAGCAGGGTTGGCCTTGGTTAGCAAAGGGATGGGAGACTTCCAAAGAAGACCAGGGTTGCAGAGGCAGGCAATGGCAAACCACCTCTATTGGTCTCTTACCTTGAAAACCCCAGCAGGGGTCGCCGTAAGTCAGCTATAACTTGACAGCACTTCCCACCACCATAGTGCTGTATATATCATTCTGAGCTCCGTGGTGAGAGAGGTGGCATAAAAATGTAAAAGTAGGCTCCAAAATGATACTCTTCTCTTTTTTGCACGTACATACAATAAGCTGGTTTATACTGAATCAGCCCCTTTGTCCATCAAAGTAAATATTGTCTACTCAGACTAGCAGCAGCTGTCTAGGGACTTATATCACCAGCTGCCTTGCCCTTTTAACTGGAGATGCAGGGAATTGAACCTGTGACCTGCACGCAAAGCAGAGGCTCTTCCACTGAGCCACCACCCCTCCCATGCTTTTATGCTTCAGAAGAGCACTACATAAATATGCTGCTGTTGGCAATAAGAACAATATTGTTGCCCACAATATCCATTTAAATAATTTGTTACGAGCAGCTTTGGGGAGTGGGGGGTCATGCCTTAGAACTGCAGGCTGTGTGCATGTGAGACAAGTAAAGAGTCAGTTCTTGGTTTTCCCAGAATCATTCTCACAGTTCTTTCCCCCCACCCAGATTTGGCTGCGTTGAATCTTAACAATGGTTCCAGCGGGGCTTCGGATCAAGACACCCTCGGCCCGCTCCCTCACCCGGCCACGTCTTGGCCGTTGGGCCAGGGCTATCCTTACCAGTACCCCCTTGCCCCTCCATGTTTCCCACCAGCCTACCAAGACCCAGGCTTCAGCTATGGGAGCGGCAGCGCCGGAAGCCAGCAAAGTGAAGGTATGTCTTCATGCGCAGTCAAGTCCTTTGATCCTTTCCATTCCTCCTGGCCGTTCGCTTAATTTGTCTTTCTTCTCCTGCCCCCGCTTTGCTTTGTCCTTTCTTTTCTCCTTGGTTTCTTGTGTGCCTCATGCATGGAGTGGATTTCTTTCTGCTGTAGCAAATTGGCCGGTTAATGGTTATTTTAATCAAGCTTCCTGCATGGTTTCATGATGTCTTGGCTCACCTTGGAAGAGGCAGTTTTGGCCTCCTTGAGTTATCACTTTGTTGAGTTATCCTTGAGTTATCGTATTACTTTGCCTGATTGACTCAACAGTTTGCTAGATCCACTTGTATCCAGCGTTTGAGAAGACTTGTGTTGAAATCCCAGCTCTGCCACAGTCCCTACTGACAAGCTGTTGCCACATCTATCCCTGTTGGTGCAGGATTCGCACTTGACTAGCAACAGTTATTCAACTGTTATTCAACCTCTATGTAAAACCTTTAGGAGAACTCATTCGCAGCTATGGAGTTGGCTGCCATCCGTATGCAGATGACACCCAACTCTATATCTCGCTATCCAGGTCCACACAGGATGCAGTGGAAATCTTAGATCGCTGCCTGACAGCCGTGGTGAAATGGCTGAAAAATCACAAATTGAAATGGAACCCAGACGAGACTGAAGTGATGCTTGTTGGGAAGGTAGATATCTTGAAGGACATTGTACTCCCCACTTTTGATGGAGTTCGTCTGACCCTTGCAGACTCGGTTAAGAGCCTAGGGGTTATAATGGATCCAGCGCTACTACTAGAAAAATTAGTTAAGGCAGCCACAAAAAATGCTTTTTACAACCTCACTCTTGCCTGGAAGATGGCTTCTTACCTTGACACAGCCAACCTGGCCGTCTGGATCCATGCTATAGCAACATCAAGGCTTGACTATTGTAATACACTATACATTGGTCTCCCATCTAAGTTAACTAGGAGGCTCCAATGGGTGCAAAATGCTGCAGCTTGACTGTTAGCAGGAGTGAACAGGAGCATAAACATCACTCCCATCTTACAGTGACTCCATTGGCTGCCTATCAGTTACCGCGCTCAATTCAAGGTATTAGCTATTACATACGAAGCTTTTCACGACCTTAGCCCAGCATACCTATGGGACCACCTCCCTCCCTATGTCCCTCCATGGCAGCTTCACTCATTTGAATAGGGTCTTTTGCAGGTGCCAGCCTGCACATTGACAAAATCAACAGCAGCCCGTACAGGGGCTTTTTCTGTGGTGGCTCCTACCCTGTGCAAACGTTTTATCCTATGGCATTGTTTATGGAAATGTCCTTGATACTGATTGTACTAATCTCACATTATGTAATCTGCCTTGAGTCTCAGTGAGAAAGGAGGACAATAAATGACGTTAAAAAATAAAATAAATAAGGATAGTCTTAACGCTATAGTGTTAGGTTTGGAGTCTTAGATGAGCAAGCTGGGAGAATTTGAGGCTGCAGCTTTGCAGAGGCTAAGGGGTAAATCGGATTGGTCCCTTGAACGGGAGGCCCCGGAGCACCCCTGTGTAAGAAACATAACAGATAAAAGTACATTAACAGTGCAATCCTATGGAGAGTTACTCCAGTCTAATCCCATTGACTTCAATAAGCTTAGACTGGAGTAACTCTCCATAGGATTGCACTGCTAATGACAATAATCAGCTTGCCGATTGGCTGAACAGCTAGAAGAGAATTGTGTGTCTCTGGATCGGAAAGATGCCCTCTCCCTCACCCCCATCCCAATAGATAAGCTGCAAGGTTTTGAGGCTCGGAGCAGAAACCTGAATAGCATCTCCCATGGTGGGAAAAACAGACTCTGTAGCTGACAGCTCTTTAATGGTGCCTCCGAATCTGTCCCTGGAGGCAGACTTTTCCATCTGGAAAACAGTTCTCGTCCGACAAAGAGAATTGTGATTCTCGAAAGCTTATGCTACAATAAAGTTGGTTAGTCTTAAAGGTGCTACTGGACTCTTTCCTATTTTGCTACTACAGACTAACACAGCTAGCTCCTCTGGATCTATGTTCCATCTGGAGAACTGACCGTGGGCTATATGCAGATTCAGCAGCCCGCAGCGGCTGCAGAGTGGCTGCATCGTTCATGTAAGCGATGCTGGGGCCATCACACACAGTTCCCCGGCAAGTGTAAATCACAAGGGTTACCAGTCTGTTGCATGAGCATACCCCCAGAAAAACCCCAGTACAGGAGCCTAAAGGGGCGCTGGCTCTTATTTTCTCTTCACTGGTAAAAATTTCTACTGTGGCTGCTGTGTCGTTTTCTTGGGGGGGCCTTTTTGTAACTGTTATTCCCTTGTTTTGTCCTGAGCAAGCCTTAGACTGAAGGATTCATAAAGGAATGGCTGGGATTGGTAAGCTTCTCGCACCTCTGTAAAAAGTACTCTCAGTCCATAGCATGATCATCTAGAGTCTTGTACCCCCTCCCTCCAAATGTTCAGCTTCTTTCTCCCTTCTCCCCATCTGCTTATTTTCATTTGAATTGTTTCCAGGGCCCTGCTAAGTCTCTGTACTGCTTGGGCTGAGAGCAGGGTGCCAGGTGTGTCTCAAACCAAGAGCTAGCAGGAACCAGAGCTGTCCAGAGCTGATCAGCAGGTTTCAGTTAACAGAGATCAGTTACAAGGAGGAAGATGGAAGTAGCGGGGGAAAGTTGAGTTCTTCAGGACCTTGGAGAGTTCTTAAGTGAGCTAAACGTTGCTCTGGTAGAGTTTCCTTTTTTAAAAAACACAGTTGAGCAACTAGATTGCAAATCAGACAAATTGAGTGATCCAGGCTGTGCCCCTTTGCTGACAGCTGTTAGGAATGGCTTGGAATTTTGTACTCCTTGGTCACTAAGTCGCCTCCAAAGGTGCTGTCATTTTGTCTGCTGGAAGCTTGCAAGGGAGTCTGACCACTTCCACCCTCCCTGGCCTCAGGTCCTCTTCTTTTGCATGAAGAGTACTTTTGCTTGGACTAAAACACAGGCTGTCTTGGGGTCAGTGGATCCTCGAGGCAGTTCCTGCTGACCTGCATCTATCGAGGCTTCCATTTCTCTTCCTTTGAGTCACTCCCCAAGGTGCCTGGGAACCAGGAAGTGACAGTTCCTGATACGAAGTGCTGTCATTTGCAAGAAAAGCAACTGTTTAAATGGCTTACCTTGCCAGCACTTGCCTCCTTATGTGGGTCCCAGGTTCACACCTGTGCAGCATCTCGTCCCCCGTGGCATCTGTCAGGCTCAGCCTCACGGCCACTCCCGCAGAGCTGCATTGATCACTTCCAAACATTGCCATCTCTCCCAGATTGCCCCAGCTGCACTGGAACTGCTTTCCCAGCATGTTGCATGATAAGGTAACATAAATGTAAAAAAATTAATGAAATGGCTTGGAATCTCAGCGCTTTGTGGAACGTGAAACACTGGGCTTCCAGAGTGTCTTACGGCATTTCTGGTCGCTCCTTTGTTTCCCTTACTTTGTTCATCTCCAAAGCCATCCTGTTTTCTCGGTTGCTTCTGCAAGGTTATCAGGCATCCATTGCATGACAGACTCTCATCCGCTTTTGTCTTACTGACCGTGATTACCCAAATCCTGTCACCATCCATAGCATGCATACCTCTGCGGCATACAGGATTTTAGCACTGCTGTTCCATACCGTTTCAAGGGCGAACAGGCATGGCAAAGGAAGGAAGTGTGGTCTGGCTAACTCGCATTCCCCTTTTTCTTTCATTGACCCTCCCCACCCCCAGGAAGCAAAAGCAGCGGCTCTAATCGAAGCAACAGCGAGACTAGCCGGAGGGCGCTCAACCGAGAGAAGGATCGCAAGTCAGCTGGCAGCGGCAGCGAGTCGGATCACACAACTCGGAGCAGGGGTGGGGGTAGCATCATGCGGCACGAGCGGCCCTCCAGTCAGCTCAGCCACCGCAGCTATGTCTCTGCTACCCCCAGCGAGCGTAGCCCCCAAAGTCAACATTCGTACGGGCCCCCAGGAGTCCCTCCGCTTTACACCCTTCCGAAGCTGGGCTCCAAACTCTACGGGACAAGCGGGCCTCCCGGAGGGCCTCCCATACGAGAACTCGGCTCTGTTCCTCCTGAGCTGACGGGGAGCCGTCAGTCGTTCCAGAAGGCCATGGGCAACCCTTGCGAATTCTTCGTTGATATTATGTGATCAGAAGTGCCTTCAAAGACTTTGCAACAAGGGTTGATTTGTTTTCCCACTGGGGTTGTGTTTTCGTTTGCGAATCAACGTTGGACACTTAGAACAAATTGGGGGCGGGGGGCGGGGGAGAAAATAAACATTTTGACTGTGCTTGCATGTCACACCTTCCTGAATCTTGATTGTGTGTTGCAAACAAACGAGGAAGAGAAATTCTAGGTTGTTAAATATCAACAAATCCTTGGGATCTCCCATATCCCCCTTCCCCTTATCTTTGTTTTTCTGACTGTGGTTGGTTGGTGTTCTCTTCACATATAAGCTTTGTTCTTAGTGGCAACTCTTCCCAGTGCAATTATACTGTGTCCTTCTTGGCTGAATCAAGGAATAATATTTTGTATTACACTTTCCTGTCATGCATATTTGCACCTTTTAAAAAAATGATTTTTTTCTTTTCCAGCCAATGTGTTGGCTGCTTCTGGTTTTGTTTTTTGCTATAAGGACAATGCTCGCTAGCAGCTGTGAAATCTAGGGTGTGCCCAAACAGAGGTGCGAGTGCGTTCTTGGAGGCTCTATCCAGAGGTGAGTCATTCTGTACCAAGGATGTTTCCTTTTGCTTAAATTACTAAGACAACTGCTCTAAGAAGGAAAAAAGTGACTTGATAGTGGGTGTTGTCTTCCAGGATATGTGATCATAGCTCACCACCCCGCACTTCATAATGGATTTTTGGTTCTGTACTTGTGGCCAAACATCATCTTTGCATAGGGTTACTGTGGCCCTATCCATTCTGCATGGAAAGAAGCCTCACAGCAGCTGTAGTGTCCACCAGTTTCCAAAAGCTGCTACTGGCAGCCATAGAGAGAGGTCTCCTGTCCAACTTTCCTTGATACAGACAAGGAGAAAACTGCTGTTACTCTCAACACGTTTGCCATAGAAGCAAAGAAATACCTGACCCTCTTTCTTCCTTTCCCTGGCATTGCTTGGCTTTTTAGACACTGCCAGTGGGAACAGCCAGAATGAAGAACTACAATATCTGTATCTGAAGAAGGGCAAATATTCTGAATAGTTCACCACTCATTGCAGACCAACTATTTTCATGAGATTAATAGGAAATTGTAGTAGCCAAACAGCAGATGAGGCTAGGGGTGCACAGAAATGCACAATTACTTTGCAGGCGACCATGTGACTTATTAAAGAGAATGTCCAAGTACCTCCAACTGGGTGGTTTCCAGTTGAATTTTGGAGTGGCGTCTCTTGCACCCTGCAGTGGGTACAAATACGTTGTGAATGTGCAAAACATTGGCTGACTTTTAACGCACTTTTGGTGCCATGAAAACACAAACCACCTTCAGCCATGAAGTGAGCGGTGGAAGAGGGGGAAGAAATCCATAAATTTCTGGAGAGTGGAGCCAAGGCTGGGCAAGTGGTTATTGCATAAGGCCCCTGGAGAAATGTCTGTAATGGTTTGCGCAAACAGTTTTGTGATTCTTTTTTTAGTTAGAGGAAAGATGGGCACACACACAAATGCACGCATGGGGGCTGCTTAAAAAAAAGGACAGGCCATCGAAAGAACAAGGGAGGGTCCGAAATGGAAAGCTTGGTTCTGCATTTGATTTGCAGGATATGTACATGTGTAAGCTAAAGGAAGCTTGGCTTGTGCCACAGGTAAAGAACTCTCTGTCCAGAATGTTATGTCTTGGCATGAACGCTTCTGAACTGATGAATCCTTCCATCAAAAGCCCCGTGCAATTTTTCATTCGATTTATATACTGCCCTTCAGGACAACTTAATGCCCACTCAGCAGTTTACAAAGTATGCCATTATTATCCCCACAACAAAACACCCTGTGAGGTGGGTGGGGCTGAGAGAGCTCTGAGAGAGCTGTGACTGACCCAAGGTCACCCAGCTGGCTTCAAGCGAAGGAGTGGGGAATCAAACCTGGTTCTCCAGATTAGAATCCTGCCACTCTTAACCACCGAACTGCCCATCAGTTAGACATTCATGCACCACGCTAGATGTGAGTTTGCACGTTACCCAAACCAGGTTCTCCCACAAGTTTTTCTGAGCTTAATAGCAATTGGGGGGGGGGCAGTGTCTGGCTTCAGAGGGAGGATTTTAAAAATTCTTTCTACCTATGCCTATTTGCCTGACCATAGTCACCTTCCAGTCCAAGAGCTGCATTTGACCCTTGGGGGAGGGGACATAAGCACTTGGTGGCTTCCTGCTCCATAAAGCCAATAACAGCTCCAAAGAGAAGTATGGAAGTTGAGAAAACGACACGCAGGAGGGGGAAAGGTGTAAATTATTCCCTAATTGCCTTCTCTGTTCCCCCAGACGACAAACCACAAGAGCGAGCTGATGACACACGTCCTTTTATGCCCTGAGCTGCAGGATTCCCAGTGTATTCCTGTGCCATTAGTGAGGGGCTCGCTGGGCTCTTTTGAGAGCTTTGTATACGCCATGCCAGGATATCACATGCCGCACGCTGAAGGGTTCAGTTTTACCACAAGCACCAGAGCCTTTGCAGTCCTGCTGCACCTAGAAGTTCCATCAAACCCACCCTTCCAGCTAGTGGAAGATTGGACTGGCCCCTTGGCAAGCTCTACTCTATGTTTTTCCTCGAGCAAGCCATGAGCATAAGCAAAGATTGCGAGTTCTTGTGTGTTGCAGAAGTCAGGATTGGTGTCAAGCAAAGCTGGATTTTTGTGATGGGGTTTTCATATTGTGCATGGCTTATTTTGGTTTCGGCAGACCGGGAAAATGGGGGCGAGGAACTATCGGAACATTGAAGCTCCTCTTCCTAAGCACGAAAAGCACAACTTGTTTTTTAAAAATTGCTGTGTGTGACCACTTGTGTATTATTACAGAGGTTAAACCTCTGAGTAAATGGCCAGAGATGTGATATGGCCTGAACACTAAGGTGCCGTAGTGCGTAATCTGCCATCTGGATCAGGTGTAACATCACAGAACTGTCAGCCGTGCCGTTACCATGTTATCAGATGCAAAATGTCAGAGAACATGCGACCGTCTTTGCCTTTGAATAGAGCAGCAGCCTGGCTGTTGATCCCTTTACTCATGAGTAGGAATAGCTCTCCAAGGCTTTCCCCAATACCTATCTGCGATCTAGGGATTGCACCTGGAACCGTCTGCATGCAACACACGTGATCTGCCACTGAACCATTCTGCTCATACAATTATGTGTGTACATAGCTTGTTTTCCCGCACCGGTGAAGGAAAACAGTCTTGTGCGAAGTAGACCCGTGGCTGAATGCTGAAAACTAAAAAGTTGGCATGGCACTTCCTTGATACCTGAGAAATACACCTGTAATTGCTTATAGAATGGATTTTCTGTACTTTCTCAAATTCATGCAAAATGAAGGTATTGCATTGTGGTTGCAGTTATTTTATCACCTGAGCAATGCAGTCTTAAGAATGTACGTATGTGAATTCAATCGGATGTATTCCCTGGTAAGTGTGCTTAGGACTGAAGACAGATGTAACATTTTAAGGGTGAAGACAGATGTAACTATTTTAGTGTGTGGCAAATGGATTTAAACCAATGCTTATTGAGACAGATATCTCAGAGGAATGTAGCAATTATGCATTCCAACTTCTTTCATCACATTTAAAATATTATGTCTGTCTTCCTCTTTGAAACATTATTTCTGCCTTCTCTGATAAAAGGCTCTCTCTGTTCACCATTTTCTTTCAAAGCGACCTGTTCCTTTATATGATTAATCACTGTATATGATTCGAACAGCCCACACCAATGGATTAGCAGTTGACCTTTTTGACTTGTTGGGATTCTTCTGGTTGCTTTGTTTAAACAACAGGTCCCATATTGCCACTGACAAAACGCTGAGCTGTTTTCTGTCTTATCAATTGCATTTAACTGGATTGTAACGAATGACTTCAAAAGAATGATTAATTCTAATCAGTGATTAGAAAGATGTGTAAAGAATTTATGTACAGTAGAGAAGAGGAAGAGTCAAAAGATTTTAATTAATGGGAGGGGAATATCTTTGCCCCCCTTTCCCTCTATTGGGCAACAAGCCTAGAACTTGTTCGACTCCAGGATTGGACTTCTTAGTGGCGTGAACCGCACTGTTCCCCATTTTAAATGTCTATTCCATAATTGAATTTTTTTTGTAGATACTGTATTAAAAACTCAAGTGTCTGTATAGTTAATATATAGCTGTTTATGTGTAAATGCTATTTTAAACACTAAAAAAAACTTTTAATTTTATGTGACCAAAGCACTTCATGTCTTTTCTTCATTGGTGGTGATTATTTTATTTGGATTTCTAGTAAATGCAAAGTGGACTGCCAGGGTGGTAGAAGATATCTATACATGGGTACAGAGGGGGCATGCCAAAAAGCCAAGCGAAACCACTGGGTATGTCTCATTTCTCTGCACAGTACAAATGCATTCAAAACGGCGGGCTGAATCTAACCAGCTTTCCTTCTTGAGGAGAAGGGAGGAGGGTATTCCTTTTGATCACCCAAAAGGCTATGTTGAGAATTATGGGACCTGCATGGAGAAAAGGTCCGCATGTGGGACAGAAGCTGTTGTAAGAAGGAAAAATGGGCTGCATTGAACAGTAAAAGCTGTCTAGATTTAACCCACAAAATGGACTGGGAACCTATCCCAAACTGCAGCCGCTGGTGATAAATTTATCCTAGACACAAAGAAGAAGGTGTCTAGTCTGGCCTGGATCCAGCTATTGGGTTTGGGAATTCTGGGGTGGGGGAAATTGGCCCCATTTTGGACTCGGCACGAAAGCCTTAGACTCGGAAACAAGATCGAAATGTCCTCTCTACACCCAGTTCTCCTGGCTTGAATGGGAACTTCCTCATTGCCTAGGGTTGACAACCTCCAGATGGGGCCTGAAGTATTGGAATTACTCCAGACTACAAAGATCACTTCCCCGGGAGAAAATGGCTACTGCAGAAAGTGAATGCTATGGCACCACGTCCCCACTGAGTTCCCTCCAACCCCCCCCCCCACCTGCCCAGACACTGTCCCCAAATCTCCAGAAATGTCCCAAAACAGAGTTGGTAACCCTACCACTACCCACTGCCACAATTGTACCACTCTGGGCACTGGATATAAGGAACTCTTTAGGCCTACATCGAGTTAGGCCAAGTCCCTATACCCTTCTGGCAGGAAGGGGGAGGAACTGACGCCTACCTCCTGCCGGTGGCGTGCTGTCTCCTCACATGCACTCTGGCACTTGTGTGATGATTTCACTCCTCGAAGTGATGTTATCACACCAGCCATGGGAGCACTCCCGTGCTCCATGTGGGGCCGATTTGGTCCATTTGGGGCCAAAATTAGCCCCAAACAAAGCGTGGGAGCGCTCCCGCAGCCAGAGTGACATCGCTTTCAGGAGTGACGCTGTCACACCTCCTGGCAGCATGTAGTTCCTGGGGTGCCTGCTGGTAGTGGGTGACCTCTGGGGGCTTGCACCTCCTGCCGATGGCTGGCAGATGGGCAGGCGAGGGGGCAAACCCCTGGGAGTTTGCTCAGCACTGGCCGGCACCTGGGACCCCTAGATCTAATCACGTACTCGAATTGGGTCTTGCTGATTTTGGAATTGATCTGTAAATAAAACAGATTGGTTCTGGACTTTCATAGAATCGTAGGGTTAGAAGGGACCTCCAGGCTCATCTAGTCCAACCCCCTGCACAATGCAGGAAATTCACAACGACCTCCCCTTCCCCCACACACATCCATTGACCACTGCCCCATGCCCAGAAGATGGCAAAACCCCGTCAGGATCCCTAGCTGAACTTGCCTGGAGAAAATTGCTGCCTGACCCCAAGGTGGCATTTGGCATTATCCTGGGCAAGTAAGAAGGAGCCCCAAGAACTAAGCACTTGGAATTAAATCACTTGGAATTTTGGCATTGGCTTTGTCAGAGGGGGAAAAAACAATACAAAAAAAGGAACACACAGTCCAAAGAGACTACACATCAATGCGACTTCTACCAGTTGTCTGCTAAACTCATCTATTGTTTACAGGACATGGGTGGGAGGTCCTAGCCCTGGACTTTCTGTGATGAGAGCAAAATCAAAAAGAGTCCAGTAGCACCTTTTAGACTAACCAATTTTATTGTAGCATAAGCTTTTTGATTTTGCTACCACAGACTAACACGGCTAACTCCTCTGCAGCTGTGATGAGAGCTGTTCCCAGGTCTCATGGAGTCTTGTGGGCTGGTATCGATCACTTGATTTCTGCAGTATCGGCGTCCTCCTCCATAGGAGCATCCTGAGGCTGGCTGCAGAAATGGCTGTCGGTATTCATGTGCGGCACAAACAGCGCAATGTAGCACACCCGATAATAGCAGGAGCCAAAAATGGCAAAGACGCTTGCCAGGCCAGCAAACACCTGGAACAAGGAGACAAATTTTCCTTGGGAGGTGGCATAGGTGGGCACAAAGAGAGTCCAGATTATGATGATCAGCACCATGGCAAAGCTGATGGCCTTGAAGGTTTTGAGCTGCGCCTGCTGCGAGTTGTTCCCCCAGAAGGAGCAGATGCAGCAAACGACCGACAGGCCATAGTTGTAAGCGAGAAGCAGGCCAAAGCCCGGGAAGGAAACGTCTTGGCATTGCAACAGAATGGTTTTCTCCATGTTGGTCTTCTCCTCCAAGGATGGAGGGTCCCAGAGATACCAGAAGACGCACAGAAGACTTTGAATGGCCGTGTTGAGAAGAACACACAGGGCTAGCGAATGTCTCCTCAACAGAGGTCTCTTCAAGGCCTGGTCGAGTCCGAAGCTTTGCACGACCTTCCCGAGCAACGTCGCCAAGCTGATGGTGAAGCTGATGAAGAAGAAAGGCTGCCGGAATTTGCAGACCCATACGGTGGGCTTGATGACGAAGAAGAAGCAGCTGCTGCAGAGGCAAGTCGAAGAGAGAATGATCAGGAGAGTGGGGAAGCTGCCGACATAGCGCATCGCTGGGGTGCTCCAATATTTGACGAAGATGCCTGTGACGACGGCCATCTGAACCAAGGCCAATATGGTCAGCGCCACCATGACAATAGGAAGCAAATCGGTCACCTCCAGGTACTCGATCGTCCTTTCCTGGCATGTGCGGTTCTCCTCGAGAAACCATTGGTGTTCGAAGCACTTGGCGCATTCATTTGGATCTAGACGGAAAAACGGTTGGTTCAGCAGGAAGGGGAGCTTGTGAAAGGGATACAAGAAGGGGCATTGGACCAGGCTGGGCCAGAGCTGTGGGCCGAAATCTGGCCCTCTTGTGGGCGATTTTCAACCCAGGGTTCCTGAGATCTATTTGTGGAGTGCTAGGGGCAGAGCTACTGGAAGAACCTGAGTACTCATTTTAAAAGCATTGCTACTCTATCGCTAGGGATCCCAGGGGCTCGCCGGTGGCGGGCAATCTCCTGGCTTGCCCACTGGTTTGGGCTGCCTGGTGCAACTGGTAGGCACCTCGGGAACACATGTGGCACAATCTCTCCCAGGGGGGACAACGACATCACTTCCGGAAGTGACATCATCGCGCTGGCCACGGGCGTGCTCCCGTATTTCACTGGGGCCAATTTTGGCCACAAATGGGCCAGAATTAGCCCCGTGCAAAGCGAGAGAGAATGCCCACGGCCAGTGCAATGACATCACTTCCCAGTCTCCGATGACATCACTTCATGCCCCCAAAGGTAAGTCTCGGATCCCCCACCTCCCACAGAGAGGGTTCTTTTTATGTTGTTTGTTTGTTTGTTTGTTTGTTTGTTTGATACTTTAATTCCACCCTCCCTGCAAGCAGGCTCAGGGTGGATTACATCAGATAAAAACATTTCATACAATTTACATATCGTAAAAGCAATAAGACAGTTTAAACATTTCAGACAAAAACATCCTAATAAATATGATGGCTAATATGCCGGACAGCAGCAGTCAATATTCACTAATTGAAAGCCAGGTGGTGGACGACTCTAATTGGGAGGGCTCAGATCTTCTCCTCTTTCCAGGCCAGCAGAGGCCTAGCCCAACCTCCACCATAAGCCTGGTGGAACATCTCTGTCTTACAGGCCCGGGAGAGTGAGAGTAAATCCTGCCGGGCCCCGGTCTCAACAGAGAATTCCACCAGGTTGGAGCCAGGACCAAAAAATCCCTGGCTCTGGTTGAGGTCAGGCGGGCCTCCCTGGGGCCAGGGACCACCAGTAGTTTATCTCCTGATCGAAGTGTCCTCTAGAGCACATATGGGGAGAGGGACCCTTCTCTGGAAACCTTATCCATTTCTAGGCAAGAGAAATGGTTTGATTTCCAAATTTGACAATGTTGAGTGGTTGTATTTTGCGTCTGATGTCTTACGAGATGCTTACAGAAGTAACCAAGAAGGGCCAAATAAGCATATGAATTTTGATCCGGCATTAAAAACAAAATAACTTCCGAACTAGGTGGACTTTTGGTCCCATCCAGCAAGGCTCTTAAGGCTATTCTTGGTTTGGAGGTCCGGCTCACCGTTTTTGTCCTGGAAGTAACCCGGAGGACAGTCCTCGCATTGATAGCAGCAGTTGTGTTCGCCTCTGAGATGCCTCTTCTGGCCTGCCGTGCAGTCTTGTGAGCATTTTGACGTGGGAACCTTTAATAGAAAGGGGGTGTATGAAACTTTTACCAGCCATGAATCCAGATGAAAAGAAGGGCATTCTTGTAACCCCTTCCCTCAGTTTTCAAAAGGATCTTTCAGAAGCGAGCTGAAGAAATGAGCTGTGGTTCTGAAGAAGTGAGCTGTGGCTCATGAAAGCTCATACCCTATTACTAATTTTGTTAGTCTTATCTGTGCTACTGGACTCTTGCTCTTTTCCCCTGCTACAGATAGACTAACACAGCTACCCATCTTGATCTTATTTGTAGTGTTTCTCCAGGGTATTGTGTAACACCTACTCCTTGAGCTCCTTTGTCTGGAGATGCGGAGGATCAAATCTGAGACCTTGATTGATTTTAATTGGGGCAGCACCTGAACACTCACCCAGAAATTGGGGGGCTTTCTTGGAAGTACAAACCTTTTTATCTCTTGTATGCCACTGAATCTTGGATTCATCCACCGTGAGCTCCCGTTGCAAAGCATCATAGCTGCCGATGGAAATAAACTCGGGGACTCTGGTTGCGTTCCAGCTCCAGAGAACCAGATCGTAGCCTGTTGGCGGATTGCCCGTCTTGCTGAAATAGACCGGCTGGGATTCAACGGTGAAGTTAACATTGGCTATTTCTTCCAGCAGCTGTGGAGACACGAAGAATCCCAAAGTTGCAGTTAATGAAAAATCACAAATGGGCAAGGGGAGATGATTTATTTTCTCCCGTTAAGGCGGAAAACACAGCCTCTCTTTTGCGTCTTGCATCAGCTGTTTTGTAAAATGTAGAACGTGAAGTAATAATAATAACAATAACAACAACATTGAAACATCCTTGATATTACTGTACTGATCTCACACTCTGTAATCTGCCTTGAGTATCAGTGAGAAAGGCGGGCAATAAATAAATAAATAAAAAATACCATCCTTCAGAACAACTTAATGCCACACTCAGAGTGGTTTACAAAGTGTGTTGTTATTATCCTCATGACATTCACCCTGCGAGGTGAGTGGAGCTGAGAGAGCTCTGGAAGAGCTGTGACTGACCCAAGGTTACCCAGCTGGCTTCAAGCGGAAGAGTGGGCAATCAAACCCAGCTCTCCAGATTACAGTCCTGCTGCTCTTAACCACTACACTAAACTAGCTCTCGGTAAACCTGCAAAGAACCTAGTTTTAAAATATGCTGGTTTCCTCATAAACGTGTGATTTTCATATGCTGGATTCCTTTGTGTTTTTTAATAGCAAAGTTCTAGCCCCAAACGTTGAGATCTGGGTCAATGGAAGGGAGTATCTACTAAAATATCCAAAACGGCCCTGCTTGGAAAAGCTTGGATTACTGTAATGCATTCTCCCTGGGGCTGCCCATGAAGGCTTGAAAGTATCATTTGTTCAGGATTTAGCAGAAGGATTGCTGGCTGGTAGGAAATGAAGGGGCAGAATTTCAGGAGCCTAACTGGTTGCCAGTTTGTTTCTGGGCACAATATCTGTATCTCTGTTGACGCTGCCTTGCCCTGAAGGACACAGGTCCAACAATTCTCCCCATTTTACATTCACAACAACCCTATGAGGTAGGTTAGCGCTTGACTGGCCTAGGGCCATTCAGTGAGTTAAATGCACATCTCCGGTCTATGACTGTTATAAAAGGACTTAAGCCATGCTGGATGAGACCCAAAGGTCCCATCAAGCCCAGCTTCCTGTTTCCAGCAGGCGCCAGCCCACAAGAAGGCACCCACATTCTCCCTATTTGTTTGTCTCCCAGCAGCTAGAATTCAGACAACATACTTTGTAAACCACTCTGAGTGGGCGTTAAGTTGTCCTGAAGGGCAGTATATAAATTGAATGTTGTTGTTATTATTAAGACTAACCAACTTTATTGTAGCATAAGTTTTCGAGAACCACAGCTCTCTTCATCAGATGCAACTTTATTGTAGCATAAGTTTTTTGAGAACCACAGCTCTACATCAGATGCAACCTGGTTCTGGAAAGCTTATGCTACAATAAAGTTGGTGGTTAGTCTTAAAGGTGCTACTGGACTCTTTACTATTTTGCAATACTTTGTGTGTGCGCATGCATGCGCAAATGCTCACTCACCTGCCAAGGGTAGACCTCTTGGTCTGCGTTACATTTCTGGCTTGTCGTGTTGCACTGGAGCAGCTGATGCAGCGCGTGGGCAATGACATAGATGGCTTTGTAGGTGTTGAATGTCGCATAGAACCTTTCCTGATAGATGAGGGATGTAAGATTGGCCAGGGTCAGGTTCCCACATTCAGGGCACTGTTCATCTTCCCAGCTGATGATGGAGTTACTCTGGCTTTGTCCAGGACCTGCCAGGATGCGTTGCACGTATTCCGGAAAGCCAGGCATTCTCCCACACACCCATCCCGATAATAGTACCCACACTGGCCAACTTTGGAATAAGCCCGATGGTGGGCGAGGTTGCCCAGCACTCACTGGCGATCCACACTTTGCCGGTGATGCCTCTTTCAACCACGACCGCCATCAGCTCCTCGGCTTGGTTGGGTTGCGCAAAGACCACGGTGATTTTGATGCCGGATTCCACCAGTTGGCTGGTTATCTTGACCAGCTGCTCTCGCCTCTCGCTTTTCTCCTGGGCACTTGGGAGGATGGCCTCGTACGCGATGCACGTATCCTTGGAGAGGGCCAATGGCACAAAGAGCTCCAAAGCCTGGCGGCCGTATTTGTCATCGGTTGCCAAGGCAGCCACCCAGTTCCAGTGGAATTTTCTCAAGAGCTGGACCAAGGCTTGAGCCTGGTTCTTGTCACTGGGAACGGTGCGGAAAAAGGACGGATACAGTTCTCTGTCGCTCAGGTTATCGTTGGTACTTGCGTGGCTGATCTGGAGGGAGAGAGAAAAGTTGCAGGGCTGTGAGTTCTCTCCGCTAAATGCTTTTGATTGAGGGGTTGACAGGAGAACGGATGGAATAGGAATCGGTGGATAGATCCCCCACCCTCGGCCCTTTCCATTCCTTTGTTAGATCTCTGTGCTGCATTTCACTCCTCTGTAATTCTGTTACTGGGTTGGTCAACTCCTTTCCCCACCATTCAATAATAATAACAACAACAACAACATTTGATTTTTATACTGCCCTTCAGGACAACTTAATGCCCACTCAGAACGGTTTACAAAGTATGTTGTTATTATTCCCACAACAACCACCCTATGAGTTGGGTGGGGCTGAGAGAGCTCTGAGAGAGCTGTGACTGACCCAAGGTCACCCAGCTGGCTTCAAGCGGAGAAGTGGGGAATCAAACCTGGCTCTCCAGTTTAGAGTCCTGCGCTCTTAACCACTACACCAAACAGGAGAGTGAAGGCCACACAGTTACGGCAGCTATCATTAAGAAAAGGTTGGGAAGGAGACAGGAATCAACCAAGCCCTTTTTCTTTGGCCTCCATCTGGTTCACCAAATGTCCAGCTTCTCTTTCTCAGCTTGAGGCTTTTGGCCACAAGCAGCCAGCAAGATGGAAAGGTGGAAATATGAGTCCCCTCAGCTTTGGAGCTGACGGGGCTCTTGGCAGGAGAATAAGAAAGCAGCGGGGCAGGCTACACCCAACCCCAACCTGGAAGCTTTTTTATTTACCAGGCGAGTGAAGATCAGTTGTGGCCCGGGAGGGCAGAGAGGATCACAATGCCAAGAAAGGGGCAACAGGGCACATACCTGAAGGTCCAGGGGTCTTGCTGTGCTAGCTCTTGACATTTGCCAGCAACTACTGGGAATATTGGCAACACTTCAGAAGTGCCAGCCTGCAGCCCATTTCCCCCCTCTTGATCACTGTGACAATCGTTTCTTCCTACCTCAGGGATGGAAAGAAAATTTAAGAGTCGGGACAACACCATGCTCAGTTCTGAACTGTCAGGACCCACAACGGCAATGACACGGGGCTTGTAGTTGGTGTAATTGCATTGTGCTTCGAGGCCGCTGTCGCTGGGGTATTTGGAAAGGAAGGTGATGGTTGGCTTCGTAGCGACGACCACGTTATTGCAGGTGTTGTGGATTTCGTACCCAAGTTTGATGCCAGGCAGCAGGGAGGTGGAGTTGTTGATTTCATCAATGGCGAAGTGCATGCCGAGGTGCCTTTGGTAGCCACGTGTGTAGAAGCTAGGCAGAGGAATATTGATGGTGGATAAAGAAACTTCGCCCCATGGATCACAAGTCAAAATGCCAGTAGAGGGTTGATTCCAATGTGCGTTGTTGAGGTGGTACAGCCTCCCATGGGGGGACTGTACCATCTCAGTACAGCACCTTAGATTCAGCTGTCTGTGAAGGAAAGGTTAATCCAGAAAACACAAGCCGTTTATCTTTGCAAACCTCAGCCTATTCATACATGCTTCATTGAAGTGGTACAGTCTCCTCTTCTGAGAAGACCGTAACATCAACTAAGCACTTTGGAAGCAACTCTCCATAAATTGAAAGGAAGAATGAGTCATAGGTCATAAGCTTACATGCCATTGAGATTAGGGGTTGATTCAAAAGTGTTTTAATTGAAGTGGCATAGTCTCTCCACTAAGCACCATGGGATTAGCTCTTCCAAAGCTGAACCGGAGGCTGAGTCAGAGATCGGAGGTCAATATGCCAGCAAAACACAGAGTTGTTTCAAATGTGCTTAAGTGACACAAAAGTCCCTCCACCATGTGAGGACTGTACCATTTCAGTGCAGGACTTTGGAATCAGCTCTTCACAAACTACAAAAGAAAAAAAAGAGTCTACAGTGCAAAAATAATCCAAAGAACATGAGTTTATCAGTAATTGTGTGTGAAACGTGATTAGGATAGAGAACAGAGCTCACATTCTCAGCCTCTCTTCAGCTTCCTGCTGGTTTGACACACAAAGTCGGCCGTGCCACCTGGCAGACTTTTGGAAGGCTTCTTCTTCCCTGCTCACCTGTAACACGTGGGAATCTGTGGCTGGGCCTCATACCGCACCTTGGAGTGAAACGCAAACAGTCCGCCAATCACAAAGTCTCCTGGAGCACTGAACTGGAGGACCAGGGAGTTGGTCTTCGCTTGGTCGGGCCTTATGCAAAGGGCCAAAGCTAGGATCTTGAACAGCGAGCGGGGCTCCATTTTGCCTGTGGGGGGAGGGAGTGCCCATTTAATACCTCGCATTAATGCAGTGCTCAAAGCATTATCTTGTCACCTTTAAAAAGAAATTCTGCAAGGTAGTTCAGTATTGTTAGCCCCAGAGTGCAGACGGAGTTTGAAAGGGTGTGTGTGTGTGTCTGGGGGGGAGTTCCTTTATGAATTTGTGGCAGGAACAAGGTGCAAACTGGGGACTCCTTGATCCATACTACACCATTTTCAAAGCAGACAAGAGCAAAGAAAGACACGATAGATCACACCTCTCCCTCTACCTGTAAAATATAAATTGCATGCTTGTGCAGCCTCAATTTGCCTCGGGGCTGTGCAGGGCAAGAAAAGGGGGGTTTAACCCTCCACTCGATCTTGCTGCTTGATACGAGCTTTGCTGCTTTATTAGCATGCTTTAAAGTCCTGGACAGGCAAGCATTCAAAAGAACTTCCTACTTTGAGCTCTTGGTTTAATATGCATATGGCTTTAAAGCAGCAACAAATCCAACACTAGTCTATCCTACAAGCCCTGGTAGTCTGAATTTTCCACTCCTTCCTTCCAGGCAACCAGTTACTACTCGACAGTTAGCAGATTCTGAAACTACCAAGTATCTAACCTGGATATCCCCGACAAGCCTGATTTGTCCAGCTGTTGGAAGCTAAGCAGGGTCAGCCTCGGTAAGTAATTGGATGAGAGACTTCCAAGGAAGAGCAGAGATGTGATGCAGAGGCAGGCAATGTCAAACAACTTCTGTTAGTCTCTTGCCTTGAAAATCACAACAGGAGTCACCAGTAAGTTGGCTATGACTTGATGGCAATTTCTACCTATGAACTTCATAGAATTAGGCTGTTTTTTCTGGTTCTCATTTGTCTTGGCCATCAGTGCAAAGAGCACTTGCATTCAGCGGGAGCCCTGCCTAATCTTTCCCTAGCAAAAATTAGTTCATCAGAAAAGAGGCATCAACTTAGCTGTACCCGCTTACTTCCCATCTGTACCTACGATCCCTGCCTTTTCTCTCCTGTGGCTGTGTTTGCTCCCCTTCGTTCTGTCTCCGGCTGCCCTTCTTTTCTTGTAGCCTCTTCAGCAGCGGTAGGTACAGGTGTTTAGAAGGGACCTCTGATAACCAGGACTTTAAAGCCATCTCTTCCTTGTTCCAGTTGGCCTCCGATTTTTAAAATTTGAATAGCAGTCAGTGGAAACAGAGACAAGGTGATAAATGGTGCCACAGAGACCCTGCCCTAGAGCAGGCAGCTGGAGAGGATTAAGCCGAATTATAAACAAAAAAAATGTGATTTACATGGTGCACCTGAAACTGAGTGACCAAGAATGGCCACTTATACCAAACCAGGTTCACAGAACTATTTTATCTGACCCTCGCCCTGCGTTGGCCTCAGCCGATTTTAATCAAAGCCTAGCAAAAACAAAATTTTGCTCACAGAAGAAAGAACGGTTTCCAAAAAGAGGGTGAGAATGAATGAATTTGATTATGTAAATGTTACTTTGCTTTTTGGGGTTTTGTATGGCAAACCAATCCCACGGAGAGGTATTGGCCAGTGCCTGGAACTTACTGGAGTTCAAGAGTTGCTGAAAATACTTTCTAAGCTGACTTTGCCAGGCTTGGAGAAGAAAAACCTGTATGTGATTCAGTCATAATTAAAATGGTTAGAGAAAGGGAAGGGTTGTACATTTTGTTGTTGGTTACTCCCAGGTGGTGTAGGGGTTAGAATGTCAGACTAGGATCTGGGAGACCTGGGTTCAAATCCCCATTCTGCCCTGAAACTTGCCGAGTGACCTTGGGCCAATCACACCTTCTCTCCGGCTGTTTCCGCATGCCCTTAAAGGGATGACCCACTCATGGAACGCTGGCGACTTTTCCTCAGGAATCCAGATGTCTCCGTTTGCAGGCCATTTGGCTTGCATTCTTCTGGCGCCTTTTCTGTGACCTCAGAAAAGTGCATTCCCAGAAAAGGCACCGAAAAAACAGAAGCCAAATGGCCCACAACCATTTTGCAAATGGAGACGTCTGAGGGAAACCCGCTAGTGTTCCGTGAGTGAGCCGTCCCTATAACGGCATGTGGAAACTGCCTCTGTCTGCTGGACCTATCTCAGGGTTCTTGCGAGTCTCCTACAGAGGATGAGAGAATAATATATGCCACTCTGAGCTCCATGTAGGAAGGGTGTGTGATAAAAATGTACTAAATAAACCCAACGGCAAACCAAAGGGCTTTGGTCAACCCAGCAGGCCACAGATAGAGTACAGCCACCCAAACTGTGTAAGGGGGAGAAGTGCAAGTACAAAATATTTATTGTTGTAGCCGTGGGGCATAACATCCTAACCCCACAGCACAGTACATTTCAGTACCAATTAGACAGTCCATGGGGAGAAGTGGTACTCCTTGGTACGAACAAACCCCGATCTTCAGAGACTCAGAGCGGGACCACAAGTGACGCCTGACACAGGTTGGACACTAGTCAGCTTCCCTCAAGTTTTGATGGGAAATGTAGGCATCCTGGTCTCGCAGCTTCGCTCTCTGACTGCTGTCCAGTGGACTTTTCAACTGTAACTTGTCCAACATTTCGCCAAGCTGCCTACATTTCCCACCAAAACTTGAGGGAAGCTGGCAAGTGTCCAACCTGTGTCAGGCGTCACTTGTGGTCCCACTCATATTCCTGTTCATCTGTGAAATGTTGGAGGGTACGGCATAGGTGATTAAAAGGGCACAAGGACGTCCCTGTTTTTAGAGTGACACATGGGTGACACGCACGCAATCTCTGATCCTCTTTGTGGGTCCTTTGCATCCTCATAGCGGCTTTAAGAACCTTTCAGTTTTAATGGGAAATAAATATTATTTGCATTAGGAGCTGGAGTTTCATTTGCATCCCCGCGCGCACTCCAGATTTTCATGTTCTTTGCAAAGATGACTATGAAAATTTGAAACCTGTGCATTCAAATCTCTGTGGAAAAATATACCTCTTGTATCACACCCATGAACTCTCCTTAGGCAATAAATGTATATCTGGTTTCCTCCTAACTCTGTAGACAGCAGAATGAGTAGAATACAGAGATTTACCTTGCTCTCCCCCTTTGCCTATCTTAAAAGGCTAACTGCTATTTGTATTTCCTCTACCAATATTTTGTGTTACCCCTTCCTTCTTCCAAAGGATGATGACAGCATTAATTGGTGTTACTATAACATGACAGAAGTGAGGCTTCCATCTTGGATCTTGATCCGCCATTTTGTTTGGGGGCCTTTTTTGAGAGAAAGAACACAACAAAGAGATGGGAAAAGAGTAGGGCTTTTTTTCAGCAGGAACGCAGTGGAACGGAGTTCCGGCACCTCTTGAAAATGGTCACATGGCCGGTGGCCCCACCCCCTGATCTCCAGACAGAGGGGTGTTTAGATTGCCTTCCATGCCATGGCGCGGAGGGCAATCTAAACCCCTCTGTCTGGAGATCAGGGGGCAGGGCCACCAGCCATGTGACCATTTTTGCCGAGGGCGATTTAAACTTTTAAAAACTCCCCCCTTGTTCCAGCTGACCCAAAGTGACATCAGTGTGTGGTCCTGGGAACGTGTGTGCACTTTGCGCATGCTCATGTGGTACCAGAGGCACTACCTCCTGGCAAGAGTTGCCCCCTGTGCTGGCAACCCACTGAGTTCCACCACCTCTTTTCCCAGAAAAAAAGCCCTAGGAAAGACATGTGTGAAAACTAGGGCTGTCGAGTGCATAATTCTGTAGTCAGTTGAATTAAATGCTGTTGCTCTGATCCCAAAATCTTCATACAAATACCTTTCTGAGAGGAGGCATTGGTCAGTCATGAAGCAATGTATTCGGAACTCCTCCCACCCCATTTCAATCTCTGGCATTTCCGGTTAAAGAACTTTGGGCAATAGGTCTGGGAAAGACCTCTCCTGCTACTCTGGAAGTGACCTCATCAGTGCTAGATGGGCCAACATTTTGATGGGCTAGTGTATTATTTTATCCCCTTTGGCTTGTTTGTAGGATTCCCAGCTCCCAGTTGGAAAATTCCTGGAGATTTTGGGGGTCAAGCCTGGAGAGGGTGGGGTTTGGGGAGAGGAGGGGCCTGAGTGGTGTATAATGCTATAGAGTCCACCCTCCAAAGCAGCCATTTTCTCCAGGGAAACTGATCTCTATGGCCTGGAGATCAGTTGCAATTCCAGGAGATCTCCAGCCACCACCTGGAAGTTAGCACAAAAAAGGGGGAGTACCCCACCAACCAGAGATATAGCATGTATAGGGTCTCAAAATATAGATGAACCACTCATAAACATGTTTATAGAATATGAAGCGACAAATGAATACAGTGAACAGATATTCCACATGTATAGACCTCAATAAATTCAGTACATACACATATCATTCCAACGAGTCCAATAAATACAATAAATATATCAAATGTAATACATACAAATGCAATCTCATAAGTAAATATATATGACCGTTACACAAAGTCATCAGTCCATAGGAAGTTAATTGTCCGTAGATAAATTCTTCTTTCTACTGCAGAAATGCTGGGATGAGAGGCTTAAAGTGACAAAAGTAGAAGACAAACAGGTAAGTGCAACAAAACAAATCTCTAACATAAAGTTAATTTTCTTATTTTCTATTCCCAGGTCAGATAATGCAAATTGGGTGTGCAGAGACCCCCTCTCACCCAACGAGAAGGTAGCCATTTATCTCGTTTTGTATCCAGAACTTTTTCAGGAGCATAAAAAGTATTATCCAACTAAACCCCAACCAAAGGTATCTTCACAAGTCACACCAGGGTGTTCTTCAAAAGCAGCAGCTCAAATGGCAGCCATAAATCCATCATCCGGATTTTGTATGTATTACATTCGATGTATTTATTGTATTGGTGTGATTTTTTATGGTGTGGGCTGCCTTGAGTATTTGAAAAGAGTTGAAAGGTAGGGGGTGGCAGAGAATAGAAATAAACTGAACAAAAATTTAAGGCAACTTCTAGAGAGAGACTATAACTCAGAGCCAAGCTAGAACAGGGAGGAATACACGCGAGTCTGTTCACTTGCCAGGCAAGTGTAATTCGTCACTTGTCGCTTGGCTCTCAATGGTAAGGAGAACCTGCAAGATTCGGTTTCTGACATTTTCAGTTAAAAGTTCTCAACAACAACAAAAAATGGAGAGGCAGTGTTGTATAGTGGTTAGAGTCTTGGATTAGGATCTGGGAAATCCAGGTTTGAATCCTCTCTCTGCCATTAATCTCATTGGGTGACTTTGGGCCAGTTGTCATTTCAACGAGGTTGTGGGGAGGGAACGGTGTGTGTCACTGCCCGGTGTTCCTCAGAGGAAAGGCCACATGAAAACATGTCAGATAGACAGACTCATGCCTGAGTCTTGAGAGAGCCTCTGCAGTAACAGTGGACAATTCTGAGGTAGTAGTAACCCAGCGACTAGATATATAAGACAGCTTCACACGTCTATATATGAGATATTGGGGGAAGTGCAAAATAACACATAATTTAATGAACAAATAAAACTTTCATTTGCTGTGAAGAACAAAGACCCTTTTCAATGCTTAGTGAAGAAGGGAGTGCATAGCATGATGCCAAACAAACCACGTTCCACTTCCATGAACCTGGGTGGCATTTTCTGCCTGAGACATTTTAAAACAGACGCCTCAAAATAGATGGATGCATCTTCATACATTTTTAAATATTATTATTGCAAATAGAACACTATGGGAAAAGCTATACCTAGAACTCTTTCCCCTTACATGTTAGTTTTCTAGGAGCAAGAAATTTTTAAAGTACATTTTTGGAGGGACATTCAATCATCTTAACCCCTACCTGGCATCTCAAGTAGTAAAACTGCATTAAAATAGTCTTTTCTGTGCGTAGAAGAAAAGCATGCAGAGTATAATGGCTTAACGAAATGATAAATGTGACAAGACTATACCGCTTCATACTGGTGGGGTGAAGTGGGGGCTTGCATGACTGATTGCAAATGCTCCACCATAGATATAGATATAGATATAGATATAGATATAGATATAGATATAGATATAGATATAGATATAGATATAGATATAGATATAGATATAGATATAGATATAGATCCTGCACATCAAAAACTAACACATAAGGAGGATAGTGAGGTGGAGATCCTTCTCCCTGATGTGCTAGCTTTCTAGGTGCGGGGACTTCTGCATATAAGGAACGTTCAGTCATGTAAGACCCTACCTGCAATCTAAAAGCGGTATGATCTAGTCCCGTTGATTAGCTTAGAGAAAACTAGACTTTCTATTATTCTGTTTAACATGATATATCTCTATATTTGAACGTCTCTATTGATATCAATGATGCATTACTTCACTTCTGCTGCAGATCCCATTGTAAACTGTCCAGGTGCAGGTGCAGGAAGTAAGTACAGCCAAACTCCTTCCCTGCCTCTCCCACAAGCCTTCTGCAGCAGAGAAGTCTGCAGAACGCTTGGAAAACTAATCCTGAGAATCTTTCTCCTCCAGCCTCTCTCGAGTATAGTCTTGGAAATAGTCCATCGTGTTCCATTCTGGCTTAAACCGGATGATGTAGCACTTTGGCAGGTAGAAGCAGGCCAGCAGTCCCAGTGTGCACAGCAAAATGGCGGCCATCAGTACAGCCGGCTGGTACTCCTGCTTCACAGAGGTATAGGTCGGTATGAAGAAGACCATGGCCACAAAGTAGGCGATCATGGTGAAGGTGATGCCCCGGGCGACGTTGTACTTCTTGGCGGGCATCTGCACCATGAAAGTGCAGAGGAAAGAGATGAAGGCCAAGGAGGCGTTGTGCCCATGGACCAGGGCAAAGACGGGCCAAGACTGGACCTTGCACTGAATGAGAACTTCAGTTGGCAAGAGAGTATAGTTGTGGACCACGATAGGAGGGCTGGCATAGACGTACCAGAAGCAGAACAAGCTTTCCACCAGGAGGCAGAGGGCCACGATGGCCCAGGGGCACCTCTGAATGAGCCAGTGCAGGAAAGTCCGTCGGCTGTTGGCAAAGTCGTGCACCAACACAATTTGGAACGCTTTCACCGAGATGGTGGAGAAGCAAAGGTTGAGGCAGAGGGCAAAGAACGGCTGGTTGAGCTTGCAGATGGTGGCGCTGGGCTTCCCGACGTACAGGGTGGTGCTAACGCACATCAGGGCGAGGCTGAAGAGGGCCAAGAGGCACATGCCACCCCCGGCGGCCTGCACCACAGGGGTGTGGAGGTTCTTCAGGAAGAGCGTCCCCGCTAGGCAGGTGAGAACCAAAGCCAAAAACAACAGGCCCAGCAAAATCACGGCCAGGGGTTCGGACCAGAAGAAGTACTTCTCGCTGCGGTCGTAACACTGGGAGCTGCGCTCAGGAGACCATTGGGACTTGGGGCAGGGGGTGCAGGTCGTGTCCTCTGTGGAAGAAAAGTGAGAAATACTGCCTGCCTCACCTGGGCATTTCATGTTGGAATATAGGCTGCAAGGTCTGACATCCAGCCATTATGGGGTTAATGTGTTTACCCCATGTTCTATTGTTTGTATTGACCTGGAAGGGAAACCTGGCAGAGAGCCAACAGCCTAATCTAACTCAAAGCCCAGGAAACTAAGATGTGTTTGTAAACTACTATTGGTCAATTGGTCAGGTGATTTCCTTTCTAGGGTCAAGAAGAGGATCGGCCATAACTGGTGTGGTCTCAGTCTAAGTTTGTACTTCTAGTGGCAAGATGCAGCTGATAGGTTTCTTTGTTTTGTAGCAACTGCATGCACCTTTTTTCCTTTGGAAGTAAACTTTTCTTAAAATCAAACAAACCGTCTGACTCTCTGTTGATTCAAGATCCATTGCAACTCTGAATTTAAACTATTTTTAACCCTTTCCCCAACATTTCACACAACCAGAGGCTACCTCGGTACACGGACAAACCTACTGATAAGAGAAAAACTCACCAAGGAATATATATCTTATATATTCACCGGCTATTGTCATTCGGTATCTGAAATCACTCCACTTTCCAAGATATAAGGACAGATGAACTCATATTCTAGCTGTTATCTGAAGAAGTGAACTACAACCGACAAAAGCTCATACCCTAATACAAATTTTGTTAGTCTAATATGTGCTACAGGACTCTTGCTCTATTCTGCTGCTAAATACAGACTAACACGGCTACCCATCTTGACTGCTCTCACGGGATAAAATGGAGGAGAGGAGAATTAGTGTCTTTGGGTCTCCATTGGGGGAAAAGGAGGATGTTCCAGATAATTGGGATTGTCTCTTACCAAATAAGGGTGAGAGGAACATACCCAGTTCCTGGTTTTAATTAAATGGATTAATTTTAGCTAGGGGCTCAAGGGGAAGACACCGATAGATTCCATAAGAGGAGTGGCAGGGAGGTAGTTGTAGAAAAGAACAAGAATCCAGTAGCACCTATAAGACTAACAAAATTTGTGGTAGAGTATGAGTTTTCGTGCGCCACAGCTCGCTTCTTCAGATACAACTAGAATTTGAGTCCATCTGTCCTTATCTCTTGGAAAGAGGAGTGATTACAGAAGCTGAATGATAATAGCCAGTGAATGACAAAGGCAGGCATGATTGAACAGGGTGAGGTATGCAGAGGAGTAGTGGGTGTGGAGAAATCAGCATTGGTAAAGAGACAGGAAGCCTAGGTCTCAGTTCAGTCCAGGGGGATGCATTGTCTTGAGCTTCGTTATCAGTTGCAATTCAGCAGTTGTAAAGCCTGAAATGTTTTTACCTGTACTGCTGCAGAATGTCCCCTCCTCGCAGTCAATGCAGTCGTAACAGCACAGGTGAAATCCTTTCATCCGCCGGATCTGCCCAGGTTTGCACGTAGTGAGGCACTGGGACATTGGCTCCTAGGTAGATAGAGAGGACAGCCACGCTATTGGCCCCTTCATAGCAGTATGATGTATTTATTTAAAAGATTTATTTCCTGCCTTTCCGCTGTGCATTGTTGCAGGAATATGGGGCCATTGATCACATCAATAGGGGATTAAAAATATGAATATGGTTGGCTATCAAAGAGGGACATTTCAGAAAAAGTCATTCTTGCTTCTGCTGAAATGGTCTGGAAGATGTTTAGCCGAACATACAATTGATTGTTTTTAGTGTTGATTTTTAACTGTTTTGTGCTGTATCACTTTTGATGCTGCTTCTAGAAGTATAACAACAACAACATTCGATTTATGATTTTGTGATGGTCTGGTAATGATAAAGATATATTCGATACTCGATATATATTTGATATTCGATACCAGATAACAGATTATTCCCTAGCAAATCAGAACATACTCAATGTTGGTTTTTAACCAAGTGTATTAATTCTGGCTTGCAGGATATAAATCAAAAAGAAATGCAATGAACAAATCAGCAAAGTAATGAACTGATCTGGGGGTGACATGGGGGTGGAAGGAGAAAATTACCACCCTTTCTTCTTCACTGTGTTTTTTTTTTATTGCGAGACTGTGTCCGCCTCTGTTTTACCTTTTGATTCTTGGTATGAAAGTGAAGCAGAGATTCATTGATGCTTAGGTTCCCGTTGAAATGTCCAAGGGAGATGTACTGGATCCGGCCCTCCTGCCAGCTCCAGGCAATGATTTCGTAGCCCCTGCTGATGCTGCGGTATTGGTCAAAATGGAAGGACTGGTTTTTGATGCTGAAACGGAGAGTTTTCATTTCTTCTAGAAGCTGAATAAAGTGAGAGAGATGTGATATGCAGATCCCGTAATTCCACCTCCCTAAATTTACCTCCCAGTTCATGAAGCAACCTAGAATCTTCCAGTATCCCAGCTTTGATCTCTGATCTCCACTACTCCTTTCTCTGGTATCTACCTTGGTTTTGAAAAGATTTGGAATTGCATTTGAATGCTGTCTCGGATATTGTAACGCCATAAACAACAGCACAAAAATATTTTGTGCAGCTTAGATTACGAAGGAAGAAGAAAAACCTGCTTTCTGATCCCTGTGCCATCAAGTCATAGCTGACTGACTTATGGCGACCGCTAGTGAGGTTTTCAAGTCAAAAGACTAACAGAGGTGGTTTGTCATTGCCTGCCTCTGCAACCCTGGTCTTCATTGGAGGTCTCCCATCCAATTACTAACCAAGGCTGACCCTGCTTTGCTTCCGAGATCAGACAAGATCAGGATAGTACAGATAGAAACAGCCATATATCCGGTAAAAATAGATCCCTTCCAGTTACCAGGATCCATTTTCAATGCACTAAGACCTCTGCTGGATATTTGGCTGTTTCAACCCCTACTATGCATGTTTTAAAATTTATTTACTTCCCACTTCTATGCCTTACCTTTTCGGTCGGGCAGGACTGAAATGTTTAAGAGTTAAGAAAAGATGGGAGGTTTCAAAGCCCTTTCGTCTTTCCCCCCATGCCTTATGTGTATTCATCAGTCATACTGGTTGCCTTTCCCGGTGCCTCAAATGACAGACTACAGGAGGGTGGTGGAAGGAAGCAGCGGTTGTGCCCCAAGTCATGATCGCCTCCAATCGGTCTCCGGTTTTCAAGAGGGCTACCTTACCTTTGTTCTCGTACCTGCCAAGGTTTGATGTTATTCTTCTTACACTGCCCGCTTTCACAACCCAGAACCTTGTGGAGTGCGTGGGCCACACTGTATACAGCGGTGTACACAGCAAAGGTCTGACGATGTTCCAGCACGCTGCTGATGTTTTCTTGGGAAATGTGGTCACATTGCGGGCACTGCGGCCCCAGAACGTTGGAGCCCACCTCGTTTGCTTCCTTCTGGGAAGCCTCACAGAAACTCTTCTGTTGGGTCAACTCTAAGAGTTGGCTGACATACTCTTGGAAACTGGCGACATTCCCTCCCTTGATGATGAAACCAATGACTGTCCCAATGGAGTCAACTTGTTTGAGGGAGGTGACCACCTCAGACATCACCCACGCTTCGGTAGCTAGCCACACTTTCTTGCTCAGCCCTAGCTTAAGACACTGTTTGAGGAGAGCCCGAACGGGGCGGTCATTGGAAAAGAGAATGATGACGTTGACGTTGGTTTTGTTGATCGACTGGATTGTCGGCTCCAACATTTCCTCGAGATTGGGGCTCGATACGTCTGACGGGATCAGACCCTCGTAGGCAATGCAGATGTTTTTGCTGACCGCCATGGAGGACAAGAGGTTGAGGCCTTCCCGGCCGTATTCATCATCACTACCTATGACTGCAATCCAGTTCCACTTGAAGGAGAGCAGGAGTTCTACCATGGCTTCCAGCTGGATTTTGTCACTGGGCACAGTGCGGAAGAAAGAGGGGAACAGTTCCTCGTTGTTCAGCTTCTCTGTTGTGGCGCCGTAGCTGACCTAGAGTGACATAAGCAGCGGTCATGTCAGCGATCCCTTTCTGCCTTCCCAACTCGTAGCTAAGCCTGTTTGCAATGTCACCGCAGGAGTGCAGAATTTGGCACAGCGATCGTCTCAAACAAGTTGCCTATTCTACGCTTTTGACCATTTTGCAATCGAAAGAAGATTGATTTTATTTCTCTTTATAATTTCAATTTGTGGGTTGCTCTACCCCTGAATACGCAGGGCTCAGGGCGATGAACAACATAGTGATAAAAACATTCATATATAATAAACAATTTAAATAATCCATAGTTATTCAATAATCCCCACAACTAACAGAGAGGGGGCAGGAAGGAAAAGGAGGGGGGTGCCAGTAACATGGTATCCGTCACAGTCTTCAAACAAAAGCCTGGCGGAACATCTCTGCCTTGCAAGCCCTGCGGAACGGCATGAGATCTCTCTGGGCACGGATGTCATTTGGCAAAGAGTTCCACCAGGTGGGAGCCAAGGCAGAAAAGGCCCTGGCCCTGGTCAAGGGCAACTGGACTTCTTTTGGGCTGGGGATCACCAGTAGATTGTTCTCTGCAGATCACAACGTTCTTCAGGGAACATACCAGAGGAGAAGGTCACAAAGATATGCAGGCCCCTCATAAACCTCATCCTGAAGATATGTGGATGTGTGTAAATGGATTAATTTGTGTAATTTATCCAGGATTCTGGTTGGCTTTTTAGAGCATGTGGTATGCAAGGGCCCTTCTCTTGAATCCTAGGGAGCTTTAGGCACCAGGTAAGAACATACTTGTTTATTCAGGCCTTGGACTGATTTTTAAAAACACCCCTTACCTTTCTGTAGGTGTAAAATAGTAAAGAGTCCAGTAGCACCTTTAAGACTAACAAACTTTATTGTATCATAAGCTTTCTCATCACGAAGAGAGCTGTGGTTCTCGAAAGCTTATGCTACAATAAAGTTTGTTAGTCTTAAAGGTGCTACTGGACTCTTTACTATTTTGCAACTACAGACTAACATGGCTAACTTCTCTAGATTTCTGTAGGTGGTTATTCTTGAAAAACAAGGACTGCAATTTGTCTTTGGACAAGCCCCAAAGAAATTTTTAACAAATCCTGGAGCAAAAATCTGTCCTGCTGGCAAAAAGTCTTTCTTCTTTTAATCTAGAGACATCATTCCATCTTGAGAACTCTCTAATAAGGCTTTTTAAAAATATTACCTGCGGGATCAGAAAGAAGCTAAAGAGCTTCGCTGTGACAGTGCAGAGCTCTGAGCTTTGCGGTCCTATGACAGCCAGCACTCGGGTCTGGTAGTTGGTGTAGTTGCAAAGAACCCCAACGCTGCTGGTGCCCGTCTTGGTCAGGAAGAACAGGCTGGGCTGGAGGGCCACTATGGGCTCCATGCAGTTGTCGTAGATGTCGTAGCCGAGCTTGATCCCCGGCAGCAGCGTGGTGGAGTTGTTGATTTCCTCGACAGCAAACTTCATCCCCAGAGCCCAAATGAGGCCTGCGGTGTAGAGCCTGCAGAGAAAAGAGCAGGGGTGGAGAAAACGGGTATTTAGGACATAAAATTAGCTGACCTGGAGCAGAGGAAGATCTGTCTAGTCCAGTGGAAAAGAGCAAGAGTTCAGTAGCACCTATAAGACGAACAAAATTAGTGAGCTTTTGTGAGCCACAGCTCGCTTCTTCAGATACTGCTAGAATGCGAGTCCATCTGTCCTCATATCTCAGAGAGTGGAATGATTACAGAAGCCGAACGATAATAGCCGATGAATGACAAAGGCAAGCATGATTGAATGGGGTGGGATAAGCAGAGGGGTAGTGGGTGTGGAGAAATTAGCATTCATAATGAGACAGGAAGCCTTTGTCTCGATTCAGCCCAGGTGGATGCATTGTCTTGAGCTTCGTTATCAGTTGCAATTCAGCAGTCTCCCTTTCTAATCTCCCTTTGAAATTCCTCTGCAGGAGAACTGCATCAACTTGGACTGAATTGAGACAAAGGCTTCCTGTCTCGTTACGAATGCTAATTTCTCCACACCCACTACCCCTCTGCATACCAGATCCTATTCAATCACCTCTGCCATTGTCATTCTCCGGCTATTATCATTCGGCTTCTGTAATCACTTCACTCTCTGAGATATGAGGACAGATGGACTCGCATTCTAGCAGTATCTGAAGAAGCGAGCTGTGGCTCACAAAAGCTTACTAATTTTGTTCGTCTTATAGGTGCTACTGAACTCTTGCTCTTTTCCACTGGACTAGACAGATCTTCCTCTGCTCCAGGTCAGCTAATTTTATGTCCTAAATACCCGTTTTCTCCACTACGAATTAGCATTCGTAATGAGACAGGAAGCCTTTGTCTCGATTCAGCCCAGGTGGATGCATTGTCTTGAGCTTCGTTATCATTCTCCGGCTATTATCATTCGGCTTCTGTAATCACTTCTCTCTCCAAGATATAATGACAGATGGACTCACATTCTAGCTGTATCTGAAGAAGTGAGCTGTGGCTCACGAAAGCTCATATCCTACCACAAATTTTCTTGGTCTTATAGGTGCTACTGGACTCTTGCTCTTTTCTACTGCTAAAGACAGACTAACACAGCTACCCATCTTGATATCTCTCACAGGATAAAATGGAGGAGAGGAGAATTGGTGTCTTTGGGTCCCCACTGGGGGAAAAGGAGGATGTTCCAGATAATTACTGTTCCAGGGTATACTGCCTCTGACTGTGGAGGTTCCACTCTGATGGCTAAATGCTACAGACATGCCTGGAGCGGATGCTGATCTCATCCTGTATGAGGATGTAAACATTGCTTTGCTGGATCCAGACTGAAGTCTGTCTAGCCCAGCATCTGAAGAAGGATGTCTGAAGAAGGGAGCTGTGACTCACGAAAGCTTGCACTCTGAACACCTTGTTGGTCACTGGCCTAAAATCCTGCTGTAGTCTGGCATCCTCTTTCTAACATAAAGTGATGGGCACAAGTGTTTGTGGGACCTTGAGCACAGGTTGACTAACTACACAGCCCTTCCCCTCATTTTGTGGCTCCTCTTTTCACCTTGCCCAGTTTTGGATGGGAGGGTAACTCAGTAGAACATGGAGCTTTCTATGTTCTCCTCTGCAAGCCATACGGATTAGGAAGTATTTTACAGGGGGAAATATTTAAACATTTTATAATGTTAAGGATTTAAATATTTAATAATTTGGTCTTAGGCACTCAGGTTTTAAGGTTTTAAATATTTAAGAATCTGTACCCTGTACCCTGAAATTTTAGTGAATAGATTTGTAAATAATATGACTTACCCTGACTGTAGGTGGTATGCTATTATTGTGTGGTCTATGACCGTGATAAAGATATCTGATCTGATGTTCTCCTCTGCTGCAGGTATTCCCTCCATCAGAAGATGAGTTAGGTGTCAGCCATAGGTGTGTTGGGCTGTGAGCCTCGGCATATGCCTGGCAGTACCAACCCATGCCCTAACAAAGAGCAGAACCACAAGTGACAAAAGGCACAGATTGGACACTTGTCAGCGTCCCTCAAGTTTTGATGGGAAATGTAGGCATCCTGGTCTCTCAGCTTCGCTCTCCGACTGCTGTCCAATGGACTTTTCAACTGTCACTTGTCCAACATTCCGCCAAGCTGCCTACATTTCCCATCAAAACTTGAGGGAAGCAGACAAGTGTCCAATCTGTGCCTTTTGTCACTTGTGGTTCTGCTCAAACCCTCTTGAGAAGCCTACAAGCTGGGGTGTGAAAGCATCTGCCCCCCCCTCCCACGTCCTGCTGAGTATCTGTACCCAAACATATTGGGCTTTTTTGCTGTAGTGGTGCCTTTGATGGCTCGTGTTCGATTCCCTCCTTACCTCTCGCACACGTAAACATCCGGCAAAGTCCTGTACGTTGTGTTGGTGGTGAGGACTTGTAAAGGGAACAATCCGCCCAGGATATAGTCTCCAGGTTTTCTAAACAGGGAAGAGATGCAACGCTGTTCCTGGGCCAAAGAGGAGCCCAAACCAATGCCCAGTAGAAGGAAAGCAGCCATGGCTCTCGAGTGGTTCCAACTTGCGTGGGCCTCCTAGTTTTGGAGAAGAGGGACCCTCTGGCACCGAGGAAAGTCTTCTGAAATGCCAGGTGTCACCTCCTCAAAACACTTTTTATTATCTTGAATTGCAGGTGGCAAGGAAAGGAAATGTCCCAAAAGAATTTGTTTAGCAAAGTACGTTCTGCGGGCAGTCGTGCAGCTGTGGAGGGAAGACGTATTCATCCATGCTAAGCAAATGCCCTTCAGGGCTAGTCAAGGACTTTTGCAAACCACTGGCCCAAATCTTTGCTGTTTACTCATTGAGAGGTTTTACATTTGCTTGGCAATGGGAAGGGCTTTTGCTGCCTCCAGCCCTGGGTCATGTAGATGGATTTTAATTTTTTTTGCTTTATTTTGGCTTAGCTTTGAGTGTTGCTTTGTGAATAGCAACGTGCAGTGCAATGCATGTAGATTGAGTTTTTCTCAGCCTCTGGCACTGTGAACACAGAAAGGGAGGTCTGATTTAAATCCACCTTTAAAGGCCTGCATAAATCCAGTTTTCTAATTTGGTGGTGGAAAAGTGCTCTCAAGTCATAGCTGATACTGCTTTCGAGATCTGAGAAGATTGGGCTTGCCTGGACTATCCAGGTCAGGGTTTCTAAAATGGACACTATAATAATTAAAACATGTCTATTTGCAACTAAACGGGCCTCTAGGTGGTCCAGGCGAATAGTCCGAAATTTTTGGTCAAGCAATGCAGCCTTTTGCATTGCACAGTGAAAGGCAGGGGGAAGAAGATGTGTGATGTTAGATTTATAAAGTAAGGTGGATTTCTTAGAAATGTCCACAAACATAAGCTGTATCTTACGCAGTTGCAAACTTCTGTGTGATAGCACTCAGAAAGCGGAATCATTTGATGAAGGAAACGTCAATTGCTGGGAAGTGAATTAATGAAGTGAGTTTTACTGTTATATATACATATATGATTTTATCGTGTATTTACCTGTTTTAAGTATTTTAAAACTGCTCTTTTTATCTGTACTTTACTTGGCTGGTCTTGTGGCCGTAATAAACCTTTGATTGATTGATTGATTGATTGATTGATTGATTGAGGTAGATTTCTTAGAAATGTCCTTAAACATAAGCCTATTGTTTATTGCGCAGAACAATTTGGAACATGGAAAATAAACTCCATACTAATTTGAATTCCTAACCAGAAAGGGAATGCCCACTGCGTCTCTGCATGATTTACAGGTTTTGCCCTGACTCTTCCCAATCCATTGAGATTCCACTGCATCTTTGAATAAATCCCCTGAAAGCCACAATAGATTTTCTCACGTCTAGGAGACTTCCCTGTTGAATCTCTGTATGTGTTGCTGCTCTGGACTGGCCTTCTGATTCAGCCGCCGCTGAGTAATGTTTGAACAACGTGCTTTCGTCTCCATTACAACTTCAGGGAGTCCTGAGGGTCCAATTCTAGTTGAGCCTGTAGTCTTTCCCTGTCTCTTACCCCAATCCTAGGGCCAAGCTACAAGTGACGAATGACACTTGAACGGCCAGTGTATTTCTCTCTGTTCACTTGCCCTCCACTCAATCCACTTGCCGTTCAAGTGTCATTTGTCACTTGTAGCTTGGCCCCTAGTTTTGTAAATTCAGGGGACCCGTAAATCTTATACAGTAACCCCCCGTGCTGGCCCTGGCCCTTCTACTGGATCTCAGAGGATCTCCCACTGCCATGCTATTGCTCGGTGGACCATGACTTCAAGCTTTAGGGGCAGGAGGCAGATGGCATGTACATCTGGAGTAGCTGTACGTTGTCCCTCTGTTGACACATGCAAATAAGACCAGATCACATCCTAGCTATTTGCTGAGCCCTTCTCAATCGCGGAACGGGCAACATTCCCTTTCCAACGTTGCTGCTTTTTGGTACTGAAAAGCCAAGATGCTGCTCTTTGTGCAGAGACGTTTATTGCAACCCAAGTGATAGATATATAATTTTCAATCACAGCACAAGAATCCAGCCCGCAGGACTACAGTGCAAATAAGCCCAGCAGCCGCCAAGAGCACAGGCAGCTGAAATAGGCACGTGTGACAGACATAAAACAATGACGGTAAACAGTTTGATTTGTAAATAAAGTGAAAAACCAGTGGAACAGACATATGGTGAAAAATATCCCTTACACGGAACACCTTGGAGTGTCTAAAGACTGGCTGGCAGCTTTGCATGCAAACATGTAGAAAACTTACAGCATACTTTGAAAAATTGAAAGCTTTTCTAATGGAAAAGGTTTGCTACGAGAGTGAAGAATATTTCAGTAGCAGTTAAGAAGGTATCCGCGCAGAACAAGCTGCAGTTACTTGACCTCCAATCCAGGGATAGTTGGACAGGCTGAAAGCTGCAACACACTGCATGGGAGTAAACCCCAACTGCATAAAACGGGAGTTGCGTCTGTGTAAATATATACAGGCTTGCAGTGTTTCATTCCCATGAGAGGGGAAGAAGTTCGTTGTGAGTCAAACTGAATGAACTTCAATGGGACTAAAGCCCAGTGATTTCTAGACCGTCAGCTCTGGATTGAAGGTTTCGATAGAAAGAACTATTTTGAAAGTTGCTTTCTTTGCTGCTTGGAGCAATGGAAAAGCCAGATGGTTTTCATAATTACTTTTTAAAAAGCAGCTTCTAATTCAGGAAATGGCACATTTTTAGCCCAGTGCATGACCTCCTAGGAGGATATGAAATGCAGGAAGGGCCCTCGAAAGAGGAAAGGTCGAGGGAAATCGGATGGTGATAAACGGGAAGAAGGGCCAGGAGCCTAAAAAGAGCACCAGAAAGTGTTAGATATAAAGCAGCAGAAACAGGGAATGGTGCTTTCTGTTAGAGACTGACAGCTGTCTATCATATGTCAGATGACTGACTCAGGTAATCAGTTGTGGGGGGTTTTATGGGTGGGGGGAGGTTGTTCACAGCAGTTTGTTGTGTGCGTTCTTTTGCCTTAACCCGGAAGGCCTTTGCTACAGGGCCCATTGCTGAACCGGCAGCCGAGGTTGTTCCCTTGATTTTTCTTTCTGCTTCCCGGCCATCTTTAAAAAATGGGCTAAAGTTTTTCTTACCGACACAGCCTTTTTGCACAGATCTGTTGTTTTGAATAGCTGCCTCGAGTTCTGTGGACAGTCATATTTAAAGTAACAGCTGCTCGTATCGTGAACACCCTCTAAGCACCCATCACACTAACCCATCACTCAGGTGGGTAGTTGTGTTGGACTGTAGTCAAAGAGCAAGATTCGGGTCCAGTAGCACCTTGAAGACCAACTAGATTTCCAGGGTACGAGCTTTTGAGAGATCGGACTCTTGAAAGCTCATACCTTGGAAATCAAGCTGGTCTTTAAGGTGCGACTGGACCCAAATCTTGCTCTACTAAAAAAAAAATAAAAAAGATTGTCAGGTCTGTCCGGAACTGAAGATCAAGTAGATGAAGTCACCTTTGCCCAAGGGGGCAATAAATAGCCCTCATTCAAATCCAACCTAATCCTTACCTTCCCACAGCCAATAATATATCCAGCAATTACACAATCAAGAAAGACAATCCACAGTTCAGACAATTATCCAGCATTGCTATTCCTCTGGAGGCATTGCAGAACTGCTCCTAATCTTCGCGGCGGCAGCTTGCGGGCCAGAGGTCTAGATAGCTTTCTGTGAATTGCAAAAGAACACTGCCTTCCTGGTAATAGCTTAGGTGCCACAACTTCACACCCCACTGTGCAGCAGGGGGAAAACAAGGAGCAAGAGCTTGAATGTTCAGAGGGCCTGCTTTGCCTTCAGGGAGTCTCCGATTCAATCCCCGGCATTGCCAATTTAAAAAGGACCTTGCATTAAAAGGCCTGGGAAAGAATTTTGCTTGGCCCTCCAGTAAGCAGAGCAAACGCTAAGGAGTGGAAGTGGTGCGACCTCTGTATGAGCTGCAAATGGTGGAGGAATGGACTCATGGCTCGCCATGGCGTCAGGCAGCTTTGTACGGCCGAGGGACCCAACAGAATTTCTGTGGGATCTTCCCCCTCTTGCGCCTGTAGATCATACCCTTATGGGAGTCCCCTTCACCTCAAGCATAATCCTCCCTATTTTCATACTTTAAAAAAAGGAATATATAGCAATTTCTTGTGAAGATCTGACTTTGCAAAGCTTGATTTGACTACTGTAGATCCTTGATTACACGACGTTTGATTGACAAGAGCATGCACAATTTACACCAAAGAGCAGCAAGACGCTGCTTTCAGGCCCAAAGCCATCTGTGCCCTGAGAAGTTCAGTCGCTATTTCTGCCATTCACACTTCAAAAAAATGAATGGAAGATGATTGTTTTCAACTGGAGTGCAGAAAGATCAGGAGATAGGCCGTATTTCTTTGGAAATAAATTAAACAAAACAGGCATTTGGGTGCCAGAAATCTTATGTCTATAGAAAACCTGATTTATGACAGAGCGGAGTGTGAAAAGCTTTGGATTTCGGTGCCTGCTTGGCCCCTGTACCTATGCAGATATGGGTATGAGTGATTGTGCCCGCCACAATCTCTGATGCTTAGAAAAACATGGATTAAGGGCCTGCTCTATTATGGGATGTCAAGGAGGTTGTGCTGGGCGTACAACGCTTGCGTGATGTCGTAGATCTTGGAGATGCTGGGCAAAGCCTCTTCCAGCATTTCCACTGCATCTGCTGGGGTGCCCACGTTCATCAGCTCTAGGAAGCTGTTCCGATTCGGGAGGACGTAGAAGGACAAGAGAGCTGTCTTGCGGATAATCCACGGGTGATGGTTGGCCAAGGAGGCGTTGTACGCTTCTGCACACAGGGCCGACGTGCTGGAGTCTTCGGTGCTGGTCCTCAGCCCTTCCAGGAATAGCTGCAGCCAATGGAGAGCGCGGTGGAGGCGCAGGATTGTCCGGCAGCCCGAGGGGGACTGGTCCCCTGGCTTTTTCAAATCCACAAGGTTACTGGCAAGTTCGTACTTCACCATGGACTGAAGCGTCACATATTGGGCCTTTTGATCGCTGCTGTGGAAGCTCTCCATAATTTGGATTTTGGCCACCGCGTCTTTGGAAATGAAGGAGAAGATAGCACCCAAGGTGTTGAGAAACCTAGAATTTAAGACAGAAAATGGTATGTTTTGTGCCAAAAACGAGCTCAATGAAATGGGCTTACAGATTCACCTTGGAAGCTTGCGTTTCCTTCTGTCCCTTAGCGCATAGAAGAACTATGAGGGTACATTAGACCTCTCTCTCTCTCACACACACACTTGAAATTTGGAGTTCGTCAACAAAATTGGTAAGTGGCAGGCACAAGTCTGTCAAAAAGTACTTTTTCATGCAGAGCATAATTGGAGAATTAATTGACAAAAGCAAAAGAATCTGGGGTTTTCACTTTAGGAAAAAAAAGACATCGGGGACGTGATAGAAATGTGAGAATGTTTGGAGAAAATACAGAGACAACAGATTTTGGATAGCAGAGTATGAGATAACAAGGCTATATAATTCACAGTGCAATCTTATGCAGAATTTATTTCAGCCTAAACCCAACTTATGGGCTCAGAGTAGAATAACTCTGTAGTGGTTTGCACTGCTAGATTCCTAACTAATGCTGCAGTCCTATGTACACATAGCTGAGTAAGCCTCCATGAACACAGTGGGGTTTACTTCTGAGTAGACAGGAACAGGATCATGCAGTGAGGTGGTGACCATACCTGACTAGACCTTTCCAGCCTGCTATGTATGGATCCATTAAGATTTCCTTCTGGTCGGTGAGGCAGGACTGGAATATATGCAGCACTTCCTTAAGGCAACACCTGTCATCTCCATTAGCCATGATGGAACTCTGAAACGGACAACAGCAGGTCAACCAGTGTAAGCAAACATCAGTGTTTTTTTGGGTGGGGTGGAAGAGGATCATGAGTAGAAAAACGAGCAGGAACTTAATCTTAGTTTGTATACGGCAGTGACTTTCAACCCTTTAGGGAAGCCTCAAGTATCCACATTGACCAGCGTGTCACGGGGTCTTGAGTATCTCCCACGGAGCACAGGGCATCACAGTGCATTATGAGACCATGTTCTAAAGCCGACGCTCACATGCGCCCCGCATTAACAGAGAACAGTTGTGCCTTAGAACATACTCCTGTGCTCATCCACTGCAGAAGGAGGTCAGTAATAAGATCTTCAAGAATCTGCAAAAGGCTTTAACAAGATCCAACAGCTTTTTGCAGCAGATCTGAGGAATCTCTAAACGAAGTCATTGTTAAAGATTCCCAATAAATAAAAGCCCTATCAAGGCCACACTCCTACCCCCTCTAACTTTACCCCCTCTACACCATAGGTGAGGCCACCCAGTAAAAGATTATCCTTTGGAACGTACTCAGGAGGGCACCTTTCGATGTTTCCCTGTTGGACTAGAGAGGGCTCAGATGAACTATTGCTGTTGATATTCGCTGCTTCTTCTCAAGAGCAGATAGAAATCTGAAACTGCAGCCATCAGCATGCAACCCGATCAGGTCTGCAACACCTCCCGTTCTCCCTCTTAAAGTTACAAAGTGCAGGCAGACTTCTCTATCACAACCTTATCTTTTTTCCTCCCACCTTCCTCCCTTTCCGGCTGGGGTTGCGGTTTATGTACAGAAGGCCCCAGGTTCAATCCCCAGCCCCTCCTGCTAAAAAGATTAGAGAGAAGGCGGGAAAGACCTTCGTCTGAGACCCTGGAGAGGTGCTGCCGGCTAGAGCAAATGACGCTGACGTCAATAAACCAATGGTCTGACTCAGCAGAAAGGAGCTTCATGTTCTTTTGTGTTTCTCGTCTAGTCTAATGAAAAGACTGAGATGCGTACGCCGTTTTCAGTATCACATTCCTGATCATTAGAGGACATTGCAACATAACCTTGTTTATGAGCACCTTGTATTATTATTCTTTCCCCCTCCATATTATCCTGCCAACAACCCTGAGAGTTAAGCTGAGAGTGCACAAAAGTGACCCAAGCTTCACAGCAAATAGGTGATTCGAACCCAAATCTCTTTGATCTTAGACTAGTCGCTAGTCCATCATTCTTAACCACTACACTCTTCTTAATTAGGAACATATTTGCCTGAAGCTTGGGCGCATGGCCATGTGGTTGACCTTCAGCAGGCTGGGGTTTTTTTGTTAAGTAGTTTTATACGCCTATTTATGTATGCGGTTGTGCACTTTTTTAGGTGGGAAAAGCACAATAGAAACATTTTAAGTAAAAAGAATCACCTGCATGCTCTCCTTTTTTACCCCCTACATTTTGACGGCTCCCATGCCATATATTCATTATAATTTATATTTAAATAGTTATAATTGTATTATACTTTACATATACAGATATTAAATGGCAACACTAAACAGGACTATGATGAAATTATAATTATGGAATGGCCTGTCTGAAGTGGTCAGGAAAGCTCCCACCCTCCTGACTTTTGACAAAATATGCAAAACTGAATTATTCAGGAGGGCTTTCTGTTCAGATAACAGGACTGTGCCATAAGAAATAGCTCGGAGAGATAGGGAAGGGGACTATATGCTATTGGGTACTGACTACTAGGGAGTTTCCATGTTGCTAAACATGCCCTTTTAACTAGTTATGTTTTGCTTCAGAAAGATTTCATCTCTGTTCTTGGCTTTATGCTTTCAGATTTTCTGCTACCATTCCTTACTGTATCTGCTCACTCAATGTTCTGTTTTTCGTTGTTGTGTTTTGCTTAGCAAATATCCTAGCTGTTGACTATATCATATTTCACTTTGACTGTGTAATCTGCCTTAATTAAATCATAATTAAACTAATTCATTTAAATTATAGGTATATGATCATTTTCATACAAATGTGTTAAATGGAAATACTATATAGGAATATTGTGAAATTATCATTAATATTTAAATAATTTAATTTATAATTAAGCACATATAAAAAGACATTATAATTCACATATGAGGATATTAAATAGTAATACTAAATAGAAATATTATGAACCCCACCCCTCTTAATACCTGGTTACATTAAATAGGAATATTATGCTTCTCCTATTGTATTTATATTGCCTGGAGAGAGGCAAGCCAAGATTCCCCTCCCCACCCCTGCTTGGCTACTACCTCGCCCACCCCTGGGCCCCTCCTCCTTGGGCACGCTTTCCCCCTCTGCCACTCACTCACCTTGGCAGCCGTTTCCTCTTTCTCAACTTCTGCCCGCTTTTCTGCTTCCCGCTTGGCGACGAATAAGAGCCCTCCTCCTCCCTGCTTCTCTCCGCCCCCCTCCTCCGTCCCACCAATCATCTTGAGCTCTTTCAGGGCGGCGATTGGGCAGAAGCAATTGCCCATAGTCAGAGGGTGGGAGAGGGCGGGGAAAACCGACCTCGCTTCACTCCGCCGTGTTTGTTATTGAACCAGCTTCGTTTCTTTGTTCCGCCCTTACAGTGACGCCACCTCCCTCTAAGCCAATAGAAATTAAGGAGCGGCGCGAGGACTCCAACCAATAGGGTAGAGGGAAAGCGAAAAAAATGGCCAGTAGAAAAAGAGATGAGGGCGGGCCCCGCTGGTGCTAGAGCCAATAGGATGTTAAGAAGGAGAGAGGCGGTGTTTCGCGGCCACCAGCCAATAGGAACTAAGAATGCTGTAGTATTGTGTACTGCTAACCAATAGGAGATAACAATGAACTAGAATAGTGTACTGCGCGCCGGGCGAAAGGCCAAAACGAAGGAAGGGAAAATGGAGGTAAGAAGAGACCGAGAAACAAGAACGACGTGAGCGTGTGACACAGAAGACGAGGTGGGTTGCGGACTGCACACGCGCAAACTGAGTGGGAAGCCAGCCCGCATGAGGTGATTTAGCATGCGTGTGGGGCGCGCGCCGGTTGCCGGAAGCGCAGCTTAAGCGTGTATGCGCATGCGCTCGGTGTGGTCCGTCGCAGTGCAAGTAAGATCGAGCCTTGGAGCATCCCATGGGAGATGGGAGGAGTTTAGAAGAGGGGCTCGTTGCCATGGAAACGGAAGGAGGGTATGAGGGAGCGCCTCAGGAGCGAAAGCCTTGTGGTTGTCAACTTCCAGAAGGGGCCTGGGGTCCTCCTAGAATTACAGCTGGTCTCCAGGCAGGAGAGATCAGCTCCCCTGGAGAAAAGGGCTGCTTTGGAGGGTGGGCTCTGTGGCATTGGACCCTGCTGAGGTCCCTCCCCTGTCCAAATCCTGTCCTCCCCAGGCTAAACCTCCAAATCTCCCTCCCTGGAGCTGGCAACTCCAGCCTAGCACCCAGAAATATTTGTTGATCAATAATGATCACTAACTTTTAAAAAACTGCATCCTTCTCCTTTCTTCCAACTCTGCCGAATAAAGAATCTTCTTCGCTTCATTCTCCCAACCACCCCACTTGTCTTTCTTCAGAACATCTTGATTTATCTTGGTATTTTGAGTTGCTGATATCTGGATGTCTCCATGGGATTTGTGCCGTAGCCTCCGTTGCAGCCCAGAAGTCCTGAAGGTTCCCAGCCTGAAGTAATTATGCCTGAAATAAAAGTTACTCCTTTGGGTAAGCTGTGTCAACGCTGGTGACTGTTTTATGTTCCTCGAGTTAAGGACCTTACTTAGACTTCACCAATATGTTGCCTTATGTACTATCTGTTGTCTTAAATATGTGCTCTTATGAGCTACCAGTGCTTCATGTAGTGCTGGGAAAATGTTCTCTATATTTGGGTCTACATATATTTGTGAGCAAAGTTTTTCTTGCATGAAGATCAACAAGAGTAAATGTAGATGCTCTTCGACAGACATTAACTTGCAAGCTGTGATGAGAATCTCAACAAGCAATCTCACTCCTGATTTCAAAAAAATTGTAGAAAAGTGTGGTAGGGTACATTTGTCTCATTTGCAGCCATAGATGATATGAAATTAGCACAATAAATAAATTAAACTACCACTATTTTATTTAATTTATATTTATTGATTTTTATGATACAATTTATACCTTTTCTGAAATGCAAAGTTTACTAATGAATGCAATCATTTTAAAAGGTGTGGCGGCCCTCCGCTAACCTCCGCTCCCACAAAGTGGCCCCTGAGCCAAAACAATTGCCCACCCCTGATGTAGTCTAATGTCAGCCTAGAATTGATTATGCTCTGTTTCAGCATTTCTTCAACTCTGTATTGGACCCTTGCTAATGCTGTGTCTTTGTAAACTTGTATTTATTCACCTTATGTCATTGTTTATGGAAATGTCCTTGATACTGATTGTACTAATCTCACACTATGTAATACGCCTTGAGTCTCAGTGAGAAAGGTGGACTATAAATGACATAAGTACATAAATAAATAAATGATGTAAGGGGTGCGTTCTCTTAAAAGATGGCTAACCCTTCGGAATGCCCTGCTCTGTACAGCAGGATTTGAGTCCAGTAGTATCTGAAAGACCAGCAACATTTTCCAAGGGTATATGCTTTTGAGAGTTGAAGCTCCCTTTTTCAGATACAGGGAGGAGCAGCGATCCCTGAAAAACTCCTGTTTGTATTTGAAGAAGGGAGCTTCGACTCTTGAAAGCTTATGGCTTTGAAAAAGTCTCTAAGGTATCACTGGCCTCCAGTCCTGCTGTTCTCTTGCAAACTAACACAGCCACCTACCTGAAATTACTATGTACAGGATTCCCTCCATATGAAAAGCAGACATAAGGACAGCAGTATCTAGTGGTGCAAATTCATATGGTTAGGTTATTCAGGAGGTCAAATTACCAAGCCCCTGGCCTTGGTTTATATCATACCTTCCAATGTTGCACAGATGAAAATAGGGATGTACTTGCACTGTCTCAGTTACTGGCCTACTTAGGCCCCGCCCTTTGTACTGTTGAGCACAGCTGAAGGTGATTGGAGATCCCTTCTGTTTATTTTCTCACCAATAGCCCATCCTGTGCTTTTAACAGTCAAGCAGGAGGGAGTGCTTTCATTGTCAGAATCAGTGTTCTGATAAGCAGCAGCAGCTGCCATGTGAGAATTGGTAGAAGCACACATGACATTCTCCCAAACCATTTCACAGGCATGTGGTTGTGCCTGTGTGGTAACAATGGTGCTTTCATTCTCCACCATGGTGATTTAACTACGAAGGGTGTTGATCTTCGTTGAGTGGCTCTAGGGAGTGACGTAAGCCATGCTGACAAGGCATCCCCAAAAGGCAGAAATCACAGCCGTGACTTACCAGAGTCAGCAGCCAGAAAACCGGAACTGCCCTTTCTAGAAGAGGACTATCGGGGAGGGCGTGTTGTGTTTGGATTTGAAGTATACCTATCAGCGTGCAGGTTATATATTAAGGCACCTGTATATTTTGCACATTTTGGGAGCATTACAGCAGCCATGTGTGTTGACATTTTTTTATATATTAGGTGCAGGCCAAGATGTGGGCCGGAGCTGCATTCTCGTGTCCATTGCGGGGAAGAATGTCATGTTGGACTGTGGGATGCACATGGGTTATAATGATGATGTAAGTGAGAGGGGGAATAGATACAGTTGGGCGGGAGCTCGTGCAGCCGGTCTCTGGCAGAAGAGGAAAGTGGATCAGTGCAAGGGGCCGCTTGTGTCTTCCAGAGACGATTTCCTGACTTCTCGTACGTCACTCAGAATGGAAGGTTGACCGACTTCCTGGACTGTGTCATCATCAGGTGAGCACATAATAATAATAATAATAACTGTGCTTATATACTGCTCTTCTAGACAGATTCGTGCCCCACCCAGAGCGGTGAACAAGTTGGTGTTATTATTATCCCCACAATACAGCTGGGGAACTGGGGCTGGGAGGAGTGGCTTGCCCAAGGCCACCTGCTGAGCTCATGGCAGTAGTGGGATTCGAACCAGCAGAGTGCTCATTTGCAGCTGAACCACTTAACCACTGTGCTAGAGCAGCTCTCATCTCTATTAATATGTAACATGTTTCAGAGAATTCTAGCCCACAGCTCTTAGGAAAGGTGAATGATTATTGAACTTGGTTTCAGGTTCTTGAATGGAGATACTTTTAAAAATTGTTGTGTGCAGAGCTTACAGTTAAGGTCGCTTTCTCTTGCACAGAATCTCTAATGTGTTATAAGTGGGTCACTGCCTTGAGGTATTTAAATGAGCTTTCAGGATTCTGCTGTTTTGGCTTCAGAAGGGCCAAAGGGCCAGACTTCACTTTCTTACACTGGCCAGCTGAATTCCTCTAGAAAGCTAGCAAGCAAGGGATGAAAGCCACAGCCGTCCCTGTTAGCTGTTCCCAGCAGCAAGCTCTCTGAGGTATACTGCCTCTGAATGTGGAGGTTCTGTGTAGAATCTTGGCTAACAGGAATTAATATAGTTAACCTTTCATGAGCCTTACTGCTTTTTAAAAAGTCCAACTTGTCTCTTTTTAGTCACTTCCACCTGGATCATTGTGGGGCCCTGCCGTATTTCAGCGAGATGGTTGGCTATGATGGACCCATTTACATGACCCACCCAACCAAGGCTATTTGCCCCATTCTCTTAGAGGACTACAGGAAAATCACCGTGGACAAGAAAGGAGAGACTAACTTCTTTACATCTCAGATGATCAAAGATTGTATGAAAAAAGTGGTGGCTGTCCATCTTCACCAGACAGTCCAGGTAAGGGAACCCAAACTCTGACTGATATGATACGAATGAGTCTACTAGTCTTACTTCTAACAAACCAGGGTAATATCATAGATCCAGGGGAGTCAGCCGTGTGAGTCTGTAGTTGCAAAATAGGAAAGAGTCCAGTAGCACCTTTAAGACTAACCCACTTTATTGTAGCACAAGCTTTCGAGAAGCACAGCACTCTTCGTCAGATGCGTCGGCAGCTTTCAAGAACCACAGCTCTCTTTGTCAAATGCATCTGAGCTTTGGTTAGTCTTAAGGGTAATATCAGCTGATCTTCATTCCTGGAAGTTGGCCTTTTGAGCCCCTTGCTCCTGAGTCATTCAGGTCTCCAGCTCTTGCTTTCTTTGGGGACTTGCTGGGACTACTTTAATACTCGATTCGGTTTGCCTTGTCATTGCAGGTGGATGATGAGTTGGAGATTAAGGCATACTACGCGGGGCACGTTCTTGGGGCGGCCATGTTCCAGATCAAAGTGGGCGCCGAGTCTGTGGTTTATACCGTAAGTTCTTGGCTGAGTTGTTCTAGCAATACTCATTCCATTGAAAATGATTTGTGATGTTTCAGCGGGTTTATTTTGTTTTGTTTTTTTTCATTAGGGTGACTATAATATGACTCCAGACAGACATTTGGGGTAAGTGGGAAGATTGATGGTCACAGATGTGTTCTTTCAGTGACGGCAGTGCAGGGTGCGTGGGCAGGTGGAATCTTACAGTCATCTTACGTTATAATGAGTGCCCCACATGAATCAATCGCTTGTGGATCTTTTTGATGTGGCCGTTTAGATATTTTTCTGCATTCTTCCATTTGCCCTGTTCTGTCCCCTCCTCTTCTCCGGTCAGTCACTCATATTTCCCACTTCCTTGTTCAGTGGTTCTCAGGTTTTAACCCTTTCCTTGATTCGTGTGCAATATTTCCTTCCCTTTTCCAATCTGAGATGGTGTGTACTGCTTTAAAGACGGAGAAAAGAGGGAGGGCAGCCTGTCTTTAGAACTCTTTTGCCCTCCTATTTCAATAGAAAACCCATGGTTGGTAGGCTATATTAAAATCATGTGGGAGGATCCATCATTCTTGCATATGCTGTCCCAGAAAGGGTACCCCAAGGTTGTAGCAGAGATCTGTGCATATTTCATCTTTTGTTTAGAAAGCCACATGCGGAAATGTGTTTTACACAAGCACCCATAACATGATCGGTCCCACAAATTAGACTGAATGTATAAAGAGGCCGGTAGATTCTTTATTACAGCACTTAGCCAGTACATTTACCATAGAAATTTAAGTAAAGAGGCCGGTATTAATTTGTTCACACAAGCAACCAGCTTGAAATGCAGTGTTGTATAGTGGTTAGAAGGATCAGGGAATCTTGGGTTCAAATTTAGCCATAAACCCCATTAGTTGTGCTTTTTCTCGGCCCCTCTACCCTCATGGGATGTATGAGGATAAAAATGGAAGGATGGGAGGAAAAAGGATAGGTGGAAATTAGATATCGAGCACAACAGGATCTTGGATTCTGACCTCACCACCGCTTGGTTGGAGAGTGTTCTGCGCCTCGGTTATAAAGGGAGGTCTGTGCAAGAGAACAGATCTGTTCGAGGCCTGCTGTGGCTGATCAGCACGCCGAGTCTCTTGGGGGCTCTTCGTTTCTCTTCAGAGCTGCCTGGATTGATAAATGCCGTCCTGACCTGCTCATTTCCGAGTCCACCTACGCCACAACCATTAGAGATTCCAAGCGCTGCCGGGAGCGGGACTTCTTGAAGAAGGTCCACGAAACTGTCGAGCGAGGAGGAAAAGTGTGTATTTCGCAAAAAGGGCCTCCTGCCTTTCTGATGCAACAGATCTCTGAGGCAGTTTGGGAGATTTTGCTCTTGAACATCCTGAGCTTTGACGGCAGGGTCATCTAAGCCCCCCCCCCTTTGCTTTCTCCTCTCCAGGTGCTGATTCCGGTGTTTGCTCTAGGACGGGCTCAGGAGCTCTGCATCTTATTGGAGACCTTCTGGTAAAGAGGCATGCTTGTTTGTTTTCCCCTTTAATTTTGTTCTTGCTGTCTGCCTTGGTCCTTCCATGTCCTGTGACTCCTTGCCTGTTGGAGAAAGACTGTCTCTTCCACAGTCTCTCTCTTGGCATTTTTACTCCACAGGGTACTTTGTGTTTGTGTGACTGTTTTTGTGGAAGTCTAAGATGAACATCAAAAAGCGGCTGTTCACTTGGCTGGACCACTTTGACTTCGTCTCTTCCTCCTTCCTTCCTCCCAAGGGAACGCATGAACTTAAAAGCACCCATCTACTTCTCAACGGGGCTGACGGAGAAGGCCAACCACTATTACAAGCTCTTCATCACGTGGACCAACCAGAAGATCCGGAAGACCTTTGTCCAAAGAAACATGTTTGAGTTCAAACACATCAAGGCCTTCGACCGAGCCTTTGCCGACAATCCAGGACCGATGGTGTGCACAGTCGGGGCTGGTTAAAACTCATTTGTGCAGGGGTGGGAGGCGAGGCCACAATGAGTCAGAGATTTCTGGTTTGGGCAATTTTTCAATATTTTATTTTATTGATCCTGTTTATAGTCTGCCTTTCTCGTTGAGACTCATGGCGTGTTGCACAGTGTAGGCCAATATGATCAACAGCTGGGACGTTCAATAAAACAATGCATTAGGGTACGGATAGCAGAAAGTTGAAAACAATTAGAAATCTGATAGAGAGCTGAAACAATGCTGAAAGAAAACAGAAGCAATTTAACACGACATAGGCAATGTCACATATTCTCAGCAACAGTACACAGTCTACAGCCCCTGTTCTTTTACCAAAGCATCTTTCTGAACTATTTCCATACATCACAGCCATATTGCCTGTGTAGAAAAGCCCTCCTGAATAATTCCATAGTTTATTGAAAGCCAGGAAAGTGGGAGCTTTTCTGACCACTTCTGGCAGGCTGTTCCATAAGGTGGGGGCCACCACAGAGAATGCTTGTGTATGATAGTAAAGAGTCCAGTAGCACCTTAAAGACTAACCAACTTTATCGCAGCATAAGCTTTCGAGAACTACAGCTCTCTTCATCAGATGCCATAGAGAGCCGTAGTTCTCGAAAGCTTTATTCTACAAAAATGTTGGTTAGTCTTAAAGGTGCTACTAGACTCTTTACTATTTTGCAACTACAGACTAACATGGATCTACTTGTGTATGGGTGCCTATAGATTTTTCCCATGAAACCCATTACATGGTTATGCTGGATAGAATAATTTTTTTAAAATATCTCTTCCCCCTCCTACATAAGCTCTTAAATGTTTATGAGTTTTGTAAAAACACAGTTTTTTCAGTAGCCGAACCTGCATATAAAAAAGCGTTAAGGTCAAAAAAGGGTTTATGAAGCTTATCTTCTAACCCCGTAAAGAACTTGCTTTATTTTTAAAATGAAAACCGAGGTCCTTGCAAACCAGCTATCCCTGATGCACACTCTTTTCATGCGCTTTTCCAGGTTGTGTTTGCCACACCGGGCATGCTTCATGCAGGGCAGTCCCTACAAATCTTCAAGAAATGGGCCAGTAACGAGAAGAACATGGTACAGAAGCCTTTGTTTTAAGCTAAGTGCTTTTCTCATGTTTTTCTTTTTTGGTGGAGGGTCAAAATGTTAAGCAGCTTCCTTCTGGATTTTCTTCCCAGGTGATCATGCCAGGGTACTGCGTGCAAGGAACCGTGGGCCACAAAATTCTAGGCGGACAACGGAAGCTGGAAATGGAGGGGAGGCAGATTGTGAGTTGAACGTTTCAAAGAGGGAATTCCTTTAATTTTTGTTGTATTTATGAATTGCCTTTTTTTCAGAAAGGACTGACTAGGTGCACAGTGTAAAAATGTAGCTCGGTGGCTGTGTTCGCTTGCTTTCAGGCCACAGGTAACTTGCCCACGGCTGCAGTGGTAGAACTGTGGCCTCCCAGATTCCGTTGTGATTTGCTAGCTGTGGAGAGGAGGGTGTCTTCTTTTTTGACTTGCTGGGAAAATTTATTTATACCCAGACTTTCCTTCCTGGATCTAGAGGCATTAGGAGGTTTCCCATCCAGGCTTACACCAAAATTGGACCCCTGGGTGGACTGGGTTAGCATTCCTTTACACCACAGGGTACGTATCACCACATAAGGACAAAATATAGCTTTCCCTAGGAGTTTTAGCCCCTTGATTTATCATCTGAGTCCATCCTTGCTCAGAAAACACCCAGAATAAGCCTAGCAAGGATCCGACCGTATGCTGCAAATTGAGACGGCCTGGCAGTTGACTACCTGGCATGGGTGTTGGCAAACCATGTTAATGGCACCTGACGTGAGTGGTTGATGCTGTGTGGGTCTCTCTGTCTTATGCCTTCCAGCTAGAGGTGAAGATGCAGGTGGAGTACATGTCCTTCAGCGCCCACGCGGATGCCAAGGGGATCATGCAACTCATCCGCCAGGCCGAGCCACGCAACGTCCTCTTAGTTCACGGCGAGGCAAAGAAGATGGAGTTCCTGAAGCAGAAAATCGAACAGGAGTTCCGTACGTCAGTAGCAGACCCTGCAGTGCCTTTCGTCACGGCGGCACAAGAGGGCTTGTCATTGGTGGATTCCTCCACCGCCCAGGGCATCGCTGAACTGCTCTCTCGAGTTATCTTTGAGGGATTAGTTTGCTTCCTGTCCTGTAGCCAGATCACGTGGGCAGCCACTCCACCAAATTCCCAACAGTCCTCGGTGGCAACTAAAATCTTAATGGGGATCATGTTTCTGATCAGGTGAAGGCTGAAAGACCAGCGACGGTGGCTGTGTTCGTCGACAGAGGCTGAAAGTGCCGTCAAAGGCCCCTTCCCGACCCCCTTCCTGCCCATCTGAGCTGCAGCTTAGGCCCTGGCAGCGTTCTCTGTCTTAATATGGTGTAGGGGGCTCCCTTCCTGTTTGCCTATTTCTGGGATCAGACATGGGAAGCAACAGCTGAGTTTCCTAATACGACACGAACCTCTAGAGCTGGTTATGTCGGTTGGATGAAAGAGGCCTTTGCTTGTGGCAGAAAGTGGCCAAGGTGTCAGACGGGAGGGATCGACGTGAACGGTAGCCAGAATAGAAGTGTTTGGGGGTGGGGGAGACCGAGCCCTTGAGGCTCACACAGCACTGAGCGCTAAGCTGACGCTGAGTTTGTCTTGCCCTTCCTCCAAGGTGCTGCTCTGTACTTGATTCTGCCTTCTTTCCTTTAATGCTCACAACAACCCTGCGAGGTAGGTTAGGCAGAGAGCGGTTGGCGCATGGTCTCCCAGTGAGCTTCGTGGCCGAGAGGGGATTTAATCAAGGATCTCCCAGGTCCTGGTCTGACACGCCAGCTGCATAAAAGTAATCTGCAAAACTATATTTCCCCAGGTTTTTAAAGAAAAGGTATTGCTGATAAAAATACCCCTTTGGGCTGCAAAGATTCAGCACTCCCTCTCTTGCAATCCCCCATCTCTTACGCCTTGTGTTTTTCTTGCACGCAGATGTCAGCTGCCATATGCCTGCAAACGGAGAGACGGTGACCGTTTTCACCAGCCCCAACATCCCCGTCGACATTTCCCTCGGGCTGCTGAAAAGAGAATGCACTCTTGGTAATATGTCAGATGGCCTGTAGGTGGGCGCCGCTTGGAGGGGGTGAGACTAGTTGGGGCACTAGTTTTCTGTGTTCTCGGGGCGTGTTTGCACTACTGCCCAGTTCTGGTTCTAAACCGGCTGCGATGCTGTGATCCAAGGGACCCTGGGAAATGTAGTTCTAGCTGAGCAAGGAGCAAATTCTGTCCTAAATACTCCCAGCCTTTGCTTGGAGCTTAAAGCTTAAAGTGTCCTGATAGCAAACTAGGTTAAATTGGTGTTTTGATTTGCATTGCACAGTAATCACACCTAGAGTGCAGTTCTCCATGGGTGTACTCAGAAGTAAGCCCCACGGATTTCAGTGAGATTTACTCTCACATTAGTATGAAGAAAAAGCGAGGGCTGCCCCAAGGCAAAACGAAGACGAAGAGCCAATTGGTGCAGAAGAAAAGGAATCTTCAATAAACAGCTGCATTTCGTGTGCAGCCTCATTAGGTGGAATCTCCCAGGTTCTTTTTGGCTCCATTCCCATATATATACACACACCTTAGCATCTTTCAGAATATCCTCCAGTAACCGTACAGGTAGCCCATAATCTGAGCATGTGGAGGGCAGATCTCTGAGGGGGTCAGGCATGACGTCTGGACGAGACCTCCCTGTTCAGAGGCGACTGTCGCCTTTTATGCCCCTGCTTGTGGCCTTCTGTTGATGCTGGACTGGGTGGATTTCTGCCCAACCCCAAAGGCCTCTTACGGGACGAACCTGCGCACCCTCTCCAGTCTAAGCCGAATTGGCATCCATCCCTGGCCGATCCAAGCGACTGCTCTGAGAACTCATCCTGAAGTCTTACCAGCCCTGCTGATGTAAGAACCCGGGCTGGAGAATAGCAAACCTCATCGCAGAAAGGAGAGACTGCAGTGGCGTGTCTTGAGCACCACTGGCAGAGGCCTTGGAAGGTGGAATGTGAACTTTGAAGTCTTTTAAGTCTGGCGGCAGAGTACCTGCAAGGTGGTCGTCTGACTGCTTTGGCCTTCTTCCCTTTGCCTCCAGGTCCCTTGCCGGATTTGAAGAAGCCCAAACTCATGCACGGCACCCTGATCATAAAGGACAACGTAAGCAAAAGGAGCGAGGAGAGAGTGACCTCTCTTTAACTCTGCGCTAACACGCTTTCTTTGGCTGGCGTTCAGACAACCAGTTGTCCCCCATTAGCAAGTATCTTGTGAACAGGGCCGCTGCGCCCATTGAGGCCAGGTAGGCGGTTGCCTCAGGGTGCGGAAGGGGGCACCGGAGGAGGCGCTGGGGGCAGGAGCACACGCCATGGAGCTGCAGCCTCCCAGCCCTCCCGCCCCGCGCTGCCGCCGCCACCAATACACGCCCCCAGCCGGGCACAGCAGCCACGGGCAGGCGTTTGGGGCGGCATAGGGCAACTGAGCGGGAGAGCTGGGAGGCCACCTGCGCACCGTCCCAGCCGCCCGCTGCAGCAATTGGGCCGGCTCGTGCGCACGCCCGTGATGTCACATGCAGGCTGGTGTGCGCACGCGCGTGCATGCTCGCGCGCCCGGCTGGCTGGCTGGCTGGCTGCGGGCACCAGAAACCCTGGCGCCACTCCTTGTTCAGAGAGCAAGATTTGCCACATTTCATTCCCCCCTCCTGTGTAGGACCTTTTTATTGATTTTTTTTTAACCCAGCTTTTCAGCCACAGCTTTTCAGCACTCAAAGTGGTTTGCAGCGATTTAAAATGCACAGCTAAATAGCGCCTAACCAAAAAATATTTGAGGGTGGCGGTGAGGTAGCAGGGAAGGTGCTTCCATTTATTTATTATATTTACTCTCTCCTTTTGATAGTCTGCATTTCCCACTGAGGCGCAAGGTGAATTACACAGTGTAACAATTTGCAGTATATTCAATCAAAAATGCAATAAAAGTTTGAGTGCAGTGGTATAATGGATCTTTTTCTGCCTCGGGCCTTAGAAATCTCTCTGGCCTATTAATCTGTCCAAAACAGCGTGCAGAGAGAAAGCGTTTTTATAGACCGGAGCCTACACAGCTGCATGAGAAATTAATTTTTTTTCTCAACGGGCCCGTTTGTTGAAGTAGGTCAAGGACCATGTCTCCTCTTGCTTTTCAAAGTTCACTTGTGTGACTGGGCAGTTAGAGGGCTTGTATGTTGTAAAATTTTATCCCCCATATCTGACCCTTTTGTATATGCTGCTCTCCCTTCCTCCAAGTAGCTCGAGGTGACATATGTGGCAACAGTGAATCTTCCAGTCCCAGGTTAGCCACGTGAACCGGAAGGATGCTGTGGTTGATGGTACTGAAAGCTGCTGAGAAGTCCTGGGACTCGCTCTTCTCTTGATAAAAGCGTGAGAGTAGTAGTACCTATAAGAAATAACAAAATTTGTGGTAGGGTGTAAGCTTTCATGAGCCACAGCTCACTTCTGCAGAAGCTGTGACTCACGAAAGTTCATACCCTACCACAAATTTTGTTAGTCTTATAGGTGCTACTGAACTCTTGCTCTTTTCTGCTGCCACAGACAAACACAGCTACCCCTCTTTATCTTCTCTTGATAAAGATCACGTAACGGGGCAACCGAGGCAGTTTCTGTGCCATAACCAGGTCTGAATCCGGACTGGGGGAAAAAAATCTAGATCCCCTTGTCTCATCTTAAAGAGCACCTGGATTTGGGAGCTGATTGGCCACTGTGAGATAGGTTAGGCCAAGACTGCAGTTGGCTCAAGGCCACCTGATGATGAGAGAGAACTTGAATCCCTGGCTCCCAACACTATGAGCAGTGTTTCTTTTTGCAGTGGTGTGTGTGTGCAGTGTAATATTTAACGCAAGTCTTCCTGCTGCTCTCTCTGGACAGAGCTTCCGGCTGGTCTCTCCTGAGCAAGCGCTGAAGGAACTGGGGCTGGGGGAACACCAGTTGCGGTTCACCTGCCGCATTCACTTCCAGGACCCCCGCAAGGAGCACGAGACGGGGCTTCGGGTCTACAACCACCTCAAGAGGTGGGTACTTGGGCTTTGGGTATCAGTACTCCAAGGTCAGCTTGTTTTTAAACAAATGATTCTGGGGCAAGGAGCCGCCTTATGAGAGAATTCATCGTTGGAGAGAAAGGAAAGCAAGACGGAAGTTGTTCTTTGTGGGCTGAAGCCTGTGAGATTTTAGATGACGTCTCCAGGGCACACGTTGGAGGGGGCTTCAGGGCGCAGACAGGAAAACAAAACCACAGTCGTCGGTGCTGGGACTCTGCATCTCCAGTATTCCATAATATCCCATGTGGAACCTATCTAAAATAAGGGAATGGGTTGTGAGACCTTTTCTAATGGCACCTAGCTGTTGCCCTAGGTGGAGGAGCAGCATTTTGATGCCCCACTTCTAACATGGGTGATAGGAACAGGTGTTTGTCTACACTCTTTTGTGTTTGTCCTTTGCCACTTGGGGAGACAGACACTTTTCAGCCTTGCCCAGATGGCCTCCCAGGTTAACTGCTTTGATTGCTGATATATTTTTGTGATACCTTAGGAAATCTCGCTCCAATATACGATGTTGTTGGTATGGTTTAACTATCACCCTCCTTCTCATCTTTATCTGGTGGTGAATGACAGGGGCAGGGAGAGATGTTTTGGTTGCAGCCTTGATAACTAAAAGCTACTGTGTGTATGTTTGCCTTGCAGGGTGGAGAGGCCCCAGAAAGGCCAGTAGTTGGGGAGGATCCATAGCCTGGAATGTATGCATGCTGTCCCCCCCACAATGAAACATTCTACTCCCAGAAGAGCAGAATGCTGTTGTATAAATTAAACAAATCGCTTTACCTTCTCAGTTTTGCTAATTGTGGAGAGGGAAAGATGCAGGACTTTACACCTCCACCTCCCACTGTCTCTTCAAAAACAACCCACAGTTTTAAGTACCTCTGCCCTATGCCTGAAACTATACGTAATAGTTTTCCAATTGCTTTATTCCACTGCCCATCCCTGAACTCATTATCCCTCTTTCCTATTTTGCACCAAAGAAATATGCATATTCAGATTTTTAAAAAACGAGATAGCCAATTGTTGGAAAATTAAATTTCACAGAAATAAGTTTCGGGTTTCTGAGCAGCAGAATCTGGCAGGGTTGAAAATGTACCTCCCTCCTCGCTGCTTGTGTTTTGTAGCGCCCTGAAGGAGTATTCTGTTCAGCATCTCTCTGACACGTCAATAATGGTGGAGTCCATCTTGATCCAGGTCACGGTGCAGTCAGAGGATCCTGGTACCAAACTCCTGCTGGTGTCGTGGACGTACCAGGTGAGGTTAACTTTGCTCTTCGTTGATCATTTCAGGTGGGTAGCCGTTTTGGTGTGCAGCCGAAGAGCAAGAGCTGTGTCCGGCAGCGCTTTAAAGACCACCTAAATTTCCAAGGTAGGAGCTTTCGAGAGTCAAAGGAGCTCTGACTCTCAAAAGCTCGTACCGTGGAGATCTAGTTGGTCTTTAAGGAGCTGTTGGATCCGGATTTGGGCCGCTGTGATAGACTCGGGGCTGAATTCAGACAATGCATCAAACTCAAGCTCTGCATGAGCCACAATCTAGAAACCAAAGCATGGTTTTGAGTTCCCAAGCATGCCACAGGCAAATCTTGGCAGGGGAGCCTCTTCCAGCACTTTGGCTTCCCTTCTCCCCCACCTCTGCCATTCAGCTTTGCAAATTCACTGCTGCATCTTCCCTGTGGCAGATTTGGAAGGCAGCGAGATGACAAGAACGGAGATTTTCAGTTCAGGCCTCCTCCGTAACCATTGTTTGGTGCAATGTCTGTCTCCGTCAGAGGTGGCTGCTGGTAGTCTCTGGCCCAAGCTGTCTGCTTAGTGTTGCCTGGTCCCCCAACCCCTGGGCGGGAGGTTGGAGGCCCAGCACCTACCCTTGGGGGGCCCTACTCACATGCATGGTGCGCACGTGCTCCCAGCCTGCGCAGTAATGTCAATCCTGGGAAGAGGCATCATCGCGCAAGCCACGTGCCACCTTGGGAGTGCTCCCATGCCGTTGCGCTCTGCAGCAGCCCAATCTGGCCCGAATCTGACTGAATTGGGCTGCTGCGGAGCATGGGAGCGCTCCTGCGTGCCGCAGTGACCCAAATTGGGCCTGACTCAGTCCAAGGCACGTCCCCCACCCCCCAGCCAGGTAAGCAGGGATGGGGGTGGAGGGTGGGAGCAGGGGATCCCCCACCCCCAGCAGGGGACTGGCAAACCTATGCCTGCTGTATGTAGACAGAAAAACCGGCAAGCAATACCAGCCAAGCAATTTTGCACAATGCTGTTGTGTGCCTGACCCAGTCTCTTTCCTTTGGATAGAAGCTATGCACAATATGGCCACCCCATCCCTTCACCCCTGCAAATCCTGTCCATCTTTCTGGAGTTTGCCCCAACCACAGCAGGTTCAAAGTGTATCTTTGCAGTCATAAGCGCTAGGAACTTGGGTTAATTAAAAAAAGAAACAGCAAGGCACTGAATACCGAATTCTCTGCATGGATTCCCTAAAGTGCTTTATGTTTTTTTAGAACATATACTTTACAATTCACAATACTGAGCTTGTGTAACCATCAGTGGGTGAATGCGTGACCATGAAAAGCTAATCCCCTCTTGATTTCTCAGTGCCTCTGTGCTCTGGGCTAGCTGTTGCTCAGGTGTAAATGAGGTTTGACTTCTTCAAAAACGGTTGCAAGTAGGACTGCAGGGAAAGGGACCTGAATACGGCGGCAGAGCTGGAACGGTCTCATTTATATCAGTCCATGTTGCAGCTCCTCCTCCTCCTGTGCGAAGGGCCCTCTGGACTGCGGAGGAGGCAGCACCTTCCTGCACTCATGAGACCTGCTCTCCTCTCCCATAAGATGCACAATCCTTTTTTAAAAAGTTCTAAGGGTTCGCTGTGTGAAGCCTATGACAGTAAAGAGAGACCCTGCAGCACTTTTGGGGAATTGATTTATTAAGTTTTGCACCACAATAAATCTCTTGGCATTCAAGTTACGATGCTTTTTGGGAGGTGGGGGGGGGGACCCAAGCTGAGCTTTTAGGCTACTGCCAGTCTTGCAGTACTGAATTCGAAAGCCAACTAAGACAGAACGCTTGAAGTATTTTCAAACAATGCTTTTTTCTTTTTGGTTTCTGCATCCAGGAAGAAGAAATGGGAAGCTATGTGACTTCCTTGCTGAAGAAGGCCCTGCCTCAAATTACAGCATGAACCCCTCCCTCCCTCCCCCCCCCCCCGCATTTTTGGGAAGCCCCCTCCCCCCGTAGGCAGTAGGTGCTGCAGACACATTGTAAATACTGTAGGTTTTGATTTATCTTTTAAAATAAATTTTAATGAAAGTAGCTTTGCTGATAAATACAGAGCGGCTGACTGAGATAAAGGTACCATTCTGGGGAGAGTCCTTTACAGTTGCAGGCACAGCGCCAATCGCAAACACAGTTGGTTCCCCGGGAACTTGGATCCGTCTGCAAATCTATTGGCAATTAATGCCCATGACTTTCTTACTTGCTTTAAAAAAAGCCATGGAATTGTATGTCACACCCAATATTTTGTGAATAGGGACTCCTTTGTATTCTGGGTACGTGACATAACTGCCAGTCAGTCAGGTTCAGAACTGTCTACCCTGTCTGGCAGCGAAAGGTTTTTCATCGTACCTAGGAGGAAGATACTCGGGCCCTTCTGCAGAGAAGGCATCTCCTCTGCCGCTCAGCCGTGATCCCCCTCCCGATCAAGCGTGACATTCTGCGCCGTCTTCTACTCTGCATTGAGAACGTGCACGCTGCGCATCATCTGTTTAAAGTCCGCCATGCTGTTTGGGCGCTCTTGACAACGTCGCCCCCTCCATACCATCCCGTAGCCGCACTTCTCGAGCGCACAGGTGCTTGCAGTTGTGTCTCCCACTGATGGTGTAGATGTTTGTGGCCGGGGTTTTGAAACGCCACCTCCAGCGCCACCGCTGGCCGGCCGAAGTGAAATAGTACAGAACAGGGTTCAAGCAGCAGTTGAAGCTGACCAGGGCCAAGGTGACCCGGCGCATTTTGTAGATGAACGCTGCAAAGCGGCAGTTGCGGATGAGGCCGGCCCGCATCAGGAAGTGGAACAAGTGGGTGAGGTGGTAAGGAAGGAAGCAGGTCGTACAGATGAGGAGGATGAGATAGATGGTCCCCAGGGCTTTCTTCTTGCGGGCGCTGCGGGGGATGCGCGAGATGCGCCGAACAATCAGAGGGTAGCTGATCAAGATGACCACAAAGGGAATGGCGAACCCAAACACCAGGGCACAGACGTTGTAAGGAACCATCCGGCCTCTCCAAATTCCTGCTCCAAAGCTTTCGAAACAGGCAACCCTGTTGCTCTCGCGGAAGGTCAGAGGCCCTCCCAGGATGAGCGGAATCGTGATGCTCGCTGCCACCCCCCAGAGGACAACCGCCACCATCCCGTAGTGGCCGCTCTTGATCCTGATGTACGCAAAAGGGTGGAGGACCGCCACGTACCGGTCGACACAAATGCACGTGAAGAAGGCGATGCTGAGGTAGATGTTGACGAAGTACATGCTGCCGGTGAGGCTGCAGGCCACGTCGCCGAAGATCCAGTCGTTGCCGTTGAGGTGATAGTGGATCTTGAATGGCAGGACGCAGACAAACAAGGTGTCCACCACGGCCAAGTTGACGAGGTAGACGAAGGAGCGGGGCATGCTGGCCGCCCTGCAGGTCAGGAGGTACAAAGCCCCCGTGTTTTCCAAGAGGCCCAAAACAAAGACTGTACTGTAGACAGCAGTGAAGAAGGAATACTGGAAGTCTGCTTGAAGGAGGCACACTGAACTCTCGTTGGCGGACGTCCCGTTCGATGGGCCTCTCCCCTCCATCGTGCCTGGAGAGGCTTTCTTTCGCATCCACAAGGCATTTAATAGGCCATCCTGGCAAACTCGAAGCTTCGCCCTGCGGAGGGGTTCGGGCCTTCTTTTGATCTTGTTCTTCTGGGTTCCCAGAGAGGCCCCGTTTTCACATTCAGGCAAGCCGGAGTTCTAGTGCAAAACGCAGCTGCAAAGCAAAGAGAAAAATGTTAAACTGGCAGGTTTAGATTGTGGAAAAGGGGAGGGGCAGAAAAGGAACCACACCCCAGCCCTGACCTTCGAAAAAACACGCTGGGGGTCCTGATAACGTCTCCTTTGTGAGGACTCTGGGGTGGCCAAGTTGGGAACGACCTTTGCCTTAGACTGTAAGTTGTTTCTACTCAGCTTAAACCCAAGCAGGTGAACCGAGAGACAGAAATACTCCAAGCACTGGAGTCCCTTCTCAGTGGGGCACACGGGGTGTTCAGGAAAGAAGGATGACTGGGGGGAGACCTTCGCAAAGGGTTACAAAATCCTCCTTTTGCGTGGGGAGATTGTTCTTCCTCGTGCTACGGAATGGCTGGTGCCTTCCTGGCCTGTTTGAGCTTCCTGGAGCGAGGTAGCTGGCTAGCTGGCTGTGTTCGGAAGGGGGATTCCAGAAGCAAAGGGAGCTGATCAGAAGCAAGGCCAGGAAAGACAAAAGAACAACTGGCGTGCCATGTGAAATCAAAGTCATTGGTACAAGACACAGCAACACGCACTTAGAGGACTTCTGAGAAAAGCTTGACAAAGGCACGGAGAAGTCTGGTAAGGTGTTTCGATGGAGCTTCCATCTTTCTTGCAGGCTACCTCCAAATACCAGGTGTGCCCTGACCTGGATAGCCCAGGTGAGCCTGATCTCGTCAGATCTCAGAAGCTAAGGAGGGTCGGCCTTGGTTAGTACTTGGATGGGAGACCTCCAATGAAGACCCGGGTTGCAGAGGCAGGCAATGGCAAGCCACCTCTCTTGCCATGAAAACCCCACCAGGGGTCGCCATAAGTCAGCTAGGACTCGTGTGCACTCTCCACCACAGGCCTGTATGTAGTGGGGAGACGCGGTTGCTTTCCTGCCCTGCTCTTGAGCTTTCTCAGGTGTCTTGGCTCAAATGGGGCCCTTTTTTCAGCTATGCAGCATGACAGCTTGGGATGGACTCGTAGAGAGCCATGGGGCAGGACAGCCACTTTGCCTTCCTGCCCCAGACTGAGCTCCCTGGAGGCAGCTGGCTGGCTCTGGTGGGAAGTGTGGTTCTGGCCAGAACAGCCTTCCCATTTTACAAAGGAGAGAGAGACGGCCACTCACCGCTGACCTTCCCTACTGGATCATGGAGGGACTTGCCAGCTTCCGTGATCTTTGGTGTTCTGCTGCCAGGCTAGCTGCTCCGTGACAGGGTCGCCAGGACTTCACGCTGCCTCTTTCTCCCCTCTCTTGAGTGAGTTGTCACTGTACACTTTGGCAAGGGGGAAAAAGCCTTCTGTTGTTCCACTGCAAGAAGCCACAGGAAGTGACGAGCGGAGCCCCAGCGCTGAGGTTTACAGTCGAAACGGAGGTGGGAGGGCGGTGCAGGCAAGCTGCGGCTACCTTGACAGTACCTCCGAGCACCTGATGGCTCCCATTCGATTCACTGCAGACCTGCCAGGCTAGGTGCGGCCAGGTGAAGGAGTGAGCAGCACCCCCTCTTTTATAGCCCTGGGAAGGCCAGACTTCGTCCTGGCCCTGCTAGCTGCTATCCCACAGGGCTCACCTGCATGTAGGCAAGCCAGGTGCAAGACACACAGGACTGCTGTAGAGCGATTTGGAGACACTCTGTTCGGAATTGAAATTCTTTTTTACAAATATGAGCAGGCATGGTCCAAGTTGAAAAAGCGAGCAAAAGTCAAAAATCAGATTCCTTTAAGATAATACCACTCTCAACGTTTTATGCAAGCTATTTTTTTTAATAACCTTTAGCATTCCGGTGGTGCTTCAGGGTATTCAAAGCATTTGACGTACACAATCTCCATAATCGTCCCCCCGGCCCCCAAACCCTTAGAAGGTGGATCAGTACTTCGATCTTGCTAATGCAGATAATGGCTATGGGATTGGATCGCCTGAGGCCAGCTAGTGCACTGAAGGCAGAGGCGAGAATCCATTTGGGGACCTTGGCTTACCCGCTTCGCCACTGTCCATCACCCGCTCTCCAGCTGTCCCCGAGAGGCAGCAAGGAGCCGAGCTTTCCCTGACCTGCTCGTGTTTTCAAACCCATTGCTGCAGCCAAGAGGAAGAGGAGCAGGCTTTTTACAAACTTGGTCTCAAATCCTTGGTATGATGCAGTCCGCCCCACCTCGCTAATTCTGTCGGGCAGCCCCCAAGTAGACGGGCCAGGCGTATTATGGCTGGAGTCCAAATCTCATTCTGCAGTCATTTGGGGGGGCTGCGTTCCCTTCAAGCAGCTCTGCATTTCGCACAGAGGTGCTCACATCTGTATCGACAAGGGTCTGTAGATGTGATGGGGGGAGAGTGACGTGCCCACGCGGCAAAAAAGACGAATGCACTTCTACACTGTCCCCCACCCCCAACTGCACCGTCAGTCTTCTGGGGCTCCACAATGCATCCAAGAAGACGGTTCTTCTCTCTCGGTCCTTCCCATCTCCAAATCTATGGGAAAAAAAGAGGGAAATTGCAATATGTTAAAAAAATAAAGAGCAGGGATTCTAACCCCAATCTGGACCCCGTAAATGTTTCTGCACTGCTCCCGTTCTTGCATATTCTGTCCTGTATTGGGCCACTCAGGACTGGCTGGCCCAAACACCTCCCACCAGCCAGCCTGGAACTCGCCTGCCAATACAGCAAAAGAATGGGGCAGGGGAGTACCTGGAAGTAACGTCATTTACGGGCATTGCTGTAGGAATCCCTGGGAAAGACCGTAGATTTGGGGGGTTCGCTGCTGGGTTCTGAAACTATTTTCCCTCTCCGCTTCCTCTTGCTGCATCGGCGGGCTGGTGAGCCCCAAGCCGGCCAGGGCAGTAGCACTGAGGCCGGTGGCACCACGGCAACCCTGCATTCAGGTGCAACGGCCGATGGCTGCCCAGGGGCCTGGCTGTCCCTGGGAACGCCACCTCCCCTTTCCCTTCCAACCCCTCAAGTTGTGTTCTCTAATCTCAGCCAACCCCATCCAAGGAGTGTCAGTCTGGCAACGAACGTTTGGGGAAGCCCTTTCTGGAGTGGTTTGGAGAGATGGGAGGCAGAGGGGAGTTCATGCACGGAGGGGGATTCTGTAAGCTGCAAGTTTAGCGCAGAATTTGGCCACGGGGTTCCTGCGATTCCAAGGCCTGTACTACCCCCTCAGCACAGCAAAATGGTAGAATCCTGCATGCTGCCATGTTCTCCCACTAGCCCTCATTGCACAAAGATGCACACGCACTCCCCGGTCCCATTCCATAGGACATGTTCTGGAGGGCTTTTCTCTGCTAAGGGTACGAGGTATTTATTTACTCTGGAGTGCAGAAGAAGGGATGCTAGTCAATAGACCATTCACAATTTTGCACCCTTGAGAATGTTTAACAGAGCCGGCGCTCGGAGGGAGCCTTTGCAGTTCAGTGCCTGGAACTGCTCACGGTGGTTTTTGAGCATGCTTGGTCAAGAGGACTTCATAAGAATGTAAGACCCACCCAGCTGGAGTGGCCCAGTCCTCTTCTCTAATTCTGCATCTTGCTTCCCATGATAGCCAACCAGATGCTCCCACAGGCAAGGTCCAAAGCTTCCCCCATCTTCCCCTCTCACCCCTGACTATACACTCCCTTTGAATGTTGAGGTTCCATTTAGCTATCACGGCTAATAGCCATTTCATACCATTATTATTGCTCTGTCCACGCTGCAAGCTCTCTCTCCATGCAAGCAGCCGCTCACTCCAGTTAGAACTTCAGCAGTAAAATATTTTACATCTCCCTAATGCAGCTTTACAAATTTTAAAAGCTGCAGGCAGCTGGCTGCTTGCTTCAGCAGGTACCGACGGCTAGGCAACCGGAGGCCTGCCACAGTCCTCCCCCAGACCGAGCCTGGGGATCTCGGACATTTCATCCTGATGCAACCCCAGCTGCTTTCCCCCCAAGCCGAGACAAGGGCAAAGGGCTCTGAATCCACACCAGCAGCTGAGCAGTGACGGAGGCTTGGGCAGAGCCCCTTAGGACACCCTTCGGCTGCTCCCGTCCACCCACAAATGACTGTGAGCGGCTACAACACCCTGAAACCATGGGTTACTGTTCACACTGGGAAAGAAGGGGTGAAAGAGCCCTTTGCCCAGCAGAGCCCTTTGCCTGGCACAGCCCTTCTGTTTTCTTGTCCCTCAAATGCAGAGCCCAAACGCGCAGAGGGGAGAATGGGTGCAAAGCAGGGAGATCTGCAGGCCCTGGGGATTTAACTGGTAGCTGATGTCTGCGGCTTGGAGAGGAATAGGCAAAACAGAACTCCCGAAGCGCTGATGAGAAGAGAGCGGGGAATTGCTCACCTGCTTCGCAGTACTCCACCTCCTTGAGAAAGAGCCCGTGTGCTGGCGCGATGGTGTTCTGGGGGTAAGCCATCAGGTCCCTGGACTCTAGGAGACTCTTCACATGGTGAGGCTGCAGCCGGTTCTGGCCCACGGCCACCAGCACGCCGACCATTCGCCGCACCTAGAATGAGACGGGGCAGGGGGAGAATGGGGACAGCTCAAAGTTGATCAGCTGTAAGCAGAGACCCCCCCCCCAGCTTGCAGACTGGCAGCGTTGTGTAGTGGTTAGAGTGTTGGACTACAATCTGGAAGTTCTGGGTTCAAATCCCCACTCTGCCACTGAAGCTCTCTGGATGGCCTTGGGCCAATCACATACACTCCGCCTAAACAACTTCACAGGTGAGGCTCAAACACAGGAGAGAATAATGTACGTTGCTTTGGGTTGTCATTGGGAAGAGAGGAGGGGTGGGGTATAAATGAAGTAAATAAAATTTGGGTGGAGAGTGAACGTTTGCAAATATCAGATGAATTGGCATAATGAGAGATGTTTGCAGGAGGCAGAATCTCACCTCCACAGCTAAGAATCCCCCCCCACCGCCTGAGCTGCTCAGTTATCACACAAGGCCTAAATGTCACTAAACAACTATTTGCCATCTCCAGTCCTTAAGATCTGAAAGTACAGGCGCTGGTTATTTGTTTATTTAACACATTTGTATCCCTCGCCTTTCTCCCAAGCACCTCGGACCCAACGTGGGTTCTAAATTTCTGCACGTACCCATCTCTGTTCTAGACTACCTGTGATCCTATTTTATTATCTTGTGGTTTTGTCCCGAGGCCAAATCGGATGTAACGGAGGAGCGCTAGTGGACGCTGATCAGAGCAACCCATACAGAAAAGCCACGGGGAACTGAAAATTCGAATGGATTTTCTCCCCAAGAAAGATTTGAAAGGAGGCAACAAAATTCCTTAAAGTTTCATAGTGCTTTCTTGGAGCAGGATGAAAAGGAAGGGAGGGAGGTCTAGCAGCCGCTGTTACTCATGGTAACTAAATGGAGCCTCCAGGGTTAGAGGCAGTTCTTCTGAATGCCAGGGTCACACGCAGAAAATAAGGAAAAGCCCCCTGGCTTTGCTTGCATGCTTCCAAGGTGATCTTGGGACAAGTTGGGCCCTGGAAGCTGAGCTAGGTAAAATTTTTGGGTCTGACCCAGCAAGACAATTAAATTAACTTCAAAACACAACAAAAATACGTTAAGGGCGGCTTGTGAGCACAGACACCTTCCGCCCACCTAGACAGCAACCACCTGTCGGTTTTATAGAAGGAAACTTGTCACAGTCTTTCCTTTTGCCTGGAGTCACGATGCCCCCCCCCACCTGCATGTGTTGCCTCAACCTGCCAGAGGAACTCGGCTCCTGCAGGCGTGAAGCTCTGGTGGGCGGATCGTGACCTGAAGTCAAGCAACGGCAGCCGAAACTGTGTTGCCACCCACCCACATCACTCTCCGAATGAGAGGTTTTGCATGCAAGAATACACAGAGGCAAGGGGGGGGGGAGGGTTTCAAAGCGGTTATGCAACAGCTTGGTTGCTGTTTCTAGGGGGGAGCAAGGCAAGAAAGACGGGGAGGGTGTGCAAATGAAAGTGTTTCTCGCTTAAAAAACACACACAACCCAAACCACAAACATCTACCAACCACATCCCCTTATAAAGGGCAAAATGTCAACTTGGAACAAAGTGGGGGAGGAAGTGAGCCCCCCCCCCCCGCCCAAGTCAAACCATACTCGGAGAAGCACAACAAACCTGTTGTGGCATTTCAGAGTTTCGAATGTGTTGCTCTGTTAATGCAGACCCACAAAGCTCCCCATCCTTTTAAACTCTGGAGAGGGCCTATTGCTCGCCTGCTTTGTGCGGAGCAGGGCTGAGATTCAATCCCGGGCACGGTCAAGATCCCAGATTGTAGATGCTGGGAAAGACTTTTTTTCGTTTGGGATCCTGGTGAGCCGGTGATAGATGTAGGAGACAATTGTGAGCTAGAGGGATAAACGGGCAGTTCCTTGGGGGGGGGGGTCCACAGCTCACCAGAGGGGCAGCTCTGTGACATGCCAAAGAGACCAGCTTCCGTCTCTACCATTGTCAGATGCCAAGCAGCAGGCCTTGAAGAGACCCTTGGACAGTGGCTAATGATCACAGCAAGGGGGGGACCAAGGATTGGACCCTGATCGGACAGCAACACGAGAACGCAAGCAGCACCCTGCTGGATTAGACCAGACGGTCATCTAGTCCAGCATCCTGTTAAATCGAGATGCCCACAAGCAGGGCGTGAAGGCAACAGCCCCTTCTCTGTTGTTGCCTCCTGCCAATGGTATCCAGAAGTGCACCTCTGCTTCTGACCAAGGACGAGCCATTTAGCCATCATGGGCTGATAGCTCTCCCCTCCACCAAGTCACCAAATACTCTTTTAAAAACAACCATGTATTGGTTGGCTGGCAGTGGACACATACATCAGCCCTGCCAAGAATCCTTCATTGCTACAAAACACAAGGCCACTGACCGCTCTGTCCACTTGTCCTTTCCTCCTACTCATGCATTCCTGCTACTTCCAGATGTCCCTTCCTCTCCCTGCTGTTGTCCTAGGTGCTTAACCTGCTCCTCAAATCAGTGGTGGGATTGCACCGATAACCTGTTCCCTCCCGAAGACCTACGACAGGAGAAATGTGACTGGTGCAAATTCCCTCCATTAATATCACCAACAACCTGATAGAACCTTTACCTGCTGCAGAGCTGAAAAAGAAAACATTGAAAAGGGGTCCCATTGCAGAACAGTGTAGCTTTGAACCAGGATTCAGGCTGGTCACACCCCACCCCAAAACAAAGGAGATTATGTTTTATCCCCCACCGAGGTCTTTAAACTCAACACAATCCTCATCAGCACTTCTGGTCTATAACTGAACTGGCTTCCCACTCGCTTCATGGCTGCAACAAATTATTAACGAACAGCAATCCTGTAATGCAGAGATTTTTTTGGTATGAGTAACTTGTTAAATTTTAGGTGATGCCTTTTTGATATGATGTTTTTATGCTACCGTTTTATGATTTTTTCCCCCTTAGGGACTTTTACCTCTTTTTTTTTTGTATAAAGTGCCTTGATCAACAGATCAGCACGAAGTATTTAAAACATTCATTAATAAAGATAATTGACACAGCTCTTCCAGGATTCACCACCAGAGGGCACTACACACCTAAGCTTTGATATTCTGTTTTGGGCTTTCCCATTTAAATCTCTCCAGGATCGAATTTTTGGACAAGTTCGTTTTTCCGCAGTGAAAAGTGCCATTCCAGGGTAGCTATGCATTTTTTTCCAAAACAGCAACGCTTCCATGTGAGTTTGTGTGTGTGTTGCAAAGTCTCCATCTCCTTTTTTGTTGTCAAAACATTCACCAAAGGAGGAGAATGTCCGCACTGTACACTGGACTAAGGACTGCCTCTTTTGCCATGCTGAAGAGACTAAGTGTTTCTGTGCCCCTGGTAAAGCTGCCAATCCCAGGGGGAGGGAAGGTCCCATACTTTGACACAACCTTGCTTCTTTATCCCTCTGGCAATCGAGGGCAGACAGACGACCATGCACCAAGGTCAGCTTTCTCACTTTTTTATCTCGTCCTTCGGGGAGCATACGGCAACCTGCTTTGTTCTCTGGCCCTGCAAGGCAGGTAAGTTTGAGATGCTGATGGGCTCAGTGGGGATTTGAATTCGGGTCCTAATTTAAGCCGCAACATCACACTGATTCCACAGGGTCTGCCAATATAGTACAGAGAATATCACTTCTGGTTTCCTCTGATTTCTAACCTGGTGCAGGAGTGCAGTAGAAAAAATTCTTCCTGCCAAGTCAGTGGGGGAAGCAGCAGACAGCACTGAATCTATTCAGGTGGGCAGCTGTGTTGGTCTTCAGTAGACAGGCCAGATTCAGGTCTAGTAGCACCTTAAAAGACCAACAAGATTATCAGGACACAAGCTTTCAAAAATCAAGCTCTTGTATCTGAGGAAGAGAACTTGACACTCGAAAGCTTATACCCTGGAAATCTTGTCGATCTTCCAAGTGCTGCTGGCCTTGAATCTTGCTCCTGTGTGTACTTGCTACTTGACAAAATTCTGTCCCCGTGTATTGTAAAGCAAAGTGGAGTTTCACAAACCAGATCCTACAAATGCCATACATTCTGTGAATACAGCAAATTTGTATAATATTTTCTGTCTCACAGAAACCTTAGCCTCCAACTATTGGAAACTTTATTCCACCACCACGCTGGTGTCTGAGTTTGCCCACACACTTTCGTTCTTACCTTCATAATCATGACCTTCCCCCAATTCTCCCACGCGAGCATCACTGAAATAATTAGGAGCTCTGCAGAAGCTGTGTGTGTGTGTGTATGAGAGAGAGAGAGAGAGAGAGAGAGGGATTGTGCCCCTCAGTAGCAGAGAACTGTCCATCTCCCACCTCACCATCTTTCAAGGATGCCCCCACAAACTACTAAGGGGCATATTATTATGGGTTAGTTTCCTTGTTTTCTGCCTGCCAACTGGTTTGATTTAATGTGGAGGTATCCCAATATTTCAAGCACATGCTCTGACTGTGGACTTCTCTAACGATTTGTGTTAAAATAGGCTTCTCTGGACTTTACACAGACTGGGTTCAGGAGCTAGGTTTATTATGGAAGGGTGAACCAGTTGTTCTGGACCTCACCTTCCCTGCCTGTGTGCTTGCTCCTGCATCCTTGCAATGCCTGCTCAACCTGTACGTTTCCTGATAAAAGGAGGACTGCAAAGAGACTGGAAGTCTCTTCCGAACAGGAAGCTGTTGAGGATCTCTGTGTTGTTCAAGCTAACCTGGTAATTGGTGGGGAAGGGGAGCCAGAAATTAAATCTCACAAATGTTCTCTTTCACGGTACCTGCTTGTAGAGGAATGACGGGCCCTGGAACTCCATCTCCCAAAACTTCAGGTCACTGGAAGGAGAAAGAAAAAGAGCGGCATTAAAACCATAGCGAGGTGTGATCGGTAAAGAGCTTCCCAGCGTGCATCTGGGCTCGACATCAGCAGGGAGGAAAGCTGTGTCCTTTCTGCAAAGCCTGGTCCCTGTGGTCTGATCCATCAAGGTTAAGAAATGGAACCTACAGATTCAGAGGCAGTGTACCTCTATGTACCAGATGACTCTAGGGACAAGCAACGGGGAGAAGGCCTTCATGTCTTCCTGGCGGGCTTCCCAGAAACATCCTTCTGGCCACACTTAATACGCTGGACTAGAATAATAATAATAACATTCGATTTATATACCGCCCTTCAGGACAACTTAATGCCCACTCAGAGCGGTTTACAAAATGTGTTATTATCATCCTCACAACAATCCCCCTGTGAGGTTGGTGGGGCTGAGAGAGCTCTGAGAGAGCTGTGACTGACCCAAGGTCACCCAGCTGGCTTCAAGCAAAAGAATGGGGAATGAAACCTGGCTCTCCAGATTACAGTCCTGCCGCTCTTAACCACTACATCAAACTGGCTCTCCCACACCTTCCTCCCATGAACCATGAACACGTAAGTGTTTTGAGGACTTCTGTCCCAGTCTATACAAGGGAAACTTAACCCTCTGCACAACTGTTCAAGACACGTTCCTCCTTATGTAATAATAACATTCGATTTATATACCTCCCTTCCGGAGGACTTAATGCAACACTCAGAGCAGTCTACAAAGTGTGTCATTATTATCCCCACAACAATAATCACCCTGTGAGGTGGGTGTGGCTGAGAAGGCTCCTAGAAGCTGTGACTGACCCAAGGTCACCCAGCTGGCTTCAAGCAGAGGAGTGGGGAATCAAGCCCGGCTCTCCAGATTAGAGTCCTGCTGCTCTTAACCACTGCACCAATCTGGCTCCCAGTCTGATCTAGCAGGGAATTTCACAGGTTGCCTTGCAAAGGGAAGGAATACAACTAATAAACATGCTTCAGCAGTGCACCGCCAGGAGCTGGGGGAGGTCCAGGTACCGAATCTTGGTGTGAGAAGAGAGGTGATGTATCCAAGACTCCCCCTGCTTTTGACCTATAAAGCACTGGGGAAGAGAAGGATTGTTGCCCAAGTTTCTTGGGAGGCCTGTTTGGACTCAAAGCGACCTAGGAGATTGTTAAAAAAAAAGGGGAAATGAAAATCCAGAGTGAGCAAGAGGAATCCCTTGAGCAGGGAGAGAAACCGCGGCTTTCATCGACAAGAAGGGGAAACAGTTTGCAGTTTGCTTAGAAGAGGACAGAGACTGATATACCAGTTTGCATTTTTTTTTTTTAAAAGGCAAATTTTCAAAAAAGGAACAAGCACATTCTTAGAGCATAGGATGAACCTGTTATCTATTCAGCCTAAGGGGAGCTTCCATGGACAGTGGCAGTCTTCCTCTAAAGACCAGACTTTGCAGGGAAATGGAAAGGAAAAGCCTGCATGCGATAGTTTGAGGGCTTTCTGCAGATATTTGGCTGGTCTCTCTTGGGGAAAGGATGCTGAATTATAGACAAACCCGCAACCTGATGCAGAAGGGCTTCTGGCACTCTTACAACAAGCTTATGAACAACCCAGGGGCTTCCTTGGACCACAGACGCAAGTGTGCGGCTACCGTGGCTTTTCTCTCCATCGCTGAGAATCTGCTTTGTGCAGAAGCCTGAGTTATTTCAAAAAAGAGCACCATTTTGTCCAGGCATTCCTGTCGTTCATGCGAGGGAGCGGCGCGGCTGGATTGGAAGCACCCCGGGGGGTCCCTGTGCTGAGAGAGTTGGCATGGGGGGGGGACAAGATTAGAAGGAGGGGCTGCCCAGAGCAGGCCTGCTTTTTGTGATTTGCAAAGTGCCCACGCTCCCACCCCTCCTTCCTAAATCTCTCCATGACCTAAAATATAAGCAATTTAACGTTAAACGTGAAGCTGGAACAAAAAGCGCTCGGCAGAGCACCCCCTCCTGAGGGGAGATGGGATTACGGTGCACACAGCTCTGCCAAAAGCTTCTTAAAGGCTGGAGGAAGATCGCGTGGGCCTCGATCGGCGTTTGGCAGCGTGCCTTCCGAGAGCACAGGCACGGTTATTCTGAATCCCCTGACTGACTGCACGGGTGTCAGGATACCTCTAAGGGTGAAGGCCCCTAGGTCTGTGGCAGCGGGCATATCATCAACAGCTGCACCCAGTTCCTGACTTGTTTTGGCCCCATTCAAGCCTAAGAATGCCATGAACATGCTGTCCAGTTGCAACTGTCTCATGGCAGCTCCATGACTCTTGCTCTTTTCTACTGATACAGACAAACACGGTTGCCCATCTTGATCTAAGTATTTGATGGAATCTCTATGCCCTGTTGCTGGCCCTCCAAAGAGACTGTTTAGCCACTGGGTGAGACGGAACACTGGACTAGGGCATTGACTCGGACAGGCAGCGGCTCTCCAAGGGTGCAGGAAGGAACAGAAAGGTGCTTGCTGGCCCTGCCTCTTCCTTTTAACCCAGCGATCCCTGGAACAGAGCCAGGGCCCTTCTGCATGCAAAGCAGATGTGAGGCCACAGAGCTGAGGCTGTTCCCTATTTGTGGCAGAGCGGAAACGGGAATCTCAGAGCCTTGCTACAAGTGACATTTTACACGTGAAGGATAAAGGATCATTTTCGCAAGTCTTTCTGGGAACTGAAGTTCCTCTCCCCCACCCCTTTTCCTTCTGTTCCTTCCCCTCGCTGCCTGAAGAGACAGAGAAAGCCTGCGGCAACAGCAACTTTTGTAAATCGTTCCTCCAGTCACAAGCCTGCTCTCAATGATCTTTGGGGCAGGCAGCTGCAACTTTCTCAGCTTTCTCCGGAGCATTCCCCCCCCCAGCAAGACGATTTGCAAAAGCTGATGTTGCCGAAGGCTCTCTCTGTCTCTTCAGGCAGCAAGGGGAAGGAACAGAAGGAAAAGCGGTGGGGGAGAGGAACTTCAGTTCCCAGAAAGACTTGCGAAAATGATCCTTTATCCTTCATGTGTAAAATGTCACTTGTAGCAAGGCTCTAAGTCTCTTGAGGTCCGGAGTATCCAAGACAACCCTACGCTCGCTCATTCCCAAGTCGTCATTATTATCCTCATAAGCTGGTACGGAACGGGAGATCTGAGATGGAGAGTTGTTGGCCTTGGCCCGCCTCTTCCGAACTAGAATTCGAACTTGGGACTTTCACTTCCTCATAGTCTTCTTTGGGGGACGCTGAACAACACACATGAGGAAACAGTTGTCAGTGTTTTCTTGCTCACTAAAGTGGCTTTTAATATAATTAAAATGACTCGAGTCAGCCACTTAGCAATCTCTCCGCCACCACCACCAGGCCAGCTCCAAAATCTCCCACGTGTTCCCCCCGAATGACGTCAGCCCCCCAACCCCTTTCTGATCACATGGAAACTCATCACTCTCTCCAACAGTTGGTGCTTCTCCCACAGCCTGGCAACCCCGAGCGGTTAAGAGAGAAAGAAACAATAGGAATTGAGTGGGTTTTGAAAAATGAAAATTCTTCCTCTTCGATCCCCACCCGACCCTGCTTCAGATGGTCAAAATCCTGAAAATGCAACATACATATTTTTTAAAAAACATCAGGCATTCTGAAGAAGAGAGCATCTTCTTTTCTTTGGAGTGGTGGATTTGGCTGGCCAGATGGAAGTATCAAGGCAGCCCCTTAAGAAAAAGGCTTTGTCCTCAGTCCAATGGTAAGCCTGCGTCTGGGCTGTACCACTTCACAACGTAGGTGGGGGCGGAAGTCACTGAATACAGCTGCCATAGCATAGAGGTCAAGTGGTTGGGCTGCAAATCAGCACTCTGTTGGTTCGAATCCCATAACTGCCACGAGCTCCACAGGTGGCCTTGGGTCAGCCACTTCTTCCAAGCTTCCTGGCTATATTCAGAGGTATATTGCTTCTCCGTATGGAGTCCCCATTCTTTGCTATCACAGTTAACAACTGCTAATAGACTCCATCATGGAATTATTAAAGGCTTTTGTAACAGTGGTCTTCGACCAACAGGTGCGTCATGGAGCTGACGGCAAGCCCATGTAGCGCCACCATTTGGGAGCGCTTTGCAGAGGGATCTCTTGCTAAGGAGCATCCATTGAGAACAGCAGGACGGCAAGGTGAGGTCACTCCGTGGTGGAAAGGAGTCTTTTTTTCACAAGAGACAGTCAAGAGCCTTTGGCTCCTCCTCTTCCTGTCACATGACCGATGGTCACGCGGTTGCCGCTCAGCGCTTGCCCACTTTTGTCTGGGATTCAAAGCAGGTTGCAGGTTTGGAAAGACTGAACTTTATATAAACCCTGGAGCGGACCAGAGGTCGGTTTTCATGCCTAATTACCACTGAAAGACCTAACCTCCATGAATTTGTCCCCACTGTATTAAAAAAAAGAAGAAGAAAGCCATCGACTACATCTTTCTTAGGTGTTTTCTTTCCCGAACTAAAACTTTATTTATTGCAAGTCTGCCCTGGCTTTCTTCTGTCATGGCTGTATCCATCGGATTCCCAAGAGGTCTCCCATGCTGACATAGACCAGCCCTAGCCCTGCTTATCTTGAGCAAGGGAATTGTGTTGCGTGCCTTTAGATCTGCCTTTCCTTCTCATTTCCCAGGTTCCCCTTCGCTGCTTGCGAGAAAAGAAAATCTTCCACAAAGCAACAGATGCCAATTCTGCCCCTGCCGAACAGAACTCCGCAACAGACCCAGTACCCAAGAGCCCGCTCGGCCGAGCTGAAAACTCTTTAGCTCAACAGAAAGGCTGGATTTGACTTTAAAATGAAAGCCAGAAAGCCAAATTCAGAAGCCATGGTTATGGTCTGGGAGGGGAAGCCGGAAAGAAAACAGGAGGTTGATTTAAACAAGAATGAAATTATCTTGTGATTCTTGGAAGCACGCCAGTCAAAAAGGAAACGAAAATTAACTCATAACGCACAGGAGGGCAAACAAGAAGAGCTCCCTAAATATTCGACAGTATTTAATGTTCGCTTCAGGACTGAGGCTGGCAAGGAATATTTGTCCATTATTTGGCAAAGACGATAGAATGAAAGGGGAGAGGCAATGAAAGCGGAAGCCCAACGCTTGCAATAGGAGCCACAAGGGACAGAAGAACTGTCCTTGGTACTGAAGTGCCACCCCCCCCCCACCTGATGAGAGCATCTATGGCTTGACGGACAATTTTTTCATTAGGAAGGGGACACTTACGCATACCACATTTATGATGCAGCACCTAATAAACCCAATTAGATTATTATTATTAATAATAACAACAAAAACATTCGATTTATATATTGCCCCTCAGGACAACTTAATGCCCACTCAGAGTGGTTTACAAAGTATCTTACTATTATCCTCACGACAATCCCCCTGGGGCTGAGAGAGCTCTGAGAGAGCTGTGACTGACCCACGGTCACCCAAGCTGGCTTCAAGCGGAGGAGTGGGGAATCCAACCTGCCTCTCTAGATTAGAGTCCTGCCGCTCTTAACCGCTACACCAAACTGGCTCTTAAGAGGAATCATAACAACACAGACTGGATATGCCGCTAGTGGGGAGCTACATTCTTTTACGATGGATCAGCCCCAAGGCAGCAGCAAAGAAAAAAGTAAAGAGGAGTGCAGAAGAGAGGAAAACCATGAGCAAAGTAATGGGATAAAATCCAACTTTACTCTATTTTGTTTTCACCGACCCATAAGAAAGGTAATGTCTGCAATCATAGTAAAAATTGAGAAAGGGGAGGGCATCAGCTAAGCCTCTCACTCTTCCCTACAATTTAGGAAAATTAGGCAAAACAGTCAAAATGACACCTAACTACACCAAAGGAAAAGCACACCATATATTTTGCATAATACATGCCAGTTGCAAATATAGCCTCTTTGTGCACAGAATGCCAAGCACACTGTCGAGGCCGAAACAGTTCTCACCTGTCCTGGCTGGGATGCAACAGGAAGCCAGAAGAGGGTCTCACCTCTGCCCGGATCAGGGTCTTGACTGGGCTTTTCACGGGCATTTCTGCGTTGGCTGAGCGGAAGGTACTGAAGTCATGGGTGCCCAGCAGGAACGTTGCCGCATCCTGCATGGCCGAGTGGTTCAAGTGGCTGAAACGTGATGGCAAATAATGAGATGTTTGAAAAAGAGGAAGAAAAGCGGGGGGGGGGGGAAGGAAAGTGAGGAGGACAGTAAGGCGGAAAACTGGTCTCATCCACAAAACTGCATGAGATGTTTTCCCATCTAATAAAGCCTCCAAAGCAGCACCTGAAGGCAGGGCTTTTTTTCTGGGGAAAGAGGTGGTGGAACTCAGTGGGTTGCCCTAGGAGAAAAGGGTTACATGGCTGGTGGCCCCGCCCCCTGATCTCCAGACAGAGGGGAGTTTAGATTGCCCTCTGCACCGCTCAGTGGCACAGAGGGCAATCTAATCTCCCCTCTGTCTGGAGATCAGGGGGCGGGGCCACCAGCCATGTGACCATTTTCAAGAAGTTCTGGAACTCCGTTCCACCGGGTTCCTGCTGAAAAAAAAATCCTGCCTGAAGGAAACCAAGATTTTTAAAAAAAAAATGAAAAAGAGACTCAAAATATATAGCATAAAAGGAAAAATCTTTTTAAAAAATAAATTTTATTTATTTAAGAACAAAGAACAGAGAAGAACAATTAAGAATACATAGAACCTTATGAAGAAATATTAAGTATATCTAAGAGATTATACATAATACAATAAATTGAATAATAGTAATAAAATAGAGTACGTAGATATGATTAGAATATAATAGATACTATTACCCCTCTCCCCCAATTCCAAACTAAAAATCTAAAATGATATTATGTTTTTCACCTATTACTAAAGAGCCTGGAAAGATAAATCTATGAACATAAACATAAAACACAAAGGTAGTAAGGGATAATAAAAACATATTACGCAAAAGTAAAAACGTAATAGACAAAAGTATTATTTCAAAAAGAAAAAAGAGATGGGGAACTTAACAATCACTATATCCAATATATAAGTCAGATTAATTATTAATAGCCAAGTACTAGGAAAAAAGAACTTCTGTTTATATCTGAGATCACCAAAGAGGATAATGAAGGAAAGAAAAGAAACCCTCAAATCATAACAAAGGGAAAATAGAAAATGTTCATTGTTACGTATTTATTACTTAAAAGGAAATTTCGAATAACCCCATATAGAGATGGGGGTCAGTCAATGAACAACGCAGGCATTCACCTCCAAGCGCACCACTCTGAGTTCTGTGGAAGAAGAGGTCTTTCTGGACCGTGGTTACATGACATAAACTCCCTGGGTTTCTTTCATTCTTAGAAGACTCTGCCACTGCTGAATTTTTGTCCCTTGCCATGACATGAATGCTCCAGTCATTTGCCTCCCATTTCTTAAAGAATAGTGTTTGAATGTAGGCTGTGCCTGCTATCCACCAATCCCTGGTCCAGGTGGGTTGTTGAACAATTTCTCCCAGGAAGGACCTAACTCACCCTACCTGTGTAAACATTACCAGAGCAGTGTTAAAATTAACCAGCCTGTGTGGCCCCACCTTCCAAGATGAGGTGGAAGGCCCCTCAAGGCAGGGACTTCCTGGTTGTGGCACCCCTCGTGTGCATTAGATGCCCCCCCCACAGCCCCCTTTGGCATAGCACATGATCTGGACGTGGGCCTGATTCTCACATGTGGGAGAAAGAGGTGACGGAATTCAAGGATGGCAGAGCGGAGGATTACGGAGGGTTATCTTTGCTGCAAAAAAATCAATACAGCAAGCCATGGGCGGGGAGAGCACATTTTCCTTGATGAGCTAATTTTCTGCTTGCAGGGCTTTCTATATGTAAAGGGGCATTCAAAGCTGGTATCCCTCACCAGCAGTCTGAAGTAGTACAGTCCATTCTCCCACCTCAGGACCCCTCTGAGATAAGAGTATCTCCCAGCGATCCCATCCCATTATCTTGCGTGTGTGAACCAAGTCATCTGTGTTTACTCAGACATTTTCCAATCATAGATTTGGATCCTTTCTTGTTGCCGAAACTGGCATTTGTTTTACTGCTGCTGTTACTTTTAAAAGCTTTTTTTAAGTAACAATTTTTATACATCTCACAATCAGCCCCACGGGCTTCTGATGGTTGTTTTGCTGCTATTCCTTAACTGGCTGCTGCTGCTTTATTGGATTTCGTTTAAACAGTGCTAACTCATTTAAATCGATACTTTAATTGCTTATTTAATGCTAGTTTTTCTGTCTGTTTTACGGTATTACTCCTTCTATACTGAATTGTTTTTTTAAAAGATGGCGACTTCTTGTGTATGGGTTTTAACAACGCAAACTGTCTCAAAAACTTTTCATTCAGAATCTTCCCCAACACTTTGGGGTCTTTTAACTGGTGGTGCTAGTTTGTAAGTCAAATGACCTCTTCCCAGTTATAAGCCTATGGTCCATCACAGGGCTCATTTCGAGGGGGAACGCGCCAGAACACAGTTCCGGCAGTTCCCCAAAGAGGTCACATGTCAGGTGGCCCCACCCACCTGACTCTCGGCCATTTTGGGCCCGTTTCATCCTGGATTGGGGCCGAAATGGCCCGGATCGGGCCTCTGACGGGTGGTGGATCACTCTTCCACTCAGCAGCGGCCTGATCCTGACCATTTTGAGCCCCTTTTTGGCCATTTTCAGCCCCTTTTTGCCATTTTGGGCCCAATTTCGGCCCTGAATGGCCAGGATTGGGTCCAAAACAGCCAGGATAGGTGATGCCAGAGGGTGCGGCATATGCTAATGAGTTATGCTAATGAGATCCTCTCTTTTTCTACGAAATGACCCCTGGTCCATCCAGATCCAATCCCATTTTCCACAGGGTCGACCCCTGGAAAGTCTGCAAGTAGGGCACGGAGGTCAAAGCCCCTGCCTCCTGTTGTCCTCTCCTAACTGGCATTCAAAGGTACACCACCCCTGCATATGGCAGTTCCATTTAGCCACTGTGGCCCATAACCCTATGTAGGCCTCAGTTAGCAGATAAGAGAACAGGGAGTGGGTTTTTTTTAAAAAAAAAATCCATTTCATTTCAAAAACTCACCCTTTACATGTTGCCCAACACAGGTCCCGTTCGAAGACCGGCATCTTGTATGTGTAGGAACAGCCTGTTGCCACCCGATAGACGTAGGTCCTCGACAGGGCCGAGAAGCGGGCGTGGAAGGTGTCGGGAACGCGACAGGCACCTAGGATGCTTTTGAGAAAGACAAAAGAAAGATTCCCCCTTGAACAAAATGCTGATGTTATATGAACAATGTTTGACGTTCAGGGTTCAAATGAGAAGTGTTTGGCTCTGAGTTAGCAACCTCTCTGTTGGGTTCTTACCCAGGAGTTTGGGACATCACGTAAGCTTCATCTTTCTATGTTATTTGCACAACCATCCTGAGAGAGAGGTTACAGTAAGAGAGTATGACTGCCCCAAGGTCAGCCATATGGATTTCTACATTGCCATAAAAGCAGCCCTGCCAGATCAGACCAAAAGTCTACTTTGCCCTGTATCTTGTTTGACACAGTTGCTAACCAGATGCCGAAACACAGAGCACCGAGGTCAAAGCCTCCCCTGAACCCAGGAAACACTACTCAGAAGTAAATTGTTTCTGAGCATGGAAGTTACATTTATGACTGACTACCACCGACCGACCAATCCACAGCTTGATCTAATAATTGGCTGTCAAAGCTATCTAAGGTAGTGGCCGTCAGGTCATCCTGAGGCAGTGAGTTCCACAAGTTAATTATGCATTACATGGAGAAGACTGCAAGAAATGAAGTTCACAGCAGTGGCTCATGCAGACAAACAACTGGCGACCCCCTCTGAGGGCAAGCACTTCTGCTGTGCGACTAGAGATCCAATCACTTGCCTGACACAGAGATACAGCAGGGAGACTCATCACCATGGAGGATCACTGGAAGAGCACTAAAAGAGCAAGTGTTTTGTATACCAAATGGACTGGGAAATCTTCCCTTAGTTTCTTAAGACGTGCAAGCATGCACTATGGGAAGATCAAGCTATGGGATAACATCTACTTCTCACCCGGGGGAGAGAATACGGAAGAAAGTACCCTCAGAGGTTTCCTGACATCTGACACTGGCTCAGATGAAGCACGGCATCGGGGAACCTCAAACAGTGAAATAAAAGAACCCCTGAACTGTTATGCAGTCACACCTTGGCTCCTGCTCTCCTCTGGATACAGGAAGATCTGCAGCCTGGTTCAGGGCCATCAACCCATACCAGGACTGTACCACTTTAGAATGTGGGGTAGTCTCCTGTGATGGAATGCATGGAAGGGGGAGCCAAACAAAGAAAACTAGACTATCACAGTAGAACTCTTCTCCCAACATGCTATTCTTTTTTTAAAAAATTAGAGGGGTGTTCAAATCATTAGAACCCAGCACAATCTGAAGTGGTATAGCCCTGACATGGCTAGGCCACCTGAGTGAAAGAAAAACAAAGCCCGTGGCCTCCTCAAAGCCCCTCCCAATGCAGCTGGAGATGCCAACCTCACCGGACTAGCCCCGAATGGGTTCAGTCTCAGAAAGGCCCACTCCCAGCCAGCGGCAGAGAAGTCGCATCATAAAGACGGCCGGGCTGGAAAAGATGACCCAGTTTCCTCCTTGCTCTATCCATCTGCCGTAGCAAGCTGATTACCAGCCGCTTGAAAAGATCCGTCATAGACGAGATTTTGAGCAGAGGCGGCTGCCAGGTGTAACCGTGGTTGGGATGGCTCAGCCGTGCCTGGGGGTCTTTATATTCCCCATCAAACCGAAGAGTGCATTTGAACCGAACTTTTGCAAACGGCAGAAGTTTCGTTCCCCATTGGCTCACGTTCCCTTTTTGAGTAATCCGCCTTTTGGTTTTGCCTCCCCAGGCAAAACCAACTGTTTCTGAACAGGACAGAAGCTTTTACTTTGCACTCGGAACCATAGAGAAGTTCTCCTAGTGGAAATTGGACCCTGCATTTCCACTTGCCATAAGAACGGAAGAGCCCTGCTGGATCAATCCAAGGGTCCCTCTAACCCAGAATTCTGTTTCCAATGATGGTCAGCTGCTTGCTTCTGAGAAAGCCTACAAACAGACCATAAATCGGACAGGCCTCAGGTCAGATTACACTTTCCTTGGTACGCCTGTGCGAGCTAGCAAACCCCGGCAGCCCCAATCACCCCCTTCTTTCTATACATTTCTCTTGTTTTGAGATTGGCAGCAAAGCCAAATGGAATTCTTCAGCCATCTAGATGCAGGTTTACAGATTTCAGCTTTCTTTAACCCCCCCCCCCCCATCTGCTGGCTTCTTTGAACATTCGTAAGCAATCACTGATGGCGCCTGATTTTACTGTTTATCTGTCATGCTTTATGGCTTTTAAAAACTATTTGATGCTATTTTATCTTACTGTATAAAAGGTGAGCCATGCTCCCAACAACTCAACTTTTACATTGGCGCAGGCGCAGATGGCAAGAAGGCCATGAGCGCCTGCACGGCCCTTCCCAGCCCCATTGGGCCGAGATGGCAGCAGAGGTAGGAAAGCCTGGACCGGCCCAGGGCGTGGGGGAAGGGACCATGCCCGGCCCAGGCACCCTGCCCTCCTCCTGCCCAGATGGGGCGCTGCGGAGGGGGCAATGCCTGGCCCTCCACCCTGTCCTCCCCCAGCCCAATCCGGATGCTGCAGAGGGGGCAATGCCCAGCCCCCCAGCCCTGCCCTTTCTAGAGCCCATTGTATTTTTTCCCACAACAGGTTTTGTTGCTAGTTAGTGATAATTTGAAGTTTCATTTGCAAAATGCATCAGTTGCTTTTAAAAAAAAATCAAAGTGGTGCACAATGTGGTAAACCAGACATCCGAGCATAAAAGCAAATACCCCCAAATCAAAACACCCAGCCATGAGCCTTAAGCCTTAAATGTTGAAATAAGTATGAACGTTCAAAATCAGGTAAATGGCAACAGAGAGCAGAGGAGGCAGAAATTGATTAAAAAGCCCAAGCAAACTGCAGTAGTTTTCACCCTTCGAAGGATGTTGTAACCAGTCCCCACAGAGTTCCAAGCTCTGAGGCAGCTACCAACAAGGCCCTGCCATGAGTGGAGGCAAAGCAGGACCTTCCAACTCATTTCAAGCCATGGAGCTGGGGGAAGTTGTAGATCTACAGTGGAGAAGATGTTCTCCAAGATAAACCAAACATGTTCTGTATATTTTACTTTAACCGCCCTGTAACCTGCCTCCAGAACCAATTCCAGTTAAGAGCCACGTCATGTAAATATCTAATAATAAATAATCTTTTCAAAGACCCTTTTCCAGACATTCTAAAGAGTGTACAGCGAAAGCAAATCGGGGCAGAGTTGCCAATGCGATCTCCGTGAGCGCTGACCGTATGTACTTAGAATATCTGAAGAGGTGCCGGAGTTTTTCTCCCCCCATAGGTGAAAGAAGAAAATTCAGTGAAGGGGCTTTCCTGAAGCTGCCAGGCCAGGTCTTCCATCCCACCCCGTGTCTATGACCCAGCTCTAATCCAGAAGGGCTAGTAATAGACAAGACGGTCTCCAACACAGAAGAATCCAAACAGCTGTTTAGGCGGCTAGCCTACCAAAGGTGCCAGCAAATCTCTCCGTCAAGGCCAAACAGGTGGGGAAGTTTTACTGTTCCCTCTTGCCTTCGATCGCCATGACAACAACGTGGCTCCATGTAGGCCCCGGGCCTTGAAAAAATCTGCATTGCGGCCCCTCCAGGCAGTGGGAGACGGGACATTTGAAGGAGATGAGGTGGTTGCTAAGTCCCGGCAGCCAGATTAGCTTCTGGGGAATAAGAGGATCACTGGCCGTGTAAAATCCTTTTACAGCAGATAAAGCAGTGAGTTAAAGCTGCCTGGAGGAAGAAGAGCCATCGAGACAGTGAGATAATGGCCTCTAGACCGTCAATCTGTCGCACAAGGGACACCGAGAGAGATGCCAGCAGTGAAGAAAGGGAGGCGGCAAGCGAAGGTCAAAGGGATAGCCTTGGAGACTGCCACTTGTGATCTCCAAGGGTTTCCTCTGGGTGACCAGGCAGGGGCGTTTGCTACAAACTGGCTGTTCCCACAACCACGCATGACTAAAAGATAGTTTCACTGGGCAGCCATGTTAGTCTGTAGAAGCAGAGGACAATTTGGGTCCAGTAGCACCTTAGAGACCAACTAGATTTCCAGGATATGAGGTTTTGAGCATCAAAGCTCCCTTCGTTAAATACAATGAGTGGGAAAGGGTATGATGGCTTCACCTGGACTATAAAGACTCCCATCTTTTCCCACTCCTTGTGTCTGACGAAGGGAGCTTTGATTCTGAAAAGCTCATACCCTGGATGAGTCAGAGCTCCCTTCGTCTGATATACAGCTAAAAGATACATGACTAAAAGAAAGCCATAGAGGCGAGTTGGCTACAGAGGACAACATTTTTATCCCAGCCTTACTCCACAGAGTTCAGGGTGGCATATTAAGGCTTCCTGCCCAACCTCTACCCTTTAAAAAGCCCTGGCAGGACAGTAACTCCGGTGGCCTAACTTGTAATAACTCCAGCCTGGGCCATTACTGGCATCTAGGAAGGGGCTATGGTACAGTGGAAGAGCCCCTACTTTGCTTGCCTAAAGTCCTAAGTTCAATCCCCTCCAGTTAAAGGGATCAGGGACTGGTAATATGAAAGACCTTTTAGCAGAGCAGATAATACTGACCTTGATAGTTCAAGGGTCTGACTTCAGTGTAAGGCGGGTTCATGCGTGCAAGTTGGACACCAAGAAATAAGCCAGGGCAAGGGCGGGGTAGATTTCAAGCAGGTTGTGGGTCCAAGTTTCTTTCCTGGAGGCCACGCCCCAAATTTTACACCAGGAACACCGAGTAACAGCCATTGGCAAGCTAGACCTTCTGCCCCGCTAAAGGCCTCAGCATCTGAGCCCTGAAAAGGGTGCAATCGTTTCCGCAGAGCACGGTGGGGTACCGCGGGCTGCCGTTCCGTCCTGAAATGTCCTGCCGTTTCACTGTCCACCCCCCTGAGCTAGAATGATGGGTGGATCGGCCTGACATTTATTTTCCGTTTCGGCTTTGAGCTGTTGTCATGGAATCCGTTCGACGTGGGCACAATCCAAGGCTCAACACCTACTCCCAAAAGACATTACTGTCACTTTTTAAACATGTTGCATAAGCAGTTTTTTTTTCTTCAAAAGATAGAACTATTCGGCAATGCCGAAGACTTATTGCTTATTCTTTGAGAGTTTATTCTTTGAGAGTCTTTTTTGGCTGTGTGTACCTGTGATCACACCACGCAAACTGGGGCCTGACAAGAGCCCCGAGGCCTCTCATTTGACAGCTCAGAATGCTTTAATGCCTTAATTTCAGAGAAAGCAGATTGCAAGCCCCGCTTCAGACAGCTCAGCAATTCCCGGCACACAACTTTGCGACTCGACGCTTCCAAAATGCAAGGGGCTTTGGCGTGGTTCCGCTGGCTGCCGCCGCAGCCAATTTCGGGGCAGGAAAATATTAAATTACTGAACAGCCTCCCCCTCCCCAGGTGAAATGGAGACGGAATAGCCAAGCCAGGAATCCCGTTTCCTCTCCAGGCTCGGTCGACAATAAGAGCTCTCTCGCCAAGTCTCCCAAATGTTGCGTGCCAAGCCACTTGAAAGCACTGACATTTTTAAATTCAGTGTCAAGGGAGGGTTCTTGGAGCTGCAATATCATCGCTGGGTGACTCTCGGCGGGCCACATGTCAATCAGTTGCTTTAAATGCAAAGCTGCCAAGGTTTCTTTCTTCAATTTGATTTTTTTTAAAAAAACAACAGTCACACTAAGTCAGGAGAACACGAAGAGGGAGAAAATGCAACATGTTGGGGCCCCCAAGCCAGACCTCAAATTTCACTGCTAGACTGGGACAAATTTAGGGTTTTTATTTAAAGTCTGGAGGCAGTACCCCATTTCCAAAACCTTGTTCACATGGCAATGGGTTGCGTACATGCAACTATTGGCAAAGAGGTTGTGTGCACGTGTGCCAAAGAGAAGGCTGCCAGAGAGCTGGAGTGGGGTGGGGGGTTAGAGTAAGCTTGGAAGGGGGCCAGAGTTCAATAAGTTAAAGAAACACTGGCTGAGGAACCAGTACTTCTGCAGCAAGGAGCAAAGGGGCTTGGATTTGGATAGAAGTTGTTCTTTTTGCAATCCCTAGTCCTAAAGGGAAAGGAGCCAGTTGCGAGTTAAAAGCACGAGGCTCCCGTAGAGTTCCCTTTCAGTGGAGAGAGTTTTCATATAACCAGTTAATATGCAGCGCCAGCAGGGGTGGGCAGCAGCTACAGAGCTAGACTCAGAGCAGAAAGACCCAGGTTCGAATCAGACTTCAAACTCACTGGCTGATTTTGGAGCCTGCCACCATCTCGTCGCTTATTCTACCTCATAAGGCTGTTGTTGGGGATGCAACAGGAGGAACCCCAGGTACCATACCTATCTGGCTGTAATAATCCACAATGCCATTACATGTTTTTAAAAAATTAAATTGGACTTGCTGTCAAAGCTTTCAGACTGAGCGTAAATGTGGGGGAGTCTATTTGACCCCAGCGAAGCATGAAAGAGTTGCGATCCCAACTTCTGCACAGTCCAATTGAACCACGACTACGATCCCGGATGTGGGGTGGACGTGACCCCGGTGCTGCGTGAGAGAAATTTCTACACCTTGAAAGTAGGACGCAAAAACAAAAGTTGCTGTCAGCTCTGCCCATCAGAAACTTGCTGTGTTGGCGTCCGAGCTGGGATGCACCAAACAAAACAGAGATTAGGGGATACAGTGAATAGCCAGCAAGGCTGACAGACATAAACTTTTACTATTCTCTTTGCAAAGCAAAATCCAGACCCATGTGTGGATGAGAGGGGGGCCTCTTTTGATCCCAGAATGTTTTCATCCCTGAATGCTGGGATGGGGAGTCTCCCTGATCCGTTTTTTGTTTCAAAACTTGATCCTGCAGGACAGCAGATGAATAAATGGTGCCAAATGCTTAGAATACACAGGCAGTGACCCCGGGTTTCTAGAAGAGACTACCTCCAGCTGGAAATGAACGGTACCCGTGCCGCTGGAATGGAGAAAGTATTGTATCAGCACTGGGTTCTGGACCAGTCACCCTGGCGCAGCCTGATCCACCTCGCAGGGTCGTTGTGAAGATAAAACGGAGGAGAGAGAACCATATCCTAGATTCCTTAGAGGGAGGGAAGGATACAAATATAATAGCCAGACAGATTACCAGCTTGACCCCAGACCCTTTCAAGGTCGGAGGGAAGGGGCGCCAGAGACCAGAAAAGCCATTTATTGCCAGAAACACCGACAATAAATGTTTAATAACCACTTTTCAAGATCACTCACTTTCTTCCTCTCTAAACCACGGCACAATTAAATCCAAAGTGTTTTGAATATATAATATTTTCAGGAAAAAAGCCTTCTACACATCCTCCAGTTTAATAAAAATAATCTTTTTTTAAAAAAAAATCAAGCTGCAAAGATTGTTGTTAGTTCCTTTCACATTTTCTTAGACTCGGTTGGCAGCATATATCCTCGAGAGTCATCTTTGGTTAGGTCTACATGTACTGAAAACGCCTTGGGACACATCACAGATTTATTGGAGGGGTATTGCCAAGAAAATGTCGGGATGCAACGTCCCCCCATGGGTCAGTAATGACTCAGTGCTTGCACAGGGCTTACCTTTACCTTTTACGGTTTGTAGCCTCCTCTATTGGTGCCTCCCCTTTTTCCTGATCCGGTATAACACAGCAGCAGGCTCCCCCCTGTTATTCCAAGCCCGAATTGGAAGCTTTTATTGGTGGGTGAGTGTGGTGCAGAATCAGACCGTACCACATTAGCACACCCGAGGTATAATTAAAAAGCACCCTGGGTTGGATTCTCCCCCTCCCTGCTGAATGTCTAGGACAGCCGTTACCAAACAATTTGCATCCCATCTTTACTTACCAGATTAAAATCGGAGGTGCACACTTCAGTCTTAAACCCTCCCAAAATGCAAATGCTGAGCATCACCTGCCCCCAGAGGAGCACATACCTGTATGTTTTCATGTGTGCTACTATTCTGAATGTGTCTCCTGACTGGAAGGGAGTAAGCAAGACCAGAGCAGTGACTCCTGCAGAGATTTAACAGGCAGACTCTTGGAAAGGGGCAGGAAATGCTGCCCCATCTCCACGGCAGGTGCAACTGGAGCATTCGACCATGCTCAACGCAGAGGTGCGACATTACCTGTATCCCAGTGTCTGAAAAGAAGCAATGCTGCCACCACTGTAGCAAAACACTCCTTTTGCATGAAAAAGATCCCAGTTAATCTGCAGTTAAAGGGAAAGGCTTTTCTCGATGCAGGACCCTGGTGAGCCACTGTTAATTTAGAGTAGGCGATACCTGGCTCAACAGACCAACTGTTTGATTCGGAAGAAGGTAGCTTTGTATGTTAAAATCACGGCCCTGTCAGCAACGAGTGGCAGACACAGTTTGTGAAGAGCGACTGCAGTATACATGCAGCTCTGGCAGCAGTAGGCGGAGAATGAGATAATACTCCCTCCCAGAGTTGTTGGCAAGGTGAACCATTTCCCCAACTTTCTGCAAAAGTTGGCTTATGTAACATCTTAACAAGGAGTGATAAAAGCCATCCTCTTCCCCCCCCTCCTCCCCAGCAGTAATGTCTTTTGGGAGTAGGTGTTGAGACTTGGATTGTGCCCACGGTGGAACGGGTTCCATGACAACGGCTCAAAATCGTAACGGAAAAGAAACATCAGGCTGATCCACCCATCACTCTAGCCCAGAGGCGAGGAAAACTGTGGGGTGTTGGAGGGTCCAATGCCCCCCTCCTGTTACCTGACTCGGCTCCACACAAACTATCGCACCACATTCGGGGCTAGGAGGCCGACGTCCTCAGCAGGGCAAAGGGACCCAGTTCCCAGAAACCACAGCGACATGCTGGAATTTCAGCCCCATTCTAAGCGATCTGCCGTTTGCCAGCACTTGCAGCCAGGGGTAAGGGAGAGAACAGGAGGCAGCTGCACTGAGTAGAGTTGCACCCTTCTAAGGCCTGAGCTAGACAAGATGTTGGGCCACCAGTTGGGGTGCAACCCAATTCACCTTCCCTGCGGCCCGACGGCAGCTACAGCATTTCTGCACAGGCTCAGAATCAAGGGCAATTCTGAGCACCGCGGCCCTGCTACTTTATGGACTTGTGCACAAAAGACCTTTATTGCTAGTATCTTATTCTTATTTGCACCGATTGCTGCAGACCCCGCGACCAAGCCAGCCAACCAAACAAGGCATCCTTGGTACTTTTATGCAGTTGCTGTCTCCCACCTAGAACAGAAACCCTCTCTTGTTCACTGATATGCAGTTAGGTTTCTAAGCAGCCCTCTTCTGGTCCTGGGAACTGTAATTCCCAGGGTCCTCTGTGGCAAGAAGCATGCACACGGCACCATCCGTGCACTCACATTAGCTCGACAAAGTGGAAGAGAACGTGCAGAAAAAGCTCAGAATGATAAAGCCAGTTCTGAGCAGAGTCACAGGGACTTCAGCCTGTCCTATCTCACCCATTAAATGCAGGGCTTTATATTTTTTGGAAACTCACCGGATCAGCTCAGGCTTGAGGTAGCAGTTAAGAGACTGGACAAGGACACTTTCAAGGAAAGGAGGGCACCCGGGTTTCTTCTCTACATCAATGTGGGCAGCGTTACATAGGGCATGCACCCCCGAGTCTGTCCGGCTGGAGATTACGAATTTGATTGGCGTGGAGGGTCGGAGTTTCTCTGCCGCTTTCTGAAAAACCAACACGAGGCAGTAACTTGGACAGGCAGTTGAGACAAAAAGGGACCCAAGCTTCTAGCCATTAAGATTGCAAAGATATGACTGGAAATATGAGGGAAACGGCTGCTGAAATCTCAGAAGCCAGGCTATGGTTGCCAGTTTACGAGATCCTTCAGTTGCTTTTCCAGCTCTTTGCCTCTTTCTCATTTGCTAGCTGTTGTACAAATGAAGCGATAGTGTGTTTGCTAATGAGTCTTTTAGGATCGAGGCCCAAGCTGAAAATGTTAAGGCGTCGACCCCTGGGGAAGCCCCCACAACGGGCACATCAAGCAGTATCAACAACCAGCCCATAAAGATGTAAAATACTGATTTCTTCAAAGCTGCACCTTCAAACATACACTGTGAAATTTTAATCCATTCTGGCAAAATGCCCATCAAACGACAGGCATGTGTTTACAGAAGCTGAGCCAGTCGTTGCTCACTTCCAGGCTTGTTAAACGTGGCAGGCTTTTACCTTCCTCCTATCAGTTAGTTGCTTGGCATGCAAATAGGCCTGAGAAGAGACAGGATACTTGAGTGGAAGTCAGGCGACTGGAGGTCAAGGGACTAGAGGTCGTCGTTTCCTTTTAAAATTGCCTATGATATGAATTTTTAAAAAAATCATACCCAATGAGTTCAAAGCTGCCCCTGTCCTCCATTTTATACCCCCAAGGCTGTAAGTCAGAATTGTGTAGCGGTTCGAGTGTCAGAGTAGGATCTGGGAGGCCCGGGTTCGAATCCCCACTCTGTCATGGAAACTTGCTGGGTTTTCTTGGGCCAGTCACACATGCGCAACCTAACCTACCTCACAGGGTTGTTGTGAGGAGGAGAGGAGAAGGATGTGAGTTGCTTTGGGTCTCCATTGGAGAGAAAGGCAGGCTATGAAGAAAGCAAATAAATAAATAAATAGAGTGCTTTACAACAAAATAAGGATCTGAGGCCAGCTCTCCTCATCCGTACTGACACTCTAGATATTATCTTGTCCCTCTCTAGACCAAAGTTAGCTACTGGGGGAGCGGTGTAGGAGGAGGCAGGGAGACACAGAGAGATTTGCCAAAACGAGGAACATCGTTAGACAAAGGATTATAATCTCAATCTACACAGACTATTCTCGGGAGTCCGCAGACGACGCAAAAGGTCAAATCCCCATGGAGAATCCAGCCCAGGGACGGATTCAGCTTCAGCGGGGCCAAAGCACGCACTTCGCTCCCGACGGCCACCGGCTCAGGGGCAGTAAACTGGCCTTTGTCACCGACAGACAATCCATTACGGTGCCACGGTTTATGACGTTCCTGACAGGAAAAGGGCTATAAAAGAGAAGCGAGAGCCCATCAATTATTAAAACCGCAGGGGCCGGGCTAGCGGTGCCCCGAGCAGTGAGGTCATTCGGTTCGAAGCTGCAGCAATCAGCTTCTCAAAGGGACAGAGACAACCGGGGGCTCCCCCCCTCCCCTGTGGCTCAATCGCTGAGCCCCTGTTTGTTACGTGGGAGGTCCCAAGATCAATTCCAGTGTCTCCAATTAATATAGGAGAATAGAATGAATTAATAGAATAGAATTAATAGAATAGAATTAATATAGGGAATAGATGTTGGGAAACACCTTTCCCTGCCTGAGACCCCAGAGGGAGCCGCTGGTAATCACATTGTGCAAGGTGACTCCAGGGGGCACAGAATGCAACCCTAAACAGAATTATACCCGCCTGAGTTACCACCTCCTTTGAAGGCATGCGGTGCAAGATGAACCAATGGCCTAAGCTGATAGAAAGCAGCTTCACACAATATGGAATTCAGTGGGAGCATCTGGTTTGCATGCAGAACGTCCCCGGTTCCGTTCCCGGCATCTCCAGTTAAAGGACTGCAGGGAGCCAATGAAGAGAGCCTTTCTATTGTTGGCAGCTGCCTGTCACTTTCCTGGGAGTAAGCCCCGTTGGATAAAATGGGGCTTAATTCTGAACAGAGCTGCTTAGGTTTATTATAGAAAAAGGGGGAAATGGTGGGTGGATTCAAAAGGAGTCGGAAAGGGGGCAAAATACAAAATACAGGGAAGAGGACGCTATCACTCACCTCACAGTGTCTCAAATAAAAGCAATAGTGTTAGTAAGACTCAGGCTAAGCTTTACACGCACACCACAGGCGATGCAGTTTCTGGAATTTGACGCCGCACATGGAAGTCAGTATCTTGAAAATTTTTCGAAATCTTTCCCAGGACTGCGAGGTAGTGCAAAACATTCTCCCCCAAACTGCGAACATATAAAAATCCTTATCTGAAAGGTCCATCGAGCTCCATCTTCTTTGGTCTCAGAGAACGGTCTTTCCCAATGTGGCTCCCTAAGACTCTTTTAGTGAGAGACACCAAAGATTGAACCTGAGGCCCTTTGCATACAAAGGAACTGCTAAACCACTACGGTACAACCTCCACTCAAAGCTATGAACTGTCTAGCATATATATTCTCCAATAATTAAAAAGGTTGGGTTTTTTCCCCTGCAATGTCTCAATACCTATGCTTAAAGGGTTTGCTGTAAGGCGGCGGGGGGGGGGGGTTCAGTTTATTTATATCATTTATAGTCCGCCTTTCTCACTGACACTCAAGATGGAGTACACAGTGTGAGATTAGTACAGTCAATTTCAAGGACATTTCCATAAATAATGCCATAGGGTAAAATAAACACAAGTTTATAAAGACACAGCATTAGCAAGAATCCAATACAGAGTTGAAGAAATGCTGAAACAGAGCATAAGCAATTCTAGGGCTGACATTAGACCACATGAGCACAGGTGGTACAAAGGAGTACATATTTAAGACAACAGGCAGTATGTAAGGCAACCTAGTGTTGAAGTCTATGGTCCCTAACTCATTAGTGAAACATCTGAGAAGCCCCTCCCTACAATACAAAAGCCTTTTTGAATAATTCGGTTTTACATCGTTGGCGGAAAGCTAGGAGATTGGGGGCTCTCCTGACCTTCTCAGGCAGGCCGTTCCACAGGGTAGGGGCCACCACAGAGAAAGCCCCTGTATGGGCTGCTGTTGATTTCGCCCATGTGTAGGGTGGCACCTGCAGGAGACCCTGTTCAGATGAGCAAAGCTGCCGTGGAGGAACATAGGGAGGGGAGCAGTCCTGTAGGTATGTTGTGCCAAGGCTGTGAAAAGCTTTGTATGTGATAACCAGTACCTTGAAGTGAGCACAGTAGCTGATAGGTAGCCAAGGAGACTGTAGAATGGGGGTGATGTTCATACTCCTGCTTGCTCCTGATAGCAGTCGCGAATGTTGGATGAATGGGGGAACGTACTACACAGGCAAGTCACTGAGGATCTAAAAACCCCCGACTTAGCAACCACCTGGTAAAACACTGTAGGTAAAGAGGTGTGGACCTCAGAACCAATTTTTTTTCCTATTCACAAGGGAGGTCTATTGCCTTTGTGCAAGGCCCCTGCTGGAAACAGAACGCTAGAACAGCCAGGCCTTTGGTCTGACCTAGCAGGGAAATTCCTACGTTCTTAGAATACAGAAAGTAACATTTAAACTGATGAAACTATTAAAAGAATTTCCGATCGAAGTAAACAAACAAAAAAAGCCATTTGGAGAGCTTCAAGTGGGTGGTAAATAATGCCAGAAACAGAAATTAATATCATAAACAACGAGAGGCTGTCGGCTCGCTTGACGTAAGCAGCCAAACGGTCCCCTTTTCGGGATGCAAACTCCCCTCCGCAGAAGCTATTTATGTCCCTGCTCCTGTCTTGCAGCTGGAAACCAGAAAAAAAAAGGGGAGGGGGGGAATCAGATGGATAAATTCACCACCTGCCATTTCAGCGCCTGCAGAAAACCGATCAAGATGGGTTAGTCTGTCTGTAGCAGTGGAAAAGAGCAAGAGTCCAGTAGCACCTATGAGACTAACAAAATTAGTGGTAGGGTAGGAGCTATTGGACTCTTGCCTTTTCCCACAGCAGTAAGCAGGGCCTTCAAAGAGAGTGGCAACTCAGACGGGCATCATTCTGCTTAGGATTGCATTCTATGTCCCCTGGAGTCAATGGAGTTAGAAGGGTAGTGGAAGGTGGCATTAAACAGTGGTTTGTGCCAGAAACATTGGTTGGTCTTCTGGGGCAAGCAACAGAGCCCTGTTTGTGTCAAAATCCCTGTTTTCTGTATATCTTCTTTCCCTTGGTGCCTAGCCAGGAGAACAATTCTCTCTACGTGCCACCCCTGCAGTCAGGTGTCCACAAAGGGCGACACTATTCATCAAACTGTGGTTTGCAAATTCAGATGTTGCACAAACCAAACTGTATAAACAGGGAGCAAAACAGTTGCAAACCTAGCTTTGAAATCTCACAGAAGCGCTCCTTCTGGATCCTGGATGTACCATTTTAACCTGCACGTGGGGGCTCACATGACCAAAATACTCCTTAAAAAAAAAGACGTTCCCTTCATGGAGAAAACTAGCTTGTCAAGGAAAACAGTTCTGGCCTATTTTACTCCTTGATACACTTGTTTTCTACATGCAGGGAATTCTCTTGTATGGGAGAACTTTTACCCGTGTGAATCACATGGTCTGAAATGGGACAGGTTAGACACCAGTTTTGCCTCTGTTTGGCTTAGTAAATTGTGGGCTGCTTCCTCCTGGCAGAGCTACTGAAGAAGGAGAATGGAAAATGTTGGGAGATGGGCCACAATCTCAGCAGCCGCGTTGGCACCCATTCCCATGCAATCTTCCCTGCCCCTACAGGGGACTGAAGCAGAGCATGAGAGCAGACAGAGCAAGGCCCTCTCTTCTAGCCCAGCGCTATGAACGCAGCAAGCATCCTCCACAGCTGTACACATATGGTTCCACTTAGCAAACAAAAAAACCCCCTGTATTTATTATCCTTATGCAGAGAGAAGGGGACAGAAAACCATTTCAGAGCAGGTTGTGGCAGGCCAATTCCGCTAGACAAGGCCAAGACTCTGGTTTTCAGAACAGAAAGACACTGTGTGTGTGTGTGTGTGTTGTGTTGTGTTGTGTGTGTGTGTGTGATTGTGAGGGCCTAAAAATCAAATTAAAATGGACGATTGCATAGACAGAAGGTTTCCGGCAGAAACAGGATTGGAAGAGTTGGAGAAAGTCAAGTCCGTCAAGGACCACCTGGGCTTGACCGATGCCAAGGACACCAATTCTAGCCCGCTTGGCTAATGACACCCTTCTGCTCAGCCTGTGTTCAGTGCAGACTTTGGGGGGGGGACCAAGATTTATTTATTTTTATTTATTTTATCATATTTATATTCCGCCCTCCCCGCAAGCAGGCTCAGGGAGGATAACAGCATTAAAAACATTAAAAACATTTCATTAAACATTATCATAAAACATTAAAAGCATTGTATAAAGATATTAAAAATAGCAGCACTCTTTTTTTTTTTTTAGTGGCGATTACAGAAAGTGCAGCAGTGCAACTGAAACATGGCAGCAGCTTCAGATCAGTGGTGGGCACTCAGCTCTCATAGGGAGGGGAGTAGATGTTGTATCCTCCAGCCAGCGGAGGCCCAGCCTCAGCCATAAGCCTGGCGGAACAACTCTGTCTTACAGGCCTGGCGGAAAGATAGTAAATCCTGCCGGGCCCTGGTCTCAGTAGACAGAGTGTTCCACCAGGTAGGAGACAGGACTGAGAAAGCTCTTGCTCTAGTCGAGGCCAGGCGGGCCTCCTTGGAGCCAGGGACTGATAGTAATTTCTTTTCTCCTGATCGGAGGGTCCTCTGGGGAATATACGGGGAGAGACGGTCCCTCAGGTACGCTGGCCCCAGTCCGCACAGGGCCTTATAGGTCAATAACAAAACCTTGAACCTGATCCGATACTCCACTGACAACCAATGCAGCTCGCGCAATATTGGTGTAATATGCACCCTACGCGTTTGGTCTCTCCCTTCGGGTCCGATCCTGAGCTGCCTCTTCTTCTTGCTCCCGTCCCTTTTCACGTGCTCAAAGTGCCAGCAACCGGCCACTGTAAACCTAAAGGGCTCCGGGAGTTGTCAGTGGCAACCCCTTGATGGGGTGTGGGCCTGGGCAGTCTCCTACAATGGTGACCCCAATGCCGGACTTGCCTGCGTGGACCAAGCAAGCATTCTGGATTTGCATCATGCAGCAGACGACCACACAGCTCCCACAGTCAAGCACCTCCTTGCGAAAGCCTCTTCATCAAGATCACACGCAATACCAGCGGCAGAGCAGCTAAGAGACCACGCTTGTGTGTGTGTTATGTGCCATCAAGTCGCCTCCAACCTCTGGCGACCCTATGAATGAAAGACCTCCAAAACGTCCCATCATTAACAGACTTGCTCAGATCTTGCAAACTGGAGGACGTGGCTTCTTTTATTGAGTTCAGCCATCTCGTTTTAGGTCTTCCTCTTTTCCTGCCTTCCACTTTTCCTATTAAGGCTATGCATTGCAAAATCCCCTAGTCAACTCTTGCCCTGGCACAAACCAACTAAGATAGCCTTAAGCAAGCCGCTTGCTTTCAGATTCCACCCACTTCACCCCCATCTGCAATATGAAGTGAACACTGGTCTACCTGGATGTCTCCTTGTCAAGGGAGGCCCAGATCACGACAGTGGCCAAATCTGCGTATTTTCATCTTCATCAACTTGTTGCCTACCTCTCAACCCACGACCTAGCTACGGTGCTCCATGCAAAAGTCACCTGCAGGTTGGACTACTGCAACTTGCTTTATGCTGGGCTACCCTTGCATCTGCTCCGGAAGCTACAACTGATCCAGAATGCCGCAGCGTGTATCTTGACCAGGATTTCATTCCGGTCACACACAACACCCGTTTGGCGCCAGCTGCACTGGCTCCCATTGGAATTCCGGATCAGGTTCAAGGTTCTGGTCTTCAAAGCCCTTAGCGTACTGGGACCAGCATACCTGCGGGACTGCCTCGCACCATATGTTCTGCATTATCCGTTTGCTATTTTGTGCCCTTTATTTTCATTGTTGCTAGACGAACAAGGAGCAAAGAAATAGAAACCCGACTTTGGTGGCTCCTCCGACTTCTAAGATTTCACAGGCTCTGCCCACAGACTTGCAAACCGAAAAGCATTTCATAAGGACTGGAAACCTGCTTCCCCCCTGCACTTTCAAATGAAAACGCAATTTCAGGAAGTTGAATTCTGCAACCGGCACTTTTTGCTGTCCTTTTGCAGAATCACAGGAGACATGTACAAAGTTTATCCAGCAGCAATACGACAGGAAGCACCTTGTATACTAGGGGAATGCCATGTCTAAGCACGTTCGCACATGACCTCTCTTGTCCTCTCCGGTGCCCTTCGGATGCCCTCGGAGTACATCCCCTCCCCCAGATACATCTGTTGCCTTTATTTCTCTCTCCGCTCTCCCCTGCCCCTCTCTGTAATCTGCTAATATTGCTCGTGCTGAGATAAGATTACATTATTTATTCATCAGTAACTGTTTGTGCATCAGTATTCAGGACAGCAACCCACCCACCCCCATATTATAGGGCTGCATCATAAGAAATAGCTTAAAGGATACCTTGGTAAAAAACAGGGACTACAGACTAGTCTATTGGGTACTGTTTACTGATGCAGATACACTCCTACTGGGTAGTTTGACGTTGCTAAAGATGTCATATTAATTACTAAAGAGTCCAGTAGCACCTTTAAGACTATCCAACTTTATTGAAGCATAAGCTTTCGAGAACCACAGCTCTCTTCATTTGACGATGCATCTGACGAAGAGACCTGTGGCTCTTGAAAGCTTATGCTACAATAAAGTTGGATAGTCTTAAAAGTGCTACTGAACTCTCTACTATTTTGCTACTAAAGACTAACAGGGCTAACTCCTCTGGATCTATGACATTAATTATACACTTTAATTCAGAAAGGTTTCATCTGTGTGCTTAGCTTTCTGCTAGTTTTTCAAATTTGTGGCTACTGTACCCTATTGCATATTTCATTCAACGTCCTAACTGTTGATCATATTGTTTTTTTGCTCTGTGAATGTCCTAGCTATGGATTATATTGTATTCACTTGCATTACATAATCCGCCTTGGATCACAGTGAGAAAGGTGGACTATAAATAAACAACAACAATTCCAATTGGTGGCACATTGTGCCAAAGGGAAGGGAATTCCATGTATTGTCGAAGGCTTTCACGGCCGGAGAACGATGGTTGTTGGGGGTTTTCCGGGCTGTATTGCCGTGGTCTTGGCATTGTAGTTCCTGACGTTTCGCCAGCAGCTGTGGCTGGCATCTTCAGAGGTGTAGCACCAAAAGACAGAGATCTCTCTGTCTTTGAATTCTTGAATTATTCCCTTTGAATTCTTGAATTATTTCAGAGGGTTTTTCTACACAGGTAATTGGGTTGTACTACGTGGAATGATTTCGAAAGCTGCTCTGGCTAAATCAGGCTTTCCGAAAACCAAATCAGAGAATCTGGGATCTGATCCAGTAACCAGGATCCAGACCCCTGGATAAATTTGGGTAAATCCTGAAAGCCTGCTTGGAAATGTTTCCCCCATAGGAAACAATGGAGAGTGGCTTGGGACCCATTCTTCAGGGTTGCATAGAATTAGATCCCAAGGTCCAATCTTCCTGAAATGTGTGTGTGTGTGGGGGGGGTCTTTCGAAGACAGTCAGAAGTAGGTTCCCTGCACATTTGGTAGGGTTTGCTTGAAAAATGACCCCCCCCCACACACACACACCAGCTCCCTGGATAGCAACCTGGTAGTTTCCCCATAGGGAATAATGGGCCAAATAAACATGAGATTCTCTGATCTGTCTTAAATGGATGAGAGACTCTTTCTCGGGTTTCAGGAATCCTGGATTTTTTTGATATCCCTAAACCCAGATCCAAATATCCCAGATACACCACTAATTGCTTGTACTGCCTGTTGATGTAAGAATGTTTTCATTGTTTTAAAGTGTCATGTTAATACTTATGGTCAGGGCTTTTTTTCTGGGGAAAGAGGTGGTGGAACTCAGTGGGTTGCCCTCGGAGAAAATGGTCACATGGCCGGTGGCCCTGCCCCCTGATCTCCAGACAGAGGGGAGTTGAGATTGCCCTCCGCACCGCTCGGCGGTGTGGAGGGCAATCTAAACTCCCCTCTGTCTGGAGATCAGGGGGCGGGGCCACCAGCCATGTGACCATTTTCAAGAGGTTCCGGAACTCCATTCCACTGTGTTCCCGCTGAAAAAAAGCCCTGCTTATGGTTTCCTTCAGTTTCTGTTTTCAGATTTCAGGCCGATTCCAGATTTCTGCAGTCCAAACCTCTGTGGCTTTGTTTATTGGATGTCCAAACCTGTTGACTGTATTGACTTACTCACTGAATTGAGTCCCAGTGAGAAAGGCGGACTATAAACAACATAATGCAAATAAATAAAAGGAGAGAGGTACAGTCAAGCGTGTCTTTGGTATGCTTACATTAGAACAGGGAAGAAAGAGATCTTGTCCTTGTACGTTTCCAAGAATGCTTTCCAAGTTGTCAAGCTCCTCTCTGTGTCCACTGTTTTTACTTTGGAGAAATAAACACAGGCCCTCCCAGGCTCTTGTCCCATTTCACTCCCGTTGCTGTTTATTCGTGCATGGGAAAAAATTGTTGGAACTTACACAAACATTTGGGAGCCAAGGAAAAAGACTTTTGTATAGAATTGTTCTGGGAAACACCCATTGCGAAATACAACAATAAAAAATAATGGGACACAGAAATGGTGAAGGGAAGAGTTTTGAACAAAAGCAACAGCGCTCAGACTCGGGAGCAAAACTCAGTGGAGGTAAAAGCGGTCCCCTATTCTTCTGGGACAGTACCAGTTTCCAGGGATATCTCCCTGGTGAATATTCTAGGTCATGCTTATTGAAAACTGTTAGCGTGATCTGCTTGAATTGCCACACTTCAAATTTTCAGCCACGAGATGTGGAACTCACAGCCACTAGATGGCGGGAAGATGGCAAACTTAGACAGCTGTCAAATTTACGAAGGAGTACTCTATCCACGGCCGTTAGCCTTGCTGAATTGAACCTCCGTGCTCAGAAGCAGTCTACCTCAGAAGACCAGTTGCAGAGAGAGGAGGCAAAAGTGATGGGAGGCCTTGACTAAGGCGCCCTTCTTGGGGGCCTTTCCAAGACATCTGGCTGTTCCACCTATGAGGGAAGTCGCGTTTCTGTAGCTTTTTCCCCAATGGGAGAAAAGTCAGCTGGGCCACTGAACGGAGTGAAGAAATGGCAGGCAAGGAAAGGATGGAACAGCCCCTTCCCCGTCTCTTCTCTGCTCCACCCAAAGTGACCTGCATGAAGAAAGGGGAGCCCCCTATGTTCCCCATTACACCTCTGGCTCCTTGCCCCCCCCATGATTTTCAGGAGAAGACCCCCCCCCCTTGCTATGTCTGATTTTGCGACCACAGACTAACACGGCTAACTCCTCTGCATCTACTCCTCCCTGTATCTGAAGAAGGGAGCTCTGACTCTTGGAAGCTTCTATCCTGAAAATCTTGTTGTTCTCTAAGGTTCCACTAGACTCAGAGCCCGTTTCCATCCAACGGCCAATCTCTGGCAGGAGCTCCCAAGTTGTCCCTTTCATCACCAGATTCCCCCTAAGATCCCAAAAGCAAAGCCTGGACTAGATGGAAGAGAAATCACCGACAACTTCTTTCAAAATGTGGGCAACGGCATCTTCGCAAGAAAGGGAGAATCGCCCTGGGATCCCCTGAGGCAGCTCGGCCAATGGCTGCAGAGGAAACTCAGCAACATCCCCTGAGCTCAGAAAGCGCCGGTCCGTCCGTGAGTCTTGGCTGACCAGGCAAAGGGGTGGGTGTGACGCTGGCAGGATTAATTGGGATGTCCCACAGTTTGCAAGGGGAATTGCTGCTTGCTGATCTGAGGGCTGGCCGAGAACCAGGCACCCATCTCTCCTTTGGAGTCTAAAAATGAGATGTATGCCCAAGTTTGATCCAAGAAGGAAAAAAAACCCCTCCCTGTGCAGCAGTTATCAAAAGACTGAGAAACTTCCCACCGAAGGCTAAACTCCTGCAACAAGGCAAAGAATAAATTCAGCATCTACAATTCTAACTCCGTCTCCCTCCGTTCCCTGCTTTCGCACGCCAGGAGCTTTGCAATTATAGAAATGCGAAGACCTCCAAAAGAAGGGAGCGGTGGGGAGACACTTGAAGGGCTAAGCAGTTCCTGGCAAACTTCAGGCGAGTCCCGAGTTGCATTCCTCCAAGGCGATCCAGCTGGTTTGAATCAAGGGGCCCCAATTCAGCCCCATCAACATCGGCACAGCCACAAGGAACTGGGCTGCAGCCTGCAGATGCAAGTATTCAAGCCTCCAATACTGATACAGCAATGCATGAAACGCCTTCCTCTCGATGCTCCCTGAACTCTGCTTGCCTTCTCTGGGGAGATTCTCACGCCCTGCCTCTGGGAGGCATCACACAGGGCTGACGTACGCCAGACAGCTGCCCTGTAAATGCCTCTTTCCAAAATACACAAGGATCCACACTCCGTAAGACCGGAAGAGAGCCAGTTTGGTGTAATGGTTAAGAGTAGAGATGGGCATGAACTGGGAAAATTCCAAACCGTGTGGTTCATCGCGTTTCACGAATCACGAACGATGAACTTTCACAAACTTGCCCCGGTTTGCGAACCGATTTGTTTGGTTCGTAAAAACGCCACTTCTGGATCAGCAGAAGGACTGCAGAGAGTCCATTTCCCCCTCCCCGTTGCCTAGGAAACTGATTGATCAGCACCAGGCTGTCTGCAGTAACGAACCGAAATACAAACCAAACGAACTGGGCTAAAATTCATTGCGGTTTGTGAGAAATGAGAGCCCAAGAACCGCTGGTTCGCAAACCATGAACTGGCCTGGTTCGTGATGAACTTTGGTTCGTAAATTGGTTCATGCCCATCTCTAGTTAAGAGCGGCGAGACTCTAATCTGGAGAACCAGGTTTGATTTCCCACACCTCTGCTTGAGGCCATCTGGGTGACCCTGGGTCAGTCACAGCTTCTCGGAGCTCTCTCAGCCCCACCCACCTCACAGGGTGTTTGTCGTTGTGAGGATAATAATAACACACTTTGTAAACTGCTCTGTGTGTGTGTGTGTTAACTAGTCCTGAAGAGCAGTATATAAATCGAATGTTGTTGTTGTTATTGTTATTATTATTAAGACGAGCCCTAGGGAATGGCCAAATGGTTCAGTCAGTTGGCCATCTTGTTTGCCACAATGGTCAACAAGATATGCCCCCCCCCGAGGCCTAGAAGCAGGGGCACAGAGACCCCATTACTGCCCCACAGCAACTGATAATGAAGATAGTTTCAGGTAGGTAGCTGTGTTGGTCTGCAGTAAAACAGTAGGATTTGAGTCCAGTGGCACCTGAGAGACCAACCAGATTTTCAGGGTATGAGCTTTCGAGAGTCAACGCTCCCTTCTTCAGATGCAAGTAGGAATGGAGATCCCTGAGTTCATTCCCAGTTGGATCTGAAGAAGGGAGCTTTGACTCTCAAAAGCTCATACCCTGAAAATCATGTTGGTCTCTCAGGTGCAACTAGATTCGAATCACGCAGGAACATCAAAGAAGCCCCAAAGGAGGGGACAGCAAGATCTGAGTCCAGTGGCATCTCACAGACCAACAAGATTTTCAGGGCATGAGTTTTCGAGATTCAAAGCTTCCTTCTACAGATGAAAGGAGGAATGGAGATCTCTGAGGATCTGAGTCTAGTGGAACCTTAGAGAACAACAAGATTTTCAGGATAGAAGCTTCCGAGAGTCAGAGCTCCCTTCCTCAGATACAGGGAGGAGCGGAGAGACCTGAGTCCATGCTTACTTGTATCAGAAGAAGGGAGCCTGGAGCTTTGACATTTGAAAGCTCATACCCTGGAAATTTTGTTGGCCTCTAAGGTGACACTGGACTCAAATCTTGCTGATCATGGAGGTTCTATTAGCCTTTCAACACAACAGCCGTTGACAGACCTGTCCTCCAAGCATGGGTCCACTCCCCTTGTCTTGAGCACTCAAGGACACCAATTCTACCATCACTGTCTATACATACACAAAATCTGACCCAACGTTGCTAAAAAATAAAAATCGTGTGTGTGTGTTATGTGCCATCAAGTCATGTCTGACCTATGGCGACCCTGTGAATGAAGGACCTCCCAAACATCCTATCGTTAACAGACTTGCTCAGATCCTGCAAAATGGAGGACGTGGCTTCTTTGATTGAGTCCAGCCATCTCATTTTAGGTCTTCCTCTTTTCCTACCGCCTTCCACTTTCCCTACCATTATTGACTTTTCCAGAGAATCTTGTCTTCTCATGATGTGACCAAAGTACGATAACCTCCGTTTTGTCAATTTGGCTTCTAGGGAGGATTCAGGCTTGATTTGATCTAGAACCCACTTATTTGTCTTTTTGGCCGTCCAGGCAAAACTCTCCTCCAGCCACCACATTTCAAATGAATCGATTTTCTTCCTCTCAGCTTTCTTCACTGTCCAACTTTCACAGCCATACATCGTAATGAGGAATTATGACATTAAACATAATAATTGCCTTGTTTCACAGAACAGTAGCAGGTGACTGATTTGTTTTTACAAATTTGCTCAAGTACCAAACCTGGTTATTAGAATAATAAAACAAATGCTGGAAATATACTCAACCAACACCTGACCGGTCAAACTGACCAAACCTTTTGTTTTTACCAATCCAACCTAAGTGAACACATTTTTGTTTAAAAAAATAGCTGACCAGAAGGGAAGGAACAGCCTCTTCTAGCAACTGACCCAAATATACATATGCACACAAAAGCCATGAGAGCAGGCCATTTGGTTTTTAGTTGTTTGGCATTAACCAGGAATCATACAAGCCGAGGCAGAGATCAGCCTCCTGAGTTACCAGGAACTGGTCATGTTTAGAATTCAGAGCCCTATTGGGACAGATGGAAGGAGAGACGTCCCACACCAACCTCTGTGACTGACAAGACAGTATGAAGCCTAGGGGAATCAAGTCAGCCAAGTTTCCCCTTGTCCAGTCCTTCCTGAAATGTCAAAGAGGGCTGGACATCAACTGCAACCACTTTGAAACAACGGGAGAAAATCGCTATTTAGATTTTCCACTTCAAGTACCAAAATTGTCCCATGCCAGTCCAAAACACAGTCGATAAGCGAACATATGGGGAGGGTCACTCGGGGGTGCTGCACCCGCCTTCTTCCTTATGTTGCGTGTGCCTGGCTCCCAGGGAGGGAAGCGTAGCCAAAGTGAGTCATCCCCTCTAGAAAAGAGAAGGATTATACCGCCTTCCATCAGGCCAGCGGCCTTTGCAAGCTCGAGTTGGGAACTTTGCCACGGATGCTCTCAAAAGCAAACAGTGTGTCTCCTAAAAACTGAGTCCCCGGCTAAGCCCCCGCACCGTATGCCCCGGGAAATCCAGACTGTCATCTCAGGGTCCCCATCTCTCCAAAATATAATTGCTCTCATGCCTGCTATTTGGCTGTGCTCTAGGGTCCTGCCTGGTTGCTCTAGGCACATACTTGGAGGGCAGGAATGCTACTGCTTCCAGCTGACACTTGGCTCTGATCTCACTGAAGCCGTCTGCACTATGTAGCTTCAGGCTGCAGGCGAGTGCTTGCAGGATCTAAAACTTCTGTGCGTGGGGAAAATGAGCATGTCATGGAAAAGCCGAGATTGCGACTCTTCTTCCTGGACATGCTTCTTTTCTCTATGGTGGGGCAGCATTGGAAGAAGCATTCAGCTGTGCAACTTTCACCCCCAAGTCCAAAGTGATGCAGACCAGAAAGTGTGAGCCTGGCCTCTGGGGGTTGGTCCATCAATCTCTAAGACAGAGACAGCATACATGTCTCCCTTCTCCCAGTGTGGCTGGCCTTCTAAATCACAAGCAAGTTGCATCATTTGAAAACTCCCTCTGCGCGTCTTGTGGTCCCACCCCACACTTTGAAACCCATGCGCCTACTAGGGAGTTTCCACGTTGCTAAACATGCCATGAAAATTAGTTATGCTTCGTTTCATAAAGATTTTATCTTTATTTATCTCATCTCTAGTCCGCCTTTCTCACTGAGACTCCAGGCAAATTACACAGTGTGAGATCAGGACAGTCAATATCAAGGGCATTTCCATAAACGATGGCATAGGGCAAATAAATGCAAGTTTACAAAGTCACAGCATTAGCAAAAATCCAATTAAAAATGTTGAAGAAATGCTGAAAGAGAGCATAAGCAATTCTAGGACTGACATTAGATAACACAGAACTACCCAGTAGGGTCATAAAACAGGTAGTACATAGAAGGGCCGACTTAAAGCAACAGAGAGGACATAAGGCAACATAGTGGTGAAGTCTATGGTCCCTAGCTCATTGGTGAAACATCTCTTTGGGATCCTTCCCGTACAATACAGCCCTCCTATCTGAGAAAAAAAAACCCTTTGAATCATTCAGTTTTGCACTGTTTGCCAAAAACCAGGAGAGTGGCTTGTTTTTCAGTTTTTCTGCTGTCGCACCCTATTGTGTCTCTTCCCACCAAATGTCCTAACCGTTCTCCAGTACTGGACTTTGCTCAGTGAATATCCTAGCTGTCGATTAAATTTTATTTTCACTTGCACTATGTAATCCGCCTTGGATCTCAGTGGGAAAGGCGGACTATAAAATAACAACAACAACAGCAACAACAACAACAACAGTTCAAAGCATATACCTCTAGATAATTCTGCACTCCAAGCACAGCCTGGCGAGGTGGCGCCGCCATCACACCACTGCAAACAAAACAAAGAAAGGGTCATTTGAAAACGACAGCCGTTCTGGTTGACGTATACGCTGGAGGCGAGATCAGCACTCCTTTGACATCAGACGAGAGGCCCTCTGCTCCTGTATTCTGTTTCCGGCAGAGGACAGCTGACTGCCGCCAGAGAGCTAAGGAGGGCATGAAGGAGGCCGCTTTCCCCTCCTTTTCCCCAGCATGCTATTCATAGGTACACATCCTTTGTCCCTGGAGGATCCGTTTTTTGTATACATACACAAAATCAATGATGGCCAATGTATAACAATGCATAACAAACATTTTAAGACAGAATTTTTAAAAATCAAGCATCCTTAACGATTGGTGCAAACATCCAATCAAAGCACTTCATGTGCACCAATTAATAAAAAATTTAGATATTATCCCACCGTGCCACCCTATGAAGACACTTGAGTTAGCTTATAAAATTAATCAAAACTACAACACATCTGCAACACAGATAGAGCTGGTAGACAAAGGTTTCAGAGTTTTTTGCCCAGTTCCCAGTTTGTTCTTGCCAGTGCTACTCTGGCTATTGGGCTGGGGGGGGGGGTTCGAATACCCTTTCCCCAGAAACTCTTATGCAACTCTTATGCTCAATAGTCAGCTATTGTCTTGTTCACAGGCTCACAATAACCCTGTACGGCAGACCAGTATTATCATTCCTATATTTCAGTTGGGAGAGCTGAGGCCCAGAGAGGGTGACTTGCTTAAAGCCACCGAATACCCGAATAAGATTTCCATCAGGAACTTTGGAATTCCCAGCACAGCCTCTATACTGCACCGGAATCTCGTCAAGTCCCAGATGCATATGTGACCAAGAACTAGGATTTTTTTTCAGCCAAACAAGAACAGATAAAAAAAATGTTTCAAAGTCACTTTAAGAAAAAACAAATTTAGGAATGAACCAGCAAGCTACGGGTGAAATAATCTCCCTATTAATAATAAAAGAACGTGATGTGGTTAAACACAAAAGAAAATATTTAAGCAGCAGGTGCAGAAAGGAGCGTCTTAGCAGATTAACAACAGATGTCATTTGCATATTTAATTCCAATTATCTCCATTCTTGCCTCCCCTCCATCAGTGTCTGGCTAGAGTCTCATTTTGCAAGAGAAAAAAGGGGAACTACGTAGAAGAGAAGGAAATGTCCCAGCCTTGGATTGTGTGGCACAAAACAGCATTCAAACTCTCCTCCCCATACTGTCTGCCCTTTTGAGGAATGAATTTCCGCACAAGATCTACCCAACATTGGCTCCGTTTTCCCATGCCAAGCTCAAGGTGCAAAAGGAGAGGGGAACTGGTAACTCAAAGCCCTTTTAAAATGTTCCCAACCTTACTATAATGTGCGGAGAGAGAGCACTGCCACAAACTCTGCACCTACCACAGTCTGTGGGGTTTGCTACTAGCTGTACAATGCGCAAATGTCATTTTGACACAGCTTTACAGCAAGCCTAGCTATGACAGGTTTTAAAAGCCTCTCTCAGCTTTCCTAGGATTGCCAACTTAGAGGGGAGAGGAGGTAGGAAGAGAAACTCAGTCGAGCCACTGTTTTGACTTCCGGGCCCATTGCTGGAATAAGGTATACTTCATTTGAAATATTTTAACGCTGAAAATCAGTGTAATATTGACGAGCAAGATCGGGGTACAATAGCACCTTAAAGACCAACTAGATTCCTGAAGTATAAGCTTTCAAGAGTCAAAGCTCCCTTCGTCAGATACAAGGAGTGGAAAAAGGAAGCAGTCTTTACAATCCATGCAGAGGGTGGAAGAGGTATTGTAAACTATAGTGTCAAACTCTTTCCTTTTTCCGCTGCTCATATATGATGGAGCTTTGATTCTCAAAAAGCTCATGCTTTGGAAATACGGTTGGTCTTTAAAGTGCTATTAGACCTGGATTTTCCTTTTAAATTGCAGACCAACATGGTCACCTACCTGAAACTGTGATATCTGTGGCACACACAGATATCTATAGAAAAGAGTCCAGTAGCACCTTTAAGACTAACCAATTTTATTGTAGCATAAGCTTTCGAGAATCACAGTTCTCTTCGTCAGATGCATGGAGGGCAAAAAGAAACTGGGCAGATATAGAGGAGGAGAGGGGAGGGCGGAGTAGATGCAAACAGCTCCTTCTGATATGGAGATCAGTTTGCTTCTGTTGAGGAAATCAGTTACCTCTGATAATGAGATAACCATTCATAGTCCCTATTCAGTCCCAGCTTGACAGAGTCAAATATACATATGAATTCCAATTCAGCAGCTTCCCGTTGGATTTTGTTTTTGAAAGGTTTCTGTTGAACTACAGTGACCTTTAAGTCTTTGATGGAATGTCCTGGTAGATTGAAGTGTTCTCCCACTGGTTTCTGGACGTTTCCATTTCTAATGTCAGATTTGTGTCCATTTATTCTTTTGCGTAGAGGTTGGCTGGTTTGTCCAATGTACCGAGCAGAGCAAGAATCCAGTAGCACCTATAAGACTAACAAAATTTGTGGTAGGGTATGAGCTTCGTGAGTCACAGCTCACTTGTTCAGATACTGTGACTCACAAAAGCTCATACCCTACCACAAATTTTGTTAGTCTTTTAGGTGTTACTGGACTCTTGCTCTTTTCTACTGCTACAGACAAACGCGGCTACCTATCTTGATAGGTATCTATGGCAGCCATATCCTAAAAACTGGTCTTTAACCAATTGTTCTGGCAGGTTGTGCTAAACCACACATGATCTTTCCGATGTCTGGGACAAACCAGCAAAAGTTTGTCAATTTAAAACTAACATTAGAGTTTTCTTGCTTCTATACATTTCCCAAACATCTTGGAGATTTAATTGTATCTTTCATGACCATCACTCTCCCCCCACCGCCAATTCTCATTATTTTATTTATTTACTTTATTTATGTCTTTGTAAACGTGTTTATTTCCCCTATGGCATTGTTTATAGAAATATCCTTGAAAGATATTTCACACTGTGTGTAATCCGACCTGAGTCTCAGTAAGAAAGGTGGACTATAAATGACATAAATAAAATAAATGTATACCCATTCTCCCCAATGGGGAACCAAAGCAGCTTATATCATTCCCCTCTCCTCCTTTTATATCCTCACAACAACCCTGTAAGGTAGGTTAGGCTGCGAGAGTGTGACTGGCTCAAGGTCACCCAGCAGACCGGGTTTTTCCCAGATCCCGGACCATAACACATGAACACACAATACCTACCAATATTTAGTCCCAAAGTATTGAAAGAATATTAGATAACGACTCCTGGGGGATGCCATCGTTGCTTTTCCAGAAAGCCTGCGGGTGCAATTTCTGCTGCAATCCCAAGAAAATCTCACGTTGATCAGCTTCATTAAGGCTACAGAATATGTAGGCTCTTGCTAAGTCTCCCTGGGCTCTGCAAGTGATCACCATTTATTGCCATGCAAAAAACGACCTTGCCTTTAAAACTGCTACCTAAAAACAATTGCACGTCCTTGATCATATTCAATGCACACATGCACGGTCCAGCATTGCTCTCTCTGTTCGAATTCCCAGCCAACGTTTTTTTCTAAAGGCCCCCCATGACTGCCTTGTTCTTGCCTTTCAAATTAAAGTGACTGTTTTTTTTTATTAAAGACATTTAAATGCCTCTGTTTTTCACAATATTGCTTTGCTTCGTGTTGTTTTGCATCATTGCATCGATATTGTTCTTGAATCATTTCCTCGCTGCTTTGGACGATTAAAATCCAATTCCCTGGCTTGCAATTATTTTCTCCCTCTTTTTTTCCCTATTTTCAGGCAATTCTTAGCCAGCAAAACTGCTGCAATGGAAGGAATAGAGCACTTGCACGGGGACCTAAAAAGATTGCTGTCGCATTCTGATGACATTCTTCGTCCGCAAATGGAGAGAAGGCAAGAGGTAGGAGGGGCTCATGTGCAACCTCGATGCTTGGTAGGGATCGGGAGCAAACTCTCAACCTGGAACAAAAGCGTCCACTCTCCTTTGTGCTAAACGTTGCAATCCACGTTTAGTGTCTGCAGGAAAGAGCAAAAAATAAGTAATGAAAGCAATAACAATTAAAAGAATTAATAATTAAAAGAATTAACCATTAATAATTCAAATGGTTAATAAAATAATAAATGATAAAGGTGGAATTTTTAAAAGTCTGGAATTGCCCCTTTTTGGGTTTCAAAAAATGATCTGCCTTGGTGTGGATAGCCAGTTCCTTTCTTTCAAGGGGAGGGAAGGGTTTTTTTAATTGTATAAGGGGCTATGACTAAAACATCACTGAGCATGTGCAGAGTGCCTTTTACTGATCTCCATATCAGAAGCTACTGTTTGCATCTACTCCCCCCTCCCCTCTCCACCTATATATCTGACCAGTTTCTTCTTGCCCTCCATGCATCTGACGAAGAGAACTGTGATGCTCGAAAGCTTAGGCTACAATAAAGTTGGTGAGTCTTAAAGGTGCTACTGGACTCTTTTTGATTTTGCTACTACAGACTAACACGGCCAACTCCTCTGCACCTTTTCTGTTGGAAAGTAATTCCTTTTTCGGGGAATTGGGCGTGGTTCACCCTCTGATGCAAACTTGACACTTATCAAGCTTGGACTCAACAGACTATGGATCGATAATGCCCTATAGCTAATCACTGTTTAGGATTGCTAAATGCCAACCTCCAGGTGAGGTCTGGAGGTCTCTCAAAATTATCATCTCCAGGCAGCAGAGATAATTTCCCCTTGAGAAAATGGCTATTTTGGAATGTGGACTGTGTAGCATTATACCCTGCTGAGGTCTCTCCCCCTCCCGAAATCATGCTGTACCCAAGCGCCACTCCAAAATCTCCAGGAATGTCTTAATCCAGAGTTGGCAACCCTGCTGTCCTTCAATGAGGTTGCTACTTGGAATTCACTTTCCACAAACGATGCAAAACCGAATTTTTCAAAAAGGCTTTTGTACTGTAGGGGTTCTCAGATGCTTCGCTAATGAGTTAAGGACCATAGATTTCCCCAGTATGTTGCCTTACGTACTACCTGATGTCTTAAATATGTGCTCCTACAATCTACCTGTGCTTCATGTGGTCTAATGTCAGCCCTACAATAGCTTATGTTCTGTTTCAGCATTTCTTCAACTCTGTATTGGATTCTTACTAATGCTATGTCTCTGTAAACTTGTTTATTAACCCTATGGCATCGTTTATGGAAATGTCCTTGAAATTGACTGTACAAATCTCACACTGTGTAATCCACCTTGAGTCTCGGTGAGAAAGGTGAACTATAAATGACATACATGCATACATACATAAATATTTGGGCGGGGTCTTGGCAAGATTGCGTACTTGTTTTGGGTCTTGTTTTGATATGTTGTGTCCTGCAGAATAATGCCACATACTTGTCTTGTGGATTGTCGGGCACTGTGTGAGTCCCCAGCTTCTATCATTTAGAAAGATACTGCCTCACTGCCTGGAGGTCCCGTTGTCTGGTGTTTGACAGAGCCTTCATCCTCCGTGAGTTTGTTTAATCCTTTTTTTAAAAAGCCTCCAGTTCAGATGACGATTTCCACATGGCAGCAGAATGAACACTGAGAGCACATGAGAGTGTGGTGCGCTCCAAATGCGGCCCAGTGGCCCCTTGATGCGCATGCCTGCATTATCGAATGCTCGCGTGCTTGAGAATGGCTCAGATGAAATTTTTTTTTCCCCTTTGCATCCTCCATTCTGGCAATAGGCCAGACAAGTAAACTCCTGGTCGGGCCTGTAAAATTCTGCTTCCTACATCCTTCTTGTTATATTTTATGGTGCTTTTATAGGGTTGTTTTTTACAGCTTAAAATTGCAGTGGGAATGCAACTAATGCATTTGAGGAATTAAAAAGGAGAATGCAAGCTGGAATATATAGACAGGGCTGTGTATCCGCTGCAATGCAGCATTGCGGCGATGCGGCGAACGCAGAAGCTGTGAGCTGCTGCTGGGGCAGCGCACGGATCAGCCTCCACGCGCTGCTCCAGCAGCAGCCCGCAGCTTCTGCGCTCGGCGGTCCGCGCGCAGCCCAGCCCCCCTGTGGTGCGTGATGACGTCTGCGATGACGTCATCACGCCTCCCGTGGGGCGCGTGCGCGACCGCCGCCGCAGGCGCTGAAACCTCTGGCGCCGGCCCTGGCAATGCTGGCAGAGAAAACTCACAATCTGGGGTATCAGCATCCTACAAAATCCCCGCTTTCATTTAAAGTTTCTCGCCTTTATGACTGCAAGGGAAGTGCCCACAATTTGGTTGTAAATGAGGGGGCAATATTAACTGAAATTTTCAACTCTAGAAAGTGAATAAGAACTGATAATTCAAAGCTGAATAAAAGTTGCAGTGACTGGAAGCAGAACTTCATTTTTAAAAGCCAAATTTCCAAGTGTGCGGATAAGCCGTGCTGAAATCTCCGGAACCAGACGAGTGATTTGATAACTATTTGGTCAGCCTAGAGTGCGAATCCAGCTTCTTATTCTTGCTAGCGAAATCGAGAATCGATTGTGCAAAACTAAAGAAAATGCAAATTGGTGGAGTTTATACAAGTTGCAGAGTTGAGCTTCCCTTGACAAGGAGTTTGAGCTGATCGCTCAAAGGAACCTCCACTTCCAGAGGCAGTCTATCTGGGGGACAAACAACATGCAGGGGGGACTATTGATTGCATGCCTGGTTTGTAGGCTTCTCTGGTCTTGGTAGGAAGAGGGTGCTGGGCTATTTGGACGCAGCACAGCTCTTCTTATGAAACTGTTTGGTGCAGAGAATATATAACTTTGGTATGGAATGGATCCTGCTGTGGTAACCCTGATAAGCTTGAACCTGAACAGCCAGCGGTGGAGTCCTTTCCAGTTAAGACTGTCCAAGCAACCTTGTTTCGTGGCAGCCTTTGAGGCTGATTTCCCCCCAAGGTCTGTGATATAGGCATCTGTTGAGATCTATACTTCCCCCAAATGTTCCAGCACTTCAACGTTTAAACAGATGTGTCTGCTGTAACCTGCCAGAGGACTTACGCAATGTATTCTTTTGCGTCGCTTCTGCCGGGGAGAAAATGTTCCCACAGCTTTTGCTGACTGATCAGGATTAAACACGCGCGTGCGCATGCACCCGTGCGCCGTTTATTGCTCTTTGGCCACAACAGATTAATTTAATCTGATGCTGTGTATGAGCCACACCATTCACAGAGTTGCAGAGTTCAGGGATGGAAGTGTCCCAATTGTATCTTCTAGGCCACTATACTGTCGCTGCCAGGACAGGCTGCTGTTTCCCAAACTTCAGACAACGTGCTTTTTTTCCTGAATTAAAATTGGAGCATGCGACAACACACACACACACACACACAAAGTAGGCCTACGTAGCTAAATCAGTGTCTAGCCCTAAACAAGTGGGCCAGACCCCAGCCAAGCAGCCAAACCACTGATTGTGCCTTCTAGATCAGATCTAGGCTCTGCCCAACACCCTTCCAAACATTTTCTTCACTTTCCTTTTGAGGTTTAGCTTCCAACCACTAGGTAACATTATCCAATGTAACAGCAGGATTGGAGTCCAGTGGCACCTTAAGGACCAACAAGATTATTGGGGTGTAAGCTTTTGAAAGTCAAAGCTTTCTAAGAAGGGAGCTGTGACGCACAAATGCGTATACCCTGAAAATCTTGTTGGTCTCTAAGGTGCCACTTGACTCCAGTCCTGCTGTTCTGCTGCAGACCAACACAGCCACCCACCTGAAACTATTATCCGATGTGACATCTGTCGACTCTTTTATCTGGTGCATCCCATAACATTCTTCTCCTAATTTATCCCAATAAGGGTGACCCTGCTTTTCTCCTGCTATCTGCCTTCAAAGGGACCTTCATATTCCAACAAGGGCTGCAGAAGGGAACTGATGGAACGGCGGGCTTTTATATTCACCGGGGAGACTGCCTGTTTTGCATTTCTTTCTCCTTGGTACACTTGGAAACCAGCTTTGCCCCCAATCTCACCCGCTCCAGTTCAGTCTACAACACATCTCCAGACTCTTCAGTCCACCGGGGGCTTCTCCAACACATCCCTGAAACACCTCTCCCCCTGCTTTTTGTGCTGACGACGAATTTTGTGACACTCCAAAGCTTGCTATGTTGTGAAATGTGGGTTGCTCCCAAGAACAAGGCAAGCACATGCCTGCTACTTGGCCATCATTCAACCAGCCCTAACCACACAGGATTATTTGTAGGGTTGCCAACTCCAGGTTGGGAAATTTCTGGAGATTTGAGGGTGGAGGCTGGGGAAGGTAGGGTTCAGGGAGGGAAATAATGCAGTAGCGGGGTGCAGCGATAGAGTCCACCCTCCAAACCAGCTAATTTCTTCAGGAGAACTCATGTAGTAGTTCGAGTACTGGACTAGGATCTGAGAGAACCAGGTTCGAATCCCCACTTGACCATGGAAGCTTGCTGGGTGGCCTTGGGCCAGCCACACACACTCTCAGCCTAATCTACTGATAGCAAAGATGCCTAGTAAACAAAGAAACATGGATTACAGAGTGTACGTGGGAGAGAGAAACAAACTTACACTCGCAGCCTTGATTAAGCTTTAGAAAGAAAACAAGAGTACTTTCTTCTGGGAACTGCATACAGGATGGGAAAGCACCCACTTCACAGGGTTGTTGTGGGGGATAAAACAGAGAGGAGAATGACATAAGGCACTGGGGAGAAAGGTGGGGTAAAATAAAGCAAACAAATAAATCTCTGTAATATGGAGATCAGCTGTAATTGGGTTGCCAGCTCTGGGTAGGGAAATCCCTGGAGATTTGGGGGTGGAGATTGGGGAGGGTGGGAATTAGGATGGGGAGGGACCTCAGCAGGGTATAATGCTATACAGTCCACCCTCCAAAGCAGCCCTTTTCTCCAGGGAAGCTGATATCTATGGCCTGGAGCTCTCCAGCCACCAAGCGGACGTTAGCAACCCATTCCCTGGAGAGCTCCAGGCGCCACCTGGAGGTTGGCAACCCCGTCCTGGGCGTCTCCAGCTCCCACTTGGAGCTTGGTGACCATAACGTGGAAGAGCCCACGAAAACAGATCCAGAGGAGTTAGCCGTGTTAGTCTGTAGTTGCAAACAACAAAGAGTCCAGTAGCACCTTTAAGACTAACCCACTTTTCTGTAGCGTAAGCTTTCGAGAGCCACAGCTCTCTTCGTCAGATGCATCTTAGTCTTAAAGGTGCCCATGAAAACAGAAAGCCTTTTCTTTAAAAAAAAAAAAAAAGAGCCATTCCAGGCCCCGGAAAGGAGGGTGCCCCGCCAGGGCTCTGGGTTCGAGAGCAGCCCTCCTCTCCGCTTGCGCGCGGGGCGGTGCAGCGGCGGCCGGCGTAATTGGCGGACACTCCCTACAGGCTGACAGCCGGGCCGTCCCCGCGCGTTCCCCGCGCGCTGACAGCCGGAGGAGGGAGCTGTGCATGCGGGCGAGGCTGCGCGCCGGGCTGCGCTCCGCCGGCACCAGGGGCGTGGAGCTGCGCGGGGCTGCGCCGCGGGAGATGCGCCTCCGCGCCGGAGCCTTCTGAGCCAGCCAAGATGACGGTGGAATTCGAGGAGTGCATCAAGGACTCGCCCCGGTTCCGGTAAGGCAGCCCCTGCCCGAACCTCGCCCCTCGGCTCTGGGCAGCCCAGCAGGGCAGCCCGGGCCGGGGAGGGAGCGCGCTTGGCCGGGGCTGCTGCGCTCGGAAGGGCCGGGAGAAAGGAGGCGGCTGGGGTGGCCGGGCTGCCTGCAAAGGGCTCGGCGTTGGAAAGGCAAGGAGACCCCGGGGCGGGCGGCCCCGGTGGATCCTCGCAAGGTGGGCGGGTGGCCCGGCTGGATTTGTGCAAGGGAAACGAATGGCCCCGGTGGGGTTTTGCAGGCGAAACGAATGGCCAGGCTGGATTTTTGCCAGGGAGGGAGCCGGCCAAGCTGGCTGCTGGCCCCTTGCGGGAACGGCGCGCCTCTCTGGCATCCGGGGGCTCGTTCGCACGCTTGCAATCTTCCAGGGAGTTCCGACTCTGGCCGGCTCGGCCGAGCCATTTCCAACGCCCGCCGCCTCGCAGCTTCACAAAGGGCTTGCTTTGGCTTCGGCAGGTTTGGGGGAGAAGAGGAGTGCGCTCGCGTGCCAGATAAGGATGTGGAACAAGTCCCAGGGAGGAGGGAGAGCAAGAGTCGGGTCCAGTAGCCCCTCCAAGACCTACGAGATTCCCCGGGCGGGAGCTTTCGAGAGTCAGTCCATCCCCTGGAAGTCTAGCTGGTCCCGGACCCGAATCTGGCCCTTCTGCTGCAGCCCAACCCGGCCGCCCGCAGGAAGGAGGGAGATGGAAAGAGGGCTCCCCCGTTCTCTACAAAGGCTGGAGCCTCTATTCCCAAGCGCAGGAAGGGAGGTGGGGAAAAGAGCCAGCGAGGGAGGGAGGAATCCGGGAAGGAGGCAGCGCGCTCGCTGCGCATTACGCACGGAGCTCTGGAGAGGCGGCGGGCACCGGAGCCGGGTGGGCGCCGAGCCCCATGAGATCTGGTGGCTTGGGAGGGCGCGCTTTGGAAAGGCTCTGCCGGGCCAGCCCGGGCTTCAGGCCCTCTGCAGAGACGGCCCGACGCCGGCCCCTTCCAGCTGCATCGGGCCGGCCTGGGTTGGGTTTGGAGGGGCTTTTGTCTCGCCGTCTGGTCGCGCAGACCGACCGCCTGGTGATGTACAAAGGGGCGCACATGCACGGGCGTGCACGCACACGCGTCCGTCCATCCCTCCGTCAATCCGTCCAGCGAACTCAGGGCTGCCAGGAAAGAGGGGTGGTGTCGGAAAGACTCCCTTAAATCTCCCTTTCGGTCATGAGAATGGAGCCCCCTGAGAGTGCCCAAGAGCAGAGCGCAGGTTCCTCCCCGAGAAGAAATGCCAAATGACTGAAGAGCCCAGAGTGAGATCAACAGGGGCCTTTTTTGACACCCCAAGGTCATCTGCAGCTGTGTGCATGTGGATGTTGGGGAGGGGCAGGATATACAGCAGTACTCCCCCCCCCCGCCCCAGGATTTGATGGCTATAACTGTATACCGATGGCTGCCGTCCAGATATTTATAAATGACGCAGAGTGGAGAGCTTTAACTGCTTCTCCCCTGATTTACTGGAAGTGTGCAGTTGCTCCCCTGTCAATTACTTAGATTAGATCAAGACACTGATGGGGAATGGGGAAAAAGAGAGACTGCACATACAGGTGTTGTTTATGATAGCGTCTGAGTAAGGTGCGTGTATATATATGCCAAAACAAGGCATATATAGAGAGAGAGACCCCCAAACAAGGTAGGATAGGGGCCCTTCTCGGTGGCAGAGCTCTTGCCTTGCATGCAAAAGACCCCAGGGTCACTCTCCTATTAAACCTGTTAAAGAATCTCTACTGTTGGGAGAGACTTTTTTCTAACTGTGAGCAGCTGCCAGACACTATAGGTTGTTTTGGGCAAGATGGTTCAGTAATAATATGTTACCTTTTTGAAGAGTTGCATACATTCACTCTGTAATCATTGCAACAGCCCTCTAAGGTAGGCCGGTATTATTACCCACCCAGTATAATTGCCTGCTTGACTCCATGTGAGAGGGAAAGGCCTTCGATCCAGTCTTTCTGCAGATGGGCTTGAAAGTAAGGCCGTATCCTCTAGTAAGGCCGTAGTTACTGTGAGCTCATGACAGGTTTGAATGGAAAACTTCCCAGTTCACTATTTGTTTATTTGCCGCCATGATCAATTCCAGCATCAAGTGGCGTTCTCCCCTACTCTGTCTTAGTTTAACATCAGCTGCGTGCCACAATCCTGCCAAATTAAAAAACGGTCTAAAAGCACACAGGTGTCACCTAGCTAATACCTGGATGGCAGACAAGATCTCTTGATTGTTAAGAGATACAAAAGTGGAGTGAATGGGCGAACAAGATGGCTCACGCCATCTGATGGTGGGTGCAGTTGCTGTCCCGGGTTCAAATGTTTAATGCTGGGGGATCCAGGGCTATTCGGTTTTCACATTTTCAAAACTGCAACGTGAGGGCTGTAACAGACAATTTGTAGTCGGTCAACCAGTGGATTTGTTGCGGGGTGCCGGTGTTATTTGGTGAAGGCAGATTTCATCTGCAGTAACCAGTAATGTTCCTGTTTCAAGGTCCTGGGGTATTACTGTAGCATTATAAAAGAGGATCTTTTTTCCAAGGCGAGTGATAGCTTTTGGTTATCAAAGGGGGAAGGTGTCTTTGCTATCTCAAAGAGAAATTTATATGAAGTTTTGGGAAGAATGTAAAAAGAGCCTAGCTGCATCAGGCCAAACATCGATCTAGTCCAGGACCTCATGTCCCACAGTAACTAACCCAATGCCTGCATAAGCAAGATGCCAAAACTTCTGCTAGTTACCCCCCTCCAGTGTGGTACACTGCTTCTGTGCATGGAGGTTCTATTTAGCTAGCATGGTTAGTTACCATCAATGGACCTCCTTCTTGACTGTGTCTAGTCTATTAAAGCCATCTAAGCCGGCGACTGGTGCCACATCCCGTGGCTCTGAATTCCGTTGCTTAATCGAGCATTTTGCTAACACGCAAAGTGATTTAAATTAGATTTGTTGCAAATAGTTAATCAGCTGAAGTTGCAATCTGATGTGTACTTACTTGGGAGTAGGCCCTACTGAGCTCTGCGGGGTTTAATTCTAAGAACCAGACAGTAAAACATGTTTCCGTCATCGATATCTTGTCCTTGTAACCTGTCCTTTTGGCTTCAGAGCAGAAACAGTGGAAGGGGAAAGACAGAAGGTGTTTGTGGGTGTAAATTTTGGTTTTCCGGAGGAATGGACATTGCAAAGAGGAGTCCGTTAATCATTTTGCTTTGTCCTCACGTAGACTATGGGGATGCTGGGATTGACAGAATAAGTTCTGGTTTGTAGTGGAAGAAAAACAAGCCTTGTGCATTCTTGGGGCATGTTGTTAGAACATGCCGGTGAGGACTATGTACTCCCGGGATCTGCCTCAGAGCCTATGCGACGTGCCAGTCTCTGAGCAGCATCTGAAGAAATGGGCTCAGGTCCTGCAAAGCTGATGCTAGAGAAAAGATGTTGCTAGTCTCTAAAAGTGCCACAAGAATCATGTTAGACATAGCTCTTAGCGAACTTGGGACCGAACCACATGTCTTCTTTAAAAGGTCCATCAGCAGGAATTAGCCCCGATAACTAATAAGGGTTCCTCCATGTTCAGAGGCAGTAGATCTCTGTCAACATTCTGAGCAGCGTACCTCCGTGGCACAGATTGACACCCCTTTAAAACTCCATGGTTTTGAGAGGTAAAATTCTATAGCAATGCATAAACCTAAGGAATTGGATAAGGACGACAGCAAGCCTAGCTTCTGCTCACCTTTTCCATTCTTCCAGATCTGCCTATATTAGCAGGCTATTAATGATGGTTTGCCCCTGGCACTATTCTGGCAAATGTATCGTCTAGAACAATGAGTTCACCGGCCAGATGTCTCATTCCCTGGGGGCATGAACCTTTACAGTGTGATGTCATGATGGTTTGTATAGGTGTATTTGTTTACTTAAAAGTCCAGAGTGGGTGGGAACTTGGTACCGAGTCTCTTGGCTTGCCAAGAGATGTCCTGGGTCCTTAAAAAAATGAAAACATGGAGCGTCTAAGTGCAATGGGGCTTTTGATAATAAATTCCTCTTGAGCTTTCTGGTGGTGGGCAAGACCTCTCAGGTTTGATAGAACATCTTGTTTTTTGGCATCCTGTTTCCCAAAGTGGCCAACCAGATGCCTGAAAAGGGCACAGAGGACAAAGCCAGCAACTGGTATTCTGAGATGAACTGCCTCTGAATATGGAGGTTCCATTCAGCCATCATCAAACTAGACTCCTTATAGCTGCTCAGAGGTAGTGCAGAAGCGCTCTGTGTTTGCACTGAGGCACTGTCTCCTTTAGGATTATCAAAAAGAGTCCAGTAGCACCTTTAAGACTAACCAATTTTATTGTAGCATAAGCTTTCGAGAATCAAGTTCGAGTACTTGATTCTCGAAAGCTTATGCTACAATAAAATTGGTTAGTCTTAAAGGTGCTACGGGACTCTTTGATTTTGCTACTACAGACTAACACGGCTAACTCCTCTGGATCTTTAGGATTATGTCATAGAGCCCAAGGCCTTGGAAACGCGTTCCGGTTTGAGTCCCTTGGTGAACTGTGGCTGGAAGTAAATGCCTCCCAGCTTTGTGGATGCCCAACATATTTCAAAGGGTGAGACACCCTGTAATAACTTTTTGCAATAAAAAGACACTCATCGCCGCATGCTGTATCAGCAGTTTAGGCTAAGATTGTGCCCTGGTAGATCTGCCTTGTGTTTGGCCCGTGGAAACAAAACAGCTGCGATTCCCCCCCCCCCTTTTTTTACCTTTCAGATGTGTAATGATACACATTAGTAATTCCCAAAATATATGTCAAGTGTAATTAATTATATTAAAAGCCTTGTGCGAGCTCCAAACATTCATCTTCATAGGAGGGTGCTCGCTGCTTCTCTGCTTGATTAACCGCTAGGGCCTGCTTCCTCTTTGTTCTGCTAGAATGGTTAATTTTGCTGTTTCTCTGCACTGGGTGCCTAGCTGATGTAATCATTACCTTCCTTTGGAGGAGGATGCCTGCCACATCTCTCCATGATCTACTGCTCTGGTTGTATTTGAGTCCGGTGTCACCTTAAGAGACCAACAACATTTTCAGGGTGTAAGCTTTCGAGAGTCAGTCTGACTCTTCAAAGTCTACACCCTGAAAATCTTGCTGGTCTCTTAAGGCGCCAGGGGACTCAAATCCTGCTGTTCTATTGCTACCCACCTAAAACTATGCACTGGCTGAGCCTCCTGTCCAAACAGCTTCAAGTGCACATATCCATCCTGTGCTAGGCCAGCTGCACTGGCTCCCAGTCTACTTCCGGATCCAGTTCAAGGGGCTGGTTTTAGTGTTTAAAGGCCTTTACGGACTGGGACCTGCATACCTGCGGGATCGCCTTTCCCATTATGTCCCCTGCAGGGCCTTGTGTTGTGCGGAAAAGCAGCTCTTGGTAGTCCCCGGCCAAAGGGACATTTACCTCGCCTTGACCGGGGCCAGGGCCTTTTCTCTGGCATGGTGAAACGCACTCCCATTGGAGAGCCGCAGGGCCGGCAAAACAGAGATGTTCCACTGGGCTTTTTGCTGAAAGCCAGCGAATTGTCCCCTTCCCTGACTGCCATGCCTCACCTGCGACTGCCCTGAGTCCTGTATTATGGCTGTGCCCACAGTCTTTATGGTAGTTTTATGGCTTTATTATTTTTATGATGTTTTAATGTATATTTTATATTGTAAGTCATCCTGAGCCCATTTGTGGGGAGGGAGGGGTATAAATTGAGATGATAGATAGATAGATAGATAGATAGATAGATAGATAGATAGATAGATAGATAGATAGATAGATAGATAGATAGATAGATAGATAGATAGATAGATAGATAGATAGATAGATAGATAGATAGTAGGAGCAGGCAACTGTCCTGTGGCTCTATTTCTGGTGCAATCATATCACTCAGTCATGTCAAATGCAAAAACGCAGCAGAATTACCAGCCCTTAGAGGAGGCTGCCCGTTGCAACTCTGTATGATTTACTGCCTCCTTCCCCAAACGCCTCTGATGGGGGTATTTTTCTACCTTGCCGCTGCATCAGGTATGAACAGATTGTTCAATCATGCCTAATGCAAAGGTGCAACAGAATTACTTGCCCTCAAAGGAGTCTGCCTTGCACATCTCTGCATGAATTTCTGTATTCTCATCCCGGCCTCTTTCTGGTTTACTGATGGTCCTGGTGGGGGTTTGTTAATTAAATTCTGTCTCTGCATTGGGTGTGATTGGCTCATTCAATTCCTGCTCATGCGGATTCCAGAGGGGGAGCCTCGTTTCCATCTTTTGACAGACATTTCCATACTTCTGCCAAAAGAAAACAAAATGTGCTGGAAAAATTAATGAGCAAACGAAGACAGAAATGTAGAGACAGCCCCCCTGTGCAATCTACCATCTACATGTATCCAGGGCAGGGCAGGGCAGGGCAGGAAGGCTGTTTCCTCGTTTATGCAGTGCCACTGGGGTGTGTCCCTCGGAATATTTTCTCCAGGTTGGGATTTCCAGGTCGATGCTACTGAGCTGACATTGCCTTTGTAAATGTGACTGGAAGAGATCTGGGCTCAGTAGTGACTGAGTGCAGCCCTGCTTGCTGCAAAATATTTGTTTCCCTCTTTTAAAGGACCTGGGTCCAGAATTCGTCTTGCTCGGTTGATTCACCATAGTTTCGGAGTGGGTTCTACCAGTTTGGACTGGATCTCGTAAACTTTTTTCTGGCTGGGTCTCATCTGCGTTTTGTGCTTTGCGCAGTCATGTAGGCACCGAGCCTCTTACTTTGCTTGGATTTTGGCCTTGCTTTATGTTTAAAAAGAATACGACCAGGGCTTTTTTTCTGGGAAAAGAGGTGGTGGAACTCAGTGGGTTGCCCTAGGAGAAAATGGTCACATGGCTGGTGGCCCCGCCCCCTGATCTCCAGACAGAGGGGAGTTGAGATTGCCCTCCGCACCACGGTGCAGAGGGCAATCTCAACTCCCCTCTGTCTGGAGATCAGGGGGCGGGGCCACCAGCCATGTGACCATTTCCAAGAGGTTCCGGAACTCCGTTCCAACATGTTCCAGCTGAAAAAAAGCCCTGAATACGACTATGTACATCAGCAGTGTTTGAGTCCAGGGGCATCTTATAGATCAACAAGATTTTTCAAGGATGTAAGCTTTTGAGAATCAAAGCTCTCTTCTTCAGATACCTTCTCGAGCTCTGACTCTCGAAAGTGTATACAGTTGAAAAATCTTGTTGGTTTAGCGCTAAACTCACAGAACAAAGGCATCTTCATGGCGCGATTTCTGACATCATCGCATCACGATTCCGTTTTTGTGGCGTGGTGACATCAGAAATTGCTTCACGAAGACACTCTCGTTCCGTGAGTTTAGTGCTATACCGAGACGTGTGAAAATGGCCCCTATGTATATTACATAGTATATAACAATTAAACTTCACCCTACCCCTTCCCCTGAGTTCAGTGGCAACCCCTCCTCCAATCTGAGAAGGAGTGACTGGCCCAAGGTTACCCAGTGAGCAGGGATTTGAACTCGGGTCTCCTGATATGAGATTGTACTACATCTCACCAGCTCTTTGCATGTATCTAGCAGTGTGTCTGACACACAAACACACACACCACGATACATTTTCTAAAGGACTGACAGAATCACCTGATCTCAGAGGAAGCAGCCTGTTGTGTCTCTGTATGAATCACTGCTCTTGTCTCGTCCTCTTCAGCTAGGGAAACAAGCTCAAATCAGAGGCATGCAGAATCAGAAAGTGGGTATTTCGAAAAGGGTTATTCTTACTCTTGGATACTCCAAAAGTAATCTGAAGAAATCTGAAGACTGGAAACTGTGATCCTCGGTGGAACAGCCTTGTTTCTCTGACGTACACCTTGCAAAGGCTTGTCTCGTTTGTGCCCAGGTAAACAAAGCCAGCTAATTACCTTGAAAGACCTGTTCGGAGTGAATGTTGCACCCGGGCTCTGCGATGCTCTCAGTCGATCGGCACGCAGACTCTCCTTTGCCATCCAGCCGCTTGTCAGTCTCTGAAAGGGACTGCTGACTCGTCGGGAAACCTGAACTATGAGAGTGAAAATCCCCACATACCTTTCCGAGGCCTCTATTGAACAGGGATGGTTTGCATTTGTGAGTTCCTGTCCCTGGGAAATTTTACCTTTTGCATTTAGAAAGGTGTCTTTTCAAAATCTTTTTCATCCCTGTTTCTGGGGTCCCTTTTGACGCATTTCAGACCTCTTCTTAGGACCTGATTCTCCCTGCAGCGGTCTGTCTGAACACTTCGGACTCCAGGAGAGGACTCACAAGATTGTCAAAAAGTGGCATGTTGTGGTTTTAGCCTCATTTCCCCAACATGCTAATTTCTTATATGCAAAGACTCCTTTCAGGTTGAAAATGTGAAATCTGGTAAGTGCATCCATTCCCCTTTTGAGCTTTGCTTTCTGGATCATGCGAGGCTGCCTTAAGCTGGGTTGAATCATCAGTCCATCTGGTTTGGTGCTGCCTGCTTGAGCGGGTGGGTGGGTGGTTCTCTGGATCTTGAGTTGAGGGGTTATCTTCCCCTGTGCTCAGGGCTTTTTTTCGGCTGGAACACGGTGGAATGGTGTTCCAGCACCTCTTGAAAATGGTCACATGGCCGGTGGCCCCGCCCCCTGCTCTCCAGACAGAGGGGAGCTGTCTGGAGAGCAGGGGGCGGGGCCACCAGCCATGTGACCATTTTCGCCCAGGGCAATTGAAACTTTAAAAAACTCCCTCCTTGTTCCAGCTGACCCCAAGTGACGTCATTGTGGGGTCCTGAGTTTACCACTGAGTTCCACCACCTCTTTGCCCAGAAAGAAAGCCCTGCCTGTGCCTTAAGAGGTTAAAGTTGGGACTTCCTAAATGAAGAGCATGCAGTCTACCTCTGCGCCGTGACACACACACACACACCCTGCGCCTGTTCTTATGGTAAAGGTATAGAGATGCTTGTGTTTCGTACATAAAGGCAGGGCTGGCTGAACCAGATATGTTGGAATGCTCATTTGCAGCCGTGGATTGGGGCGCTAATGCAACAATGACATTAGAAGAGAAATCATCCAGGGCTTTGTGGAGTAAGCCATTTCTCTGTGCACATGGCAGCTCGCTTCTTCATGCGAAGCGATGCGCACTAATTGTGACAAGCGCACCCCGGGAGCCTTCGCTAATGGAGAGTGTTAAACCGCTCTGCAGGTCTATGTGTCAGCTGAATTATGTTCCCAGTGGATCACCTGGAGACCCTCAAGATGCTTCTGTCGCTGTTCCCACATGGGGCTGTGACGAGCAGTTTCCCTATGAGAAAAGGCTGACGCGGCAGGGGTTATTTTTTAAAAGAAAATGGTGAAAACGGATGGGGAGACATGAAAGAGGTTCACAAAATTAGGAATGGAGGGGAGAGAATGAGAGGCATGCTGGAGCTTAGAATTGCCCAGAGCAGTGCAGACAAAAGGGAGTGCTATTTCTCATAATGCATCATTCGCTCATGGAACTCACTGCTACATGATGGGGCAACGGCCCTGAGCAGGAAAAGGGGATGAAGCAAATTCACAGAGGAGAGGTTGATGAATGGCGATTAGCTGTGAAGGCAGAATGCTGTGTTCAGAGGCTCCGCCCTCTGATGTGGCAGGCCCTGCCCCTTTGCTCCCAGGCTCCACCCACTGCACATCATCATATGAGGTTTGGGAGACTTGACAAGTATAAGCTGAATTCTGGGAGCAAATTGCACCCTCTGAGTTAGAAAGCCTCCACCCCAGACCAAATTACATGTTCTGCAATCCATATTTACCAGGAACAGCACTCATTTTCTGGCAAATGCCCCTGGTAAATCACCGTCCTTCTTTGGGGGAGGTTTTTGGAGATCTCCAAAATATTCTTAACACAAGTTTTTAGAATTGCTGATGTTCAGGTCTGAATCTCTCCCCCAGGCTACTAGAAGTTAAATCTCTTGCAACCTGGTACTCTGCAGAGTTCGGGACATCTTAATCCATGGAAACGAGGCAGAGAACCGCTGCCTAAAGGGGAGGGGTGGATGCATTTGGACTGTAGAGAACCTGAGAGCAGAACCTGGTATCAGCACCAGAGTGGTGGTTTCACACATCTGCTGCTATCAGACCAGGGAGCTGATCTTTCCCTATGTTACTTCCCCAAGCAGGTTGCCCCAGGCCTTTTTCTCCCAGCCTGGCTTACTTCAATTGGTGTGGCCAGGCTGCAGGAAGAAAGACAAAATTTGGGATGCTAAACGGTGAGTAGAGAAGACGGCTGGGCACCGGATGTGTTCGGCTCCCCCCCCCCAAACACACATTTGCACATTACTCACAATATGAAAATCAGACTGTCCTTTTTCCACAGCCTGGTGACCGTTTAGAGATGAAAATAGGGAAGTGTTTTAGCACACACACACACACCCATTCTTGTATCAAGGATAACTTACTGAGTTTCTCATGTTAAACCTCAGCTCCATCTACACCTTCTTCTGTTAGTTTATTGTGCAATACTGACCTGGATAGCTCAGGAGAGCTTGGTCTTGTCAGATCTGAGAAGCTAAGCAGGGTCAGCCTGGGTTAGTACTTGGCTGGGAGACCTCCAGCAAAGACCAGGGTTGCAGATACAGCCAATGGCAAACCACCTCTGTTAGTGTCTTGCTATGAAAACCCCACCAGGGGTCACCATAAGTCAGCTATAACTTGAGGGCATTCTCCACCACCATCTAATCTCAAAACCCAAGAAGTTGTTTGTTCTTTAGCTTAAAGCTTCACTTGAGAAGGAAATAATTTGTCCGGCAATCTTTTCTCAGCGTTCACCTGTCGTGTCTTTGCCTTGGAGACCAGAAGCATCCTCATAGGGCTTTATTGATCATCAAAGTGTTTATCCCCTGTCTTCTGGCCAAGCCCGAAGTCTTTCATTTCTGGAGACCATGGGGTGGGAGCTGACTCCTGAATCATGGGAATATTGGAAAATTACCGTCAGAACATTTTAGAGAAGCAGTTCCTTACCACACACCATAATAGAACAGTGATTGGCCCTGAAGAAGTAGAAAGTAGATACTCTCCCTGCTAAATAGAGACAGTTCAAGTGCCTGTTTTTGTATTGGGATGAGGCAGTCATATCACTGCCACTGTCCCATCTAGCTCGGCCTGAAGACATCTTGCCGTTTCATGCCCGTTATGGCTGGCAAGCTTCTTCTTGGACAGTTGATAACATGTTCTTGGATAATTGCATTCTTTCTCCCTAGTACATCTTTAGCCAAGCGCACCCTTTTTGCTTTCAAAGCTGTGCTGTGCTGGCTATGGCAGAACAAATCAATGCAGCGTAGAGAAGGAAGGAGAACAAACTTCAGCAATGTGTAATGGCGACGAGGGGCAGAGGGGGGAAGATCTCAGTACAGATCCTTGCAGTGAAAAAAAGGGTGAACCCAAGAGTGTGCCTGTTTTTGTGCATGAAATGAAAGATGGTAGAGACCTGACCTCCTAAGCAGCCTAGCAACTATTATAACAGCCAACCTAGATTACTGTTATCTATGGGTCTGCCCCTGAAGTCTGTTCAGAATATAGCGATTAGATTGGAACACCCTGATGTGAACATCTTGTGCCTTTAATGGTATGTTAAAGAACTACCTGCTTATTTCTGTGCACAATTCAAGGTGCTGAGTTTTAGGAATTCTTTCATCCTGTTTTGATTTGAATAACCCCATTTCAGTTCAGTCTGCTTTGTGAAAACTGAACCCTTGATTAATGCCATTTTCCGTTTCTTCACACTAAAATTTTCCTGAAAAAATGTATGCCTTTTCCAACTTTAATTGTGCATTGGTCAGTTGGCACCGGTACAGTATTTATTTATTTCAGTGTTTCTCTCCTGCCTTTTCCTCTCCAAAATGGTGACTTCCAATCAGAAACAACAACAACAACAACAACAACAACAACAACAACAACAACAAACACTGTGACTCCCTCTGAAAAATATGCACCCTGAAATACTATTTTTTTTTAAAAACTACACTCCAAAGTAATAATCCTCCCAGTAACATAAATCAAAGAGAAAACATAATTACAAAAAGACTTCAGAGCCGAAGCAGACTTGCATATTTTCCTAAACATCTGTAAAGAGAAAATCCTTTTCACCTCTCCCGGTAGCCCATTCTGTGAAGTTGCATATTATACATATAAATAATGCATTCATTGCATATAAAAACATCATAAACTTTGAATGCGATAAAAGGAACGTTCAATACCAGCAGCAAACTGTAGAGACTACAATTATTAGCATAATTGACTTGCAATATTTGTAGCCCCCTTTTCTCCGTCAAGATTCAGTGACAAAACTAGCAAAAATTCCTTTTAACCCCCTAAATGAAAACGTTCACTGATCCTTTTACTTTCCTGATGTTTAGATTTTACTTTTTGTTTGATAGATTTCATATAGAAAAGTGAGGTATACATCTTGAAAAAACTCAGTGCTGATGGGTTTGAAACATTTATGCGCTAACTGCTCAGCCATGAGAGAGAAGCCCTCTGTCCATGCACAGAGTTTCTTCTTCTCTGTTTCTTCTGCTCTTCAAACTCAGAGCATTGGCGATGCCAACAGTTCCTTGGTGCTAAGCCTGGGTCAATCCCAGCTCAAACTTTAAGCCCCAAAAGGAAGTCTAGGAAGCAACTGGATGGACTTAAAACCTGGAAGGTCCATACACACCAAGTCTGTGAGCGGGCATGTATATAAATATATCCCCTCTGAAACACATACCAGCTTCCCAGAATAAATACATTTTAATAGCCTGACTGTAAGGAGGCAAAAAGCTAAACAGTCAAGCAGGGATAACTGAAAATATTTATTAGAAAGGATTAAGGCATGATGTCATGATTCAGGGTAGTGCGACTGGAGCGGAAATGCTCACGCAGTCCCTAAATAAACACAAAGTTAGCTCAGTCTAAACAGACTTATGTAATTTTGGCGTGCAAGTTAATCCTCTTCTCCCCCCCCCCCCCCAGACAGAATCTGTACCATCACAGTCCCTGCGCCTTGATAATTGCCGTCGTATTTATTAGCAAAAGCCGGCGCATGAGTGGGAGAGGCCCGGTTGGTGTGGGAGTACGAGAAATAACCCCCGCCTCCAACTTTAAGGATGCGTAGGAATGTGGTAATCCCTGCTTTGTGTGTGGCTGACACATTGCATTCCTGGTTGTCATACGGAGGGCGACATTAAAAAGAAAATGCCACAAATACAGCTAAGACGCAAGGGAGATGTGTAGGATGCCAGATGGATTGCTATTGAGTCTTTAACAACAACAACAACATTCAAAGTATATACACCCTTCAGGACAACTTAATGCCCACTCAGAGCGGTTTACAAAGTATGTCATTATTATCTCCACAACAAAACACCCTGTGGGGTGGGTGGGGCTGAGAGAGCTCCAGAGAACTGTGACTAGCCCAAGGTCACCCAGCTGGCTTCAAGTGGAGAAGTGGGGAATCAAACCTGGCTCTCCACCTTAGAGTCCTGCCGCTCTTAACCACTACACCAAACTGGCTGCATAGGGTGCAGAAATCAGCAGGTGAAGTTGGGGGGGGGGGGACATAATGAGAAACATGACCCCCTACTAAGAGCTGAAGATCAGATAAGGTACAGCTGTAGAGAGTAGCCGGAAAGTTTGCAATCCTGTGCGCTCCAACTTGTCCTAGGTACCCAGAGGAAATCCTGATTTTCTGGGCCCTTTCTCTGGCAATTCACTGTCTTTATTTTTGCATTTGCAGTATGCCTTGTTAATTTCTGAAAGTGTAAGTTACTGGTGCCCTGACCTGGATATCCCAGATCTTGTCAGATCTTGGAAGCTATGCAGAGTTGGCCTTGGTTAGTAATTGGATGGGAGACCACCAATGAAGACCATGGTTGCAATGGCAGAAAAGCAAACCACCTCTGTTAGTCTCCTGCTACAAAAACCCTACCAGGGGTCGCCATAAATTAGCTTTGACTTGATGACACTCTCCTTTCCTAGTTACTGGTATTGTCATTTATCGGGAGCTTAGCCTCTCCCCAAAGTCTCTAGAAAAGAGTGAGGAGTGAGGCTAGAGTTGCCAGGTGCCCATCGGTGGCGGGCAAACTCCCAGTGGCTTGTCCGTCTGACCACTGATTGCTGGTGAGCGATGGAAGGAGGCAGGCCATGTGATGATCACCTGCCACCAGCAGGCAGCCTGGGCAAATGGGTGCGTTCACTCCTGGCCCAGCATGTGATGACATCATTTCCGGAAGTGACATTATCAGACTTGGCCCTACGCGGGTGTGCGGGTGTGCGTGTGGAGCCTGGGAATTGCCCTGGGCACTCCAAACCCACGCTACGCCACTGGTTGGCATAGCCCCCCAATAACTGTTATTGGCCTTCCTCCCTTCTTTTGGTGTTATGTCTTTATATGTTTTGATTGGATTATTTTATATACACTTTATTTTAATTTTTTTTAACGTTTGGATGTTCACCACTTCGGGAGATCCCATTTGAGTGGAAAGGCAGCCTAGGTAGGTTTAAAAGAAATGAAATAATAAATAAGTACAGCCATGTCATGAAGAGTGCAGTTTGGAATTTTTCAACTGCCGAGGGATATTTTTGAACTGTTGATCAGCAGGGAAGGACAATCTGTCTTTTCCTAGCATATCTTTACTCTAATGAGCAATCCCCTTCTCGGCTTATGAAACCACGAAAACGTAGCGATTTGCAGGATACTCAAATACGGCAGGCGGAGAAGAGCTTTTAGCGACAGCCAACCCCGTGCGTGCAGAGTTCAGGCAGCGCTTTTGATGCGAGAACAGAGGAGTTAACGAGCATTTGCCTGTTTTCTTCTGAAACAGTGGAGGGGAAGCAATCCTATGCATGTCTGATATTTGACTCTGCTTTGTGGAGCTCCCTGGTAACATTTTGCTTGAGGCATGAGACAAAATGTCATGATTGGGCTCAGCTCAATGGGCAGTTGGTGGCAGAATTCCAGGGGCTCCATGTTAAACTGGGAAATCCTTCAAGAGGAAACATAGATGGAGAACGGGAGGAAGAATTATGTTCTCTTTTCCCAACAGCCACCTTTCCACCTTTTTCTCCATGAAGCTGCATGAAACACGAGTTCTTCCATATCTCAGAGCTGTTAATACCAGGGAGGACTGTGGCTGAGTGTCAGACTGGCAAAGTATTTGCTTGGCACGCACGAGGTTCCAGGTTCAACCGCCGGCATCTCTAGTTTAAAGGACCGGGAAGCAGATGATGTCAAAGACCTCTGCCTGGGCACCTGGAGAGCTTCCGCCAGTCAGAGTAGAAGACAGAGTAGAAGACAGGACTGACTTTAAGAGGCCGATGGTTGGACTCTATGGAAGGCAGCCTTATTCAGGTTCAGGGCTGACAGGGCTTATCATCAAATGCTCCGGGCACAATCCAGCTATGTTCTTTTGCCTAGCATGGAACCTGCCATGCGGACACGGGCTGTGACTGCTGTTGATCCACTGCTTATCCCCCATGCAGTGTTATCCAGCTTATCTCGATCCTCAACAAGTGTACCCATACTAGCAGCCGTTGTTAAAGACCCAAAGCAGCCCATGCTGTTTTGTTTTCCCCACCAGTACACCGGGATTCATTGAAATGAAGGCCAGTTCAGCATGGGATTCATTGAAATTAAGGCAGTTGCTTGAGGCTGCAAATCAGAGCTAAACGACACGAGATGAATTACACAAGGATGCTCAAGCGAAGGGAGATGCAATGTTAGCTGGGAAGCGTAGTTTGAATTTCATCTCTCTACAGAGCCGGCTAGATCGCTCCTCAGAGGGTTTAATTTCAGCTCTCTAATTAGCCAACAAAGGATTTGTTAATTTCCTCTTTGTCTTCAGGAAGGTTCTGTCAATAATTGACAAGCCCTCTGAGGAACATCTTTGCTGGCTCTGTAGAGAGGTGAAATTAACAAATCCTCTGAGGAGCGATCTGTGCTGGCTCTGTAGAGAGGTGAAATTAACAAACCCTCTAAGGAGTGATCTTTGCTGGCTCTGTAGAGAGGTGAAATTGACAAACCTTCTGAGGAGAGATCTTTGCTGGCTCTGTAGAGAGGTGAAATTAACAAACCCTCTGAGAAGTGATCTTTGCTGGCTCTGTAGAGAGGTGAAATTGACAAACCTTCTGAGGAGCGATCTTTGCTGGCTCTGTAGAGAGGTGAAATTGACAAACCTTCTGAGGAGAGATCTTTGCTGGCTCTGTAGAGAGGTGAAATTAACAAACCCTCTGAGGAGCTATCAGTGCTGGCTCTATAGAGAGGTGAAATTGACAAACCCTCTGGGGAGCATGCTGTCTGGGAGGAGGTGACAGGCAGGCATAGCTTGTGCCTGCTGTCACCTCCCACTTTGGGTCCAATGCAGGCTGCAGGATCTGCCTTGCAGCACCATGGGAAGAGCTTGGGAAGTACCCTGCTTGGGGGCTGTGGGGCAGCCTGGGAGAAGGTCTTCCCCTTGTGCCCCTTTCACCCAGTAGCATGAGTGGGAGGGGGCATTCTTCCTCCCATGTCATGCTCCCTTCACTTGGGGGGGGGACAGGAAGAATCAAGCTGGCCCCCCACTGAAATAATAAACAGGACTCGTTTCAATGGTGCTTCTGGTGGAGAATTTGCCTGTTGATTTTGCCCCCTGGGCACATGGATGGGTTTCGTAGCGGATGAATATCTTTCAAAGGGACTTCCCACTTTTGATCTGGGATCTTTCCTGCCTCGTTCCAGCCATCCCTGAGGAATTTTTCTCACTGCTTGGGATCCGCTTGACAATATAGTACTCTTTTGTCCTCCCTGAGAAACGCCAAGTTGGCAGGAAGGACGGATCTTGCCCCTGCATCCTGACCTGCCCCGAGGATATATGAAATGGTCTTTTGTAAGGGGGGCACATTGCAAGGAAGAAACCTCCTCTTTTCCCTACCTCTGGCCCCAGCTGTGCCTGTAATGGGAGAAAAACCCCACAAAGCTGCCTTGCGTTGATGGGCCATTGGTTTATCTAGTCCCAAATTCTCCTCTGTAGCTGATAACAGCTCAGCAGCTAAGAAAGGTTCATTCCCAATTTTGCTGGTGGACAGAAGCTGCCAGCTACGGGACTGGAGTTGCAGGAGCTCAGGCACTGAGGCTTAACACCCTGCCCGGATCAGAAAGGTGTAAGCATCAGTGTCTTTAAACACCAGCTCATATACGAGATATGCTCCCTGTGGCGAAAACCAGAACTCAATCTGGCGACTGTCTTCTGGACCAACCGTGGCTTTTGAACAGTCTTCAAGGGCTGCCCTGCTTGGAGTGTGCTGCAGATGACTTCTGCAGTTCTCCGTAATGTAGGCTTGGAAACGGCAACAAAACAACTGCTGTACATGAGCCAGTTTGGTGTAGTGGTTAAGAGTGTGGGACTCTAATCTGGAAAACCAAGTTTGATTCTCCACTGCTCCACTTGAAGCCAGCTGGGTGACCTTGGGTCAGTCACACTCCCTCAAAGCTCTCTCAGCCCCACCCACCTCACAGGGTGTTTTGTTGTGAGGATAATAATGACATACTTTGTAAACCGCTCTGAGTGGGCATTAAGTTGTCCTGAAAAGTGGTATATAAATAGAATGCTATTATTATAGTTTGGGGGGGTACGTGTGCAAAAAAAAGCCTCTTGCTGTCTGTAGAAGGGAAGGGCTCACCGAGGCAGAGGAAAAAACGGTTGTGGTGATGGGAAGATTGGATGGGAAGCAGAGCTTGGGCTAAGAAAATAAACTGGGGAAACCGTGATGAGATGTCAGCTTCTGCATGGCCTTCCAGAGATAGGCCCAGAGAAAACACAGTGCAGAGGGCCAGGCCTGCCCTTCCTTTCCTCCCCGGGAGGGGCTTGCTTGGGGTCTGGCTTCCCTGTTTCTCCTTTGCTCTTAGACAAAGCAGCTCCCAACATCCGGAAATCATCGAGGTGTGTATATATAGCTCAGGAAGGATAGCCATTTCTTTTAGCGTAGTGACTTACTTTGCATGGTATGGACTCTTCGGTCTGCATTCAAAGAGATCAGTTTTAAGTACATGTATTCTTTAAATCAAACAGCTAGCACAGGTGGATTCCCTTTGGTCTGTCCTTTGAAAAGAAGTGCTTTCAAAATTCTCCTCCTCCAAATTTCTCTTCTGACTTTGGAGTCCTCTGTCTGGGCCTCCTTTGTTCCTGCTCTTCCTTTGAAGGGTTAGGGCAGCCTTTGTGGTTCGTTCTTCCTCTATCTTATCCTCACAAGAACCCTATGAGGTAGGTTAGGCTGACATAGAGAGAGAGTGGCCCAATGTTGCTCACTGAGCTGCTTGGCAGAATGGGGATTTCGATCCGCATCCCCTAAACCCTAATCTAGCACTCTAACCACTATACGGCACTGCCTCTAACTGTATTACATGGACTTATTTTCATTAGAAACCTTCCATCTTTTTTATTTCCAGATTTTGTGTGAGCTCCACGTAGGGCCTTATTCACAGCTCTCAGTCCTTTGGGTTCGTTTGCTTCTTCCACTCAACTGGTGTGCACATGCGCATTGATAAATCACTAGAGATGGGCAATGTGAATGTGATTATATGTGTGACTCTATCAAGCTTCTTTTTGCGTGAGCACATTCAGGCATGAATACAATGCCACTTAAAATGCATGTGTAAGTATGAGCCCATCGGAATTGTCTTTTTGCAGTGTTTTATCTGTCTGCTTGTGCACTTTAGAAGTGTAGAGAACAAAAAACGCCAATGAATTGAAAGGACTGAAAATTGTGTTCCTGCTTTTCTTGGAGGAATGATAGGATACAAATATATAGGTAATATAGTGAATGGAATGGGGGAAATCTGGTTATCCTCAATTTTCAGCTGTCCATAAACTCCCAACTTTTGCCCTTTCCTGTAATCCTCTTGGATTCGTGAATGATCAGGATTTGTGATGACCACTGGTACTTAACAAATAAAATTGATGGGCTGATTGAGTTGAGCTGAGCTTTGGACCTTTGGGGAGCAACGCCTGTGTATTCTGGGAGCTCTCCTTGGTGCTGAAAAACATCAGCCGCAACTTTCTTTCTGTGGGTGGCCAACCCATATTCCAAGTCAACCACATCCAGGCCTTGCTGAAATGCTCCCATTGGTTTCCACCACAGCTGAAACCACACAAGCCCATACTAAAGATTCGAAGCCTAATTCCAAAACCAGGAAAAGGTAGAGAAAGAGTTAATTCACAACACGAGACAGGGAGTAGGGGGAAGGCTGAATTATGATATTAAGAAATGCCTCGGAAGGGCAGCAGGCCAGACACACCCTCAATGGAGACGGAAACCATTTGAGGAGGACTAGCAGTGATGCCCCGGGGGTTCGGCTTTGTTGTGATGACCCCTCAAGTTTCTCTCCGCATACTGTGGCTTAACCCACTAATAAAGCGTTCCTTGTTTCCTTCCTTGCCTGGGAAGGGTCCGAACCACCAAGGCCTGGCATTCAACACTCCCATTCATTTCCTCTCCAATCAGCCTCGATCCCATGTTTTCTCTCCTTTAATTTTTTTTGTCTCTCTTCCTTCTTTTTAATCCCGTGATTCCCTTAGCAGGCTGGTTATTATTTGGCCAGACCAGGGAGCTCGTGAGATGAGGCATGTTCTCTGTGAATGGGACAGGCTGTTCTGTTTCTCAAACCACACAGAAGACCATGTTGGGTTGGCTTGTAATTTAGAGATACAGGGAAGTCATTGCAGCCTTCCTTTGGAGCATTACCTGACATCTGTGTTATTATTACGTGAATAGGATGACTGCATAATTGTGAAATTGACGTCAGCTCTTCTACCATCTTTGATAAAGAACAGAAACGGGACCAAGAAAGTGAACTGGTCTGCCCGTCAGATGGTTTTTCCACCCCACCCTCTTCGATCTGAAATTGAAAGTTATATCCTATGAACTTAGTTTTTTTATTTGTCGCTGAATATGCCGCATCTTGCTTTGTATTGCACTTTAAATGATGTTTACTGATTGTTCATAGGCACTTGTTAATGGTTGCGCTAGCACTTTATGTTCAGGTCTTGAGGAGGGATTGCGTGTAACAGAGTATATTGAAGGCAATCTGCATATGCAAGAAAGACTTAATAATAAGCAATAGACACTAGAGCTGTGGAATTATTTATCATCTTTAGTTAGTCTGTCACGATATATTGCTGGGTTGTTGACTTTCGTGATTCTCTCTGTATTGCTGCTCCAAGTGGTAGAGGTAGGTCTCCAAGTGGTACAGGCTGGTCTCAGAACTCAGGCTGAAAACGTTTTTTCCTGCATCCTGAGATTCTCTCAACTGAAGGTACCAATGTATGTGTGTGAGGGGGCTGTCTCAGCAGCTGACAATGGGGGAAGGAGCATGGACCATGGGAGCCAGACAGGCAAGGGCTCCTTGAAAATATTTTCCTGGCCTCAAAAGCCAGAGAAGCTGTGGTGACATTAGACCACAGTTGTACAGTCAGTTTAGGACTTAGACACATGAAGCAGCCTTATATCGAATCAGGTCACTGGTCCCTTGAAGTCAGTATTGTCTACTCAGATCGGCAGCAGCTCTTCAGGGCCTCAGCTAGAGATCAATCAATCCTTTATTGGCATAAGAATACATAAAATGTAGCATGATACACAGACTGCATTAGGGTTACAATTAAATAAACACACAATCAGAATATCTCTTTATATCTTATCAGATAGATCAAGATGGGTAGCCATGTTAGTCTGTCTGTAGCAGTGGAAAAGAGCAAAAGTCCAGTAGCACCTATAAGACTAACAAAATTTGTGGTAGGGTAGGAGCTTTCCTGAACTTTCAGTATTTGAAGAAGTGATCCGTGACTCATGAAAGCTCATACTCTATCTTATCAGAGTGGAGCTTAATAGCACGTTCCAGAAATATAGCCATCTTTCTCAGTTATATCCAGAGAGGAGTCATTCAGCTAGAGATCTTTCATATCACTTACTGCCTGGTCCTTTTAACTGGAGATGCCAAGGATTGAACTTGGGACCTTCTGCATGCTAAGCAGATTATCTATCACTGAGCCACAGCCTCTCCCCAGACAAGAGCTGTGCCGTTTGAAGATGACCTGGGAGTTTCTAGTAGTGGCCCTTTACCTCTGCATTCAGCTGTCTTGAAGAGTGGGTTTCAGTGAGTTGGTCACAACGAGACCAAAGTTGGTTCATGACGGCAGTACGACTTTTTTTGGGGGGGGGGGGTCTGGGTTTCCCTTTAAAGAGAAGAAGAAAGACAGAAAGAGAAGTCTGATTGGAGGCCAGGAAAGACAGACGTCCTTGATCTTTGACCACTGCAGAGAATATGGGATAAACTGTGGCTCAGTCATCAAATGTCTGCTTGGCATGCAGAAGGATCCGCGCTGCCCACCAGCCAAAGAACATATGTTCTTCTGGTCCCACTTAATGTGGGGAGGGCAGGGGGGGGGGTGTAGAGAAAAGCCATAACCAAAATTTCGGCGTGGGGCTCTGCCCTTACCAACCTGTGACATAACGGCCTGATGCAACTTGCTGTTTTTGAATTTAAGCAACAATCTGCCACAAAAATAATCTCTCTCCCTAACTTGCTGCCAAGGTCACTGGTTATTGTGTTATTCTCCCTTGTCAGACTTCGTCATGTTCTTCGAGAGCCACCAGGATCTGTGGGCACTGGTGTGTTCACTGGGCCAGCGGGGTTGAAAATTCATCATTGTAAGAGCTCTTCTTGGCCAGCTAGCAGAAGGACAATTTAATGCTAATTGAAGGCAGAATGAGAGCAAGATTGGAAGGAGACGAATAGAAGGCGCTTGCTGCTCTGATGGTTATAAATGGGCTGTAGAGGCAGCGTCCTAATGGAGAGAAGTGCCGTTGCGCTTGGTAATCGTGAAAACCCGCACAGCAGTGATTTTGTCGAGAGATGCAAGGGTTGGATTAAATGGTTTGGGACATTTTCATTAGTAGGATGTCTACCAAGTGGGTCTCTTCCCTGCCCCAGTGTTTGGTTTTCAGAGGTAGACTGCCCCTGAAAACTTTACAAAGTGACACATACCTCCCTACAAACCCAGCCCGATGTTGTGTTTATCTTTCTAAGACCAAATCTATGTGCCGCTGCCATGTGACAGGGTCTTCTTTGTGGTGGTGCCTCAGTCGAGGGATTAATATTCACCCTGCAGTGCTTTGGATGGCACTGAGCTTGTTAATTTTTTGGTTCCAGCATAAGACTTTTTCCTTTATTTTACTGAAGTTCAACCATTCTGAACTGTTGTGATTTTTAAATTGCTGTTTTTGTTTCCTGTTAGTTTTGCCAGCTGCTCTTTATTTAAACGTCTTGTTTTCTGAGTAGATGATTAGCTGGGTCCACTTTTAATAACTTGTTCTTCTAATTTTCTAAGTCTTGCTTTCTTTTATATCTTCCCCTTTTAAATGTGGGGATTTGACGCTGCTGTTCTTATCTTTGAAAGCTGAGGGTCCCATAAAGAACAAGATGGAGGCAGTTGAGGAAGGGGAAAAAATTAGAAATCTCTCCATCTTCTTCAGGGTTTTAAGAGGCCTTAAGAGTTTGAATTCCCTTTCCTTTTCTTTCCCCTTTAACTCACTCTGAACTGTTGTCAATATTGTTGGCCTCTTGGAATATGCTCGGCCTTCATCACTCTCAATTTTCCCCGTCTTTTAGCTAAATTACAAAACCATCTTACTTTGGAGAGTCCCCTGAGTGGACAGATAATAATAATGATATTGATAATAGATTTATATACCGCCTTTCAGGACAAAATGCCCACTCAGAGCGGTATTGTTATTATCCTCATGACAATTATCCTGTGATGCGGATGGGGCTGAGAGAGCTTGAAGCTGTGACTGACCTCAGGTCACCCAGCTGGCTCCAAGTGGAGGAGTGGGGAATCAAACCTGGCTCTCCAGATTAGAGTCCTGCCACTCCTAACCACTACACCAAACTGGCTCTCAGAGTACCCTACCATATTTGTACGTGACCTGGTTTGGTGCTTTCATGATTAACATGAAACATCCAGTATATTCCTATCGTACTGTTATTTTTTTTTTAGCTACTCTTGTTTAATGCTTTTTTTTTTTAAGTTGGATGTTTTTCTGATTTTTTATTTGTGTGTGGAGGAGACTCTTTGGAAGTCTTCGGGCCGAGAGTGTGGCCTCGAAATCAGTTAAATAAATACAAGATGCACACCCCAGACAAATCCAGTTGCGGCTCACATCTTTACCTGAATCCTTTTGTAACAACTTCAGAAATGCTACAAGCTAGATGCAGAATGCGGGTCCGCTCTAGATCTAGAACATCTGTTCTTCTAAGATGCTCTGCAGACTCTCTTCCTGTTGCGTGTAATGTTGCTGGCTGAGATGGCCAGTTCCTTGTTGCTGGTCGTTGTGACCTAGAAGGGATGGATGCATCTCCAGGGATTTCAGCCTGGAAACTCTTTTTGTTCCCCAGCCAAGTAGCCTGACACAAAAGAGAAAGGCAAACCAGTTGGCCAACCTGCTTCACTAAACCAGCTGTTCTGCAAGATGTATATCGCTGCAGTCCTGGAAGTCCTTGGTCATGGTTGAGGATGTGGAAGGTTGAGTTGGCTGAAGGATTGGTTTTCCTGACTGAGACAAGATGCTGGGAGATCCATGAATTGATTTCCGGAGTGATTGTTATTGGTTAATAGCAGTCACACCCCCTCTGAATTGGATCAGGGTCCCAGTAAGTGGGAGGAAAGGAGTTTTAACTCTTTCGTTCACCACATTTTTTCCTGGGCCGTTTCCAGATGGCTTACCTGAAGCCGCTCCATGCCGCAATGTTGTGGATCGTGCCGGGGAAAACACGAAATATCGTGTTTTCTCGCTCGAGTTTTGCACGATGTCGCGTAAAACTCGCGCGAGAAAACACGATATTTTGCGTTTTCCCCGGCACGATCCACAACATTGTGGCATGGAGCGGCTTCAGGTAAGCCATCTGGAAACGGCCTTGATCTCGAATGCCTCTCCCTCCAACATTTGCTGCTTTCCCCATTTTTATCCTTCCCTTACTGCAAGAAACTCAGAGGGGACATACGTATTTTCCCCGCTCTGTTTTATCCTCCCAATAAGTTAGGCTGGGCTGAGAGAGAACAATTGGCCCAAAGCTTCATGGCTGTGTTGGGATTTGAACCTGGGTCTCCCAACTCTTACTCTAACACTCAAACCACTACACCACGCTGCCTTATGAGATTTTCACAATGACACATATAAATAGCCAGGGCCTTCCCTTCTGTTCATACTTGGTAATCAAAGCAGAACTCCTCTGCCTGCCGTATGCAAGTCCACTCCACTGACATCAAGGCGCACCAATTCGTGTTTCCATTCTGTTGTCTATGTCCCCCACCATTCATAAATATTGTTATCCTTTGGAATTCATTGCTGCAGGATTAATGTGTATGCAAATGCTTTGGTTGGGATATTTAGCTGACCAGGAAGCAGTTCTTATCTAAAGCCAATTAGGGCCATTTTCACACTGCTTATTGGCTGCGGAACATCACGCAAAGCTCCCGGAACAACAGCATCTTCCAGGTGTGATTTTGCGTGAGAATTGGAGTTATAATGTAACGGGAATTCACACCAGAAAGACCCTGTCGTTCTGGGAGCCGGTAAGCAGTGTGAAAGATTCCCAGGCTGCTGATATAAGGCCAAGTGAATTGCAACTCGTGATCGCGAATCCTTCCTTCCTTTGCTCCACCACTTTTATGGGTGCACACTCGTGGCGCTTGAAAAAAATTCACTGAGACGTAATCGTCATTGGTGCAGTTTATCCAAACCTCATTCCTTGTAAGGGGCTACACAAACGTTGCAGTGCAAGGATCGAAGTGTTGTTTGTGCTGTGGAGAGAAATCCAGGAGGACTCCAATGATAGTCAATAGATTTTTTCTTCTCAGCCTTTGCCACAAGCAATTCAAAATGCCATTTTTAGTTGTCCAAAAAGGAAGCACGAGATGGCAAAAATAGATAACTGGCTTGCTCCAGACATTTAATCCGAGAAGCACACGCCCTTCCTTGTGGCAAGAAAGAGAAAACATTCATTTCCACAAGTGGGCCCAATTGCCTCACACCATTACGGAAGGAGACATACTCACAAGACATTCTGGGCGCTGGAGTTCCACCTTAATAGGTTCAGGTGATATTTGAGATAGCTTGCTGTGTTTTGCCAATGTACACGTGTGCATACCTGGAAAAACATTGCTCCAAAAGAATCTTCATACATCCGTATCAGTCGAGCTTGCGACAGTTTATCAGTGCTCATTTGTAGATCGCTGATGCAGAGGAAGGAAGGAAGATACAACCCAAGCGAAGAGACTAAAAGCTCTGGCACATCCTGAATATGCTGAACAGAGTCTGGAAATTAAAACCCAGGAATGGAGGTAGTGGTTCTGCTTTAGAAATAAATCCACCTGATTTGGGACCCCATGGAGAAATTCAGCCCAGAAGAATTTTGGAAGCATCTCTCTGAATTGATGCTGGTGATTCCCGAAAAGGATCTCCAAGATGCTTTGCACAGTTTCTTCAAAATTGTCTTCTTGCGGTACGTTGACTCACCTGTCTAGGGGTAGGGCTGGCCCGGCAATGAACTCTTCACTCACCTTAGACGCTCTTTGCCCGGTTGAAAGAAACGAAAGAGGCAGATGACCAAGAGCACTTCGTAGTTTTGCGTGAGGAATCCGAAGTAGAGAAAAGAACCAGTTCCTTGTGAACATCCAGCTAGGCAAAGCCAGATCGGCTCTGACCTGAAGCACATCCGGTTGAGCCAGTCCTAGAACTCCTACACACTTCTGCTGATAAGCATCACTTCTCTCCTGGAGCTTCTCTTTCGTTTTTCCTTCTTGTAAGGCTAAGAGAGCTGCCGGTTGATCTAAACCTACTCCATACTCCAAGCGGCATGCACACTAAAAACAACTAAAACGATTAATTAAAATTCTGCACCCAGTCAAGTTACTAGCCCTTATGTTTGCAAGATACCCAAAAGGCTGGAGGAAAAGATTGCTGAAACTTCAAAGACCAGAAGGGTGGTGTAGAAGTCCGTTGGTGGAGATTCAGTGCTTGCAATCATGAGGGCTAGTAACTTATACTCTCTTAAGTTCTGTGTACCTTCATAGTAGTATATAATAATAATGATGGCGAGATTCTAGTCCAGTAGCACCTTGAAGACCAATGAGATTTCCAGGGTATAAGCTTTTGAGAGTCAAAGCTCCTTCATCAGATAACGTGGAACAGAGATCCTTGAGCCTTTATATCCCAGCTACCGTTGTACATTTGCACCCTGACTCTTCTTTGCAACACCCGCCCCACTTAATCAAGCTGCATTGTACCTTTTTTATGCTGATTATCTTCCTTACAACACCCCTCCCACCTTTGGCTGGGATATAAAGCCTCAGGGATCTCCATTCCTGCTTGTATCTGACGAAGGGAGCTTTGACTCTCGAAAGTTTATACCTTGAAAATCTTGTCGGTCTCTAAGGTGCTACCGAACTTGTATCTTGCTGTTCTTCTGCCGACCGACATGCCTGAAATAATAATGATAAGTCAATTTAAATTCTGCACAAGAAAAATCTTGATTCTGCAGTTCTGCAAAGAAATTGAAAACAAGCCCTAGTGAACTATTTGGCCTGTAAATGTTCTCATTTATTTCCACTGTCATTGTAGAGAATCCAGATGGCAACTGTTGCAGTCCAGTGTTTTCCCATGTGGTCCTCCCATCTTTATAAAGGCTTGGTTTGGGGCAATTAAAAGAAAAAAAACCCTTGGCATGCAATTGCACCATAAGCCTCTCCCGTGTGGAATGGCAAGCGCTATTGATGCATTTGCATTATTGAGGCTCAGCACATTGTAGTGGAGGGTGGTTGTGGTGGTGATGGAAGCAGTTGACTGTGCAGGGCATCGGAGCCTCACTTCTAACTGTGGAAAAGAGCAAGAGTCCAGTAGCACCTATAAGACTAACAAAATTAGTGGTAAGGTATGAGCTTTTGTGAGCCACAGCTCACTTTCTTAGTGAACTGTGGCTCACAAAAGCTCATACCCTACCAGTAATTTTGTTAGTCTTATAGGTGCTACTGGACTCTTGCTCTTTTCCACTGCTACAGACAGACTAACATGGCTACCCATCTTGATCTAACCATCAGTAATCTCCTTTGTCACCTCTCACCTGAGATTTGAACAGCCATTGACCCATAAACTTTCAAGCATTTTTTTTACGTTCATAGGGGCTAGAAACTTTTTTTAAAAAATGGAAATCCCAGAAGCCCAGAAGCTCGCTACCACATCTGGTTCATTTTGGGAAATCCCGTGGAATTACACACAAAATGGAATTAATGGGTGGACGTCACTGCCATTAGATGTGGCAATAGGCCATTAAATTCATGGCTTTAAAAGGGGACTGGACCAATTCATCAAGGGGAATGAGCTTTGTCAAGGTCTGTTGACGGCTAAGTGGAACCTCCAAATTCAGTGGCAGTATACCCTGGAGTGCCAGTTGCCGGAGAACAACAGCAGGAGAGGGCTCTTCTCCATGGCCTGCTTGTTGGCTTCCAGGTTTACCTCTTTGTGGGAAAAGGATACTAAGCTAGAGAGCTCTGTTGTCTGATACAGGCCTTCTTATGTCCCTGTACAGCCACATACAAGTCCATCTACTCCAATGTTAATTTCTTTCTCTCTTCTTCATTCTTTGGGATAGAATTCACAGCTTGAGGGTTTCAAGCCGCATCAGTAAGGGCAGTCACTCCAAAAGCAAGCAGAGAAAAAAGCCTCGGTGGGAGAGATTCCTTCACCGTCTCTCCCCCCCAATAGTTTTAGATGCCCCTTCCAAAGCCTTTAGCAGAGGGTCTCCTCGTAGCTGGCCCCTGCACCCCCCCGGCCCCCATCTAAATGGTGTGAGGCTAATGGAGTTGTTTAGCGTCCCCTTTCTAGAAGAGCTGACCACACAATTTGGCACTGTGGCGCAAGCGAAACATGGGTTTCCCAGTCTTGACAGTTCTTGGCCGTTCTTTAAAGGAATCTGTTCTCCAAAGCCTGGCTTGGAATCAGGTTTAATAATCCAGACCTTTGTGTTCAAAGCCAGGAAGCTGGCTACAGAGGTTGTAATGATAGCTTTTGACGGCGAGCTCAGAAAGGCCTGAAGAAAGATGTGCTCACAGGAGAGGAAGTTCAGAAAAGGTTCCAGGGAAGGGTCTGAGCTGCCACGCTTCCATCTTGCAGTCCCTTCGTACTGATCATATGCGACTGAATTCTGGGTTGGACTTTGAACCTCTAATTCAGACTAATGAATCTCATGTTATGCCGATAAACGCCAAGGTAGAATGTGCAATTTTAGAGGTGGAATGAGTGAATGTTCCCTATTTCTTTTCTTTTTCCATTTGTTCTTTTTGGGGTCTGTTGTTTCGGCCCATTCTTTTTTGGGGGGGGTTCTGCTTTTCTCTATTGGTTTTGTAGATTAATTAGTACTATGTACCCCGGACCATTTTGAGATGCCATTTATGCGGTGTTTATGTGTACAACACATGCTGTTTGTATGTATAACGCCGATGTATAAATAAGATGGCAAAACGTGTTCGCTTGGAGCGAAGAAATAGAAAATAGAGACCAGCAGGTTTGATTCATACAAGAGAGAAGCAAAATAGAAACAGGAAGTTTGGGTTCAAATCAGCAATTCGAAATAAACCCTGTTTTTGATCTAATTTCTTTTTTCCTTTATAACCACATATACACAGACACACTTCCTGCATCGGATAAAGTAGATTCCTCCCTACAAAAAGTCTGTCAGATTAATTTGTTAATCTTATAAGATGCTGCATGACTGTCTTATTTTCACAGACAGAACACCTCCAGTCTTCTGGTAAAGGATCCCTCTCAGGGATAGAATAATAGTTTCTTTACAGTCTTCGGGATGGAGCGCTAACCACTATACTGTTCAGCAGCTTCTTAGCTCATCTTAGGCCAACACTGAGTCAATAACCAATATGATATATTCTGTTCATGTTGTTGGCACTGAGCACTCCCCTATGTGAAGATAGTTTCTGGTGGGTAGCCATGTTGGTCTGTAGCAGAAGAGCAAGATTTGGGTCCAGTAGCATCTTAAAGACCAACTCGATTTCCTGGGGACATGAGCTTTAGAGAGTCAAATGTGGGAAGAGGCTCCATGTATCTGAGAAAGGGTGCTCTAATAATAATAATAACATTCAATTTATATATCGTCCTTCAGGATGACTTAACACCCTCTCAGAGCGGTTTACAAAGTGTGTTATTATTATCCCCACAACAAAACACCCTGTGAGGTGGGTGGGGCTGAGAGAGCTCTGAGAGAGCTGTGACTGACCCAAGGTCACCCAGCTGGCTTCAAGGTGTGAGGAATCAAACCAGCTTCTCCAGGTTAGAGTCCCACGCTCTTAACCACTACACTAAACTGGCTCTCAAAATTTCATACTCTGGAAATCTAGTTGGTCTTTAAGGTGCTCCTGGACCCGAATCTTGCTCCGCTATGTGAAAGTTCTGTTTGTCCTTATCATATTGATAGGTTTAACAACAAACTGGATTGGGCCTCTCCTTGCTGAGGCGTATTGATATTTAGTTGACCTCTTTCTTGCACCTCCGTGGCTGTGCCCTCCTCTCCCACCCTTTCCTCCTTCTCAGAGACTATTTCCTACATTTCTCAGGATATAAATCTGATTAGATTACAGGAGGCAGGAAGGAACGTCTCCTGGGAGGGGTGGTTTACTGGTTCTGAGCCCCATCTGTCAAGAGAAGAGTTGCCCCCTTCCTCTGGGGAGTTTCTTTTGCCATGTTTTTCCAGAGAGCTCCTGTTTTAACCTGATAATAGCTGGATAGTCTTTCCCAGGGCCTTTCCTTCCCGTTCCTCTCATCGTTATGTCCACAGGAGGAATTATATAATCGTAATATAGAAAGCTTTTCAAAGGCCCATGAAGGACCCTGTTGTCTGACTCCCATCCTCGGAGGCTTGCCAAGGATGGCCTAGAAGGGCTCTTTGCTTCCGATGTGATATGAAGAAAAGGAACAGCAGAATTTGAGTCCATTGGCACCTTAGAGACCAACCAGATTTTCAAGGTATAAGGCTTTGAGAGTCAAAGCTCCTTTCTTCAGATACTTTGGTACTGGATACTTCTTTGGTATCGAAGAAGGGAGCTTTGAGCTTAGACTCTGAAAATCTGGTTGGTTTCTAAGGTGCCAATGGACTCAAATCCTGCTGTTCTACTGCAGACCAACATGGCTACCTACAAGAAAAGAACGTCTGTTCCCACTGGCCACTGAAGCAAAAAGTACGGCTCTCTGTAGAAGAGTGGTCTAGGAAGCCACCCAAGAGAACTTTTCATATGTGACGGCAACAAGCAAGATGGTGGAGCCGTGACAGACGGCCCTCCCCATCCCGAAACGTCGCGCGTCGTTGTGTGGAAAACGTGAAATATCGTGTTTTCCGCGTGACGATGCGTGACGTTTCGGGATGGGGAGGGCTGTCTGGAATCGGCCCAGGTGGCAGTGCTGGACATGACTCACCTAATACATCTTCTTGATCCACCCCCAAATTTCAGAGATGAAAAGTGGAATGCTTTTGTGTTCTCGGCTTGCCATTTTCCTGCGAGTAGGCAATCCCCTTCTCTCCATCTCCTGCCCTCAATCATTTGAGGTGTAGGAGAACCAAAGGGGGAAATGGCATCAAGGAGGACACCCTAGGAATTTCCCTTAGTCTCTATGGTCTTTTGTCATAGAGATTAAAGCCACTGTGGTGCCGTGCTTAAGGTGCTGGAGTAGGATCTGGGAGGCCCAGATTCAGATCCCCCCTCTGCCATGGAAGCTTGTTGGGTGACCTTGGGCCAGTCACAAACTGTTAGCCTCACCTACCTCAATGTGTTGCTGTGGAGGGGGTGAGAATGAGGCAAGTTGCTTTGGTTCTCCACGGGGGAGAAAAGTGAGATATAAATGAAGCAAATGAATCAAATTAGAATCATAGTATCACAGAGTTGGAAGGGACCTTATGGTCTATCTAGTCCAACCCCCTGCCCAATGTAGGAACAGCCTAAAGCGTCCCCGACAAGTATCTGCCCGGCCTCTCTTTGAAGACTGCCAATGAGGGGGAACCCACTACATTTCTAGGCAGCCGATTCCGCTGCTGAATTATAATAATAACAACATTCGATTTATATACTGCCCTTCAGGATAACTTAATGCCCACTCAGAGCGGTTTACAAAGTATGTCATTATTATCCCCATAACAAAACACCCTGTGAGGTGGGTGGGGCTGAGAGAGCTCTGAGAGAGCTGCGACTGACCCAAGGTCACCCAGCTGGCTTCAAGTGGAGGAGTGGGGAATCAAACCCGGCTCTCCAGATTAGAGTCCCGCGCTCTTAACCACTACACCAAACTGGCTCTCTTAACATGAAGAAGTTCTTCCTAATATCCAACATGAAGAAGTTCTTCCTAATATCCAGTTCTTCCTAATATCCAACATGAAGAAGTTCTTCCTAACTATCCAGAAGTTCTTCTGTAGTTTTAAACCCATTGTTTCGAGTCCTAATAGAATTAATTTATTAATTCCTTGAGCGTCACTCAGAAGTGACATCGCATCCTCCTGAAACGCCTTCCTCCCCATGTACCGCCTCTGGAATATCCCAGCATTTGCCGATACAAAGCTGGGAAACCTCGAATCTCTCTACATGAGACATGTTACATGGGGGCAGTGAAGTGTCGGGAGACACAATGTTAGCTGGGAAGCATAGTTTTAATTCATTAGTTTTAATTCAGTGTCAAGTTCACCTCTCCACACCAGGGTCGTTTTAAAAAGACAGAGCTGTGGAGATCCCTCCTCGGGAGGGTTGTTAATTTAATCTTCACCCAGAACTGGAAGTGATTTTTGACAGAATCTTCAGGGAGGGGAAGATGAAATTAACAACCCCCCCCCGAGGAGCGATCTTCAGGGGCTGTCTTTTTAAACTACCCTCGTGTAAAGAGGTTACTTCCTGGCTAACACTGCATCTCCCTACACTTGAGCATCCCCTTGTAAGTTGTATCGTGTAAAGAGACTCCAAGATAATGACCATTTTCACACTTATCCGCACTTTTCCTACCCCAAGCTGCTTTTAAAAGCTGTTTTTCTCTCAGCTGCGGTTCTCTCATTTGCTGATCTGCTGGCAGAAAAATAGCTAAAACGAGAAGGAAAAGGGGGTGGAACGGAAGGGTTTAGCTGTACTTCAAACATCTCTGCCTTGATGCTTTGTAAGAATTGTGAAGTAGACCCAGTTCTGCCTGCTCTCTCATCTCGTTTTTTGATTTATGCCGAAGCAGAAATAGGGGCCTTTGGAGCCTATGACCTTGTAATATGCAGAGCCACCTCAAGAGCCCTACCGGGTCAGGAGTTCAGAACTTAAACGGAAACTGGTGCTCTTGCTCAGGCATAATCTAATACAGTCCCATATTTGCATTTGTGGTTTCTGCTTATGAATCAGAGGAGGGTGGAGGAAGCCGGGAGAGGGAAAAAGAGAAAGGATAGTTAGACCTTGAGCTAACTGTATCCCCCCTCGGAGAGCTCTGAGTGAAAGAGGCTTGTTTTTCCTGGCAGAAGGCTGCATCCTTCTCAGACGGCATCCCATTGCTATTCCACATCACAAAAAAAAACCCCTGGCAGAACATGTGGTTCTGGAGTCTTTTCATCCCAACCTTTCTTTTTTTTTAAGTGCTTGTTGCATGTTCTAATGCATGTGGAAAACGGTCCAGAAAAACAGCCTAGTTGTGCTTGTGTGTGTATGTAGTCAAGATGGCTGCTGACTGGAAATGAACATGGTGGCCATTTTGAACACCAGACCAACAGATAGGATTGCAAACCTCCAGGAGGTGGCTGGAGATATCCAGGAATGACAGCGGATCTCCAGGCGGCAGAGATCAGTTCCCCTGGAGAAAATGGCTGCCTTGGAAGGTGGACTCTATGGCATTATACCCAGCTGAGGTCTCTTCCCTCCCCAAACCCGGCTGTCCCCAGGGTGTATCTCACAAATTTCTAGGAAATTCCCAACTTGGAGCTAGCAACCCTACCAACAGCACAGAGATAATGAAAGAGCTGCTGTGGTGTTGTGGTGATAAGCGCAAATGGAGAAGCTCCTCGTTCAAACTTCACCTCAGCTGGGAACTCAGAAGCGGCCCTTGGGCAATCCACTGTGCCTCAGTTAACCTCTTCACAGATAATCCCTCAAATCTTGGTTAATTTGCCGCGACAAATACTGATTTCAGTGCCTTCTCTCTGTAGCTTGGGAGGGCATTTCTAGAGAACAGGCTAGGATTGAATCAGGATTGGATCTGGATGTCTGAATTCAGACATCACGTGAAACCATAGTTAATAAACCAACTTCAGATGGGCAGTAACCGCTGTTAGCGGAGCAGCCTGCATTCAGACAATCACACGAATAATAGAAATGTTTGAGTTGTCCATATTTTATTTGCATATATTCATCTCCTGGCTTCCTTCCTTCTCTCTCTCCATCGCTGTCAACATTTCAGCTGTAAACTGCTTAGGGGACATCTTTGCTTTTTATTTGTCTGCTTTCGTTACGCTGTAAAGTACTCAAATAAGACAGGATGGAAATATGGCAGACCCATCCTCTAGCTGTTTGTATTGGAGCATCTTTCCAAACCAACGTGCTGCGGTATAAACTTCGGGAAATCAGGGTTATTTGAGGTTATTAGAAGAGCAGCCTGCATGATAGACCATCATATTACTTTTGACAATGGGACATCAACGGGAGAGGGGTAGACAACTGGGATTCTGGAAAGAATTTGTTGAAGAATCTGTGAAAGGAATGAATGTTCTTGAGAGACCAAAAATGTCAACTGTGTTCTGGAATCTGGTATTCAATGGCTATCCTGCTGAGGAAGCTGAAGGCAGTGAATGGCATCAAAGCGATGAAGTTCAAGGCAAACACCAGATTGGATCCTAACGGGTGAGCTCCCCTGCCTCTTAGGACCGGATTTAACCATTTGGAATTTCATGAATCAGACTAAATTGACTTCTCATTTCTCCTCATTCCAGAAGGTGGAGTTCCTAATCGCCTAGTCTTGTTTCCAACGCAGAACTGCTGTGTCAGAGATTCTTCTTTCTTTTTTAAATTTTCCAAATATGGCAGGCAACTTACCTTGCCTTGATTACAATTTGGAGCGTAAGAACTAGCTTGCTGGATCAGTTCTAAACTCTACCCAATCCAGCATTCTGTCTTTAGGAGTGGCCAATCAGATGCCTTCAGGGTGCCCACAAACAGGGCGAAAAGGCAGCCTCCCTTCCCTGTTGCTCCCCCCCCCCAATTTGGTGTTTAAAGGTAAAGTGCTTCTATGCATGGAGGTTCCATTAGGTATCTTGGGAGACGGGCCTCTTCTCCATCATGAAGTTATCCTGTCCTTTATGAAATCCATTTAATTCCCCCCCCCCAACATCTTGTGGTGACAAATTCCATAACTTGGTGGCAAGAAGTATTTCCCCTTGTACAATCTGACCCTACCGGGATAGCCCCTCAGTTCTAGGATTATTAAAGAAGGGTAAACATTTGTTTTTGTTCACTGTCTCAACAAACTTCCTTCCTTCCTTCCTTCCTTCCTTCCTTCCTTCCTTCCTTCCTTTCCACGTTATTTGTAGTCCAGCTTTCTCACTGAGACTCAAGGCAGATTATGCAGTATTAGTCCAGTCGATTTTAATGATATTTAATACTATAAAATCTAATATCTATATAATCTCTAATATAACCCACGTGATTTGATAACTGGGGGGGGGTAAGGCTGAAATTGGTCACAGGCCACCCTTGCCACAGAGTTAGCAAGACCCGTGCATCATTTCTCTGGGCCTGCTTCACAAAGACGCCCCCTCCCACTCTATCCTAAATATAATCTGCAGATTGTTAGAATGCGCATGTGCTGTTTGAAATGTTGGCGTGTAGAAACTTGGGCTCACACTTCCAATTAGCCAGAAGTTCATTGGGTGACCTCAGGCCAGTCACTCGCTCAGCCTGACCTACTACACAGGGTTGTTGTGTCATGAAGATCAAAACGGAGGCAGGGAGAGAATGTTGCATGCTGCCTTGGAGAAAAGGGGGTAGGGTCGGTTTGATGATAAGTCAGAAAAGATAAATTTCTATTTTATTTCTAAAAGGACACAAATAGATTATATCATGGTAATAGGTTGCAAACCTGGCCAAGTTCATCCTAAACTAGCGGTCTAGTGTCAACCTCCAGGTGGGGTCCGGAGTTCTCCTGGAATTACAATTGATCCCAGGGCCAAACTACAAGTGACGCCTGACACAGGTTGGACACTTGTCAGCTTCCCTCAAGTTTTGATGAGAAATGTAGGCAGCTTGGCAGAATGTTGGACAAGTGACAGTTGAAAAGTCCATTGCACAGTAGTTGGAGAGCCAAGCTGCAAGACCAGGATGCCTACATTTCCCATCAAAACTTGAGGGAAGCTGACAAGTGTCCAACCTGTGTCATTCGTCACTTGTAGCTTGGCCATCAGGCTACATAGATCCATTTGCCTGGAGAAAATGGCCGCTTCGGAGGGCAAACTTTAGGGTACACCATCAATCCTAGGCAAAACCCCTCCCCAATTCCCCCCTCTACAGGCACCATCCCCAAATCTCCAGGAATTTTCCAGGCTAGAGTTGGCAACCCCACACTGGCCCCTCTGGACTTGTTTCCCCTCCAATGCTCGGCCCTGGACTCTGGGGCCACATAGCTTGGGGAGATGCACGTCTGTGAGGAAACAGCGCACACTGAGATTTGTTGTGCAGAGAACACAGCTGTTACTCTTAGAGCGCACAATTGAGTTCCTGTCACAGAGGCCAGAAGAGAGGAAGATTATCATTTACTGGGCCTCAGAATACGCCAGTATTCATCCTAAACAAAGCCAAGTCCATTAGCATCCCCTCAGAAAATCACGACGGCTGAGTAGCTATCAGCTGCAAAATGAGCGCTCGGTACAGACTGATGGAGTTGTGTATGTAGTCAATTGTCACAGACTCGATGCGAAAACAAGCAAAGAAGTGTATGGCCCTGGGTTTATGATGTAGATGGATGGCGCTCGGCACTGCCAAGGGGGCACACCTGCGGCATGCGCTTTGGCCCAGAAGCACTGGACTGGGAAGAGTTAACATGTTTCCGACACAGCCTCTCTGCATTTCACGCTTCTGAGCCCGGCAGACAGTGCCAGCTGCCAGCTTGGTTTATGAATGAGGCTGGGCGGGTCGTCAGAAGTTGCAAAAGAGAAGGAAGTCCAAATGAAAGGCCCTGTCATTGCAGCTGTCGAAATCAATGGCAGGGCTCCTCCTACCCCCTTTGCTGGCTCCCTTTTTCGGAGGATGCGGGAACGCATCCAGAGAGAGTTTGGCAAAAGTTGTTGCTGTTGAAGCAGATGCCAGCTGCAAACGGGCTTGGACAAGGGATAGGAAAGGGCAAATTATTTCTAGATAGATAGAAATAATTTTCTCATCCCGACCTTTGTCTCGTTAGTTCAGACTTGTTCGTATCAAGACAGTTTCCGTTTCCAGATTAAAACGAATGATTTCGGTGAAGATTAATTTTCTTCCGGAAAGATTGTGTGAAGATTTGTCTTTTTCCGTCCTGTTTGAGGATGTTAATTCCTTTGGCGGCTGCTTGTTTCTCATTCCTGAATTAGTCCTGAGGGAGATCCCAACCAATCAGGGATCACATAGTGGAAGGGAAAATATCACAGTTCTGTATCTGTTGCGGTGGTGTTGCCCACATGTCGCTTGATATGGCAAATCATATTGGGAAACGTGATGATGCCATTGAGGGCAAGTGAGGCCCACAGGTAATGAAGGAAAATAAAGGTAATTTAAGCCCGTAAAGAAGCATTTTGTGATAAATACCAAAATTGCCAAAGAGGGGAAGTGTCAACCAAAATGTTTGCAATACCTGCTCCCTGAACTAGTTTTAACTTTCTTGTACTGCTAGGACTTCAAATGTGTGTGGTAGGATGCATCGAGCTCTGAGTGATATAATGTTTGAGATACACTGAGATACAGGATTCAATCCGGCAGGTTTTTTTGCTGAAGCTCTTGTTTATATAACTAAGAGCTTTGGAAGAAGACTTGAAAATGAATGTGTGAGGTGTCGCCACTGAAAACCTATGATGTCCGAGCGGAAATCTTTACCTCTGGTTTCGGATCTGTGATGGTGCTTTTGTACAAACAAAGTTGGAAACGGGTTGCAGTCATCAAGTGATACGTCAGCAGGGCAGCATCGGCCCTCACTTTGGAACATGAACCCATTTCTATGGAAACCAGCCACCAGGGTGAGCTATGTATAGTCCTGGGCCTTTAAAGGTACTGCTGCTGAAATGCCAAGTTCACACTCCTCAGATAGACTGCTTCTGCTCAGGAGGATTTGTACAATTTCATGCACATCCCCAACAAACCCTGGGAGCAGCTGTCCAGTGTAACCAATCTCCAGTTTTCTCCTTCTTTCTTCCACCAGCTTTTGAAAGCTTAACGTGCTTTCCAGTGTAAGGTTGGAAGCTGAAGGCCAATTAAAAGCCACAACTATTTATTTATTTTACGTCATTTATAGTCCGCCTTTCTCACTGAGACTCAAGGCAGATTACACAGTATGTGGGTAATACAATCGGTATCAAGTACATTTCAATACAATACCATAAGGTAAACAGATACAAGTTTTAAAAAGACATAGCATTAGCAAGGATCCAAGACAGAGTAGAAAAAATACTGGAGCAAAACATAATCAATTCTTGGACTAACATTAGACAACATGGAGTGCTGGTTGTACATAGGAGTCCATATTTAAAGCAGCAGATAATATATAAGGCAAAAATAGTGATGAAGTCTGTGGTCCCTAACTCATTAGCGAAGCATCTTCCCTACAATACAGTCCTCCCATTTGAGTAAAAAGCCTTTTTGAATAGTTCAATTTTGCATTGTTTACGGAAAGCCAGGAGAGTGGGGGCTCTTCTGACTTCCTCAGGCAGGTCATTCCACAGGGTAGGGGCCACCACAGAGAAAGCCCGTGTACGGGCTGCTGCCGACTTCACCTGTGTGCAGCCTGGCACCTGCAGGAGACCCTGTTCAGATGAGCGAAGCTGCCGTTCTACCACGGCCAGTTAGTCTTGACAGCGCTGCAATCTAACCTTTCCTCTGTCATCTTGAAGACGTGTGTATTGATTCTGGACTGACTATATAAGAAGATCCCTGCTGGATCAGAACAGCAGCACACCCGCTGTTTCTCACAGTTGCCTCCAGGAAACCTAAAAGCAGAGGAGGAGGTCAACATAATTGCCTGCCGTTCCCCCCAGCCGAGATACACTGCCTCTGAACATGCAAGTTCTGCATATCCATTGTGGCTAACATCGCTAACGGCTGCCCTCTGTGAATGTGTCAAATCCCCCTTTAAAGGAAAGACACGCTCAGATAATTTAAGCCGTCAAATACATTGCATGTGTCCAAGTTGCACTTTTGGCAAGATACATAAAAGAAAGCCCTTGGTCACACAGTGCGTAATTGCCTTGTGGGACTCACTGCCACAGGATGTGGTGAGATTATTACTATTATTATTTTTGCTATTGTTATTATTATTATTATTGTCTGCACAAGAAGCCATAGGACCCACAGGCAGTCATAAAGTCAGGCCTGCAGTTCAGGTCACCAGCTCTGTTGGGAAATTCCTATTATAATATATAATAATAACATTCGATTTATATACTACCCTTCAGGATGACTTAAGGCCCACTCAGAGCGGTTTACAAAGTATGTCATTATTATCCCTACAACAATACACCCTGTGAGGTGGGTGGGGCTGAGAGAGCTCCAGAGAGCTGTGATTGACCCCAGTGGAGAAGTGGGGAATCAAACCCGGTTCTCCAAATTAAAGTCCCGCGCTCTTAACCACTGCGCCAAACTGATGGCCACTAGCTTCCAAAGGATATTGGACACATTCCTGGAGGACATGTCTGTCAATAGCTAACCATGATGGCTGAATGGGTCCTGTCTTCAGAGGCAATATATTTCGGTAGACCAACTTACAGGGCAGCAACACAGGAAGGCTTAGACCTAGGGTTGCCAGCCTCCAGGTGGGCCCTGGAGTTCTCCTGGAATTACAGCCGATCTCCTGACTTCAGATATCAGTTCCCCTGGAAAAAATGGCGGCATCAGAGAGCAGACTCTATGGTATACTATAGTTTCTAGGTGAGATCACTTGCTAAATTCTCCCTGCCACACGCACCTCTTCCAGATCTCCAGGAATTTCCCAGCCTGGAGTTGGCAACCCTACTTAGACTACCACTTCCCTGCCGTGACTTTTCAGGGCATCTGGTTGGCTACCTTGGGAAGCGGCATGTTAGGCTAGATGGACTGTTGCTCTGAGCCACCAGGGCTTGTACGTTCTTACAAGTTCAGGAAAGGGGTCCTGTAGTCCAAGGTATAAAAATGTGCCTCTAGAGCAGATACTGAACGCTCCAGAGGGCGCAAGAGCATCGGTCCACTTTGAATCTGGCAACCTCGATGCTCGTTGCATCACCACCATATGGTTTAGCTTTTAAATTCTTTCACAGAACCCTCCATTTTTTGAAGCTGATTGTGATAAATGAAGATGGTGAAAGTTCATTCCAGAAAGTCTTCTCGCACTTCCCTCGAGGGAGACATTTTTCAGCACTCCCCGTTCTTCTCCAGCTTTTTCGGCTCCCCTTGGCGTCACCACATCAGGGGGCAAGGTCCCTGCTCTCGAGAGGAAAGGAAACTTCCGGAAGGCCACTCGTTTCTGTGTAAATAACCATCATGCCAGCGATGGAGGGAGGAAGGGAAAGAGGGTATTATTTTAGGAGTCGGTTGTGTTTAAACTCCAGCAGGGTTATTTAATGACATCCTTTAAAGCGTGGCAGTTCAGAATAAAGTAAATATTATAAGCCAGCGTTCTTCAAGGGGACAGTGTAAGACCAATGAGGCCTGAGTTCTAATTCCCACTTAGGTTGCAACTGTGGTGTGCAGGGAGTTGGAGCTGAAGCTGTCCCCCCTGTGCTGTTTTCCTAATCTGAAACGATACCGTGTGTGTGCATGCGTGTGCATGTGCATGCTATATGCTTATGGTTGCCAACCTCCAGGTGGTGGCTGGAGATCTCCCAGAATAACAGCTGATCTCTGGGTCACAACAATCAGTTCCCCTGGAGAAAATGGCTGTTTTGGAAAGTATGGCTTTATATACCACTGAGGTCCCTCCTCTCCCCAAACCCTGTTTTCCCCAGGCTCCACCCCCCAAATCCCCAGGAATTTCCCAACTTGGGGCTGGCATCCCTATATAATACAAACTATATAAGCATAGGTTTCCTCAGTGTGGCAAATTGCACCTCTCTGGACTATTTCAGGTGAGGAAACTGGACTTGAGGAAAGGAACAAGGACTCCTTTTCCATGCACCATACAACCCCAATATGAATCGGGCCACCTCATACCTGGGAACTGAGAACTCACAACGAACATCCGATTGAAAGTCCTCTCAAGCAGATCTGAACATGACTAGTGTACTTTGTAATGAGAATGCAGGCCCTCAGCTGTGAGGCTTAAAAAGGTGGCCGTGGGACAGTTGCTCTTGTTCTGCCTAACTTACCTCATAGGCCCCATGGATGTGAAGAAATTGGAAATAAGGCTGCTAAATCTTCTGCTATAGTAAAGAAACCTCCCACCAGCAGCTAGGGGTGCCATTTCCCGTTGACCCCCTGGTGGCATGGGAACCCGTGGCACTTACCTTGGTGGTCGTCTCGCATGCGTGCTCCCAGGAAGCATGACATCACTTCCAGAAGTGACATCATTTCATCCATGGAGTGTGCCCATTATGCACCGGCCCAGGAGGATTCTTACCTCCCGGGCCTGTTCCTTGAGGCCATTCCCCCCCCACCCCTGCCAGCCAGGTGAGTGGTGACAGGGGGCAGAGGCTGGGGGTGGGGGATCTCCTGCTCCTACCCAGGGACCTGGCAACCCTACCAGCAACCGCTGACCCCCCCCCCCCACTGCTGCTCATTAGGGAAGGAGGAGGGAAATGGTGTAAAAATTGGCATTACGGAAACGTTGTGACATCACTTCCAGAGCGAACTAGGAAGTGATGTCATCATTGTCTGCATGCCGCTCTAGGATTCAGGGTTCTTGCGATGATGGCTGAGGCCTTATATGCTAAGTACTTAGAGGGTTGCCTCCCAACAGAGCATGAGCTTCCAAGCCCCCCTCCCTAGTCAACTCTTCTCTTTTTCTTAAAGCCGAAATACAGTTTGTACTTTCTTTGTTGTTCCAGTCAAACGCAAAGCCCTCTGAAATATCTGATATTTCATCTTGGCCAAACACGCCGCTTCTGACATCCAGTTTAAATATTTGTCTCGACCTTTCTTTAAATATTTAAATCTGTGTTGTTTTATTCCCCCTGCCTGCTCAATGCAACTTTTTGGGAAGCAATCTTGGAATGTGCTTCATAATCAACCGCCCGCCCACCCCAGCGTCCCCCCTCCCTTCACCTCCATTGTGCTCCAGGCATTAGTCCCATTTATTTGCGTGAGATTTGCTGAGAGAGAGAGAGAGGCTTGTGTGACTCTGTGTATTTTGGCTTGCCGAAGGAACCCATATAATTAGTTCTCTGTTGGTCTGTTGTGTCTGCTTCTCCCTGTCTTTTGTATTAGACACCCTTAAGGATCTGGAAATCCCTCCGGGCTTGCTCGGTTTAGAGGCAGAAGGTGGAAAATAATACTTATTTAATAACAGGCATGAAGATGGGGTGGGGCTGTGGCAGGGCAGGGTGGGGGGGAAAGCAACTAGCCGGTTTGGATTGCTTTGAGAAATGGATGAGTTTGAATTTCACTTGGGGGGGATTTGTGAGGCTTGCTTTTTGATGGTTTTTAGGCCTGGAGCATGCAACATCATAAAGATTCATGCCCGGAGCATGTGCAGAGAGCCCTTCTCTGCACTGCTAAGGTTGCCAGCAACCTGGAGCAAACATGTCCTATCCTTTAAAAGAGACTTAATAGGATGTTATTTGTCAGGTTATGTGTTTCACCTCACCTGCCTGTTTCCACATACTAAAACTCTATTCAAGAAGAAGGATGTTTCTCTCCAGGTTGCTGGCAACCAGGGCCTTTTTTCTGGGAAAAGAGGTGGTGGAACTCAGTGGGTTGCCCTAGGAGAAAACGGTCACATGGCTGGTGGCCCCTGATCTCCAGACAGAGGGGAGTTGAGATTGCCCTCCGTGCCGCCAGAAAGCATTTTCAAGCGGCACGGAGGACAATCTAAACTCCCCTCTATCTGGAGATCAGGGGGCGGGGCCACCAGCCATGTGACCATTTTCAAGCGGTTCCGGTACTCCGTTCCACTGCATTCCAGCTGAAAAATAGCCCTGCTGGCAACCATACACCCCACAGTCAAAACTCTGAGCTGTCATTGGTAAATGAATTTGCTGGGGGGAAGGAGGTGGTGTAAGTATTGGGTTGCAAGCCCCAGAACCCTTTCTGGGGTGTAAGCCTCTTCAAATCAAATGGGACTTAGATCTAAGCAGATCTCTTTAGAATTGCACTCATAATCCACTTTTACCTCATCTGGCAGGAAAGGGGTTACTAGTATCTTCTCAAAGCTTCTTGGACACATGGAGTTCCTTTTACCTGGCCACATTTGTACATGTGCTTAACGAGACAGGGTCCTTTAGAAGCCAGGGGCATTTCCTTTTGATGTGTCTGCTTTATCATCGCCGAGGTTTTAAAGTGTTATTGTACGCTGTTCACTTGATTTTATTTGTAAACTGCATGGAACTCTTAGGGAAAATGGTATCAAAATATCTTAAATAAATAAATGCTTTCTGACTGTTCTCCCACTGTTGGGGCACATGAATTCGACACCAAAAAGCAGTTTTAAATGTGCGTGTGCAGAAAAAATGGAAAAGGCCATTTTAAATGCACTTGCACAGGTGCAAACCAGAAACCAGTTTTAAGCGTGCCTATGCCAAAAACAGAATGGCAACTTTAAACATGCTTGTGCAAAAAACGAAGGTCCTTGAGAAGGACAGGTAGCCACATAGAGCAGCCACCTTGCGGAACTTATGCAAGGATGGGGTCTGGTCACCAGATGGGAGGTGTCTTGGGAATCCTTGGGAAATGACTTCTGAGTAGAGGTGGGCATGAACTGAAATACAAACCAAGTTTGTCATGAACTGGGTCGGTTTTTTGGGTTCATGAACTGGCGGTTCATCGGAGGGCATTTCTGACGAACCCAACAATTTTTAGGCCGGTTCGTTTGTTTCATTTTTCGGTTCCTTACTGCAGATGAGGGCCGGATCGAGGGGGGCAGGGGGGGTAGCCTGCCCCCGGCACCACCAAACAGAAGGTGCTGGGCACGGCTGCCAGCTGCCCAGGAGTGTGCCGCGGCTTGCCGTGACGCTGAGTGCAGGGTTAGGAGACCCTCACCAGCCCTGCCGATGGGGCGGCTGGATTGCCGTGTGCGCAGGACCTCCCAGCCCTGCGCTCAGCCACCCACGCAGCAAGCCAGCTGCCCCAGCGCACGCCCTCGCCGCCACCGCCAGCTGCACAGCTCACTGTGCACTGGGGTGGCTGGCTTGCCGCGCAGGCGGCACAGGGCAGAAGGGCATGTGAATGGCGTGGAGGGCCTCCTAGCCCTGCACAGCCGGCCACGCGGCAAGCCGCCCACCCCAGTGCACAGTAAGCCGCAGAGCTGGCGGCGGCAAGGGCGTGCGCTGGGGCAGCTGGCTTGCTGCGTGGGTGGCTGAGTGCAGGGCTGGGAGTTCCTGCGCACGTGGCAAGCCAGACGGCCACCCCAGCGCACACCACGATGCTGCCAGCTCCACGGCTCACCAGCCACTGGGATGGCCGGCTTTCCACGTGGGCATGCCTCCCGCCATGCGTGATGATGTCATGAAAGTGATGTCATCATGTAGTGCTGGCACACGCACAGAGTGCCCAGGCAAGGTTTGCACCGGGCGCCCGCGCCCCTAGATCCGGCACTGCTGCAGATAGCCTGGCACTGATCAATCGGTTTCCTAGGCAATGGGGTGGGGGTTCTGCAGACCTGCTGCTGCCCAGGAAGTGTATTCATGAACCAAATGAACTGGTTCGCAAACCGGGCGATTTCATGCCGGTTTGTGGTTTATGAAACATGACGAACCACGAGCCGCAACGAACTGTCGTTTTCCCGGTTCGTGCCCATCTCTACTTCAGAGCTCCACACTGGAAGAATAGTGGGATGCAAATGTAATGAATATACAGAGCTGTGTTAATCGCCTCTGTGCAAATAAAGGAATTAAAAGCAAAGAGGCAGGCTGTTTGCAATGCTAGCTGTGCCGGAATTTCTGTTTTACAATCCCCTTCCACCTGCAGTTTTGGCTTTCTGTGTGACTCTACTGTCATGCTCTTGTCCTGCTCATGAGTGGATCCTTACTCACAAGCTGGCCTTTACTCATAAGCAAGCTGAGTCACACAGGGGCCACTTTCCAGTTTCAAGGCACTGGCCAGCTGGAGCAACCCTCCACAAGTCCCTTGCGTGCTCCGCTCCCGCCTTTCTGTTCCTTCCCAACCCGTCATGGATTGAACTCCACTCTTCTAGTGGTGGGGAGGGGGGGACCTTCAGCAGAGAAGGAGTCCACTGGACACTGCCACCCACCATGGTTTTAATAGGTGGTGGCCGTTTTAAGTGGGCGAGGACAAAATCCAGCCTATGGCACAGGAACTTTATTATTTGAGATTATTTTTGGAGGTAGTTTGTTGAGCTCTGTTCCTGTACTAGAGACTGACGAAGAACATTATATATATAAAGTCTCGCCAGCAATGAACAGTAGCTTTGGTATGTTAAATTGTAAATTGCCGTAACATTTTCTTAATTATCTCCCAAAGTCATGTCTATTAAGGTTTCGGTGGTATGCACGTTTTTAAAAAATGTGTCATCCATCAAATATTTAGCTAAAAGGGAATTACACAATTAAACATTCTTCCGTCTGTTGACAGCATGTTCCACAACCAATTTGCACATGATGGGAACCAGGGTTAAACGTGATACGGTATTTTTAGAGTATTGGGATGGGGATGGGAAAACCTGGGTTCAAATCCTTACTCACCCGTGGATATCATGAGTGACTTTGGGGCAGTCATTCTTTCTTCACCTAACCTGCCTCGTTGGGTTGTTCTAGAGAAAAAATGAAGCAGCGGGGAACCATGTATGCTGTCTTAAGCTCTCTGGGACAATATATATATATATGCTTCTCAAACAAAAGGCTCATTTGAATTCTTGGCTCTCACTTTTCCAGAAATAATTAAGCACAGCATGGTTAGCCCTGAAATCTGTTTCCCCCCTGGATGTTCCGACATTGTTTTAAAAAAATAAATAGCAAAGAAAGATGAGAGCACAGCTGTTTGCCTCTTGCACGACTTTTTCAGCTTGCAGGAAGGGTTTTTTAAAAAAATACACAGGAGTTTCTGGGGGCGGGGGAAATGAAATAAACCCTGCAGAGGCTGAGCTGCTAGACCCTTCATTTTTATTTATTTTTTAGACTTTTATACTGCCTCGAACGAAGCACAAAGCAGTTTACAGCATTAAAAATAACAATATTATATATCCAGAGGAGTTAGCCATATTAGTCCGTAGTTGCAAAATAGTAGAGTCCAGTAGCACCTTTAAGACTAACCAACTTTATTGTAGCAGAAGCTTTCAAGAACTACAGCTGTCTGACACATCTGATGCATCTGATGAAGAGAGCTGTGGTTCTCGAAAGCTTATGCTACAATAAAGCTGATTAGTCTTAAAGGTGCTACTACTGGACTCTTTAATATTATATATTAAAGCTAAAAAACATATCACTACAATTGAGGGGGTCCCACAAGAATACAATCAGTAGTGAAAACACACACATACACACAACACAACCAGATGGCAAAGATTCCATGATACGTCATGACTGGTTAAAGGACTGCTAAAAACAGACCTTGGTTGCTCCTCCAGCCCCGATCGGGTGGCTGAAGAGTGGCAGCTCTCATCTGCAGCAGACTTCACCCCCTCCCTCTTACAACCGGACTCCATTTGTGTAGTCTGAGATGAGTGTGTATTCAGAGGACGTCACGTCCGTGGCCTAGGCTCTGTATAAACATCCCCGTTTCCTTTGCATGCAACCCTCTGTCAATGCTGACCCAAAAGAGAGCCTCCCCCTCCCTCACCGAAGAGAGGCAGGAAGGGGTCATGCAACGAAGGTGGGGGAATAGCCAGTGAGGGGCTTTTGCATTCATACCCTAGCTTTTGGGCTTCAAGATCAAGATAATCCAAATGTGGGTGTTCCCCATTACTATGTACGGGTGTGAAAGCTGGGCAGTGAAGAAAGCTGACAAGAAGAAAACTGATTCATTTGAAATGTGGTGCTGGAGGAGAGTTTTGCAGATACCACGGATGGCCAAAAAGACAAATAAGTGGGTTCTAGATCAAACCAAGCCTGAATTCTCCCTAGAAGCCAAATTGACAAAACGGAGACTATCGTACTTTGGTCACATCATGAGAAGACAAGATTCTCTGGAAAAGTCAATAATACTAGGAAAAGTGGAAGGCAGCAGGAAAAGAGGAAGACCTCAAATGAGATGGCTGGACTCAATCCAAGAAGCCACGTCCTCCAGTTTGCAGGATCTGAGCAAGTCTGTTAATGATAGGATGTTTTGGAAGTCTTTCCTTCATAGGGTCGCCATAGGTCAGAGGCGACTTGACGGCACGTAACCCCCACAGAGGAGCATCTGGGTGGCTTAGGGTAGCCAGCTACAGCTGATGAAATTTCTGGAGATTTTGAGGATGCAGCCCAGAGAGGGCAGGGTTTGGGGAAGGGAGGGACCTCAGCAGAGTATGATGCTACAGAGATCACCTGCTCTCCAAAGCAGCCATTTTCTCCAGGAGAACAAATCTCTGTTGCCTGGAGATCAGTTGTCACTCTGGAGATCTCCAACCATCACCTGGAGGCTGGCAACTTTATGCTCCATGCAAGAAATAGGATGTTGGACTAGTCTTACTATCCATCCTAGTTAGCAGTGGAACCTCCAGGCAGAGAGGCAGTATATCTCTGAAAACCAGATGGTGGAGTTCAAGCAAGAGGAGAGAGCTGTAGTCTTCAGGCCCTGCTTATAGACTTCCTGAAGGCTGACCACAGATGGAGACAGGATGCTGGGCGCGCTTGATTTATTTGGTCTGACCCAGCAGACCTCTTCTTAAGATTTTTCCTGAGCATATTGCTGAGTTTTCAGAAAGCACAATGCAATCCCAAAATAGATTGGTGTGGGCTAGTAGCCCCATGCAAGAGAACACATTGGTAATGAATGAGTGGCAGAATGGACCGTGCCCAGGGCTTTTTTTCTGGGGAAAGAGGTGGTGGAACTCAGTGGTGGAACTCAAGACCACACAACGATGTCACTTTGGGTCAGCTGGAACAAGGGGGGAGTTTTTTAAAGTTTAAATGCCCTTGGCGAAAATGGTCACATGGCCGGTGGTCCCACCCCCCTGATCTCCAGACAAAGGGGAGTTTAGATCGCCCTCTGCACGGCTCGGGCAATCTAAACTCCCCTCTGTCTGGAGATCAGGGGGTGGGGCCACCGGCCATGTGGCCATTTTTAAGAGGTGCCAGAACTCCATTCCACCGCGTTCCTGCTGAAAAAAGGCCCTGACTGGCGTTCAGCGTTCTCGCTGAAAAAAGGCACTTCAGACTAGAGGTGGAAGATTGCATTGTGGAGCGCTTCTCTATGTTACAAACTCCCTGCCACTGGAAAAACAAGTGAAGAGAGAGGTGATAGACATTTCTCCCTGTGGTGCTAGGTATCAGTTTGCAAGGAGCTTTTCTTGGATGCACTGGACTGTCCAGAGCTGGAATTCTGCACCTGCTTGCCTGAAATGGTGCAATCTATTCATTCTCCCACTGTGGGGTTCTACACACCTCATGCATGTGTGAATCAGCCACAAGAAGGGAGAGACAGAACATTCTGTGAACTGATTCCACTGCACCGTCAGCAACGCCTCCCCCCCAGAGGACAGATGGGCCTGGAGAGAGCAGCCCAGAAGGAAACTGAGACCAGACAGGCAAAAGTTCAAGAGAGCTGGCAGGCTGCCTGAAAGGCAAGGTTTGTGATGCCCCGCCGTGCCGAGGCGTTTGTGGGAGAAAAGATCCACACGTTACCCAGATGTCCCCGACGTTTCGAGACAGACAAAAGGAAGTGCTTCTTCACACAACGCCTCATGGGCGTATGGAATTCGCTTCCGCAAGATGCAGAGACGGCTGCCAGCTTTAAATGTCTTTAAAAATAGGATCAGATAAGGAGCTCAAAGCTGCTTTAGTTTAGGAGTCGCCGAGGGATCAGGAAGCACCTGGTTTCGAGTCTGCTGTCTCTGCCACGGACTCACTAAGCGGCCTTAGCTGAGTCCACAGTCCGTCATCCTGCAGCCCGCTCTGCAAAGGAACGGTGGCCTACCTTGTAGGTTGTTGGTTCTCAACCAGTGGGTCGAGATTCTTGTGCAAGTGGGTCACGGAACCAGAAGGGGAGGAAGAGCAAGAGCTGAGCCAGCAGAGGAGGCTGCGGGAGGCTCGAGGGCAAATTTGGGTTTGCCTGTGTGTGCTATGCAAAGCAACAATGAAAGACAGCCTGTTGCTTAGAAACACTGCACATTTGTGAATGTTAAACATGAGAAACAGAGGGCAAACTGGGTCAGCATTAGCTGACATGAGATTCCTGCATTTTATGTTGGGAAAGGGGAAAATAGCACGGAATGTTCTCACAAGTGGCAGTATTGTATAGTGGTTAGAGGGTTGTATTAGGGCTGAGGCGACTCATGTTCAAATCTGCACATTACTATGAAATTCAATGTGCCAGTCGCTCTGCCCAACCTACCTCAGAAGGTCGTTGTGAAGACAAATTGGAGGAGGAGGAAACCAAGTAAGCTGCTCTGAGCATCTTAAAGGAAGGGCAGGATTTTTTTAAAAAAAATGCAACAGTTAGATATGCCCTGTGATACTATCAGTGGCTACTGGTTGTGCTAGCTCAATGGAATCTCCTTGTTTAGAGGCAGTTTATCTTGGAGTACAAGACAAGATGCGAAGGCTCTCCAGCTTCTCAGCTCCCAGAAGGACTGGGTTGGCTGTGATGGGGTACAGACTACCTTTTCTTGTGACTGGAAAATTTTTAGTTTCCTAGAGGAATTTTTGAGAAGCAGAGTGCAGCATTCACACACTGCTTCCGTGCTTCCTGCATGTGTCTGGGTTTGAGATGAGATCAGATTTTGCCAGCTTGCTTGTTCAGTATGAATATCCCCATTTTAATTTTGCTTCTTTGTAAGAAACAAACTTGTGGATCTTAATTTTTGCACCATTTTCTCTTTCCTCAGACAGATGTTTCAGTGTTCTTTATAGGTCAGTTCTGACAAAATCTGCCCGGTCAATGAGGGAAATCTAAAACATGCTTCAAACATGAAAAAGTTATGAAATTCGGTTAAATCGCATATTGCGGTTCATTTTCCAGCCCCATGCATGTTTTTCTCAGAAGTACGTCCCACTGTGTTAATAAGTATTGCAGTCTAAGTCATGTTCTGTACTTTCAAGAGAATGAGGTGACAGAATGGCCCTAGAAAACCCTCTCCTATTGCTTGAGGATGGGGTGGGGGTGGGGGGCAAAAAATTGCCGTGATGTCATTTCTGTGCAAACCCGGAAGTGGCTTCACACCGTTGGTGCAAATCCTAGATTGTGATGTCACTTTTCAGTTCCTCCTGGAAATGACCTCACACCATCAATGTGGCAGTACCCCCATGTCCCTGCCCCCCAGTTTTCTCCTGAGTGCCAGCCACTGTCTGACAACTGACTGTGCATGATAGAACGGACCGTCTCTCCAGAGCAATGTGCGGGGAGGGGTTGATTCTGACGTTGAATGTTCGTTTGCATCCCAAAGTCCCTGCATGCAGAAAACTACTCCAACAGAGAGAAATGCTGCACCCTCTCTGTTTGCTTGTGGCACAAATTTTATGTTTGTGGGAAGTTTTTCATACAACTGGAAGGGATTACAAATTGGAGCAAAGGTGGGTGGCGAAGAGTTAAACATACCTCTCTTTCCCAGAGCCATGGCCCAGTCCATATTGGTATAGTGGTTAAGAACAGTAGGACTCTAATCTGGAGAACTGGGTTTGATTCCCCATTCCTCCTCGGCTTGAAGCCAGCTGGGTGACCTTGGGTCCGTCACAGCTCCCTCAGAGCAGAACCACAAGTGACAAAAGGCACAGATTGGACACTTGTCAGCTTCCCTCAAGTTTTGATGGGAAATGTAGGCGTCCTGGTCTTGCAGCTTCGCTCTCTGACTGCTGTCCAGTGGACTTTTCAACTGTCACTTGCCCAACATTCTGCCAGGCTGCCTACATTTCCCATCAAAACTTGAGGGAAGCTGACAAGTGTCCAATCTGTGCCTTTTGTCACTTGTGGTTCTGCTCTCAGAGCTCTCTCAGCCCCACCCACCTCACAGGGTGATTGTTGTTGTGGGGATAATAATGACACATTTTGTAAACTGCTCTGAGTGGGGGTTAAATTGTCCTGAAGGGTGGTATATAAGCACAAAATTGTTGTTGTTGTTACATCAACTTCCCTGGGGCTGTTTTTAAAGGGCCAAATTAATACATCTAGAACATCAGTTACAGAACTCCAGTGATCTGTGTGATTTGTTCCTTTGCTGACCAAAATTCCGTGGCCCCATGAAAAGCAATACTAGCTCAGTGTGGAGGTTGTAGCAAGATGAACCAACTCTTTCCTCCTTGGCCACAGAAGCCCTTTGCAACGTTGTCTTCTCCCAAGACGCAGAGGAGTTAGCCGTGTTAGTCTGTAGTAGCAAAATCAAAAAGAGTCCAGTAGCACCTTTAAGACTAACCAATTTTATTGTAGCAAGCTTATGCTACAATAAAATTGATTAGTCTTAAAGGTGCTACTGGACTCTTTTTGATTCTCCCAAGACGATTGCCGTGGTTTCCTGCACCTCTTCCTGACAGTTGCCAAGCCCAACGCAGCTGGCCAAGCGCCATGTTTGAAAGGCTGCACGAAACCCAGAGCCCACTTCAAGCCCTCGGAGCGGATGGCACAAGCGATCTCTGGATCCGGTGATGGAGGCAGTTGCCGTGGAGACAGTGGCCATGGAGACGTTGCCATGGTGTTGTTTCCTCACGCTGGAAGGATGGGAGAAAGAGATGCAAAGTAATGTTTGGAAAGGAGGTAGGAGGATGTGGGGTGGGAGGCTTCCCTGGAGACAGGTGCTTGAAGAAACCTTTAATTTTCTCTGCCAGAAACGTCTTCGGAGCTTGTGTTGTGACTCTAAACCTGTGGTAGCTCATCATCTTCTCTGATGGAGCGTTAGAATTGCTTTGCTGAGCCATAGCAAGACTCCATCAAGCCCAGCATCCTGTTTCCAACAGTGGACAGGCAGTTAGCAGTGGGATGCGTCCCGCGGTCTGCCTGTGTTGTCTGTGCTCAGCATCATATTCAGTGCCAGACTGCCTCTGACCATGGAGGATCCATTCTTATTTATTTTATTTATGTCATTTATAGTCCGCCTTACTCACTGAGACTCAAGGCGGATTACACAGTGTGAGGCCAGTACAGTCAACTTCAAGGAAATTTCCATAAACTATGCCATAGGGTAAAATTAACACAAGTTTACAAAGACATAATTCCTGGCCTTTAAAGTCAGGAGCGAAATAATTTATTTATTTATGTCATTTATAGTCTGCCTTTCTCCCTAAGACTCAAGGCAGATTACATAGAGTGAGATTAGCACAGTCAGTATCAAGGACATTTCAATAAGCAATGCCATAAGGTAAATAAATGCAAGTTTACAAAGACGTAACATTAGCAAAAATCCGATACTGAGTTGAAGAAATGCTGAAAGAGAACGGGCATTAGACAACATAGAACTAGTTAAGGCAACAGTCTGCAGTCTAAATGCAGGTGTAGTTGACTGAACCCAGAGCTAGAACTGCTGGCTGCTAGAGTCCCAAGGAAAGGAGTTAAACCCAAGAATGACAAATCTAGTAAACCACACTAGGAAAATTGTAATATGGGATCCCCACTGGATACAAAATAGGGACTGTGAATATAAGAGCATTGGGTTCACAGATGCTGCCTCATGCTCAGAAATGAGGATTCATAAGTAGAGTGCCTCTGAGCATAGAGGCTCCACTAAGCCGTCATGGCTATGTTATGAAGATTAATTATTATTATTACTTCCTGTGGTACGATGGTAGTCAGCAGCCTGGAGGGGGGAAAAGTCCTGCCCCTTTAATAAAGTCTTAATAACATGTTAATTACCAGTGGTATTATTTACCTCCATGCCATGATAAGTTTCACCTGCCCTTTTCCACCTCCATTAAAGGAGCAGTACATATTTCTCCAGGTCGTTGGGAGCCCTAACTGGTATTGAAAACAGGTTCTGGGGCTTAAGGTTAGCCAAGTGAGGCTTGGCTCGTATCAATGCGTCCCTGAGCCCCAGTGCAAAACAAAAAACTCTCTCCGTTGCAAAACCTTCTATTGAAAGGAAGAGCTCTGGGATTGGATATCTCCCCCTCCTGCCCTTTCGGGACGGAAATAGCCCGAGGCCTGGAAAAGCATGAAAAGGAACAGCTCACTCGGTTTGGAAGCAGGCAGGGCGTTCAGCCAGGAGATGACAGCATCACCCAGTACGGTCTGGGGATGACAAAGCGGGCCCTTTGGATCTCTGGGGACTGAGTCAAGACCTTGGCTTTCTGGCCGCGTGCCGTGGAGCAGATGCTCTCGAGGCATCCCGAGACTTTATTATCCCTTCGATGGCCACCAGCATAGTTCTAGGATACCTTCAGAATAAGTCAGGCTACGGAACGTGCCAAAGGGATAGGGTGAACTGGTGGCCTGTAGAGGAACAGCGGCCTTCAGAGAGGAAAGCGATCATGAGCAGGTGATATAGCCAATGCGGGCAGCCCTGGGTTCAGTCTAGCGTTGCCAGCCTCCAGGTGGGAACTGGAGATCTCCTGGAATTTCAACTGATCTCCGGGCGACAGAGATCAGTTCTCCTGGAGAAAATGGCTGCTTTGGACAGTGGACTGTATGGTATTATATCCTGTTGAGATCCCTTCCCTCTCCAAACCTCACCCTCTTCAGGTTCCACCTCCCAAAACTCCAGGAATTTCCAGCCTGGAGCTGGCAACCCTATTGTCACTTCAGTATATGGCATCTCCAGTGAAAAGGCAGTTGTTAGAAAAAACCTCTCCCTGCTGGGTGTGCTCCAGGTCATATATTGAGTTCATGGATGTTGCAACTGGGCATCCTTTCAGATCTGGCCACTACGGCGCATGAATGAACATGCTCTGCAGTGAGCTGGGGTTTCGGTGGTACATATGGACTGACGAAGCTGCCTTGTACCAAGTCAGGCCGTTGACCCAAACGCTGTGTCAACTCTCTCCTGAAAGAGAGAGTTTTCCCTACTGGAGATACTTTTCAGTGTAAGCAAACCCGTGCAAATGGTGTGCTTAGACCTTGGCTGCCTCCCTCCAAAGTAGCTTTATGCCAAACCCAATACTTTTGCCCCTCTCCAGAGTAGCAAACAGTGCACGTTATGCAAAACAAGTAAAAATTGCGGGATGAATTATGCAAAATGTAAGGATGTTTGTTCAAGGCAAATCACTGACTCAGCTTTTCTCGGTGCAGAATTTGACCGTGTAGCCTATGCCTGCCTCTGAGAAGAGATTCTGACATCAGTTGTTTTATTCTGCGCCTTCTTTTCTTTCTCCAATGATGCTTGTTGATTGGGGGGAGGGGAGGGGAGGAGGCTGTGACTGACCCTGCAGTTTTGAGCAGTTTCCTGTCAAGAACAATCTTGTCAGGTGCCACTCTAACTCATTCTCAGCTCATTGGTGTCTTGCTGGAAGAGCTGAGATCGTACCCGATTTCAGAGTCAATGTGGTGTGCAATCCTGTTGGGTAAAGGCACGGATGCTCGGCAGCCAAGAATGAGATTCACACGCTACCATGTTGCTTTTTTCAGAGTTTGGCTGTTGGATTGTCAAGAGAGAGAAGAGAATGGGTGGAAATAAAGGTGTTCTCTAATCATAACTCGTGCGTAACCACATTGCTGTGGTAGCCAACCTGTACTGTTCGGGTTGTACTTGTTAAGATTGTAGCTGGAATCACACCTTAGATAATTGTTCCGCCTTGCAGAGAGACAGAGAAAGAGAGAGAGAGACTTTTTTACTTCCTTTTACTTAGAAAGCTAGCACTATAAGGAGGTGAATGGGTGTCCTCCAATCATAACTTATGCATAACCACACTGCTGTGGTAGCCAACCTATACCGTTCAGATTGTACTTGTTAAAGTTGCAGGCGGAATCACACCTTAGGTAATTGTTCCTCCTTGCAGAGAGAGAGAGAGAGAGAGAGAGAGAGAGAGAGTTTGATATTTCACTTCACATAGAAAGCTAGCACTGCAGGGAGGAGAACAGGAATGGCACAAATTTTTAATCTGCGCAAATTGAAATTGCAAGCAGGCAAAGTCTTCGCCAATGTACAACAGGGGCAGCTGCCCTGTGCCCCGTGCCAGGGGGCCAGCAGCCCATGACCCTGCCAGTGGAGAGGGGAAAGAATAAAACAGCACTACCCCACTGCTGTTACTTGCAGCCATCCTCTCTGAGACTTTTGCCAAATACCAACAGCAACAACCATTTGGGACTGCCCCATCCAGGGCACATACAAATAGCTTAGCAGTGGCTGCTTGTCCTTGCCCTATCTGGCGCCTGGGAAGCTGGTGTCCAGTGACAGCTCGCACCTGCCTCATTCAGGTTGAGGGCTGCCCCTTTGATGGGCCTTGTGGGGTGGGCAGCAGGGGGCTGTATTGATTCCAGAGCCCCATCCTGCACTTTTGCCAGGGCCCCAGAATCACTAAGACTGCCCCTGTTTGGGGGTTCTTATTTTCAGGCCATTTTCTCTTTTCTTGCACTGAATTTTCCCCATTAAACGTAGGCAATTTTAAACATTGCTTTTTGCCGCTTGCATAATAGAAAGAAATGGACAAGACAAGAAGAAGCGAAAGGAAAATGCACGTAGATGCAATGCCTGACAGCAAAAGGACACCAAAAAAAGGCATACATAACACACCTCTACGTTCTTCTCCTCCTCCTATATTTCTCCCTGTTTTCCACAGTCCACTAGATGTAAGGGCTGGAATTTTTGGTCCTTCACCTGTGCAGATTTTATCCAAGAATCTAGAAGTCAGTGAGGTGTCATATGTGGTATGTTCCAAGTAGAGGAGCTGTTTGCAACTGGCCAATTGATATCCTATCTGTGCCGATATCACGTAGGTGTTGACTTAGTCCTTTTGGAATCACACCCAGCACTCCAATCACTACTGGAATATCTATTTATTGTTGTTGTTGTTGTTGTTGTCGTTGTCGTTATCACTGTTATTGTTATTGTCATCTGCAACAACAGAAGCAGTCTCTGCCTGTGTCTGTATCTGCTCCTTGGCAGTGCTTCCAAGCTCATATGCTCCCTACATGATTTCTTGTAGTGTCCCCCCTGCCCCCCGAAAAGCATGCCAGTGAACACTGATTTTCAGAACTAGATTTGCATGGTGCAAATTAATGAAGTGCATCAAGATGTCAAGAGGAAAACGCCCTCCTTCCGGACGCTGAGGACGGTGGGCTGAGCCTTCCAGATGCTCTCAGCCGGTGGCAGCAGGGGAGCTTAGAAGCGCGAGCTAATTGCAACGCCTCCCACGCACTCGGCGCCTGCAATTTGGTATGAAAAATAATAAAAAAAAGAACTCGCCCGCCCTCCCCACCCTTTTCTTTTTGTTCATATGTTTTTCTCCGTTTCTCCGTCTCTGGCTCTTGCAGCTGAGACGAAACCGAGTGGAAACTTCGTGTTCGAATGGGCAGAGGTTCCAAGCTGGCAGAATGAAAATAGCAAGAAGGAATTTGCTCCAAAGAGAAGCTCTTTCATTATTCTATTTTATCCACAGGCCCATGCCAGTGGCGCTGGGAAGCAGCTTAAGATGCCCATTGGTTGCTTGCGGTTACCTTTCTCTCGAAGCCACAAGGGAGAGATAAGTTGTGGTCAAACCCGCTATGGCTCTCCATCGCCAGTGGGTAACAGATCATGTTTGAACTATGAGTCACAGACTTCATTTTCTTTAAAAAGTCCAGCTTCCCACTAAGTAGCAGAATACGCTGTCCTGGGCGGCCTGATTCTAGGAATGCTTACTCAGGAGCAAATCTCACTGTGTTCAATGAGCCTTACTCCACAGAACATGTGCACAAGATCTCACTGCCTTTGCTTCTAAAATAGGTGCCAGATTCATGCGCTGTGTCTTCAAAGCGCTTCATCATTCCAGAGCCGTTGTAGCTCGATAGTGATACTGAGGGTCTGCACATGTTCAGAAGCACATTTCTTATTAATACGGTAATAATTTCACACTTGCTCTGTTTGACTGAATCTCCCAGAACAGGGCCATTTCCAGATGGCTTACCTGAAGCCGCTCCATGCCGCAATGTAGTGGATCATGCCAGGGAAAACATGAAATATCGCATTTTTTTGCACGAGTTTTGCGCGACGTTGCGCAAAACTCGCGCGAGAAAATGTGATTTTTCACGTTTTCCCCGGCCCAGGACTGTTGCAACTACGTGGCAATCAAGCAACATTTCCATTATAGAACATGCACAGAATGCTTTCCCAGAACTATTTATTTATTTATCACCCTTCCTTCAACTCATATCATTTCCTCGGGAAGATTGGCACCTCTTTATGGTTTCCACATGAACAAATGTGTTTCGAAAATGTTTCAATCAATTCTTGGAAGATAGATCTTTCAGCATGTATTGGCCATCATAAGTAAATAGAAACTCCATGTACAAAGACACCGTATCTCTGAATTTCAGGCATGGGCAAAAAATAAGGAAGGCTCTCGAGAAAGTCACAAAAATGTTTGACTGACTTGTGTTGGAAATCGAATACTGGAGAAGACAGATCTTTGGCTTGATCCTTTAAGTCATATCTTCTTTTCTCTTGCATAGCAATTAACCCCTTAAGGGTGTGCTGGGAGACACAAAATCTGGGAGCAGAGTAGAAGGAGGGGGTATGTACCATGGTGTCTGACATGCCCAACAGATGGGATGACTCATTTTTCTCAGCATGTTAGCGAATTCTTCCGTTTGTGTCGTGGGAATGAACAGATCCCAGCTGCATTCACCTAGACCACAAAGATTGCTTCTGTAGCTTGGTTTTCATTCTACTATTATTGAATGAAACCAGATCTCTCCTCCATCCTTCTATAAGCAGAACGGTGATTAATAACTAGGGGCCTTTCCCCCACGTCTGATGTTTGGCTAACATGTCAGGAAGTCGATTTGTTTTGGTGTGAGGACCCGTCTTTTCGGGGGTGGGGGAGCTCTAGAATGCGGTGGCGCTCCTGTGGCCGGGGAGTGGAGTGCTTTCACCGGTTGAACCACAGACATGGAACATTGATGCCTCGCGCCATCAAGGGAAAACAGAATGCTTCACAATTGAAATGACAGGCCTCCTGCAAAAGGAAACCGGAAAAGGAAAGAGGGGCACATTCGGCCAAAGGGAATTCTGGTTTGAAAGAAAGCCAGCACAACTTTTGCTAGCCGACATGTTTAAAAAACATGATTTTTAGACATCCAGGATTGGTGATGAGGACATGTCAGATTTCGTGGGAATGGATCACAGAGCGTTTACAGGATCTAACCCAGTTAGCTCCCGATTTCAAGCCTTTGGGCACATGTGTTGGGTTGACAGATAAATTCATACCACAGTATAGATGAAGAACACAGAGTGATGTGGGAACTGAAAGGCAAAAACTGGGGACACCAGCCAAACATTAAACAGAAGGACGGTCATTTTCAAAACAAAAATCAAGAAAGAAGAGCATGGGACACCGGGTGAAATATTTGTGTCTTAGTGACATGGCCTAGTAAATTCCTTTGCTTTGGAAGCACTGAACAGTTCAAAACCAGCCTGTACTCTCCATTATATTAAATAAACTCTCATCTGTCGACTGGCCAGAAAGGTGGGGGGGACTGGTTATACCAGCAAAAGACTGGTCAGTTGGCAAGGCCAAGAGCATCTCCAAAAGATGGGCGGTCCAGCCTCTGCTTTAAGACTTTCAGCAAAGGAGAGCCCATACACCCCTTTATGTAATGAATTACTTCACACCTTGTGGCTCTTATTGCAACTGACCTCAAGATGGCTGCTGCCTTGATTTCAAAGTTCTGCTGGTGTTCCCCCAAACAACTTCCCTCCATGCAACAATTCGTGGAGCAAGTTGGTTCCTCCTGCTATCTCTACAATCACCGCTGCAAGTTTCTCAGAGAGGATTATGTAACAGCGTTCTCTAGCCCAACACCCTTGGAAGGCGAGGTTGCGAAAGCGTTTGCCAAACAGGCCAAAGCATGAGAGGAAAGGGCGGAGTGATCATACACCTTCACGTGGCTTTCTGTCTGACAGCTGATGCTGAGGTCGCCTCTGAAGTATATGCGATTAAATGTCTGATTCACCTTCATGAGAGCTTTCGGACTGTCGTCGTCTTCTTTCCCAAGACAGATTGTGTCGGCCGGACTGGAGATGTGCTTCCAAGCTCAGAAGAGACAATAGATCTTCAAGAACAACTACTGGCCTTCTTAATGGGAAGTCAGGGGGCATCTCCCAGGGTCTGACCCATTTGGATTACAAAAAAGGACCAATGTTGGAAACATCTTAGCTGTATCAGATGGGGCACAGGTTCTCCTGCATGAGGTACAACTAATTCTTACATGTTCCTAAATAATATTGGCTCATTGATAATGGCTTCTGTTGTCTGGCTGCCTGCCTGTTTCTTGTGTTGTGGAATTTCCTTTTTTCAGACTTGAGTCTGTCCCAATTTTATTGCTACAAATTAACTGATAAAAGGATTTGCCTAGAACTCTGTGGAAGCCACCACAGATTTTCATGGGTTTTCCCATCATGAAATTCTGCTCTGTGTTCCACCTGGCTGGACAACAGAAATCTAGAGTTTTTTTACCCCCTCACTCTTGCTCTTTTTGACCTGAAAATCCATGTTCTGATTGTCCCTTGCGTAAATTGAAACTACAGTCCTTCATTTTTTGCTGTCTTATGATTCCTTGTGTGGAATTTCCCCTCAAAATACACATTTCCAAACATTATTTGTGTGTCAGTAAATCCATGTTATATGTGATTATACATACGAACGATCTATGTTGTATGTATAAACTGCATATAAAAATTACACAAGGTGTGTACGTGATAGAAATTTACAAAACCCACAGCAAAAAGCAGAGAACGGGAATTGCTGTTGACACAATATAACCGATAGAGAGCAAATAAAATAGCGAATGTTATTTCATCCTGACTGGAATCCAATGTATATTCCATGTTTTCTTGGTATTTGCTGGTAGAGGTGCCCATAACCAAAATCAAGTCAAAATCCTATTGGTTTCAAGCTCCGTCCCATCTGTGGTGTCATCCCAAATACCTCCATAGAAGGAAACAGAAATTCTTTGGCTCATCAAGACCTTTCTCGGACGCCTTCCTTCCTTCGTTCCTTCCTTCCTTCCTCATCGGCCTTTATAAATATTGCCAGAGCTCTGCCCCCAACTATGAAGTCAAATCCCATGGGTGGTAATTCCTCTTTTCTGTCATCTCCAGTGGAGTAGACACGGGGCCTTGGTTGAGAAGCCATTCACATACTATCCCATCCCACAGTAGAGTTGGATTGCGGGATGAATCCAGTGGTATAAATCACCCTTCACCTTTGGAACTACCTTCCCCTGGAATTAGCCTCCTAGCTGTAGGCCTTTTGGCATCAGCTAAAGACTTCTTTTAAAAATGTCAGAAGGTTGAGCCCTTGCCCTGTTTTTAAACTCCGTTACACCACGCCGACTGTTTTAAATGCATTTTGCAGCGCATTGTTTTTCTTTGCAAGCCGCCTCGAGTACTTTTCCAAAGTGGGAAGGCAGCATAAAAATGGTTTCCGAAATAAGCAATAGTAAGAACTGAGATGAGGTTAACTTGCATTTGCTGAAAAAGTGGACCTTGAGGAAGGTTTTGAAGGAACACTGGTGTGAGTAGAGAGCAGGAGGAGGTGTTTGGGTGTGTGTGTGTGAGAGAGAGAAGGCGTCAGGAGTGAAGACATTGTGCAGGCATACCCACTTCACATAGAAACCGCAAGGCTAATAGTCGGTCCCCTGCTGGGGTCTGGTCAGGCTGCATTGAGCAGACAAGATGGCCGCACCTCCGATCACATTTCCAGGTGGTGGTTTCAAAGATCTTTCCTTGTCCAGTTTTACCACAGGAATGAGCTGCCACAGAAAGACTTTAGGGTTTCCTGTATGACAGTGGAGTAGATTTCCCCCCCACAGGTCTTGGCCTAGGAATGCCTTTCCCCTGAAGTCTGGCTGGAATGTCGGGATTTTCTGGGGGGGGGGGGGGCTGGGGAATGGAAGCTGACCTCTGCTTACAAATGTCAAATATCTTCAGAGCGGAAGCAGATCCCCAAAGCACTTTGCGTGGTCACACAGGCAGCCAAAGCGGGTCTGGAATCCAGGCCTGGTTCACGCAGGCAGGACTATTTGGTGGCAGAGCAATGAGGTGGCAGAGCCCAAGAATTGCCAAGCTCCAGATGTACCAGGAGATCTCCTGAAATTACAACTGATTTCCAGACAACAGAAATCATTTCCTCTGGAGAAAATGGCCACTTTGGAGGGTAAACTCTATGGCATTATACCCCGTCAAGGTGCCTCCTCTCCCTTGCTCTTTACAGGGCTGCCCTGGGGCTTGATCCGGAGACTTCAACGGGTCCAGAATGCTGCTGCACATGTCCTAACTGGAGCTTCATGTAGGACACACGTTACACCTATCTTGCGGCAGCTTCACTGGCTCCCAGTAGAATTCCGAATCCGGTTCAAGGTGTTGGTTCTGACCTATAAAGGCCTAAACGGACTGGGACCAGCATACCTAAGGGACTGTCTCTCCCCGTATGTGCCCCAGAGAGCGCTTCGTTCAACTGGAAAACATCTACTGGTGGTCCCTGGCCCTAGGGAGGCTCGGCTGGCCTCTACCAGGGCCAGGGCCTTTTGGGTCCTGGCCCCAACCTGGTGGAACTCTCTGTCTGAGGACACTCAGGCCCGCCATGATCTTGTATCATTTAGGCAGGCCTGTAAGACAGAGATGTTCCACCAGGCATATGGTGGAGGCTAATTTTAGTACATCAGTGCCGAGCCTTCCACTGGTCTCCCTCTATGAGGGGTTATGGAGAGTCCACTGCTGGCTGCCCCGAAAGGGGGTACAGTATTCTATCTGTCCGCTGCTACCTCCTCTTTTTGTATGCTGACGGGCAGGAGTGCAGGACTGCCCGTCTTAGAATGGTTTTATTAATTGCTGTTTTTATACTGTGGTTATTGTTTTTATGTTGTATTTTAATCAATGTTGTACCTTGCCCTGAGCCCGCTTGTGGGGAGGGCGGGCAAAAATATAATAAACTAACTAACAAACAAATAAATAAATGATTGACTCCTCCTCCATACAAAAACCATCCACTTGCATCCAGACATCTAGCCTATAATCTTGACATACTATTTGTCTATTGGGGGAGGGGAGGGATAAATGTAGAAGAATATTCAGTTACTTGCAACAAAGCCTGTTGTGGGAAAAAATACAACGGGCTCTAGAAAGGGCAGGCAGGCCGGGCATTGCCCCCTCGGCAGCATCCGTATCAGGCAGGGGGAGGGCAGGGTGGCGAGGTGCCCAGGTTGGGCATGGCCCCCTCCCCCACACCCCATCTGGGTGGGGGGAGCACAGGGCAGCTGCCCGGGCATTCCCACCTTCTCTGCTGTCTCAACCTGAAGGGGCTGGGTAGGGCAGTGCAGGCATGCTGAGCCTTCTCGCGGCCTGTGCCTGGGCCAATATAAAAGGTGAGTCGTCGGGAACACGGCTCACCTTTTATATAGTAAGATGGCTTCCCCCACCTGCAGTCCAAAGTGGTATAGCCCTGACAGCAGCTGATTTCCTGGGTGACCGCTAGGCCTTCTTTTCTCATTCCTGCCCGCCCACATCTTCTTTCAGCGCCTGGAACGTGCCGTTCTGTTGCTGATTAAAAGAGTCGCTATCTAGGTCTACCACAGGAATGATTGCCTGGAAGCGGCTGCTGGATTGCTGTATTTCCAGAGCGGAGTGGGTTTGACCTAGGAATTGCTTTCTTCTCCAAGCCAACCAGAATGCCTGAGTTTGCTGCTCTTCATCGTTTTGAACTGCCTTCTCTCTCCTCGAGACCCAGTTAAAAACAGGATTCCTGGTTGTCTGCATCAGCCCAATTATGTTCTAAAGGCATCTTTGATGCAGGTGGTTGCTTTGTTGCTTGCTTATCCATGTAATATGGGCTGGAGTCTGTGGATTGAGCTTTGAGGAGCCGATGCATTGAACATGTTGTGTTTTTGTGGTATTTGGTAGTAGGAGGGATTGGGCGTGAGCAGGGCTGCGTATATACTTCCAAGCCCCCCCACCAACTGTAGAAATGGGTAGTAGGTGCAGAATTCAGCAGCCCTTTGGGCATTTGTCTTTTTTAAAGCCAGCTTCTGTTGCTTAAGCAGTGCTTTTTTCTGGAGGGATGCAGGGGTACGCATACCCCTAAACATTTTGTGAATCTAACGGGAGAAAGTAAAAATTTTAAAATGTTGGAATTCCCGTTAAACCAACTCCAAACATATTATGGATATTTATGTGATTTGTTAGGTTTTATGTAGCGTATGTTGGCAACAAAGCTGTTTAGTTATATTTAAACTCACTGGGAGCGCTGTTCGTCTTACAAAAAATGGAACGTCTTTGAGCATCGAACACACCACCGAGATCGCTGGCATAATCGGTGATCATTAGGGTGCAGACAAATACAAGCAAGTCTTCTCTAAGTCACTTGGAGCTCTGGTAGTTGGAATCTAGCACGGTGATTGCTCAGTCTTGTTGCTACCCCCGATGGCGGCGACCAATTTGTGTATTTGTGTACGTTTTGCGCAAAAAGTGCAAAGAGTTTGTCGATACCGAAACTCTTTGGTTGTGCGCACATGTCACTATAGAGGGGCTTGGCTGGCCATATTGATACCCATAATTCTCATCACCGACAGTCTTCTGACGTCATTTCCTTTCACGGTGTTTCCTGAGTCTCGGATGGAAGCGAGCGTTTAATCTGCGAAGTAGTGTGGTGTTTTACTGATGAAAGTTCGGCCTATAACCTCACTGAGCGGCACAGTGAGCTGTGTAATATGAGGTAATGCATGTTCTTGGGAATTTTGTCCATTGATTGCATTTATTTTCTCCAATTTGAACTATAAAATGGTGATTTTCTTGAGTCAATCTGAGAGTACCCCTAAACTTTTAGAAAAAAAGCACTGTGCAAAAGTATGTGGACAGTGCCTGGACAGTGCCTGGAGTCTCAAGAGCAGGGCCCACCCAGGGCCAATTCCAGACGGCCCTCCCCATCCCGAAACGTCGCACGTTGTCGCACGGAAAACGTGAAATATCGCGTTTTCCACACGACGACGCGCGATGTTTCGGGATGGGGAGGGCCGTCTGGAATCGGCCCAGGAGAGGGAAAGGGAAGAAGGTCCATTTGGCCTGGGACTCAAACTAAATTTAGAGATTTGTTAATTTCGGGGGGTTTGCTAAGTTTCACGACTTATTACGTGCATCCCGTGCTGTGGTCTAGAATGCTGGAAGTTGCCCTGGCTTCTTTGGACCTCTGAGAAGTGTTAGAAGAATATCTGCATTCCTTTCTATAAAACTTTGAGGAGGGGCGATGCATTATGTATTATGTGAGGGGAGAGCTGCTGTCCTATATGGCCAAACTTCCTTTAGAGAGCTATGAAGCTCTGCTAGGTGCCGCATGGATCCAGCTGTACCACCAAGCCTGCCAGCGTAGGGACTGTGGATGATGCAAGACTTGGCCCATAATACTCCTGGCCAGGGAAGTCAGGCAATACTCAAAGGCAAGTCCCCCTGGCTTTTTGAACCTGGGTAGCAATGAGGCTGGAGGAAGCTACTTTGGTTCTCCTTGCAGAAGTTACCAATTGGACAAAAAGAAAAAAAGAACTGATTTTTAAAAGAGTTTTGAGTGGCAACAGGCAGTTCACGGCATGAAGTGAAATAACATCACCAGATAACTGTTTGCAGAGCTAGAAGGACCAATTTAGAAACTGACAACCATACATTTGTGCATGCCAAGATTCTGGCCTTCTCCAGCCAACCGATGCCCTGCAGCCTGCCTACGGCCTGCCTGACTTGGGCATCCCACCTCCAAGTAACCTAGGAATCCCAGGCGCCCTTTGGTGGCAAGCAATGGTTTTGGGCCACCCATGGAGATCGCCTACCACCGCCAGGCACCCTGGGATGATGCGCAGGGTGTGCGCTCCCAGGGGGTGCAACGACATGATTTTGTGGTGTTGTAATGCTGGCCACGGGTATGCTCCCATGCTTCATTGGGGCCAATTTTGGCCCCGAACAGGCCAGAATTGGCCCCTTGTGAAGCACGGGAGGACACGAGGTAAGTGCCAGGTCTCCCCACTCCCACCAGGAGGGTATTGAAAGCTGGCACCTCTCAAGTAACTCCTGCCTCAGCCCTGCCCAGCATTTCTTTCAACCTCCTGACCGTGCCTCCTCCTTTCTTTTTGCTTCCAGGGCGACAATAGATGAGGTGGAAACAGATGTCGTGGAAATAGAAGCCAAGCTTGACAAGGTAAGGTGGATCACGTTGCAGAGAGAAAGAGGGTGTGTGAGTGTGCAGGGAAGACGCTTTTAACTCATCAGGCCTCAGGGCCAACGGTACCTTTAAGCAGAATGTGCTCCACGCACTAAATTTGGAAATGGTCAGTGATATACTGTGCATTTTTTGTTTTGGCCGTGAGCACCAAAATGCCATTTCTGGGCCAACTGTACCCAAGATAGAGCCTAAGCATTGGACTGAATTGGGGGACGCGGTTCAAATGTCCGTTCGCTCATGAGAGACATTTCGTGAGTGATCCTTGGCTAGCTGGCCTCCAGTGTGGCTGGGGATAGGTATACTTTATTGAGATTTTTGCAGTGAGAGCCCATCGTGAAGGACGCCCTTTATTGTGGTGCATTTATTTATATCATTTCAGAAATGAAATACATTGTTCCCCTTATTTTATGGTTTGTAAGGTTGTATCTGAGAGGGAAGGCAGCTTGATATAGCCCGATCTTGTCAGATCTCGGAAGCTAAGCAGGGTCAGTACATGGATGGGCAACCACCAAGGAAGACTCTGCAGAGGAAGGCAATGGCGAACCACCTCTGCTTTTCATTGCCTTGTTAGCCCCAACAGGGGTCGCCATAAGTCAGTTGTGACTTGATGGCACTGTATACACTCAAGGTTGTATCCGTGGGATGGTGAATATAAAGGGTCAGGTTTTGTAGGTTTGTCCCCGGCACAGAGAAGTGATATAAATAGTGTTGCAACCTCCAGGTGCAACCTTGAGATCTCCTGGAATTACAACTGATCTCTGGACTACAGTGCTCAGTTCACCTGGAGGAACTGGCTGCTTTGGAGGTTGGTCTCCATCGTATTATACCCTGCGGAGGTCCCACCCCTTCATAAACCCTGCCCTTTCCAGGCTCCACCCCCAAATCTCCAAGAATCCCACCCCCAGTCAAATCAGCTTCACAGGGCTGTTGTGAAGGTAAAATGAGGGGGGCCACAACCACATGGAACTCCTGAAAGGAAGGAGCATAAAAAAACACATTAAAATAAACAAAACAGCATTGGCTTTTCATAATTTATGGTTTATCCAGATGTGCATTCCAGCTTTATTTCACGGGATGTGTGTTTTAGAGATTCCCTCAGCGTATACGTTTTTTCCTTCCCTATTTTGTGGTGCTAGAAAGCTTTTAAAAAATGGTTTTAGGGTTCTAAAATTTACATCTGCGTAGTTGTGCAGAAATGGAAATAGGAGAGGCGTCTAGAGGAAGAAACGGTGGCTCCTTCCTCGAGAAGGTATGATTTCCTTCACTGGAACAGACCAAGCTATTCTGTTTCCAGCTGCAGACAGCCAGATACTTCAGAGAAGCTTACTAGAAGGGCGACAAGTTGGTGACTTTCTGCTGTTGTTTGTTCTAAGCACCTGGCATTCAGAGGTATACTGCCACTGTACAAGGAGTTTCCATTTTGTAATTATTACTGTTGATGGAGCTTCATGAATTTGTCAAATCCTTTGAACAAAGCCACAGGAGGGCCAAATGAGATGTGACCACTGCAATCTTATGCAGTCTTAAAAGGCTAAAAATGGCCATAGGGTAAATAGTTTGGATTGGGGCAGGCATGGGTCTGTAAAAAACAAGGGGCGTAGCTGTACTGCTTATTTATTATTATTATTATAATTTATGTCATTTATAGTCCGCCTTTCTCACTGAGACTCACGGCGGATTACACAGTGTGAGATTAGTATAGTCAGTTTCAAGGACATTTCCATAAACATACGGTAACTAAATACAAGTTTACGAGACATAGCACTAGCAAGCATCCAATACAGAGCTGACGATATGCTGAAACGGAACATAAGCAGTTCTAGGACTGACATTAGACAACATGAAGCACAGGCAGCTTGTAGGAGCACATATTGAAGACAACAGGTAGTATGTAAGGCAACATAGTGGTGAAGTCTGTGGTCCCTAACTCATTAGCAAAGCATCTGAGAGCCCCTCCCTACAATACAAAAGTCTTTTTGAATAATTTGGTTTTGCATCATTTGCGGAAAGCTAGGAGAGTGGGGGCTCTCCTGACCTCCTCAGGCAGACCGTTCCACAGGGTAGGGGCCACCACAGAGAAAGCCCGTGTACAGGCTGCTGTTGATTTCGTCCATGTGCAGGCTGGCACCTGCAAGAGACCCTGTTTGGATACGCAAAACTGCCATGGAGGAACATAGGGAGGGGGGCGGTCCCGTAGGTATGCCGGGCCAAGGTATGCTGGATGGGTACTGTTTACCTATCCTTTTTTCCCTCGGGGTGAAGTGGAGCTGTGAGATAGGAAGGGGAAAATTTAAATCAGGAAAACAGAGCAGAGAAAAGGTCTGATCCTTATGCACCCCCCCATGCGATGGTCCTGAAATGATCCCTGCCCTGTGGGGAGGGGCATGTCAAAGTCCGTGGCATCCTTCATAAAGCTATAGTTCTTAATATTTAGCCCACTGTTGATCACTGACCATGTAATGTTATTGTCAAATGCTCCCCAAAACCATTTGTAAAAGTCTCATGGATGGGAAAGTATTATTTTGTCAGTGATTTTTTTTTGCCCCACATAGGGAGGGGGCATTTCTGTTTCTTTCCCGTTCGCTGCGAGCCATTTGGAGGGAACCCAGAATTTAGGATGAAAGAATTTATCCTTGGGGTAGGTTGCAAGGCATGAAACAGCTCTTCTCTGCTGCCTGTCAGAAGACATTTCGGAGAGGGGGACACCTCAAAATCCTAAATGCCCTCTATTTGCCCCCCAAAGTTCTGAATGCCCCCAAGATTTGTAGATTCACTTTTGCATGTGTGTGCTGTATGGCTGTAGTGAAGAAGGCTTAAATGATTCCAGGTAGCAAGTATTGGAAAAGGACTTTCTCTTCCGGACATCCCGCAGCGCCGCTGCTTGTCAGAGTAGGCAAGACGCAGATAGACTGACTCTGGATTCATTGCTCCAGCCACGGCTGCTCCTGCCACGGCTGCCACTGTTCTCCCACATCACATAACGGGCAGCCCATGAGAGCAAATTCCAGGCCTTCATTTGCTTTCCTTTTCGACTTGCTCTTGAGGCTGGAAGGTTGGGTTTGGCTTTCAGCGGCCACAAGATGCTCCAACAACCCTTTCCAGGCCTCTGTTCCTGTACAGGTGCCAAAGATCATATCCCCCGCTGTGTATTTGTGCATACCTTTTTTGCTCTGGTCTTCCTGATGCTGAATTTAGTCTTAAATAAGAAGAGCTTGCCGGGTCAGACAAAAGAGCCACCCCAGCGTGGCATCTGACTTCCCATGGGGGCCAAACAGATGCCCCTGGAAGGGCCCGCACAGAGAATCCGCCCCGTGTGCTCGGGGATGGTTTTGGACTGTTCCGCTGTCTGTCCGGCCTTTGCTTTGCTGCCTCAGTTTGGTAGAAGTGGATTTCCTACAGCCTACTACAATTTTGACTATAATTCCAAAAGTGTGGGCTTTTTTTTAAAACACAGACCCCCCCTTCTCTAAAGCAGGCTGCTTGTTTGCCCTCGTGTACAAGGATAGCACACTACATGTGAGAGGAGAAACTGCCACGTTGCAGTGGAACGAGCTTCCTTTCCCGTCCAGAGGCTCGCTCCAAACCCCACTGGTGTCCATCTGGGTGCCAGATGTGACCGGGAGCTGCATCTGTTCGCTTTCGTTCCCTGGAATCGGATGCAACAGCACAACTCAGCTTGCCAGAATCCACTCTCGTCTTGCCAGTTGACAGGAATGCAAAGAGCACGGGAGGCAAAAATCTTTGCTCAGGGCCTAGATCTGTTCCCGGCTTTGCCTTGAACCTAGAGTCTCTCTACACGAGACATCTCTTACTCGAGAATGCTCAAGTGTTGGGAGATGCAGTGTTAGCCAGGAAGCGTAGTTTAAAGAGACAGAGCCAAAGGCTCTGTCAATTTCACCTCTATAACGAGAGCAGGAAGAGATCGCTCCTCGAGGGTTTGTTAATTCCATCTTTGCCTCCCCAAAGGCTCATCAATTTCACCTCTATAACCAGAGCAGGAGGAGATCGCTCCTCAGAGGGTTTGTTAATTTCATCTTTGCCTCCCCAAAGGCTCTGTCAATTTTACTTCCTCTTCTGGGAGGCAAAGATGAAATTAACAAACCCTCTGAGGAGCGATCTCTTCCTGCTCTGGTTATAGAAGTGAAATTGAAACTACACTTCCCGGCTAATGTTATGTCTCCCTACACTTGAGCATTCTCGTGTAAGATATCTCGTGTAGAGAGATTCCTACTTTCAGGCCTCAGGCAAATCTCTTTGACCCCTGTCAGGGTGAAGACAGGGTGGAACAACAGGCTTATGGTGGTTTGGGGACCCTTTTAAGAGCCAGCGAACTAGCTGTGAGGTCATTCTGCCGTGAAGCTTGGTGGGTGATTGTGGGTAAGTCCTTCACGCAACCTGACCTTCCTCACAGGGTTGTTGGAAGGATAGAGGAGAAAGAAACCACCTACGCTACTTTGTGCTCCCTGGAGAAAGGAAGGAATAAACAAATGTAGTAGATAGAAACAGACAAGTTGTCCATTCTGTATCTGGGGCCTTTCAGCCTAACCCACCTTACATCGTTGTTGGGATAGCATGTATGAAGATTCCTTATACTGATTCATACCATTCGTCCTTATAGTTTGGTATTGCCTACAGTGAGTCGCAGGCACAAGAAGGTCATTCTCGGCATCCACAGCCAAAGGACTGAACCTGCATTTCCCTGTGACTGAACTCTGGCCCTTCCCAGCTACCTATGAAACTACTTTTCACTGGGCCAGAAAATTGGTCCATCTACACACGTTGACCGTGGCTCTCTGAGGTTTCAGGCAGAGAAATGTTCTTTTGGTCATCTGCTATGTGACATCCTTTTACCTGAAAATGCCAGCGATTGGACCTGGGGCCTTCTCAGTCCATCTGTCACATCTCAACAGCTCTGTGAATTCAGCAAGGCTCTGTGTGTGTGTGTGTGTGTGTGTGTGTGTGTGTGTGTGTGTGAAAGAGAGAGGGGGGAGTGTTTGGCTGTCCCAAGGTCAAGAAAGAGCTTCGAACACTTGATCCGCTACTCTAACCATTACACCGTAACCCCCATAGATCTGAATTTTACCTAAGGTTGCCAGCTGCATGTCGGGAAATCCATGGAGATTTTAGGAGTGGAGCCTGGATTGGTCCACGTTCAGGGAGTAGAGGGACCTCAGTGGAGTATAATGACATGAAAACCACCCTCCAAAACAGCCATTTTCTCCAGGAGGACTGATCTCCTTAGCCTGGAGATCAGTTGCAATTCTGGAAGATCTCCAGCCACCGTCTGGAGGTTGGCAACCCCAATTTTACCAAAGTCACCTGGCGCTGAAGTGCCTTAATTTGGACTGGGTGTATGTATGCGATCTACGTACCAATTTCTATTTGATTTCCCTTCTCTTTCCTTTTTCAGCTGGTGAAGCTATGCAGCAATATGATAGATGCCGGCAAGGCCTACATCATCACCAACAAGCATTTTGTCGGCGGAGTCCGGGACCTCTCCCAGCAATGCAAGAAAGACGAAATGATCTCGGTAAGCCTAGGCAGGGCTCATGGCCTTAGAGCAATGAGTTCCCTTCAACATGTGCAGAGTTTATTTAGTTTACTTTATTTATTGTCTGCCTTTCTCCCCAAGGGGATCCCCAAGTGGGGTACGTCATTCTCTTCTGCTCCATTTTATCCTTACATCAACCCTGTGAGATAGGTTGGGCCGAGAGAAACTGGACCAAGGTCACCCAGCAAGCTTCCATGGCTGAGAGGAGATTTGAACCTGGGTTCCCAGATCCTAGTTTGAGAGCTAAACTACAAGAGACGAATTCACAAGGATGCACGCGTGAAGGGAGTCGCAATGTTAGCCAGGAAGCCGAGTTTTAAAAGACAGATCGGAAGGCTTTGTCAATTTCCCCTTTACAGAGCCAGCAAAGATCACTTCTCAGAGGGTTTGCTAATTTCCTCTTAGCCTCCGGATGTCTATCAGTTTTACCTTCCCTTCTAGGAGACAAAGAGGAAACAAACAAACCCTCTGAGGAGCAATCTTTGCAGCTCTGTAGAGAAGGGAAATTGACAGAGCCCTCCGATCTGTCTTTTAAAACTCAATTTCTCAGCTAACATTGCAACTTACTTCACGTGAGCATCCTTGTGTAATTCATCTCTTGTAGTTTAGCTCTGACACTCTCGGAATTTTCCAGCTGTTCTTGTTCTTTAATCACTTCTGGGGATGGAAATAGAAGTCTTCCCTGGGAGTAAAAATAAGTAATTATAGTGCTGAATAAAGATTTTGATGTGAAGTAAAAATCAGAGGATGTGGGGAATGTGTGAGAACTTCCTCCCTGCCCAGGCGGGGCTATTCTTAAAAATAATAATAGTGGGCTGATAGCTATACTAATACGTACCCCTAGGATTCTAATATCATATGAAGTATACACATAGGCACTGAATTGGATATGCAAATGTATGCACAAGATCTTGCCTGCTGCAACTGCATGCAAATGCCATAAACATTTCTTTACAAATCCCTGATTTCCTTGATGTTTGGTGACTGTGACTGTTTAAAAAACGGCCTGGCTCTGGTAACTTGCTAAGCAGGGCACACACGCAGCACAAGAATCCCTCGCTAGCTAAAAATATCCGAGGAGCTTGATGCCTCGAGGAATCGTGTCGTTTCTGAAAAGCCAGAAAGCAGAGATGATGCATCTGAAGTAGGTCAGCAAGCATCCGTTATTTGGGAAGGGAAGACAAACTGTCTCGGAGAGGGAGAGGCGGTGGAAGAAAGAAGGAGGGTTGGGACAGCAAGCAAAAAGGGTAGGAGTGGCTGCTTTCAGAGCAGCAGTTCTCAGAGCATCAAAGAGGTGGCGCAGGCTCAACGATGCACTGAAGCATCATGTTCTCTGAGAATGTGCTGATCTCCCTCCGTCCATAAAAGACTTAAATCTTTTCATTGAGCAAGATTTGGGTCATATTTTCATACTTGGTGGTCTTGTAAGCATGTTCGTTCATTTTGGCATCTAATTCAAATCCAAATATCTATTATAACAACCTACCTAATTCCTTTTAAGCCAGAGGTAATCTTGTTGAATATTCTTTCAAAATATTGGCATACCCCTGTGAATAGCATTTTTAAGTACAGCAGCCCGCTTAGTCATTGCGGCAGCTTGGAAGAGCAGTCAACGCCCTTTGTTGTCTGATTGGTACAGGAAGATATGGGACATATTTATAATGGAGAAAATCCTAGACCTGGTCCGATTCCAGACGGCCCTCCCCATCCCGAAACGTCGCGCGTCGTCACGCGGAAAACGCGAAATATTGCGTTTACTCGCGCGAGTTTTGCGCAACGTCACGCAAAACTCATGCGAGAAAACGCGATATTTCGCGTTTTCCGCACGATGATGCGCGACGTTTCGGGATGGGGACAGCCATCTGGAATTGGCCCAACAGAAGCAATCCTAGACCAACAGAAGCAAGTCAGAACAATAGGTTTCTGGTTTTGCTGAAAGATGGCAACCTATAATTGACTTAATAGCAAGTAATGAGGAAATATTCCGCCTCACCCACCTCTAACCGTTCCTGCTTTTATGATATAAATATGTTCTTAACCTATCTGTGATTGTAAATAAGTTTAGTTGACTCATTGTTCTTTCATTATTTAGTAATCTTATATTTTCTTCAATATTAAGTGTCTTTAAAAAAAAATTGGGGTCCAGTACCGCCTTAAAGACCTTTTGTTGGTTTATAAGATGCTACTGGACCCAAATCTTGCTCTTCCACTGCCTACCAACATGGTGACCCTTCCTGAAACCATCTTTCTATTATAATACATAACACCTTTATGGAGCTTTTGAGCATCTCACAAACATAATCGCAGTAATCTTTCCATCATCCCTGGAAGGTACGCCTCGAATATTATTATCCCCATATTGCACAACCAGGGAGGACAGAGAGTTGCTTGCCTAAGGCCACTGGTGGAATTTGTGGTGGACCTAAGAGCAAATATCTTCCTGGATCAGTCCACTCTCTGAGCTGCAGTGCTACACCAGCTCATTTAGAAGTGCTCTCGCCGTTCATTACAATGAGCCCCTTCCAGTGACTGCTCGCCCTTCTACCAACTAGCCCAGGGCTATGTGTCTGGAGTTGTTACACAACAGCCATGTGAGGTAGGCTGGCCCGAAAGAGAACAGTTGGCTCAGTGAGCTTCATGGCCTATAAGGGATTTGAACTCGGGTTTCTCCTATCTGTGCTCAGCGGTGCCCACTACACCAGGGATAGGTTGACTTCCTGTCTTTCACGTCTTTTCTTGTTTATGGGCAATATCAGAATGTGTGTGTGTGTGTGTGTGAGTGAGAGAGAGAGAGAGAGATAGAGAGTACTCTTTTCTTGGGAAGTTGGTCCACCACCATTGATCGTCTCCTTCCTGGAATTCCAACAAACTTGCAAAGAGGTCCAGAGTCCCCCCACTTCCTCGATCACAGCTTGAAAGCATGCATCTGCCTTTGTCTACTGCTCCCTCATCTTTCCTCTCTTCCTTCTGCAGGAATGTCTGGACAAGTTTGGAGACAGCCTGCAGGAGATGGTGAACTACCACATGGTAAGCATCCCTTTTCTACCAGACTCTTGACCCGCTTTTGGTTGCAATGCAGTGCGGCATTTTTCAAATTGCACACACCAGCGTTACCAGATCTTGAGAACTACTCTGCTCGATTAGGCCAAAGTTTGTCTAGTCTGTGTTCTGTTTCTGACGGGGGCCAGCCAGGCATCCTGGGGGACTGCCCCTTGTTGTGTCTCCCTAGCAACTAGGGTTGCCAGCCTCCAGGTGGAACCTGGGAATCTCCCGGAATTGCAGCTGATCTCCAGTCAGCAGAGATGGGTTCACATGGAGAAAATGGCTGCTTTGGAGGGTGGTCTGTATGGCATTATACTTGGCTGAGCTCCCTCTCCAGACCATGCTTTCCCCTGGATACATCCCCCAATTCTCCAGGAATTTCCCAGCCTGGAGTTGGAAACCTTACCAGCAACTAGTATTTCCAGGAACACTGAATCTGAACGTAGAGGGCCCCATTTGGTTTGTCACGGTAAAATGCCCATTAATCAACCTCTCCTCCATGGGTTCATTCCTTTTATAATAGATCTCATACAGTCACCTGTCAGCTGTGAGGAAACTCATTTCCTAAGCATGGGGAGCCCTGATTCGATTCAGTGCCATGGTGCCGGGGGAGACGAGGATTCAGTCTTTCTCCTCTGCAGTGTCTCCTTGACCTGAAATGGCTACGGGGGCAGTCTGCCCCGTTGTGGGGCTGCGTATGTGCAGATGCTCTAGGCCTCTTGTAGAGAACAGTCATCCTCATTTCATCTCATAAATCTCTCCAACTGGAGATGCAACCTGTTTGCAGAGAAGGCTTGCACTCTACACCCAGCAGTGCTCACCCATATCGCCAGTTTCAGTCACATTCTATCTATCTATCTATCTATCTATCTATCTATCTATCTATCTATCTATCTATCTATCTATCTATCTATCTATCTATCTATCTATCTATCTATCTATCTATCTATCTATCTATCTATCTATCTATCTATCTGTCTGTCTGTCTGTCTGTCTGTCTGTCTGTCTGTCTGTCTGTCTGTCTGTCTGTCTGTCTGTCTGCCTGCCTGCCTGCCTGCCTGCCTGCCTGCCTGCCTGCCTGCCTGCCTGAAACTCTCTAGGATCCATTTGTATTTATATCCCACTTTTTCTCCCTGATGGGGACTCAAAGCAGATTAGAACATTGTTTTCCCCTCCTTTTCCTCACAACAACAACCCTGCGAGGTAGAGTAGGCTGAGAGAATGTGACTGGCGCAAGTTCACCCAGTGAACTTACTTGGTAGAAGTGAGGATTTGGTCTCCCGGGATCCTGGTCCGACACTCTGTCCTCTACCCAACGCCCCCTCTAGCTAGGCTGTTTTCATACGTCTTTAAAACATCTCGATACTCATGGAAGGCTGCCGGCTTCCTTTCACGATTTTTGATGCCATCCGTGATGATGGTGCTTTCGTGGCTGCCTGCCTCCGATTTGTGTCAAAACTCGCACGAGGAAGCCGGCAGCCTTCCATGAGTATTGAGCTACTTTAAAGATCTGTGAGAACGGTCCTGGTCTCCCTCATCCTTCCTTCTGCATATGTAATATGGGGCTAATAGCACTTACAAGTTGTTTTAAGAACCTTGACAAAAATAACGTACATGAAGTTCTTAGTATGCTCAAATGCTAAGTATTCATAACAGGCAACAGTTAGTAGCAATAATGGTGATAGTATTGGGTAATGCAATATTACTAGGAATATGTGTTACTATCCATAAGCGATCCACTTGCCCTATTGTTACCGCTAAAGAGTTTGATCATAATTCTTACATTTATTAGTTAGAAGGAACGATTGAGCAATGCTCGCTTTTTGAACATTGGCTGTGATCTTGGTCCACCCGGCTGGGGAGTCTTCTTTTTCTGAGCGGTGCTGCAGAAGCTGCTGAATTATCTCTTAGACCAGGAATCTTGTCTGTGGCCAGACTCCTCCAGACAGAGGGAGTGGACAGCTCGGAACAGTTGTGGCTCTCTTGAGGAGGAAAGGGGGGAGATTTTTTTGTTTGCAGTGGTGGCAGATCCAGGATGACGAGGCATGTTTCTTGTACTTGTTTGACATTTTCAATCAAGCGCAGAAGATCCCTGGCGGGCTGTTAAATGCTGAGGGGTCATAAAATCAATGGCCAAGAGGAAGGGCTAGAACATTTCCTTCCCCGCCAAACTCAGAGGTCAAGGAAAAAAGGGACGCCCAATCTTAGTTTCTCCTTAGTTTCATCTGCAAATCGAAAACATTTTAAATTTGTAACGAAGACTCTTGAACAACTGCTAGAGGCTGTCGTGTGTATTAAAAGCCACTTCAACCTGTTGGTCACAGTTGAGAATGACCAAGGAATGCTATCCAAGGATTATCCAGGTGGAAGGAGGTTGTGCTGGGGTCATCCAGGCACTTTCTTGTGGACATATACTGCTGTGGAGAAATTTGGGGTCGTGGGAACGAAATCTGCACCATCTGCACTTCAGACACAGTGTGGCCGGGCCTGTTCTGAATGGGAGGCACAGTTTACTTCTGTTCACAGAGATTTTTTACCAGAGTGATCAAACGGTGTCAGGAATGGGTGGCCTCAGACTGCAGGTGGAGTCTCACACGATCAAATGCTCTCCATAAAAAGATAACTAATTTGTCCGGGGACAGCAGCTGCCCGCAACCTGGACTCTGTGGTGTCAGACCCTGGGGGGGGGGGTCTTCAATCCACCCCCAAGATGTCCAAGGGAGCCCCGGCTCACCTGCTGACCTCGCTGCAGGGTCCAGTGCCGTGCCAAGTGGCCTGCAGCAGCTGACACATGACCCAGCCAGCCCCACCATGAGCCAAGCAAGCTGGTCGCCTCACAAGGTCTCCATGCGGCCGGTTCATAAGGCCTCTGCGTGGCTGGAAGGAAGGAGCTGCGCCGACAATGAGCCCCGCTCTGGGGGCGAAGATTGCCCAGGCACCGATGGCATTGGTGCTCTACCTTGCCATATGCCCCCAGTCAACCAGTGGGCAGCCCGGCCAAATCAGGACGACTCTTGGCCACTGCCCTACCGGAGTCAGGGTGGGCCATACCCTAACCCTAATCCCAGAAGCTTCTCCAGCCCTTGACCTCCGAATTGTCCCCGACCCTGGGGATGGGGGGTGGGGGTGGAGGCTGGAAATGAGGGTGGGGATAAAAGGAGGGTTATGAGCACGTGCTGGGGAGGCTAACGGAGAGTAAGCCAAGATGGAGAGAGAGATCTTTCCAGGGAAGTATTGTGGGCCCAAGTGACATAACCTCCCTCAGCTCTCCCATTTCTGAGGCCTGTGGGGAATGCTTGGGAGAGGATAGGCAGGACAGTGAATGGCCGGGAAGTGGACCACTCTCATCCTGAGAGCTTACATAATTCCTTGCATAATGAAAGCTAGCATCTCAAGGTGAACAGGTTTTAGCTCAGACCCTTCCTGGACATACTACTTTCTACATGCTGTGTCCCTGCATTGGATGGAATTTGATCATCCCGTCACTCCCTGTGCAGAGATTCGGCAGAATTACAAGACCAAAGAGGAGGCTGACCGTTGCCTCTCTGAGTGGGTGGATGCCGCCAGCTTTCAAGCAGCTCTCCAAGGCTATATACAGGGATGTTTCCCACCCTCCCTCCTTTTAACTGGAGATTGAACCTGAGACTTCTTGCCTGCAGTGCTTGTGCCCCACCATTGAACTCTGGAGCGTTTGCTGCTGTCATAAAAGCACTAGCTGTCTCTTACGCACATCAGAAGACCCGTCTCCAAGGACCGTCTGTGGACTGACTCTAGCACATCTTCGCTGGGCAGCGGCAAGCGTGGGGGTGGGAAGCGAAGATGCAGAGTTATTTTTAGCGTCTCTTCTGCAGTCGCTTTTCTTTCGTGTGGGTGAACATCTTGGCTTGTTCCTGTGCAAAGATGGATGCAGTTGAGTGGCTGCAACTAGCGCCGGCCCTGGGCAGGCATCCAGCAGACAATGGATAAGTGGAACATGTTGAAAAGAAGAGAAGAATACCTTTAAAAATTCAGATTAACGAGACCTGCCCTTTCGATGTAATTGTGGTGGTGGGGGAAACCCTTTTAATGTACAGGTCTCATCCAGTTGCAACCTTTCCCTCGTCTCTCCTATAGCTTCTGGCCTGCTGAGTGAAGGAGTCAAGCCTAGAACAGTGATACATACAGAGAAGCAACAGACAGGTGCCTTTACAGGCAGGAGGCTCTGCTGAGCAGGAAATGTCAGAGTGGTAGCCATGTTCGTCTGTGGCTGCCAAATTAAACAGGAGTCCAACGGGCTCCTTAAATGTTGTTAGTCTTTAAGGCATTGCTGGGCTCTTGTTTAATATTGTTCAATGGGGCTGATTCAGAGCATGGCAAATTTATCCACCTCCCCAGCAGAACTGGACTGGAAGGAGGCAAGGTGGCAGCATCAGCCCATTCAGGGATGCAACAGGTGGTCTCCTCTGTGGTTGGGTTATTGTGCTGAATCTCTGCATAGGAAGAGGTCGGATAACGCCATTCCATCTGATGCACAGATGTGACAGGATTACCTGTCCCTAGCAAAATCTGAAAGCATGGCCAGAGCAGTAGATCACGCAGAGATCCAGCGGGCAGCTTCCTTTGTGAATGGATTCTTTGGGCTCACTTGTGCTTTCAGTTATTTTATTATATACTCGAAAAACCTCTAGCGCATGATGTGAAAGACTGCACTGCAGAGAGAAGTTTACGTGGCTCAGATGCAGTATAACTTCCTGGACTGCACGACTTCAGACTTCACATGTGTGTAAGTGAGCGGGTGTGTGCGCGTTCGTGGCAGGGGATGAGAAATACATGACCAAATTCTTCCCCATATTAAAAACTCCTCGCTCATAAACAACAGATTTTAGCTTGGTCTTCACCCTGACAACCTGGATTTCTGTGTGCAGGGATTTCTTTCCCTTGTAGAGGAGGAGTAAAACATGAATTCTCTCACCCTTTTCACTCTGTATTGGAAATACATTATTTAATCATTCCAGGTTCCCAAAGCTTCTTTCATAGTATCATAGAATCATAGGGTTGGAAGGGACCTCTAGGGTCATCTAGTCCAACCCCCTGCACAATGCAGGACATTCACAGTTACCTCCCCACCACACATAGTGACCCTACTACATGCCCAGAAGATGGAAAAACAGCAAACTAGCCTGGGGAAAATTGCTACCTCACCCCAAGGTGGCAATCGGCCTTACCCTGGGCATGTAAGAAGGGGCCACAACAGCTAAGCACTGATGTAACCCTTCCTGTCCTCCCTCTCATGATCTGCCCAAGTTCACAAAATATGCATTGCTGTCAAATGGCCATCTAGCATCTGCTTAAAAACCTCCAAAGGAGGTTTTCCACAATGCCTCTGAATAGTTTCCTGATGTAGTCTCTTTCCAGTCAGGGTGGAATACTGTTAAATGTATGATGACATAGAGTTACCCACTCACGCCTGTCGCCTCTCTGTGTGAGTCACTGCTGTAGTCAGTACGACTCTGATCAGCAAAGAGAGCTACTGTTAAGTATTCTATCCAGTACTTAGCAAAACAGATTTCTTGGGCACGATGGTCAACTAGGGATGAGTCTGTTGCTTCTCCGCACGAGTCACCGCTCCAGTCAGGAGATATGCTTAGAACAGGCAGTCACAGAGAAACACAAATGGTGGCCTGCTTTGGGGCAGGGGTGTCCGTTTGTATTTTTTCATGATCTAAACACAAAAGATTTTTGGATGTAAAAGGTGAAGGGAGCCCCCAGTCTAAATTCGGAGGAAAGGTTCAGCTGTGAGAAGTGTTGGGAATACTGTGACAGGCAAAAATTATACTGCCTGCAAGGATCTCTTTGCCTTGAAGGGCCTCCTCTGGTAGGAAAAGATGCCTCGCGCCATTCCTGTCCTCTTCCCGAGCTCTGCAAACTCTAATGATTGGATTGTCTGGGGATTTGTTCCCAGCGAAAGCTGTGGAAAGCCCCTGTCGGTTACGGATCAACATCCCACCTCTTTACAGGCCGCTGCACAGTGGTCATAAAGCAATGCAGCAGCAGTAGGGATTGCGTCAGCTCGCCGTTGGCTTCCTACGGGCCATTAAACCTGCAGGCAGGAGTTGCAGACCCGCTCCCCAGGTAGCGGACTCCAATTTTAAGCGGTGTTTGCTGCAAAAAAGGTCATTGTTCCTCCCAGCTGCAGTCGTTTCCCTCACCGGCAGAGACAGCTACTGTTTCCATACCGTTTCCCATTCCTGACAAAAGGGAGGTCTCCGGGGGTACATATCTGTGCTTAGTAAGGAAGTGCAAAATTCCTCTGAGGAATTTTAACAACAACAACAATAATCTTCCTTCCTTCCTTAGTGGCTAACAAAGGGCCTTTTCTGTGTTGGCTCCTAAGCTCTGGAAACCTCTCCCTACTGGTTTTGTCCAGCATGACTGTTGTTAGTAAATAGATGCCGCCAAGTATTAATTGGAGTAACCTGGCATAGGATTGCACTGTCAAGCTGTTAACAGGAGATAAACCTTTTTTCCTGTCTTTTGCCACTGACCCCATTTTTATCTTGCTATATGCAGAATTTTTATTCCTTTTGTATGATTTTATTTCTCTCTCTCTCTCTCTCTCTCTCTCTCTCTCTCTCTCTCTCTCTCTCTCTCATGTAGCTCCTCTAAGAAATTGTGCCTCACTTCCTTTGTAGTCATGAAATGGTCAGAGAAGAAAACCGGACAGTCCTGTTCTTGTGGCTTTAATAGCTTGATGCTTTTTGCGCCGTAATGAAAAATGTACCCACTGCTCGTGCAAAACAATCAGGCCCAGCTTGGAAGGACCCTTTGGCCCTTCTAAAAGGGCACTGGTGGAGGCAGACTGGCTGATGGGGGGCCACAGGTCTAATTTGGCCCGCAAACCCATAGCTATCAACCATCTGGCAATTTGATAGAAATGTATAGCTTGGAAAATTATGGATGGTATAGAGAAAGTGAAGAGAGAGAGCTCTTTCTCCTATAATGTTACAACGTACAGGCACCAAATGAACTGGGTAGGTTAGTAGATCGATACAGGGAAGAATAAAAGAGAAGTATTTCTTGAGGAACTCACCACTGCAGGATGTGCAAGGGCCTTCAGTGTAGCTCAGGGATCTTTAACCTCAAGTGGGTTGTGGAACCCTGTCTGCTGGTTCATGAAACTCTGTAGAACTGCCTTTTTAAAGCAGCTTTTTGGAAGGAATTGCTAGTGCTTATGTATAAAAGAGCAAATGCGTTGCACCCCTTGCCTTTCTTTGCACGTGTGCTGAGAAGAGCAACAGGGGAACTGATCTCTATAGTCTGGAGATCAGTTGCAAATCTGGGAGAACTCCAGGTCCCACCTAGACACCTCTGGAACTTTGGCACCCCGGGACATCACCTGGAGTACCTCTATAGCAGGGCTGGCCCTGGAGCCAGGAATTTTATAAATTCCCCCTAAATCCCTTAGGAATCCCCCCATTTTCCAAAGTGACCAATGCTGAGTCACATCCTGGAATCTTGATGACTTCTTTGGGGCTGGAAGCTGGGTGGGAATAGGAGACAGACTTTCTGGAAATTACATACGCTCCATTCCAAGTGTGGTTTGGAAAGCCAAGAAAAGGACTGTTTAAATTTAAGATCGGATTCATTTTTTTAAAAATAAAAAATAATGCTATGCCTAACCCTTTTTTTTAAAAAAAAAATTTAATCAGTTTAATTTGTTTTGAAAAATTAAACATAGGAGCCATCTGTAAATCCTCTCCATATGATCTTGGCCGCTGGTCAATTCAATATAGACGGGTATGAGGAGCAAGCCGATCTCACACGGCATTGTTCCTAGAATTTATTTGGCCAATGCTGGACTGGATAGAAAGCTGTATTCCTTCCATGGATCGTCCCTTATGCTATAGGAAACGGGGTTGACAGCATTTAGAAATCTAAAACAATATCGTTTTGGCTCCATTTCACCTAAAACTTCCCACCCACCGCACTTCCCACCAAATGACATACATATGAAGCTGACTTCTACCAAATCAAATTCAGAGCTTTGCTCTGTCTAGCTGAGTATTATCTACTGGAGCAGAAAAGACTGTTCCCCACTGCCTGATAACTGAGATCTTTTAAAGGAGAATTGCTGGGGACTGAATACAAAGCAGGCGCTCCACATCTGAGCCGCAGCCCCTCCAGATTAAAAAGAAGCGCCCCCCCCCCCACGAACTTCTGAAGGTGGCCTATCTCAGTACGGACTTCCTTTCCCTCCCACTTCATTTTAAAACAGCGGAGTAATGCCCCCAACCCAAAAGTTGCTCCGCTCCCAAGTGATCATCGAGTGGACGGATATGAATCTCGTAGACGCTTTTGTGCAAAGCAAATTTGGAAAAAAGGTGAAATCAGCGCGAGGGTGATTTTGAAAATATTATAAAATTGACCGCGATCAAGAAACACGAAACGAGCAATACTGAGGTCTTTTAAACTGCTGAAGCCAAGGATTAAGCTGTGAGCCATGGCCTCTTCCCTATGGGACTGTAATTAACAGGAAGCATAGTGATAGACAGGAAACAGTGCGCCATAGTGATGGAGAGGAAGCAGTGGTGGACAGAAAGGAGTGCACAAGCATTTGATATTCATGTGCATTAATTTAAGCTTGAATGAAGAAGCAGCCCCCCCCCCCCAATATTTCAGCTCTAGAGACCCAGAAGGGGGGGGCGGCATCTTGGGAAGCCCTAGCAGCTGCAAGCACGCATCCACGTTTTGAAAAGGCACAACAGGGACAATTTGGGAATAATAATCAGGGACAAAAACCAGAAAAGAAGAATTTCTCCTGACAAGTAGTGTGCTGGAACATGTGAATTTGGTTAGTGAATTTTAATATCTGAAAGCACTTTCAGATCTCATTCCTACACATATGTTAAATGCAAAAACCAAAATCTGCTGAATTGCGACTGATAACGAAGCTCAAGACGATGCATCCGCCTAGTCTTCGTGTCTCATTACTCCAGAGGAGTTAGCCGCGTTAGTCTGCAGTTGCGAAATAGTAAAGAGTCCAGTAGCACCTTTAAGACTAACCAAGTTTATTGTAGCATAAGCTTTCGAGAGCCACAGCTCTCTTCGTCAGATGCATCATCAGATGCATCTGATGAAGAGAGCTGTGGTTCTCAAAAGCTTATGCTACAATAAAGTTGCATCTGACGAAGAGAGCTGTGGTTCTCAAAAGCTTATGCTACAATAAAGTTGCATCTGACTAAGAGAGCTGTGGTTCTCGAAAGCTTCTGCTACAATAAAGTTGCATCTAAGAGAACTGTGGTTCTCAAAAGCTTATGCTACAATAAAGTTGCATCTGACAAAGAGAGCTGTGGTTCTCAAAAGCTTCTGCTACAATAAAGTTGCATCTGACGAAGAGAGCTGTGGTACTCGAAAGCTTATGCTACAATAAAGTTGCATCTAAGAGAACTGTGGTTCTCAAAAGCTTTTGCTACAATAAAGTTGCATCTGACGAAGAGAGCTGTGGTTCTCGAAAGCTTCTGTTACAATAAAGTTGCATCTGATGAAGAGAGCTGTGACTCTCGAAAGCTTATGCTACAATAAACTTGGTTAGTCTTAAAGGTGCTACTGGACTCTTTACTGTTTTGTCTCATTACTAATGCTGATTTCTCCATACCCACCACCCCTCGGCATACCCCATCCTATCCAGTGACGCCTGCTGTTGTCATTCACTGGCTATTGTCATTCAATATCTAAAACCACTCTACTCTCCAAGATATAAGGACAGATGGACTCACATTCTAGCTGTATCTGAAGAAGTGAGCTGTGACTCACAAAAGCTCATACCCTAATCCAAATTTTATTCGTCTTAAATTAGTGTTATAGGTGCTACTGTACTCTTGCTCTTTTCTACTGCTACAGACAGACTAACGTGGCTACCCGTCTTGATCTAAAATCATACACAGTGTAAAAACAAGATGATGTTCAGACTTCTTGCTGCTTCCATTTGAATGCTTTTCTGGGCTGCGCAGCCTAATTCATCCAAACACTAAAACTGTGACTCATGAGCTATGAACAAGCTGTTGTGGTTGAACTTGTGACTGAAATTGCAACCCGCAGCCCTGAGAAGCAACATGGCTGCGAATTCCAAGGCAGCTCTACTTTAAGCACCCTGTAGATTATGCAGAGACGAAGACAGAAGCAACGGTTGTGAGTGGAGGAAGTGGTCCTTCAAACTTGCACTGGGCAGTGCATCGCACGTGTTGACGTCACTGCTGTGGGAAAGGTTGTGGGCCAGTGACTTTGTGAGTGAATTGTTTTTTTCCCCCCAGAAGGACAAAAAAATCTGGGTGCCAAAACCAGCAAATAAGGCTACACAAAACTGGGTGGTCTGTGTTCCATCTTTCTCCTCCCTCCCTCCCTTTGCATCTGTTCGTATTTAAAGTCCATTCATCGCTGTTTGGATCCAGCCGGAATCTGCCTTCCTTTTTTGCTTATGCCTTGGCGGGGGATTGTTGAAGCAAATAGATTGCAGTCATGGCTGCCGTGGAGGCCGTTTGCCCACAGCGAATTGGCAAGTCGTCCAACGTTTCACAGATGAAAACTGCTGAAGAGTCTATTATGCCTCTTGGATGTTGTATTGTCATATTGTGTGGTGGCCTTTGTCCTATTTGCTGTGCAAAGGGGTTGGATCCTTCCGGCATATCGCCGAGCAAAACTGGACGGAGGGGCCCTTTATGACGACTGAAAAGACTATGCGGGGGGCGGGGGGGGGGTGTCATGGAATCCTTCTGGGCAAAAGCCAACGGGGGCTATAGTGAGGAAGGGAACCAGGTCAGATAGAGTAGAGAAGGTAGCAGGATCCAACCCAAACGGAGTTTACTTGTTCTTTCCCCCCCTTTTAAATAGGGAGAGGGGAGAATGATGCTGTTAAAATTTCAGAATGAACTCATCAGCTAGCATGTGTGAAGTGGCATGTTTTGCACATAACGGCACCTTAATAGGTGTGCACTAGCACATATGTTACTGCATGCACTCATTCCCACATGAAAATTTATAACGACACATGCAGTAGAATAGGGTGGTGTAGTTCTGAGGTGGTAGGACTGAACCGCTTCAGGCGGCAGCTGTAAAATGCTCCCTTGTTGGGGGGGGGGGGAAATCACCGTGGGTTAGAAAACTAGTATGCCATGGGGGCAGTCTTGGTTACAGCCTTCCTTCCTGGCGCATTCTCTTTTTGTTCTTTGCAACTTTTATTTTTTGCTTTTAGATATGGGGAAGAGTTAAAAACGGCACCCTACCTACAGTCTGAAGTATTACAACCTGCTCTCTCCCCTCAGGACTCTGCCCCCTCATTTTGCTGCATTATATAGTTCAAGCCTCAACTGATAGAAAATCTGAAGGGAGAGGCTAGAACCTGATAAATAGCAATGCTCGAAATCCGCATCAAGCATTTTTAAGTCCTGTGATAAGAAACCGAGCTACGAATCCCGCTTGGCCTCAGTTCCTGCATCTACAATATGGGGCTTGAATACAAAATACGAAAATATGAAAATATCTAGCATTGTGATTAATTGGACGAATACGAAATACGAATACGAAAATATCTAGCATTGTGATTAATTAGATGAATACGAAATACGGATACGAAAATATCTAGCATTGTGATTAATTAGATGAATACGAAATACGGATACGAAAATATCTAGCATTGTGATTAATTAGATGAATACGAAATACGAATACGAAAATATCTAGCATTGTGATTAATTAGATGAATACGAAATACGGATACGAAAATATCTAGCATTGTGATTAATTAGATGAATACGAAATACGGATACGAAAATATCTAGCATTATGATTAACTGGACAAATATGAAATACGAAAATATCTAGCATTATGATTAATTAGATGAATACGAAATACGGATACGAAAATATCTAGCATTGTGATTAATTAGATGAATACGAAATACAGATACGAAAATATCTAGCATTGTGATTAATTAGATGAATACGAAATACGGATACGAAAATATCTAGCATTATGATTAACTGGACAAATACGAAATACGAATACGAAAATATCTAGCATTATGATTAACTGGACGAATACAAAATATGAAAATATCTAGCATTATGATTAACTGGACGAATACGAAATACGAATATGAAAATATCTAGCATTATGATTAATTGGACAAATACAAAATACGAATACGAAAATATCTAGCGTTATGATTAATAGGACAATGGATTGTGAGGAAAAATAAGAGCAATCCTTGGTCAAATACGGTCATTTGGAGCATATTGATTAGGCTTCGTGGGGCTTGTTATTAATAGTTTATTGTTATTAGCTGACAGTCCATACAACATTTCTATAAGTTAGGTCAGTATTATTAATGTAGATTTAGAAGAGGCTCCAAGGAAGTGGGTTGTCTCTAAAGCCAAATGGCGAGATTGGCTTGTCTTCACAACTCTTCTTCAGGTCACAGCTTAGACTTATCCCGTTGCCAGCACTCAGTACTCGGTGACTGGGTAGGCATTTTGCATGCATGAGATCCCAATTTCCTGTAACAGGATCTTGAATAATAGGGCTGGGAAAGATTCTTCCCTGCCTGAGACCTTGGAGTGTTGAAAGAGAAGAGCTGACGGTCCGCTTTTTTTATCCAGAGGAGTTAGCTGTGTTAGTCTGCAGTAGCAAAATAGCAAAGAGTCCAGTAGCACCTTTAAGACTAACCAACTTTATTGTAGTATAAGCTTCGAGAGCCACAGCTCTCTTCGTCAGATGCATCTGACAAAGAGAGCTGTGGCTCTTGAAAGCTAATGCTACAATTAAGTTGGTTAGTTTTAAAGGTGCTCCTGGACTCTTTGCTATTTTCCTTTTAAAAATGGAATTCATTAAGTGTATTTTGGTATATGAGAGGATGGGGACCTCTGCTGGAAAAAATGAGGACTTTGAGTACTTTTTTTTAAAGCTATGAAATAATCCTGGTTTCTGGGGCTGAGCCCCAGAGTAAATCACTGGTTCAGGCTATTCACTGCCCTGCTGGTTCCATTCCTATCTGTTGACACGAGGAGCCTGCACTGTAGAGGGCAGTCCAAATGAAATTTCACCCAGTTCAGTGGTTCTTAATGGGTCGTATGGCCCTTACGGGCACAATGTGCAAAACTTCAGAGGGCTTTCCTTTTCACAGCGCCCAAAGCAGGGATGCGTCCAGATACTTTCCCGCTGAGAATTCTGCAAAGAATACACCATCCTCATTTGAGCTGTCCCTGTCGTGAAATGGAATTGCAGGTGTATTCTCTTTGTCCATATTCCATTGGACAGCTCATTTGTGGGGGTGGGGAAGGAACATTTGGATATGTACGACCATTTTGGCGGTATAGATTTTGTGATACGTATCAACGTATCAAAACATACATTGTGCTGTCATCCAATGAAGCGCCGTTTCCAGAAATTCTCCACATGTCATCATAAAGGTGCGAACGCTTAATCAAGATGAGCTAGACAAGTGAGATTCATTCAGCCTTAATGCAGAAATGCATCCTCTGTGTTCACAAGCAGCGTGAACAATTTTCTGATAACGATAAAAAAATCATCTTTTGTATTATCTTGTTACAATAGGCTAAAATGGCTACCCCTCTAGGAGTGGCCTCCTCACACCTTTTCTTTGAACTTCAGCTGTGGTACTTCAGGGGCTTGGGTGAGCATCTGGCTGGTCCCTGCCAGGTGACAGTATTCCTGTTTTGACTCCACTTGGTCAATTTTAAGACTATCCTGCAATCTCTCATTGAGTTGTTTTTCTTGCTCTCTTCTCTCCCTCTTAGATCCTTTTCGACCAAGCTCAGAGGTCCGTCCGGCAACAGCTGCACAATTTTGTGAAAGAGTGAGTCCCTGCGGGTTTCTTATTGGGGTGCGGAATCTATCAGACGGGATGCCGTGCATTCTCTCTGTTTATAATACTGAACGGACAACTCTGCAAGATGGGCTAAAATGTTATGAAGGTTGTATGTAAAAAAGGTACAACATACCTACTCAGTGCAAATGGAAAATGAGGAACTGAAACCATTAACAAAAACGTAAATGAATATCAAAAGATATTAAATAAGGAGTGCTTGCTCATTCCTCATGAGCAAGGCTGAAACACTTCATTGTTTCTCACAAACAGCCCATTTTCCCTTTATAACAATGGTTTGGTAATCCTTGCAAAAACGCTTGCGTATTTGGTTAAATTGCCTTCATTAGTCCTCAGGGACATAATTGTTTCTGATTTTATGACAGACATAGAGCTGTCAGACCAATAATGTGATCCCTGATTGGGTGGGAAGATCCATGTGACTGATTCAGAAAGAGGGAAACAATCGCAGACACAGTGGCATCAATTAAGATTTTTAAAAGAATGGAATGTTCATATCCTAGACGACGGCAACATCCCCCTGTTCTTAAAATCGCATTCATTTTTTTCAAGGAATCCATTTTCCTTCTACCACCAGAACCTGAAATCAAAACTGACAAATGTTTAGTACAACCCTATCTGGAATTTGTAGTAATGAGCTGGCTACATAAAAATCATTTATTGTAACTTATTGCAGTGAGCATAAAGTCTCTAGGATTGTCAGTTGGCCTGGAGAAAACTATCTGACTGTTTAATAAAGGTTTAATGTGTGGAAATGGGCTGGTGAAGGCTTTTAAGTCATGGAGGTATGTAACATCACCTGGTAAATAACATCTTATTACGTCTGTATTACAGGGCAGGACATGTTTCTCTGGGCCTGTTGGCAACTCTAAGAGCCACATAACCCTAAGAACACACAACTTGTGCTACTTGCTAAGCCAGATGGGCTGGAAGCTTGATTTTTAAACTGAAAATCAAATAGGATACTGATTTCAACTGCAAAATTCTGCGGTTGAATGTAGGCGTGTGTATTTTGAAGTAATTAAAAAAAATGACATTTTTAATTTGGAGCACTTTAAAAAAAATGAAAATTCCTTCTTTTACATTTGTTAGTGTTGCAGAAATGAATGAATGGATGCATTTCCTTTGTGTGATTAGTTTTGATGGCTCCTGAAAGTCTGGTTTAGAGAGCGGTCAAGAGGTCAGCAAGAGAGAAGCAGACATGTGAAACTGACATGGATGTTATCCAATCATTGAAGTCAAACTAGTCTTGCAACAGAAGAGAATGAAGTGGTCTTCGTTTCCACAATTTTTCCACTAATCATTGTGTCTCAGTGGCTTGAGGAGGGCTTCCCGGCAGTCTGCCTTAGTCAGCAGGAGGGGGAGAGAGACAAGAAAGACGTGACACTGCCATCAAAGCTTTGGCATTCCCAAAATCTTTCTGTCTCCTCGAAAGACAACGAAGACCCAGTGTTTGTTGCCCTGAGTTTTCTTTCACTGAGGAAAGAGGAAAGACGAATCAATCCCTCGCTGACTTCCCAGGCTTACGGGAGAGTGGAAATCCATCCCTTTTTGACTTTTCCAGTTAAATAGCGGAATCTGCCTTGTTTGGTTTGTCCTATGCGAAACCAATCCTTCAGATTCTTCATCCGCTTAAAAATCAGGGGGCAGGTACAGAGCAGGCATCTGAAGCAAGAGAATATAGGTCAGTGAGGCAGCCACGGCCTTCAGCTAAGCAAGGCCTGGTTGCCATGGGAACGGCCATGGACTCAGAGCCCGCGACTTCATCAAATGGATGGGGAGGTGGGATGAAAGCAGTGAAGGACCACTGACCCCCCCATAGCACCCTATGTCCTTTAGACCCCCCCCCCCCCACACACACACTTTAAGCTGTTCTCAGATTTCTAAATCTGCTTAATTTCTAGTGGAGAAGGGAAGTCTTAGATTGCACCTTCATGAGGTGACTGGCAGGCCTCTTTGGTGCAGTGCCATGCCACCAAATCCGATGTCAGGCCACACAGCGTCAGCCTGGTGCCTTCCATTTGCAAACGGAATATGATGGGCTTTAAAAATAATTGTTTCTTTAGATATAATCTCCTCTGTCCCCCTCCCCCCCGTTGCTTTCTTAATTTTCTGCCTGGGAGATGAGGCCGCTTTATGTACAGCCGAGATTATGGATATGACTGATGAGTTAAAGAATGTCTGGGCAGAGATGAGTGCGGTTGTCTAATGGCTCTGGGGTGGTACAGATCCCTCCTTGGGCATTCTGGGTTACTTTGGACCGGTGGTTCTCGCTCTTGGGCCAATTTGCTTCCCAACAAAATGTCAGAGGGGAAACCTACGTAGACTGCTTTGAGTTCCAAAAGGGTGGGATGAAAAAATACTAGATTGGCACTGGATTTGGTTCATCTCAGTTTCACTGCTGTCATTGCTGAATCTTTTGTTCGTAGTTTGCCTTTGGAACACCACTGGGGCGAAAATAGCATTGGTGGGTGGATAGCCCAGGCAAGCCCGATCTCATCAGATCTCAGAAGCTAAGTGGGGTTGGCCTTGGTTAGTAATTGGATGGGAGACCTCCAACGAAGACCAGGGTTGCAGAGGCAGGCAATGGCAAACCTCCTCTGTGAGCCTCTTGCCATGAAAACCCCACCAGGGATTGCCGTAAGTCAGCTATGACTTGACGGCACAACACCCCCCCCCCCCACACACAAATGTTTTGGCTTTAGTGGGGAAAGAGGAACAGGTCAAAAATACTCTCCGATTCTTTTCTCATAACAACTGTGCTTATATACTGCTCTTCTACACAGATAGTGCCTCACTCAGAGCAGTGAACAAGTTAGTGTTATTATTATCCCCACAATACAGCTGGGGAGCTGGGGCTGAGAGGAGGGGCTTACCCAAGGCCACCTGCAGAGCTCATGGCAGTAGCGGGATTCGAACCAGTAGAGTGCTGATTCACAGCCGAAGCACTTAACCACTGTGCTACAGCACCTCTCTGTGCTACAGCTTTTAAATGAGAATTTGAATTGATTTGGCTGGCATTTGAAATTAGGTGCCTTATATGGGAGCTAGGTGGGTAGCCCATGGGGTATGTATGTGGCTTTTCTGTGGGGGTGACCCATTTGTTGAACTCCCTCCCTAGGACCTTCACCTGAGGTCCTCTTTTTAGGCATCAACTGAAGTCAGCAATGTTGATGTGACCTTACAGGTCTTTCTCCCCCTCTCTCTTGGGGCCATAGCCCCTTATTTAATTTAAATGGCACTCCTGTTTCCTATTAATTTTGTCACTTTTCATTGCTGCTAAAATTTAATTTGAAGCGTTGCTGTGCTTATGACATTGTTTTCATCCTTCTTTTTATGGGCCTCCTTGAAAGCCCATCAGAGCAGAAAGAGGCACACAATTTTTAAAAATCAAATTAACAACAACAGATCCAGTTTGTGATTTTATTGATTTCCCGAACCGTGCCTCAAAACAAAACAAAGCAAACCTGGACAAATAAACTAAATGTCAAATCAGTTGAGATTTGAAGTCAGGTCTCCACTGTGTTTTTTATTGTTAAACAGTAAACGTGGGAACTCCAAATTTCTAACTGGGCCAAAGGAAGGAGTAGGACAGTTTCTCTTTCTCCATCTCTGCCATATTCCAGACCCTGAACCCATTCCCTAGCTGTTATTTGCCGTACGGTGGAGAAAAATACATTTTGCCTCTTTTTGTCCCTTAGTTATGCAAATGGCAGCATAACTTGCCTTGGGAAGGTATTTGAGATAAGAAAAATGGTATGTGTGCACAGGGGGAGAAAACTACGCTCTTCCATTTCACAGAGATGCAGTCATGGGCTGCCCAGAGTTTCATCTGATCATAAGACATTTTGGTGCTTGAGACAGAAACTTCAAAGGTCTTGGCTACTTTGATGCCTTTGATGGTAACCTCAAAATCTGTCACCTGAGACACACCGTCTCAACCTGCATGATGGTAAGGTTGGCCCTGTCTGGAAGCAATCCCATGTTTAACCCCAAACATAGAGTGCATGCTTACCCACGAGTCTCTTGGAAAACCTTTTCTGAATTAGCAGTTAAGTGAAGCTGATTCGTGACTCTGTGTTTCATCCCAGTGACGTCCGGAAATTCAAGGAGACCAAGAAACAGTTTGATAAGGTGCGAGAGGACATGGAAATTGCCCTAGTCAAGAATGCCCAGGCCCCACGCCACAAGCCCCACGAAGTAGAAGAAGCGACTGGCACATTGACCATCACCAGGAAATGCTTCCGGCACCTGGCCCTGGACTATGTCTTGCAGGTGAGCTCTTCCCGTTCTAGGTCCTTGGGGGGGGGAGTCGAAATTCTCCAGCTGGGATCTCCTAGAAGAATTTTTGCACTGCTATATTCTAGGGAATCCAGTTTGAATTGCAGGATTTGGGTCCAGTGGCATCTTAGAGACCAACAGGATTGTTAGGGTATAAGCTTTCGAGAGTCAAAACTCCCTTCTTCAGATACAAGGTTCACTAGTGAATTCTTCAAAGCAGGGCAATTTTTAAACATTAATTTAGATATTTCTCCTCCCAGTGGGAACTCAAAATGGCTTACTCCGTCATTTATCTCGCCCCCATTTTAGCCTTTCAACATCAGTCTTGGTTAAGCTCAGTAAGAGGGACTGGCCTGCCATCAACCTGTGTGCTTACATGGCAAAGTGGGGATTTGAACCCAGGATTCCCGGACCGTAGTTGGATGCTGTACCATACTGGCTTTTTGTTTTAATTGATGACTGGCAAGTTTAGAGGATCCTCCTTTATTTGTTGGTGGCTGTGTTGTTCTGATAGATTTACAGTTATCAGGAGTGAGAGAGAAAAAATTAAAAAGTCAGGAAAGGCAGAAATAACAACAACAACAATATTCAGTTTATATCCTGCACTTTGCAGTGGGCCAATTTGGGCCCAAATCAGCCTGCTGTGAAGTATGTGCGCAGTCCCACGGCTGCATGATGACATCACCAGAAGGGATGTCACCGCACAGCCACAGGACCACACGCACACAGCGTGCACAAGGAAAACTTTTACACGTTAAGAAGGAGGTAAGTGCCAAGTCTCCCCCCCCCCCGCCTCCCGCTGGGAGGGTAAGGGGACCTGGCAACTCCAGCTGTGACTGACCCAAGGTCACCCAGCTGGATTCAGGCGGAGGAGTGGGGAATGAAACCCAGTTCTCCAGATTAGAGTCCTGCCACTGCACCAAACTGGCTCTCCAGAAAATTGCTGGCAGGTGGGAAAGAGAGAGAAGGAGGACAAAGAGAGCTTTGGAGGCGGAGGCCTAGAGGACAGGAAAACACACGAAGATGATCTTTGATCTTTCAAGGTCAGTCTTGTATACTTTGATAGCAGGAGCTGTCCAGGGTCTCAGGTGCCTTTCGCATAATCTATTCCCTGATCTTTTTAATGGGAGATGTCAGGAATTGAACTTGGGGTTTTCTATGTGTTGCTGACCCTTGAGCCACGGCCCCACCCCAGGTAGATAATTGAAGGTACAGAAAAGAGCAGAAATGAGCTAGAGGCATACCCTCCAACATGTTGCAGACTAAAATGGGGACACAGCCCAGTTTTCATACTAAGTATCACCCAGCACTTCTGTTGCCTCTATAGGAAAGGGATTGTAGCTCGGTGGTAGAACACCTGCGTTGCATGTAGAAGGTCCCAGGTTCAATCTCCAGTTAAAGCATCTCATTGAAGGTGTTGAAAAAGATCTCTGTGTGCCAATGGATAAGAAAGCATAAGGAAGGCATGAAGCATCATGTGTTGCAAAAAGCAGTTGCCTTCTGCCTTCCTTACTCCAATTGCCTTCCTCACTGACTTCAAAGCCAAGAAAGCGTTTGTTCTTTGGTAGAAGGATATACTAAGAAAACGCACCGGTCCTACAAATGGTTATCAACTTAAAGATATATTTTAGCAGCAGTGATGTGGAAAACAAAGGGTGGCACACTGCTGAGTGCCTTAGTGTCCATGTGCCATGCAGTGCTTCTATGCGCTGGCGATAAGATGCCTTCATTTCCCATTCCCCAAAGTTTAACCTTCAGAGGCATGCTGGAGAGGGAACCCTGAAGAACAACATACTTTTCCGATGGACAACTGCAAATAGTCTTGATCTGTTTGGGGAAATGAAATTGCTTTAATCGAAGCCCTGCAGTGCTGAATCTTGGTCTTATCCCCTGAGCATCGCTCTAGGAAAATGGGGAATCGTTACCCTTCTAGCCATTTCTCCTCCGTTCGCTGCTGGACTAAAGGCCTCCTGCTTCCCGACTAATGGGTTTGCGGCAAGGATGGAGTCAAAGCTAATATTGATCCAAGCTGTTCCATTAGCCCCCCCCCTCTGCTCTTCCCCCCTTTAAAGTGAAACCATCTGCCAACACCTTCTGTCTCATCCTGGGATCGTTTACGCCAGGGCTTTTTTTCTGGGAAAAGAGGTGGTAGTGATTTGCCAGCACAGGGGGCAACTCCTGGCAGGAGGTGGTGCCCCCGGTACCACATGTGTGCTTGCAAAGTGTGTGCACGCTCCCAGGACCGCACAATGACGTCAGTTTGGGTCGGCTGGAACAAAAGGGGAGTTTTTAAAAGTTTAAATCACCCTTGGCGAAAATGGTCACATGGCCGGTGGCCCCGCCCCCTGATCTCCAGACAGGGAGAAGTTGAGATTGCCCTCCGCGCCAAGCGGTGCAGAGGGCAATCTCAACTCCCCTCTGTCTGGAGATTGGGGGGCGGGGCCACCGGCCATGTGACCATTTCCAAGAGGTGACCGAACTCCGTTCCACCGCATCCCAGCTGAAAAAAAGCCCTGGTTTATGCTGTCATATCCTGTTGAGCACCAGGAAGTGGACGGAAGGGAGCTGTTCTCCCATTAATGTATAGGACATCGCTGTATTAGTGGAGTAATAGGAATCTGGAGGGAGAACGTTGCTGTCTAGTTCATGGGAGTGAAGGTAATTCTGCACCAGCGGATGTTTCTTTGTACACATTCTGGGTCAGTAGTACACGTAAGAACTGCCTTGCGGGATCAGGAGGAATGTCCTTTTATCCCAGCATTCCAACAACAGCTAGCAGGACATTGCTGGGAAGTTCTGTTGTCTGTCCCCGGCATTTGGGGTTATTTCAGGCTGAACTGCAAGTCAAGGAACCTGATCACAGTTCTCCAACAGAAGGTATCATTTGCCCTTACACGCATTCCTAAGCAGAATTACACCCTTCGGTGCCTTTTGAAGTTTGAAGAATGGGCTTTTAAGAGCGTAATTCAGTTTAGGATGGCAGTGTGGGTATCATGCGAGGTGGTGAAGAGTAATGGGGCCATCTGGACACAAGGTGGCACTGTGGAAGCACTCGTGAGTGACACCCTAATGGGTGGCAAAGGGGATACAGAGGGAACTCTGCTCGACGCATTCCCATCTGGAAATCTTCTGCTCTGAAGGAACGCCGGTGAGTTTGGGTGTGTATTTCCCCTCAAAATGACTAAAGGTCTGCGGCTAAAAAGAGTGATTAAAATGGGGACTTTGCTGGCAGAGGATGTAGTGATGGCCACAAGGTAGGGTTCCCAGGTCCCTATGCCGTCCCCGTGGGAGGTGGGAGACCCAAGACTTACCCCTTGAAGTTCTCCTCGCACACAAAGTGCATGCACACTCCTGGAGAGACGTGATTGTGTCACTTCCTGGAAGTGACATCATCACGCCAGCCACGGAGCGCGGGGCTAATTCTGGCCCATTTGGGGCAAAAATTGGCCCCAGCGAAGTGCAGGGGCATGCCTACAACTGGCGTGATGACATCACTTCAGGAAGTGATGTTGTTGGGCCCCGCCAGGAACCCTCCTGGTGTGCACTGGTGGCAGCCAATCACTGGGAGGGTTTGTCACCTCCATTGGCGGGCAACTTGACAAACCCCTGGGAGATTGCCCGCTGCTGGTGGACCACTGGTAAACCTACCACAAGGATTGATGGCTTTAAAAGGGGATTAGATGGATTCAGGAAAGATAGCAAGATCTGGGTCCAATAGCACCTTAACAACCTTCCAGTTGTTCCAGTTGTTCTTTAAGGTGCTGCCGGACCCAGATCTTGCCTTCACCTTGAGTTCCCTGTGGCTCACATTGCTGTGGAGAGCACAACCGCAGGCCCCCAAGGGCGGATCTCTGTTCACTTGGCAATCCGAGGAAACCTTGTTTTCATTTTTCTTTTCCAGATCAACGTCCTCCAGGCCAAGAAGAAATTTGAAATTCTAGACGCGGTAAGAATTGGGTTCAGGGCTCCTTATCGCTCATTTCCCCTACCCAGAACAATGAAATAAAAGAGGTGTCTACATTACAAATGGAAAATATTTAAGCCGATTTATCTAACATTTTAGAAATAGACTTTTTTTAAAGAGATCCTTAGATCCCTTCATGATCTTACAGGTAACTGGATGCCTTGTAAAGCCATAATTGGATGATTAAACTTATTCTAGGCTTCTAGGCTTAACACCCACTCAGAGCAGTTTACAAAGTATGTCATCATTATCCCCACAACAAAACACCCTGTGAGGTGGGTGGGGCTGAGAGAGCTCTGAGGGAGCTGTGACTGACCCAAGGCCACCCAGCTGGCTTCAAGTGGAGGAGTGGGGAATCAAACCCGGCTCTCCAGATTAGAGTCCTGCCTCTTCTAACCACTACACCAAACTGGCGCAACCTGCAGTCCTCTTTGCAACGGGGAAAGGTTGTCAGGCGCTCATGTTCCTGGGCTCTGCACCAAACTCATGCATTGATTGACTGAGATTATTTATAAGCCACACTTTCCATAAAAACAGTGCTCGGTTACATTCCTCGCTGCATTCAAGGCTGGGGCCAACTCTCTAAAAAAAAGCACCGTCTTTAGTTCCACCACATCTTGTTTCAATATTTATATCCCACTTTTCTCCCTAAAGGGGACTCAAGGTGGCTGACGGCATCATTCTCTCCTCCCCCATTTTATCCCGACAACACACACCTTGCAGATTAAGAAAAGCTGGCCGAGGGTCACCCAGTGAACTTCCCCAGTAGACTGGGGGTTCAAACTGTAGTCTGAGACTCTAACCGCTACACCATGCTGGTACCACAACCATTAAGGTCAGCCACATTGACTCACTGAAGGATACTACCTGTGCATGTGCCAAATCAGATACATAAGGGCGCTTAAGAAGATGTTCTTCTCAATGGCTGCTCCTTAATTTTGGGATTCTCTTCCCTTGGAGCATTGCCAAATCCTGACCCCGAGAGTCTTCCGGAAGGTGAACTTTTTGAAAAATTCATATTGGTTTTTGGAACCAGTATTTGGGTAGAATATTAGCATACTGTTAGAATGGGGTGGGGGATATTGTTCATAAAAGGTAACTGCACCCACCTAGAGACTTGGCCCCAATGAAGTTAAGAAACAAGAAAAGGCAGCAGGATTTCTGCTCGGACACCCCTAGGCAGCAAGCAGTGCGGCAGCCATGCCGGTTCCATGGTCATTCCCTTGTGGGATTTTTTTCTGGAGGAATATAGGTACAGTGAGGGCAACTGAAGAAGATAGAGGCTAGAAATTAGGACTTGTTCACGGTCCGTTGCCACCCTGACTGCATCCCAGGATTCCTTGAAGCATGAGAGATCCTAGATATACAACCCTGGGTGTGTTTTCATTACCCACCGCAGTGCGCACTCTGACAAGGCACACTCCAGGGTTTCCTACATTGCATGGAACACTGGGATGCACCTCTCAAGCCACGTGCCCGACTCCAGCATTGGCCGCAGCGTTCTGTGGGAATGGTGTCACTCCATGTCCCTTATGACCTCATAGAGGATGCTGGGAGGGAACTCCTTTGGCTAAGTAAAGGATTTGCTGAGCGAAAAGGCAATAGACTTGTACTGCTGAAGGGAACGGGCTTGCTTGTTTGTGGAAGGACGGTGTGCCCTTATTTCTTTCCACTGACTTCCTTTTTTCTTTGTTTTTGTTCTCCAGATGCTTTCTTTTATGCATGCCCAGTATACCTTTTTCCAGCAAGGTTACAGCCTCCTCCAGGAATTGGACCCCTATATGAAGAAACTGGCTACCGAGGTAAGAAACAACTGGCCTCTTCAGTTAGCAGAACTCTCATGAATGTAGTTCATAGGAGCTCAAGAGTGAAAAGATTCCATCTGAGATTACTGGTGGCCCAAGTCCACTGACATTCATACTCGGAGGCTTTGAATACAAATCACAATGGCCTGTAATACTGGCTGCGACCCTTGCCTCTGGGCCTAGAGATGTGGTTCATGCTGATTGCCTCTGGGCTCATTGGACCAAGGATTTGGGTTAAACCAGAGCTGTTTTTCCTGGAAAAAGAGGGGATGGAACTCCCTGGTACCATATGCGCGTGCGCCCCTGGGATGACATGATGATGTCACTTCCGGGAAGTGATGTCATCATGCAGGGCAGAGCCACTCCTCAAAGGATATAAAAACAAAACATAAGGAGGCCAGGCTTAGCTTTAAAGAATTAGAAGCAAGCTGGCTGGGTTTAAATGCCCCTGTGCAGCAGCACGGAAAGGGGCATTTAAACCCCAGCTTTTCAGCTGCCTGGCAGGGACTTGCCCACCAGGCATCTGAAACAAGCTGGCTGGGTGCTGCTAAAGAGCGTGACACTGTGAACTGCGAGTGGGAGGAAACAGAATGAGGTGGTCAGGACCACCAGACACGTGATCTCTTTGGAGAACTGCTGGAACACCGTTCCACAGCGTTCCAGCTGAAAAAAAAGCCCTGGGTTAAACTAACGGAGGCATTTGCCTTTAGGCTAGGAAAACTTGGACTTTGGTCTCCCCGGCAACCATCACACATATCCCCTGTGTGGATAAGATCCTTCTGGTTAATCCTCGGAGTTATCACCTACTATTGGAACAGTAATCCTCAGGTGTCCTTATGTGGCTGCTACTCCTGGAGGTTTTTGTCTCTTGACATCCTTGGCCTAGCTGATGGCATAAGTTAGTGTGGTTGCCGCACTTGAGAATCACTGACATAAATCTGCATTTAGCTGTTGTTAGGGTTGCAGAAACAAAAGGTGGCCTAGACAGTATCTCTAATATAGCATGGGTCTGGCGCCCACATGAATTGCATACACTGTAGAATACTTCAGCAAACACAGACTCCACTGCAGGCAAGCAGGGGTACATTGGCAGGCAAGCAGAGGTTTCTTTGAAGATTGAAACCTTAACACAACTGACACACATTTGGACAGCAGCCTTTTGCAACAACCATGTAGACTAGGCCAGTATTATTATACCACATATTGCAGACGAAGCCATTTATCTGTTTATGAAACCTCATACTTCCTCCAAGCGTAGCCTATAATTCTCTCCTCCTCTGTGTTTTTAGGCCTATTCATCTCATAATAACCTCATAATAATATTAGGGCTGCCAGCCTCCAGGTGGTGGCAGCCCTAATATTGTAATTCTGGAGATCTCCCAGAATTACAAGAGATCTCCAGACCACAGAGATTAGTTCCCCTGGAGAAAATGGCTGCTTTGGAGGGTGGACGCGTTAAGGTCTCTCCCCTCCCCAAACTCGCCCTCTTGAGGCTCCACCCCCAAATCTCCAGGAATTTCTCAACCCAGAGCTGGCAATCCTAAATAATACAAAGATAATTCCAACAGCAGTCAGTAAATCAGAGCAGAAGGTGGGCAAATACTGAGTGTGATGTCGTATCATCATACTGGAGAAACTTAATGGGGGGTGGTTGTTGTGGGTTTTCCGGGCTGTATTGCCGTGGTCTTGGCATTGTAGTTCCTGACGTTTTGCCAGCAGCTGTGGCTGGCATCTTCAGAGGGGTAGCACCAAAAGATAGAGATCTCTCAGTGTCACAGTGTATACCACACTGTATACCACAGTATACCACACTGTGACACTGAGAGATCTCTATCTTTTGGTTCTACCCCTCTGAAGATGCCAGCCACAGCTGCTGGCGAAACGTCAGGAACTACAATGCCAAGACCACAGCAATACAGCCCGGAAAACCCACAACAACCATCGTTCCCGGCCGTGAAAGCCTTCGACAATACATTAATGGGGGGTGTTGGTTTGAGGGCAGATGTATCTCTCTTTTAATGTATAGTTAGCCGCTCAGTCTATCTTATGAATGTTTAAGCAATAGCAAGATTAGTGCAAATCTTTTTCACCACTACCAGTGAAAGTGTGGAGGACTTTCTTACGAGAAATACCCTAGAACTACAATTTCCAGAATTCCCTGGGAGGAAGACGGTCCCAATAAATACGCCCATGGACATATCAAGCAATCAAGAATTGCATTTTTTCCTTCTCTTTCTTGCTTTATAGTTGGACCAGCTGGTGATCGATTCTGCAGTGGAGAAGAGGGAAATGGAGCACAAACACGCACTTATCCAGCAACGGGTGAGGCTTCGGCCCCAGGGCAAGTCCCCCTTGAAACATTGTCAAAGGACATGTCAGGGTTTTGTTTCTGCCAGCAAAATACCTCTGCGAAGGTCTCAGGCAGGACATGGCCCTTCCCTGTTGCCAGGGTCATTTCATAGAAAAAGAGCTGGAGGAACTCATTAGCATAACCTATTAACATATGTCACGTCCCTTGACATCACTGGAAATGTGTCATTAGCGTGACTGATTTGCATATGCCACGACCCCCTGACATCACCTATCCTGGCTATTTTGGACCCAATCCTGGCCATTCAGGTCCGAAATTGGGCCCAAAATGGCAAAAAGGGGCTGAAAATGGCCGAAAAGGGGCCCAAAATGGTCAGGATTGGGCTGCTGCTGAGTGGGAGAGACCTGATGTAGGCTGTTTTGACCCCAATCCAGGACGAAACAGGCCCCAAATGGTCGAGAGTCGGGTGGACAGGGCCACCTGACGTGACTTCTTTGGGGAACTGCTGGAACTGTGTTCCGGTGCATTCCCCCTTGAAATGAGCCCTGCTTTTAGTGCACATGTGCGAGCTGTCACAACACATGGGCATGAGCAATTTTCAATGTGTGAGTCGTCCCAAAGATTGGAGGGAGCTGTGTTGGCTTGTGGAAACATTCCTAAAAACTTTTGTCTAATACATTTTCTTTTAGGGTTATTCATGAAGCAGCACAATTTTCAGTTTCTTTATCGGGCTGGATTTCAGCACAAGAACAAACAGAAAATGGGAAAGGGAGGAGCCATTTCAGGGCATGGCAGAGAAGCCACGCTTCTGCAGTTCAAAGTGTCTTCCAATGGCACCCAGGACTATATAATGGATTAGATGGTGTTGGGTGCAAAACAGAATTCCAAAATGCACAAAAACTTACTGAGACCAGGGCTGTTTTCACACTGCTTACCTTCTTCCGATGTTGCGCAAATCTCGCGCGAGAAAATGCGATCTTTTGCATTTTTGCACCATGTTCCAGGTCATTCCGAGAGAAGGTAAGCAGTGTGAAAACGGCCAAGGTACTCAACAGCTACTGAGGAAGAATGACGGTTCTCCCTTGGAGATTCTAAAAGCCAGCAACTTTTACCTAACTTAACTCAGTGGAGTTTGACCAACCCACAGTTTATCAGCTGTTTTTTTTTACTGGTCCCTTTCCTTCTTTGCTTAATATCCATTTCCTTCTGTGCGCATTGCCCTCAGGGAAAGACTTGTCATGCAAGATTTAGTTTCTCACTAATCTCAGAGATGGGATCCAGTGTTTCCCATCTCTGAAGCAGGCCTCTCGGTCTCGCACATCTGTCCAGCTGCCCCCCCCCCCACCTTGTGGCAGCCACAAGCATGTGAGTCCCTTCCCTGCCAGATGGCCCACGCTTCCTCTTAAATCAGGCGGCAGACGGGAGAATGGCTGGAGCCCTGCGCTCCTCTGGGCCCCACCCCTGCCGCAGACCTGGCTGAAATGTCGTATTTTTCTCCACTTCCCATAGACAACAACACCCAGCGAGAGGGATTAAGAGAATGTCAAGAGGAGGCAAGAGAGAAGGGGCCTGGGAAATCGGAGGCTCCTCTCCCGTGTTTGCAAAGTCAGAAGGGTCTCTGGATTACGGGCCTCTGGTGGAAGTGGCTTAGCTTGCATTTCCTAGAGACAGGAAAAGCCCAGCCAAGACCCAGACGAAAACTCTATCAATTTCATACTTGAAAAAAGCGGGCTTGCGCTAGCTCTCAGATGTGTGAGCGAGGGGTGGAGACGGAGAGCAAGAGGGGCTTCCCTAGGGAGGGGAGAGGGGCAGAGGGCAAGCTGGCAATGGATTT